>NC_064626.1:431256248-431863915 GCF_023864275.1 Schistocerca cancellata | reverse complement strand
TTTTCCTTGACTTCCGGAAGGCGTTCGATACAGTAAGTAAGAGCCTACGGAATATCAGACTAGCTGTGTGGCTGGATTGAAGAGTTTTTAGCAAACAGAACACAGTATGTTGTACTCAATGGAGAGACGTCTACAGACGTCAAAGTAACTTCTGGCGTGCCACAGGTGAGTGTTGTGGGACCATTGCTTTTCACAATATATATGAATGACCAAGTAGATAGTGTCGGAAGTTCGATGCGGCTTTTCGCGGATGATGCTGTAGTATACAGAGAAGTTGCAGCATTAGAAAATTGCAGGGAAATGCAGGAAGATCTGAAGCGAAATGCAGGAAGATCTGCAGCGGATAGGCACTTGGTGCATGGAGTGGCAACTGACCCTTAACATAGACAAATGTAATGTAATGTATTGCGAATACATAGAAAGAAGGATCCTTTATTGTATGATTATATGACAGCGGAACAAACACTGATAGCAGCTACTTCTGTAAAGTATCAGGGAGTATGCGTGCGGAACGATTTGAAGTGAAATGATCACATAAAATTAATTTTTGGTAAGGCGGGTACCAGGTTGAGATTCATTGGGAGAGTCCTTAGAAAATGTAGTCCATCAACAAAGGAGGTGGCTTACAAAACACGCGTTCTACCTATACTTGAGTATTGCTCATCAGTGTGGGATCCGTATCAGATCGGGTGACGGAGGAAATAGAGAAGATCCATAGAAGAGCGGCGCGTTTCGTCACAGGGTTATTTCGTAAGGGTGATAGCGTTACGGAGATGTTTAGCAAACTCAAGTGGCAGACTCTTCAAGAGAGGCGCTCTGCATCGCGGTGTAGCTTGCTGTCCAGGTTTCGAGAGGGTATGTTTCTGGATGAGGTATCGAATATATTGTTTCCCCCTAATTATACCTCCCGAAGAGATCACGAATGTAAAATTAGCGTGATTCGAGCGCGCACGGAGGCTTTCCGACAGTCGTTCTTCCCGCGAAAGGGAGGTAATGACAGTGGCACGTAGAATGCCCTCCGCCACACACCGTTGGGTGGCTTGCGGAGTATAAATGTAGATGTAGATGTAGACCATTCCGTGTTCAAAGTCTGTTGATTCCCGTCGTGTGGCCGTAATCAAATCGGAAACATTTTGACACGAATTATCTGAGTGCAAATGACAGCTCCGCCAGTGCACTAGTCTTTTATATCTTGCCGACTTTCGTGACTCAGTGTATGTATAAGAGTGAATATAGGAGAGAAGTGAGCCAAAGGGAGTATTACAGAAAGGAAACAGGACCTAAATGAAGATGGCTGGAGATATACTACGAGAAGAATTTTTCAAAGTAATGGAATGATAAGTCGAACCAAGATCCCTGTAGAAGACATTCAGTCAGATCTACTGATATCCTTCGGAGAACCATCAATGTGTTCTAGATGAACGAGACAGAGGAAGTTCCCTCAGATTTCAAGAAGAATGTAGTAAGCCCAGTTCCAAAGAAAGCGGGTGCTGACATGTGTGTATATTACTGAACTATCAGTTTAATAGGCTTGTGCTGTAGTCTTCTTGACAGAATTAATTTACTTTCCATGATCTACGTTAACACAGTTACTGGATTACTAGTTTCGGCAGTATGTATTGCCACGTTCCCATCCACCAGAAAGTGGTAATTACATCTACTTTATCACACCAGGACTAGGAAAGTCACGGTATTACAATTACATGCCGTAACGTACATATAGCTTGAAGCACGAATGTCTTGAACAAGTCAGTTACATGCAGTTATTCTGCCGTAGCCCACATGGTATTACACCATGAAAAGGCCAGACGTTGTATCCCTCTAACTTGTTGGTTTCATTCCTACTTCAGTTTGTACCTACGGGGTGTACATAAAGTCCGGGAACACTTTAAGCCGGCCGGAGTGGCCGAGCGGTTAAAGGCGCTACAGTCTGGAACCGCACGACCACTACGGTCGCAGATTCGAATCCTGCCTCGGGCATGGATGTGTGTGATGTCCTTAGGTTAGTTAGGTTTAAGTAGTTCTAAGGGGCTTATGACCACAGCAGTTGAGTTCCATAGTGCTCAGAGCCATTTGAAACATTTTTTGAACACTTTAAATTCTGTATTGCACAAGAGATAAACATTGTACAGATGTCACATATTGCATTTTGAAGAAAAACGCTTTAAGTTTTTTGTACAAACATTCGATACGGGCGACACACCGATTTCTTTGGACTCCCTATGAATGCCTCTCGTACGCGCTCCACATTCACTCCACTCACACTGGGTCGTCCGCTTCTCTTTGCCAGGCACAAGCAACCCGTCGTAACGAATTTGTTGTGCCAGTGGTAAGTGGCCTTCCTTGTTGGTGGCTTCTTACCGTACTTGGTTCCAAACATCCGTTGAACAACTGTAGCACACTTGTTTTTGTCTAACTCCAACACACAGAAAGCACCCTCTGCACCTGAACTTGCCATGTTTGCGATAGCGCTGACTATCGGCAAATTACCGAATTACTCTGTGGTGGTATACGTGAAAAAAACTTTCAGGATTTCTCTTCAGAATGACATATGTATGATATCTGTTCAATGTTTGTGTCTTGTGCAATGAATAATTAAAAGTGTTCCGGACTTTATGTACACCCTATACATTATGATAGCACACCTGCCATATCATTGTATTGCCTCTACATTCTTATACATGGTGTGTAGACAAATGACAGAGTGGTTTAAGCACGTTATGATGTAACTGCATCTGCCTAATTTTACGGATCTGAAGGTGGCAATCATATTGCCATAACTAGTAATCCAGTAATTGTGTTAACATAGCGATCTTGGTAAATACGTGTTCACAAGAAGACTATAGTACAAATGCACAGACCTTCTCCTGTATTGAATCATCATGTCACGTAACACTAGTTTAAAAAAGCATAATTACAAAAGGCTGACAAGAATTATTTACAGAAGGATGTGAAAACTGGCAGAAGCCGACGTCGGGGAAGATCAGTTTGGAATCCGGAGAATTGTAGGCATATGTAGGCAGTACTGATCCTACGACTTATCTTAGAAGAAAGGTTAAAGAAAGGGAAACCTAGGTTGATTGGAGAAAGCTTTTGACGTTGATGACTGGAATCCACTATTTGGAAATATGAAGGTAGCAGGAGTAAAATACAGGGAGCGGAAAGTTGTATACAGTTTTTACAGAAACCAGACGGCAGTTATAAGCATCGATGGACGTAAAAGGTAAGCAGTGGTTCAGAAAGGAGGGAGAGAGGGTTGTAGCCTATCCACGATGTTAATTTGTACACTGAGCAAGCGGTAAAGGAAACCAAGGAAAAATTGAAAAAGAAGTTCAAATTCGGGGAGAATAAATAAAAAGTTCGGATTTTTCCGACGACGAAGGACTTGGAAGAGTAGTTGAAGGAAATGGATAGTATCTTGAAAGGATGATGTAAGACGAAAATTAACAATAGTGAAACAAGGGTAATGGGAATTAAGTCAGGGTATGCTGAGGGAATTGAACTAGGAAATGAGACGTTATAAGTAGTAGATGAGTTTTGCTGTTTAGGCTGTAAAATAACTGATGATGGCCGGAGAAGAGAGAATATAAAATGTAGACTGGAAACAGCAAGAAAGTATCCCTAAAGAAGAGAAATTTTGTTAACATCGGATATAAATTTAAGTGTTGGGAGATCTTTTATGAAGGCATTTTGTCTGGGGCTTACCCTTCTACGGAAATGAAGCGTGGACGAAAGAAGAGTTATGGTGCTACAGAATAATGCTAAACTTTACATGGGTAGAGTTAGCTAGTTAGCTACATATAGGTCGCATAGTTAAAGAGGAAATGCTGAATACAATTAGGGGAAAAGAAATGTGCGGCATAACTTGACTAAGAGAAGGGATAATTGTTGGGACACATTCTGAGATATCACCGAATCATCACTTTAGTTTTGGACTGAATCAAGTAATGGAGGAGGGTAGGGATCGACATCGTAGAGGGAGATCTGGGTATTATTACAATAAGCAGTTTAAAATGTATTGAAGTTCCAGCAGTTACAGGAGATTAAGAGGCTTGTACAGGATAGAGCAGCGTGGGGAGCTGCATCAAGCCAGTCTTCGAGCTGAAGACCTTAAAGTAATAACGACAAAAACGTACGACTTGTCCCAGTAGCAGTACACTAGGAAGAGAGGACATGGTTATCGCAAAAGATCATTCCTATAATCCCCTGAAAAATTATAAATATTTCAGTCTATATGATTGTAAAATACTATATAAACTCCGACAAATATGAATTATAAGAGATTTTTACTATATTTCTTACTCTTTTAAAATGTTAAATGTAATTTGTACAGTAGAGATGACAAAAATTTTAAGGTTCACGCCAAATGAGAAAAATTGAATGGTAAGATAGTATATACAACAGCATGTAGATAACTGTTTGGAAAACCCATGTTGTTTCTCCACTACATCTTACTTATCGTTCCAAAGGCGTCGTCGGCATAAGGTAAACGAGTGGGACGTCTTTTTGCTGCAGTTACTGGGTTAAATCGTCAGAGTAGTCTTTTCACAGATTTCTGATAGTGAAGATTAATTTTTTTCCATTCTTCTTCAGCCTTCAAGAACTGCTGTACTTATGGATACATTTATGTCGCATGTAACCGAATATCTAGTTGATACCAAAGATGTTCACTGTTGTTCACGTTGGAGCATTTAACAGACTACAGCTGTGCTGAATAGGACTGTTGACATTTTTAAAAATATCAGGAATACCATACATCGACATTTAAAAAAAATATCACGGGCTCTCGATGTATCGAGTAAAGTGTCCACATATCGTTACGTCGGCAGAAAAAGTATCGACGTACCTGCCTATAAAAGTATCGGATCCACATTGTAAATACACTTCCGGTTTTAGGCCTGTGTATTTAAGTATTAATTTATTACTAGATGTTCTGTAAATCAACAAGCTAGCAGCCTGCCTATCCCCGTCAGAGCATGGATTGAAAGGAAAACGATGGACATTCACGCTTGGCGTTAACCACGTTTCAATTGCATGCAAGCGGTACACTAAACGGTGTCCGATGGGTCCATCTTTCGGTTTCGTTACATATCGATTTGTCCTGAACACTTCATGTCGACCTCCCTGTTTTTTCATTTCTGCAAACCCCAGCGACCTAGCAGTTGTAGTGCCAAAACTGCGTGGCGAAGTTAAACGCTACAGTTTCTGTTGGTAGCGCCCAGCGCTGCTTGCGTCAACATTTTCACTCATACATCTGCATCCACCGCAACGACCAATCTTGTCAATTAGATTTCTCTTCATCATTTTCAGCAACTGTATTTGAAGAATGTCGATGTGAAGAAATAGCACACTAGTTGTGTTAAAAACTTGTTTTTCTTTTCAACGCAACTGTTATGCTGTTTCCTAAAATCGGATATCCTGTTATTCCATTCACACCGCCACCCTCACTGCAATCGAAGTTCTTCTTTAGTGCCACACATACTTGCTTCACACAGTCCAAGAGAAAGATTGGGTATGATAAAAGGTAAAAAAGTGGTAAGACTTCTTCACACAGTGAAAGTAAAACTAGTCCTATAATTTCAAAACAACAACTTCAAATATTTTCTGAAAAACAGATATAATATAAAACAAAATTATCAGCACTCGATACGCCGTACTGATATCTATATATGTGGATGCATAATGTCGCCGTTGTATATCGACACTTAATGAGAGAGATATCGATATATCGCTGTTTATCGACAGCCCTAGTACTGCATTTTTACCAGGATTGCTGTGTTTATAAATCCTTTTGCATGACCAGTCCAAATAATAGCTTGTGTTTTGTTACCTCTACCCATCTGCACATAAAGTTGATCCACAGTAACATTATTATCCGGCCCTGCATGTAGGTCTGAACCGTAACCCATTCACCCAGAGCATTTCTGTTTAGATCAATGTACACGGCTACTCTTTCGGAAGAATCTTAGACTAACATTAATCTAAGGACCGTATTCTATTTGTTTGATATTATCCAGCTTTTGAAGGAAGATACAATTCCAAATTACTGTCATAGTGAGGGTAGTAAGTTAACGTCTAAAATGTTTTCTTCGGCGCCATCTTTTGGTGTCAGTTAACGACAACTTCCAGCTCTGATTACAAAATAAAAAACATTCTATTATACTGTCTCCATTAATTTTACTGTCACCGAGATAAGAGTAAATAGCTGCTGGCACTTCATTTTCTCCGGTTATAAGCCTAGTAATAGCGTCACCTTGAAGCAACGTTTCCACAAGATTTGTATTCGTCGTCCTTAGATTCGGCGACTTAGTCAAAAATAACGACGAAAGAATTTCTCGAAGCATTGCTTTAAGATGATGTTGTTACTTGACTGGCACCCAGAGAAGATTTCGTAAGTGAAATTCGTAGAGAAATTCTGAATTGTCATAAAGGTAGAAACCGTTCGCAAGGAACTCACCATGTCAACACATATCACTCAGAGTGCCTGATCAGGTACCGTACATTTATAAAACTTTCTTCCACTGTTACAGACTCCAATGGGTTGTTTCCACCAGTTTCATTGATGTCATCCATTCGTTCTTCTGAGCCAACGACCTTCTGTAGCCTTTCAAAGCTTTCTTCTATGAATCGAGATGATCCAAACAGTGCCAGGGACGAAACGCTAGAACTTTTGCGTCCCTATAATCATATTCTATTCAAAGCGGCTCACTCCTCCATGTACAGTCGCAATGTCAGAAAACGTGTTGCCACTTTGTGCTTGCAGTTACGTACACCGACTGACATTACAAAGAAGGCGACAGGGAGATTGTTCTGGTCCTTTTATTAACAGACCGCTTTCACATAATATTTCCAATGAATTTAAGTCTTCCATTAGACTTTCATATTCATTTCGCTTGCTCCTCCTATTTCGTTGTTGTATTGCCTCTGGCTATTTAAACGACTGCAGAAATTATCCAGTAATCTCTTAATCAGGTTGTTTCCATTGTTCATGGGCACTGTCTTACATTTATCATCATTTACATATTATCCAACTCGTTATGCATTTGCTAACAATCACTCAGTGACGCTCCTTTCTTGTATACAAGTGAGTCATCAAGATATAATCTCAAACAACTGATTACCTTCTCTGATAAATTATTTACCTACACTATGTGCTCAAAAGTATCCGAACACCAGGCTACAAATGACTTAAAGTTCGTGCCGCCCTCCATCGGTAATGCTGGAAGTCAATACGGTGTTGGCCCACCGTTAGCCTTGATGACAGCTTCCACTCTCACAGGGATACGTTCAATCATGTGCTGGAAGGTTTCTAGGGGAATGGCAGCCCATTCTCCACGGAGTGCGGCACTGAGGAGAGATATCGATGTCGGTAGGTGAGGCCTGGAACGAAGTCGGCGTTCCAAAACATCCCAAAGGTGTTCTGTAGGATTCAGGTCAGGACTCTGTGCAGGCCAGTCCATTACAGTGATATTATTGTGGTGTAACCACTCCGCCACAGGCCGTGCATTATGAACAGGTGCTCCATCGTGTTGAAAGATGCAATCGCCGACCCTGAATTGCTCTTCAAGAGTGAGAAGCAAGAAGGTGCTTAAAACAAAATGTGGGCCTGTGCTGTGATAATGGCACGCTAAACAACGAGGGATGTAAGCCTTCTCCATAAAAAATACGACCACACCATAACACACCACCTCCGAATTTTACTGTTGGCACTAAACACGATGGCAGATGACGTTCATCGGGTATTTGCCATACCCACACCCTGCCATCGGATCGCCACAATGTGTACACTGTAATTCTTCACTCCATACAACGTTTTTCCACTGTTCAATCGTCCACTTTTTACGCTCCTTATACTAAGCGAAGCGTCGTTTGGCATTTACCGGCGTTATGTGTGGCTTATGAGCAGCCGCTCGACCTTGAAATCCAAGTTTTCTTTCCTCCCGCCTAACTGTCGTAGTACTTGCAGTGGATCCTGATGCAGTTTGTAATTCCTGTGTGACGGTCTGGATAGATATCTGCCTGTTCCACACTAGGACCCTCTTCAACTGTCCGCGGTTTCTGTCAGTCAAGAGACGAGGTCGGCCTGTACGCTTTTGTGCTGTACGTGTCCCTTCACGTTTCCACTTCCGGATCACATCGGAAACAGTGGACCTAGGGATGTTTAGGAGTGTGGCAATCTCGCGTACAGACGTATGACACAAGTGACACGCAATCACCTAACCACGTTTGAACTCCGTGAGTTCCGCGGAGCGCCGCATTCTGCTCTCTTACGATGTCTAATGACTACTGAGGTCGCTGATATGGAGTACCTGGCAGTATGAGGCAGCACAATGCACCTAATATGAGAAACGTATGTTTTTGGTGGTGTCCGGATACTTTCGATCACATAATGGGACTTAACTTCTGAGGTCATCATTCCCCTAGAACCTATAACTGCTTAAATCTAACTAACCTAACGACATCACACAGATCCATACCCGAAGCAGGATTCGAACCTGCGACCGTAGCGGTCGCGCAGTTCCAGACTGTAGCGCCTAGAACCTCTCGGCCACCCCGGCCGGCAATTATGAGTCGTTGGCAACCGTATTACCTTCGCTTCTCTTGAGCGTTCGCTAACTAGTCTAAAATTCTTTGTTATCAGTTGGAGCAGATAGTCATGACAATCACGTGTTCTGTATTCTTTGACAGCACGTTCAGTACCAAAAGCTTTTTTGGCACTCTTCTGTTCACCTGTGTTTGTTGTTTGCCGGATAAAGAGAGAGAGAGAAAAGGGAGAAGCGTTTCATGAGAGGAGTGTTTCCTGAATCTGGGTTCACTGTTCGAGAGAAGCTGTTACTCTTCAGAGTCTCTAAAGTTCCGAACTTAAGTTATGTTTCGGAACTTTGCAGGATTCAGATGCTAGACGGTTCACTCTTTTCCAGTCACGTGGTTCTGTTCGCTGACAGACAAGTTCTTGATGAATGTGAGCTAGGAAAGAATCTGTCGCCACAGAACATTCAATGGCGGGGCACTGCGCTTTCTTCGCTCTGAGTACTTTCGGTAACTTATTGTACCACTTATTTAATTCACTATATGATGAAAAGCATTCTCGAACCTCTATGTAATGCGAATCTGGCCATTAGATAAGACGAGAGGTGGACCTGACAGTATAAAAGGGGACCGTTGTTGTCGGTAGAGAAGCATTAACAGCAGAAAGCATCGTTCAGGCAAGTTCAGTGACTTCGAGCGTAGACTAATCATTGGATGTCAGTGAAGTAACAAGTCCATCAAGGTCACCTCAACCCTTCTAAAGCTGCACAAGTTGGTTGTTGGTGATGTGGGTATGAAGTGGAAACGCGAAGGAACAACCACAGCTAAAAAAATAATAAAAATAAATATAAAAAATACTGTACTGACAGACAGGGACCGTCAAGCACTGCGATGAGTGATTGTAAAAAATAGCGTGAAATCAGAGGAAGGAATCATTCGGGAGTTATAACGTGGTACCAGTAGACCAGCTAGCACAACGACCGTGCGTAGTGTGTTAAAAAGAATGGCGTATCATGGTCGAGAGTTCCTCACAAGCCACACGTGTCTGTAGTCAGTATTAGCTAGGGGGAGTAAAGAGCGACGGCACTGGACAGTGCATAACTTTGAGGCGAGTGATTTGTGGCGATGAATCACGCTTTACCCTTTGACATTCTGATGGAAGAGTCTGGGTTTGGCGAATGCCTGGAGACAGTTACTTTCCGTCATGTGTAGTGCCAACAGTCAAATGTTGAGGGGGCGGTGTTACGATATTGGGGTGTCTTCCGTGGTGAGGGTGTTATTCCTTTACTGTGCTCTGAAGACGATGCTAAATTCAGAAAGATATGAACACATTTTACAACAATGTATACTGCGTACAGTAGAGGAACAATTCGAAGTCGATGACTGTGTCAGAATGACAATTCACTCTTTCATAAGTGAGCAGCTGTGAGTCAATATGTTGTTAACGTGCCACAGCAATGCCTCTGCGACGTGGTTACCGTCGTCGCTGGCGGCGCAGTGTACCTGTGTACCTGAAGGCGATTGATATTGAATTGGCTGGGCGGTTTAATAAACAGCAATCTATTGGAGGTCCAAATGTTTTTCGTGGACTCCATCTGAACTTTACCTGTGATGTTCAAGCAGTGTTTGGAGGTAGTACCTGGTTGACACTTGCTGTTGTATGGGGCAATATTTTGGCTTCGTTGACATGGAGTATTGCTGAGACTACAGGACTGTTGGCTAAACAGCCTTATGGTACTCTTGTTCCAAGCATGCCATTTGTTTTGACTACGAGAAGGAAATGTACCGGCCAGTTCAGAGTCCCGACCTGAGCCCTACAGAACGCCTTTAGGATGAGTCAGAACGTCCACTTTGCTCCAGACCCCATCGTCCAACAGTGCTGCCTTCTCCAGTTTTGGCTCTGGAGGAAGAATGGACTGCCATTCGTCCACAGACATTCAGACACCTCGTTTAAAGTGTCCCCAGCCCAGTTCCAACCGTCGACTGATAGATATCCGGATGCTTTCGGTCAGATAGTGCATCTTCAATCTCCTATGTTCCGTAGCAGTCAGACGGCGGCACGGCAGGAGTAGCTTTGAATGCTTTTTAAAGTCATCTTTCCATACTAGTACTTCATTTGTTCAGATAACAGTGTAATTCTTATGGGTTTGGAAGAACCGTTTTGATTCATTTCCCGATTTCGTATTAGGATCTCCAGAGATGCCTTTGTATAAGGCATAATCGTGGAAACTGTTATGGGCTTCACAAGTGCCCATTCACCTAGACGAACAATTCGCAGTTACGTTTTCACTGTTCATTCTAGTTTGAATGGAGATTGCACAATCTCTGCATTCACAAAATTATGTGTGTGTTAACAAGTAAACAAACCTCTTTTTTGTCTTATACGGACATGTCCGGAAGAACAGACACCATATCCATATAAGTATATAGTTCTGGCAATACCGGCCATGACCTTCCTCTTCTGTGCGGATGCACACCTATTACCCGAACTCTTACGGAACTTGGTAAGAATGTCTTCCACGAGTAATGAGTGTGTTGGGTAGGGACATTACGAATGTAGTGTGTGGACATATAAGATCAGAATTTGGGTCTCGCGGGAGGCGTGCGCGAGATAGTCCCTGCATCGCGCTATCGTATGTGCACTCGGTGGCTCAGATGGATAGCCGGCACGGTAGCTCAGCGTGTTCGGTCAGAGGGTTGCTCGCCCTCTGTAATAAAAAAAACTGAGTAAAGGAATCAACGATCAACTTCAGCGGATGTCTTGTGATGTCCGCCCAGATCAAATGCAACGAACACTACCGAATAAAAAGAAAAAGATGGATAGATCGTCTGCCACGTAAGCAGGAGATCCCGGGTTCGACTCCCGGTCGAGGCATACATTTTCACCTGTCCCCGTTGATATTTATCAGCGCTTGTCAGCGGCTGAAGGTATTAATATATATTTCTAATTTCATTTTTTTCAGTCTCTCATTACACTAATTGATTCCAATGAAGCCTGCCTAGATAGCCTATTCACTGTAACAAAATATTACGTTACATGGACCAACTTAGGCACGGAATGAATATGAGCAATATTAGCCCATCTATCTGATAAAAACTTGCAAAAGTTCGTCATGTTTGGTGCTGAGTTGTTCTTTCGTTGATTATACGCTTTGCGGAGAAACGTCGCACTGGAAAGACGAAATGGAATTTAATTTAATTTAATAACCAATTAGTAAACACTGCCACGAACATCTTCTGCCAATTGGTGGACGGTATGTTGCCTCATCAGACTGTATAGCCATACAAAACAATGTTCGTAAGATAAAAACTTGGCAAAAAATACGGAAATGATGCGTACTTGGAAGCAAGTAATAAACAACGATGACGAAATGCTTCTTATATTTTGGTTGACGGCAATTGCATTCTGAAAGTATCACACAACTGTCCTTATCACAAAATGACTTCTGAATAGTGTAATGGTTATATTTATCTGTGACGATGACTTCCGCGAAAAACTGCTTCTAACCTTGAACACAGAGTTCACTGTGACTCACATCAGGTGGTTGCTTTGTAAGAAAGAACAATTCCCGTCAGCGGTGACAATACGAGATAGAGGAAAAAGCTTGCTTACCACTTAGCTTAGGAATTTCTGTGTCACCGCCGAAGTTGTCCTCGTGATAACGTTGCTGATTGCAATGTTTTCCTTACTACAAAAGGAACTGGTGTTCCACTGGCTTTAGTTCTATAGGTTCCAGTAGCATCGGTCTCAACCAAATACTGCCGAGATGGCATACTTTTCAACTCTGATCGCAGGTGCCTGTCTGCTGATTTTATGCTCAACTAATGCTACTGCTCAAGACAGACAGGACGCTGAAACAGAGACAACGACTATGACTGGTGACCAAGATCAGACATCACCACTGGAGGGCAGCATTCCAGGAAGGCCAATAGATTTTGGCGGTCTTCTGTCGGGCTTGCATATATTTGGAGGCGGCTTTGGACCGTTGAGACCTGTAGGTGGCGGCATGAGGCCATGGATGCCAATAGGCGGGTCAATGAACGGAGGCGGTGTTCTTCCAGGATGGCCAACAAGCGAAACCACCAGCGGCGCAGATACTGCGGAAGCAGCGACAGCGTCAAGTATGTTTTCACAATAGCAGTTCTCTTCTCATTAAGTAATCTGACCGTGGATAACGATAAACCTTCTCTGTCTGGCAGTGAATGGGACAATAATGGACAGTCATTTTCAGACAATAAGTCGTCCAACGTTTTTTCGTTGAGTACGTTCGACATTTATATCCTTCACAGCTGCCTCCCGTGCCATGGAATTTATTCCCTGCCATGGAAATTATTCGTAACAAACACTCTATTTTCGTGTCTCTTCTTCTTTACCGTGTTTACCACATATTCGTGTCCTCGCCGATTCCGCGGAGAACCTCATTCCTTATCTTATTAGTTCACTTAATTTTCAACATTCTTCTGTATCACCAATTCTCGAATGCTTCGATTTCCTTCAGTTTCGGTTTTCCCACAGTCCATGTATTACTTCCATACAATGCTGTACGCCAGACGTATTTTCTTAGAAATTTGCCGGCCGGAGTGGCCGTGCGGTTCTAGGCGATACAGTCTGGAACCGAGCGACCGCTACGGTGGCAGGTTCGAATCCTGCCTCGGGCATGGATGTGTGTGATGTCCTTAGGTTAGTTAGCTTCAATTAGTTCTAAGTTGTAGGCGACCGATGACCTCAGAAGTTAAGTCGCATAGTGCTCAGAGCCATTTTTTTCTTAGAAATTTCTTCCTCAAATTAAGGCCTACGTTTCATAGCCAAGAAGGCCCTTTTTGCAGTGCTAGTCTGCTTTTTATGTCCGCCTTCTGTCATGGGTTATTTTGTTGCCTAGGTGGCAGAATTCCTCTACTTTGTGATCAACCAAATGTTTCTTCGATTTACTGTCAGTCCATTTTCTGTGCTCATTAGGCTGTTCATTCCATTCGACAGATCCTCACCCTCACCGAGGATAGCTATGTCGTCAGAAAATCTTATCACTGATATTCTTTCGTCTCGAATATTAATTCCAGTCCTGAACATATCTTTCATTTCCGTTATTGTTTCTTCGGTGTAGAGATTGAATGGTAGGGGTAAAAGAGTACATTTCTGTCTTATACCGCTTTTAATCCGAACACTTCGTACTTCATCTTCCATTTTTATTATTTTCGCTTGTTCCTTGTATGAATTGTGTTTCACACGTCTTTGCCTATTTTCTTCGATTTTCGAACATGTTGTACTATATTACAGTGTTGATCGCTATTTCCGGCTCGACAAATCCTATAAACGTGTCTTGATTTTTCTCCAATCTTGCTTCCATTACCGACCGCAACGTCAGAACTGCCTGTCTGGTGTCTTTATCTTTTCTAAAGCCCAAATGATGGTCATCTAACAGATTCTCAATTTTATTTTCCATTCTTCTGTATATACTTTGGTGTTGATAAACTCCTTCAGCTGTATTGAGCTCTTGAGCACCTTGAGTAACTTGTAGGTACGGCAATCATAGCTGAGTAGTTATGTTGGGTAGTAATAAAACGCTTCAGCTGTATTTACTTCTTACTACTTGGATCATTGCCGGTTTCGTGACACTTATATTAGTCTTGTCAGCAAGATGGATGCTTGGGATGTTGACTGCGCTATAATTCTCGCACTTCTCGCTTCTTGCAGTTTTCGAAATGATGATATTTTTACGAAAGTCAGATGGTATATCGTCAGTCTCGCGCATTCTACGTACAAACGTGAATAGTCGTTCTGTTGCCACGTCTCTTACTAATTTTAGATATTCCGATTGGATGTTACCTATTGCTTCTGTCTTATTTGATTTTAAGTCTTCCAAAGCTCTGTTAAATCCTGATTCTAATACTGCATTCCCTGTCTTTTCCCTATCGACTGCTGCTTCTTCCTCTATCATGTCATCAGATGTGTCCTCTCCTTCATATAGGACTTCAATGTACTCTTTCCAAGCATCAACTCGCTCCGCTGTATTTAACATAGGAATTCCCATTGCAGTCTTAATGTTACATCCTTTGGTTTTAATTGCACTGAGGGCTGTTTTGATTTCTGTATACGCTGGGTCGGTCCTTTCTTTCTACGTATAACTAAATGCAGGATGTCGGAGGATGCTAAGTCAAGTAAACAAAAAATGATTGTTCCAACAATTCGCAATTTAGTTCCCACAGTTTTCAGATAATGAAAGGACCTCCTAATGTCATGATGACAAATTATTTTTTCTCCTTTGCAATCCATTTTTTTCATTTAGTCTGTTTGCTGGTCACTGTTTCACCCATGGCCTCAGAAAACGTTAGCGTTTGTAGCGGACTCCGCGTTACTTTGGATCACGCTACAAGAATTTCAACCAGTTTTGTCGTTAACTGGTGTCCTCATATTTCATCCATAGTTACTAATTGACGCATATATTTTTTCCTCCTTTGTTCCCTGAGATTACATTCCACACATAAGTGTAAACAGCCCCTCATCTTTGGTCTTCAAGTATGTGAAATATCAGCGGTAACTAACAATAGATATAGTTAATCACAGTTATAACCCGTCGTGACTTTTGGGGCATCCTGTATAACACAGAAATTCGTTTCTGCATTTGCTTCCGTTCAACATAAGAAATGCGTCATTCATCTTGCAGTACGTTTTATTTATTTAATGTAGGACTCTTTTTGTTCCTATCTGTATAATATCAACTACGTATGTAAGGTCCGAGAATACTAATTATTAGTATCGCTTACTGATAATTATAATGCTCAGATAGTATTAGGAATAGACAGTTGGTTGAAAGTGAACAGCAAAGCTGAAACTGGTAGTGAATAACGACGGTATCTTATATTCTGCGTAGAAAATTGGTCGCAAGAATAGGTTAGTCGTCAATGGTGGTGTCTTATTTATGTACTAGAGAACTGGATAATGCCTAGCGAGGATAGCACGGATCAGAATGTGAAATAATGTGGGCGAAGGTAAGAATCAAAAGTCAGTCAAAAATTGGCAATCGGATGCTTTTATAAGTCACCTGCGCCAGGAGCTGTAGCGGGAGGGTGCTTCATAAAAAACTTGCAGAATCTCGTCAGTAAGTTCTCTGATCCCGCTGTTGTAATGGGGGTGGCTTCAACTTGCCAGGTATAGATTGGGAGAGTCATGCTATCAAAACTTGTGTCAGGGATTAATGTGCATTATTCTGAATATGATGTTCGTTTCCCAGCAGATAACTTACTTATGAAGGTAGCGTCTGTGGCCTCCTAGCAAAACACACATCTGTCCTCCTCGAATCAGTTAACGAAGAAGATAGTATGAGCGATCTTTCGGCTGTGTGTAGCATACTATGATAACGGGTATTTCAAGAAGTGTTAAGACAGGCAAGAAACTATTTTTGCATAGCAAGTGTGAAAGGTGAGAAATTGAAGAGTATCTGAGTGATTAACGTGAAATATTCAGCATTGAGGGTGAATATGTGGAGCACAAATGGAAAAAATTAAAAATCAAGTTTCAACCTTTAGACAAGTATTTCCCGCGCAAGATCTTAAGGGATAAGAAAAACTCACTGTGGCTTAATAGCCGTGTCAGAAACTGCTACGTAAACAAAGACAGCTTCATCGCAGATTTAAGAGAAGTCAATACCTATTTAGAAACAAAAACTGAACGAAGTGCAAGTGAACGTAAGGAGAGCGAAGCCGGCCGAAGTGGCCGAGCGGTTCTAGGCGCTACAGTCTGGAACCGCACGACCGCTGCGGTCGCAGGTTCGAATCCTGCCTCGGGCACGGATGTGTGTGATGTCCTTAGGTTAGTTAGGTTCAAGTTTTAGTCTCAGAAGTTAAGTCCCATAGTGCTCAGAGCCATTTGAACCATTTTTGGAGAGTGATGAGAGAAGCGTTCCATGAGTCTGAAAGCAAAATTTTGTCAAAGGATCTTACTAAACACCCTCAGAGGTTTTTCTCTTACGAAAAATCAGTAATCGGTTCGAAATAATCCATTCAGTCACTTGGTGACCATAATGCCAACGAAAAGGGAAATGACAGAAAGACGGAATTACGTCTTCCGAAATGGTTTGACCGCGGAAAGTAGTAATTCGATCACTCATTTCAACCATCGTAAAAACTTCGAAATGGCAGATTGGCGATAACTGATCATAGAAAAACGACTACGATCGCTCTGTAGTGAAAAGACATCAGGACTAAATGAGATACCCGGAAGATTTCACTGAGATGATACGAAAGAAGTTGCTCCTCTGCTGCCAGCAGTTTATCGTACGTCGTTGGAGCAAGAAAGGGTACCTAGACACTGCAAAAAACCGCAGGCCATTCCCATTTCTAAGAAGAGTCGTAGGACAGATGAACATAGTTATGGACCTGTTTCGTTGACGTTAATCTGTTGTATAATTATGGAACGTGTTCTGTGCTCACGTATTATGACGTTTTTTGGAAGACGAGAATCTCCTCTGTAAATACCAACATGGATTCCGCAAACAAAGGTCATGCGAAACAGTTCGCTCTGTTCTTCCATGAGATCCGCAGCGCTGTAATCGTCGCTACCAGGTTGATGCATTGTCCTCGACTTCAGGAAGGCATTTATCATCCTGCACTGTCGATTAGTGAAGAATATACGACCTTACCGACTATTGGACGTGATTTACGACTGGATTCAAGACTTCCTGACTCAACATGTCACTCTTAACGCCCCAAGATCGACAGATGTAATTTCGGGAGCACTACCAGGAAGTGTAATGAGACTGTTACTATTTACCGTGTATTTAAATGATCTAGAAGAATGCTTCGGAAGCTAAGGCTATTCACAGACGATGCGCTTATCTGTAAGAAGGCAGCAACGCCAGAAGACAGTAAAGATTTGCAGAAGGACCCACTGTAGGGCGCTAATGACCATTGAAGTTGTGCGCCCTAAAACCACAAAAAAAAAAAAGGACCCACTGAGAATTGATTAGCGGGTCGGGGACTGGCAGCTGGCCCTAAACTTAAATAAATGTAACATATTGCGCATACACAGGAATAGAAATCGACTACCGTATAGCTATACTATTGATGACAAATTGCAGGAAACAGTAACTATTGTAAGTATTGTAAACTATCTAGGAGTATCTCCCCAGATCGGCCTTAAGTTGAATGACCACATAAAACAACTATTAGGAAAGGCAGATGAGAGACAGAGATTCATTGGGAAAATCTTAAGGAAATGTAGCTCATCCACGAAAGTAATGATTTACCAGGCGCTAGTTCCTCCGATTCTTGTGTATTGTTTGTCAACCAGGCAGGACTGATGGTTGAAATAGAGAAGATCCAACGAAGCCCGGCGCGTTTTGGCAGGGGATCGTCTAGTCCAGGCGAGAGCGTTACAGATGTGCTCAACAAACTCCTTTAGGAGATACGAAAAGAGGGCGTTTTACATCACGGAGCGGTTTAGCGTTGAAATTTAGAGAGTACTGTCCAAAAAGATTCGGACAGCATATTACTTCCATGGCCATGACTCTAAAGCACTATGGGACCTCTGAGGTCATCCCTAGACTTAGAAATACTTAAACCTAACTAACCTAAGGACATCACACACGTCCATGTCGGAGGCAGGATTCGAACCTGCGACCGTAGCAGCAGCGCGGTTCCGGACTGAAGCGCCTAGAACCGTTCGGCTACAGAGATCGGCGTATTACTTCCACCCACATACTTCTCTCTAAATGACTACAAAGAGGAAAATTCGAGACATTACAATACAGAAATTTTTTGTTCCCACGAACCATTTGTGAATGGAACTGGGAAAGGAGGGTCAGTTAGTGGTACCAGAAGTGCCCTTCGACAGCCACAGTCAAGTGGCTTCCAGATTACTGATGTAGATGAACACATGGTCCGCTTTCGTCTGTGGTTGCTGGTTTGGGATGTTCTTTCACATGGATCACCTTCGAAAGAAGTATGACCACTCTTGATTCGAGCTTCCCATATCGTAACTGTTGAAAATGGTGCAGCAAGCTCTTTGGGACCTTGTATTCCGTTGTCAACTTTGGACGAATTCCGAGGGAATGAAGCATCCACTACAAAATATTTTATGATTGGAGGGTATTTTCCTTTATCCATTTAAATAAAACATACGTAACATAACTTTATCTGCAAAATTATTAAAAAATTCTCAACGTCCAAGTGACATAAGGCTTTGGTTTGGTTTCTGTACAAAATGTGTAGACATGTGCTGTTTTTAGGCTTTCTCGGAAGTAGTGTTTTCTTCTTTAGTGGAAACTCCACAGTACTTCGACGAGCCAGTTCCTACATTTACCACGGCAAACTCCAACTCCACGCGCAAGAAATTATCTAAATTGGTCCAACGTAACAGAAGCAAAACTTCATTTTTGTGAATGGTATATCTACGTCTGGTCAAGAAATTTTCTGTAATACAGCATAATTACATGCAACTAATTTAAGATACTTTCAGAATTACTAGATTCAGAAACTTTATCTGTTATAAGGAAACGGTAGTGAACTGTACTTATTTTTCACGAATATCGCGTTATAACTTTTTACGCATTTTTACGAAAGTAAAAAGGATGAACATCGTAATTACAACTTAGTGCTTCGCAATGCATGAAACAACAGATAACAATTTCCTTCATCTATCAACATATACAGTCTGTTGACTTGTAGTCTCTGATCCAGAGTAATACGTATTTTAACTCTTACCTTTGTGTGATACATGAGGCGTAACAACATTACGTACATATCGTGACACTTTCTCCGTAACGCAAACCCAGACAATATTGCTCTAGTATCAGCTTTGCAAATGTGTTGTCCTACTCATCATTATTTCATCCCCATCGACGCGCAAGTCGCCGAAGTGGCTTCAAATCTAAAGACTTGCACCAGGCGAGCGGTCTACCCGAAGGGAGGCCCTCGACACACGCCATTATTATTAGCGGTCCACAAGTTGACCAATGTGGCGTCGACTGAAATAAGACACTCGGTGGCCGAAGTTCCCCGTATGTGGCTTCCCGGCCAACATTACTCCAAAGGTTTCACGACTGACATATAACAACGTAGCGCGCTTAAGTAGAGAGAAATGTATGACTAAACGATTGCAAAATTGTAGCTGGCAGCTACCATATCCATTAAATTCTGGGAGCATGCGTAAAGAATGACTTACAGCGAAACGATTACATAAAACTAGTCGCAGATAAGGTAGGCGCCTGACAGATTCTTGCAAGAATCCCCATTAGACATAGCCCGCCCACAATCCTAGTCGACCAGTACTTGAATATTGCTCGCCAATCTGGAATCAGTGCTAGATAGGATTGATGCAGGAAATAGACAAGATCCAAAGAAGAGCGGCGTGCTTCATTACAGGCTTATTTTGTAAGTGCGGAAGCGTTAAGGAGATACTTGGCAAACGCCGGTGGTAGACGCTGCAGAGGAGGCGTTCTGCATGATCGGATGGTTTATTATTAAAAGACAGTAGATTACTGAAAGAGTCAGCCAACATAATGCGTCTTCCTACGTACACCTCGCGAATGATGACTGAAGTAAGATCAGAGAGATTCGAGCTCATACAGAGGCTTTCCAACAATCGTTCTCGTCACGAACCACTCGTGACTGGAACAGTAATGCAGGGAAGTGACGGTGGTGCAAAAAGTACGCCCCGCCACACTCCACAATGCGGCTTGATGAAGACAGTTGTAAAAGTAGGTTTAGATCCCATTATCAAAAATAGCGAATACCAATTTTCGCCATGCATCACGATCAGGAAAACAGAACATCACACAGAATTAGTTATCGACCAAATTCTTCGTTCGTCAGACTCCCCATAATAAGTCCTACGATTTGCTAGCTAGCTTGGTCAGACATAGATTCAGAAATTGGATACTGGATTTTAAGATGCACCCAGGAGCAGATGTAGACTCTGATCACAATTTAGTAATGATGATGAGCAGACTGAACTTTAAGAGAATCGTACAGTAAAATAGGTGTGGAAGAAAATTGGTTACTGAAGTATTGGGCAAGTATGAGACGCAATTGAAGCTCGGTAACGATGTAGATACTGCGGGAAGGAGTTCCAAGCTCGACAGTTCGGTTGAAGAGAAGTGAACATTCCTAATCAGACCAATCACGGGAATTGGAGAAACAAACATAGGTACTAGGTAGGTGACTGAGAAGAAACTTTGGGTAACAGAAGAAATACTCAATGGATGGACGAAAGATGGAAGACAATACAGGGATAGGAAAAGACCATACAGCAGTATAAATCGTTAAGGAATGAAATAAAAAGGAAGCACAGGGAGGCGAAGGCGAAATGGCTGCAGGAAAGATCTGAAGAAACAGTAAAAGAAATGATCATCGGAAGGACTGACTTAGCACGCAAAAAAGTCAAAAAACCTCATGTGAACTTAAAATCAAGAACGGCACCGTTAAAAGAGAAATGAGAGTTCAACTGTTAAATGCAGAGGAGAGAGCAGATAGGTGGAAAGCGTGCAAATAAAACCTGCATGAGGGCAAGAAATCAGAATTTAATAGAGCTTTTGAAGACACACTCAAAAAAGGCAGAATGGATAGATAACAGATGACATTTCTAAAATCATGGGGGTAAGTGACAACCAAACCGCTTCATTCTGGAACCGCGAGACCGCTAAGGTCGCAGGTTCGAATCCTGCCTCGGGCAAGGTTGTGTGTGATGTCCTTAGGTTATTTAGGTTTAAGTAGTTCTAAGTTCTAGGGGACTGATAACCTCAGATGTTAAGTCCCATAGTGATCCGAGCCATTTGACAACCAAACGATTATTCATGTTGGTGTATAGAAACTATGGAACTGGCGACGTACCGTCGGACTTCCGTAAAAATATTATCCACACAATTCCGAAGATAGCAATGGCAGGTAAATGCGAGAACTACCGCATAATCAGCTTAACAGCTCATGCATCCAAGCTGCTGACAAGGAGAATATACAGAAGGCTGTAAAACTGAAGATATACCAAATGATTTGGCCTTAGGAAAGGTGAAGACACCAGAGAAGCTGTTGTGACGGTAAGTTCGATAATGGAAGCAGACTGGAGAAAAATAAAGACACGTTCTTAGGATTCGTAGACATGGAAAAAAAGCCTTCGACAATGTTAAACAGTGCAAGATGCTCTAAATTCTGACAAAGATACATGTAAAATACTGGAGAAGACGATAATATACAATGCGTACAAGAAGTAAGAGAGAAAAATAAGACTCCAAAATCAAGAAAGAAATGTTCAGATTAAACAAAGGATAAGAGAGGGACAGTCTTTCACCCCTACTGTTGAATCTATACATCAAAGAACCAATGACGGAAATAAAAGAAAGATTCAAGGTGGGATTGAAATTCAGGGTGAAAGGATTTCAATGATAAGATTCGCTGATTGCTTTCCTAGCGTCGGCGAAGGTAAAGAAAAATTATAAGATATATTGAATGGAATGAACCGTCTAATGAGTACAGAGTATGGACTGAAAGTAAACCGAAGAAAGACGATGGTAATGAGAAGTAGCACAAATGAGAATAGCGAGAAACTTAATATCAAAATTGGTAATCTCGAAGTAGACGAAATTAAGGATTCTGCTACCATAGAAGCAAAATATCCCATGAACGGACGGAGCAAGGAGAATCTAAAATGCAGACTAGCAAAGAGAAGTGTCAAGTATCAAAGGTAGATCTTAATTTGAGAAGGAAATTTCTGAGAATGAGCACTTGCATTGCAACATTGTATGGTAGTGAATCTCGGACTGACAGAAAATACCTGTTTTTTCGCAGAATCGGCGAAGGAAGGAGTATATGAAGATCACTGACAAGAAGAAGGGGCAGGATGATGGGACATGGGTTAAAACATCAGGGAATATCCCCAGGACAGATAGTGGCTGTCAGGGATTTTTCTTTGGTGGGAAAAATGGAAGAGGGTGCACTCATCTGTGTGATGCCAATTGAGGAGCTGTTTAAGTGAGAGCGGCTAGAAAGTCTGGGAAGTTGACTGTGGTTTGCATAGGTGTGTGCTGATCTTATACCAATCTGTACCGCATCCGAATGATGACACTGGCAGACGATGACACGGCAGTCGGTCGGCATTGAAGGGGTCGAAAGGGCCTTGGCTTTTTTAGGTACGCCGAAGGACGGATGAGGCGGGTTTGCAGCAAAACAATTTTGACGTTTAGTCATCATCGTTTGGAAACGTGTCAAAGTGAAGGCTATTAGAGATGTAACATTACCTGACATTTTTCGACGGAATGATTGAATGAGGCCTTGCTGTATAAACAATATCAGAATAACTGCAAGTGATATGGAACCTGAATCAGGATGTATGACTGGAGATGTGAACTTTGATCATACCGAATTCAGATTTATATATAAAACATCCTGACAGACTTAAATTGTGCGCCTTTCCGGGACTCGGATCGGGAACATTGCCTTTCACGGGTAATATTCTTACCTTCTAAGCACCCACGCACGACTGTGTCGGAGTCCGTACTCGCAGCCTTATTTCAGCAGTAAGTGTCTCTTACACACCAAATTTTACAGAAGTTCTCCTCCATACCTCGTCGGGCAAGCACTCCTGGAAAAAGGGGTGTTGCTTAGAAACGACTTAATCACAGTCTACGGGATTGTTTCCAGAACGAATTCGCTCTACAGAAGTACGAAGGTTGTTAAGTCGTTCAAAACAGTGCCCATTTAGTCCCAGAGTAAAAGTTTCATTCTAGAAACAGTCAGCTAGTCTGTGGCGAAGACATTTCTGCACAGCATCCTTTGTGTCAGGAGTGCTGGTGCCGCAAGGTATGCAGATGAACTTCTGTGAAGTTTGGAATGTAGGAGACAGATACTGCGGATGTAAAGCTGCGTGGGTGGGTCTTGAGTCGTTCTCGAGTTAGAGCTCACTGGTACAGCACTCACCCAAAAATGGCAAACTTCCCACCTTCATGTCCCGGTGCAGCATACAACATTAATTTCTCAGAAAGGTTCAAAATATCGCACAGCCCGCTTCAGAGTGAAAACTTCACTCCATATGAATATGCCTTGTATGTCATATATCTGCGCTACGGGACTTCCCTGTGTTTCACGATATAATCTTAGTGATCAGGAAGTTACTGCAGAGGGAAATGCTTACGTCCTATAGTAAATTTACTTGTCCGTCAACTTGTTCCAGGCTCCCGAACAGGCGAAACTCGACATGCTGGCTCCAGACACAGGGAGAGCTCTCCGACAGCGGCCCACGGCAGAGCAGCCAAAGGCCGGAAGTCCGTCAGGCGCGCCAGGGGGCGCAGAGGGTGAGCCACTGCACTGCATTGGAAGCAACTGGTCTAGCGAAATGGTCTGGAAGATGGCTCAATGTAACCACGTTCACACTTTTGCTTACGATATTTAAATAAAGGATTGCGTACTTCTTTCAGCCATCTAAATTTGTTGAATGCACCCTTTATCGACTTCCAGGAAAATAGAACTTTCGTATTTGACAGATAAATTACACTCCTTTCCACGTCAGGGAACCTTTTCGCAGTAATCCTTCATCACTTTCCTTCCCCATTTCCTAATGCTCGGTTCGGGGTCGTCGTCTCCAACTCTTCCTTCTTATATCGCTTAAGAACATTCTTTCTCCAACAGCCCTCTTCGCCTAGGGTTCTTGTATTCTGAATAAAGTGAAATCCTCTTTACCCTCACTGAAGAGCTAAAGAAACGTAACCTGCCTAATATCGTGTAGGGCCCCCGTGCACACACAGAAGTGCCGTAACACGATGTGGCATGGACTCGACTAACGCCTGAGGTAGTGGTGGAGGGAAGTGACACCATGTATCGTGCAGGGCTGTTCATAAATCCGAAAGAGTACGAGGGGACGGAGATCACTTCTGAACAGCACGTTACAAGGCATCCCAGATATGCTCAGTAATGAACTTAGAAGAGTGTTCCTGGAGCCACTCTGTAACAGTTCTGGACGTGTGGGGTGTCACATTGTCCTACTGGAATTGCCCAAGTCTGTCGGAATGCACAATGGACATGAGAGGATGCTTACGTACGTGTCATCGATCAGAGTCGTATCTAGATGTATCAGGGGTCCCATACCACACCAACTGCACACGCCCCACACCAGTAAAGAGTCTCCAATAGCTTGAACAGTCCCCTGCTGACATGCAGCGTCCATGAATTCAACAGGTTGTCACCATACCCGTACGCGTTCATTCGCTCGATACAATCTGAAACGAGACTCGTCCGACCGGACAACATGTTTTCAGTCATCAAGAGTCTAATGTCGGTGTTGACGGGCCCAAGCGAGGCGTAAAGTTTTGTGTCGTGCATTCATCAAGGGTACACGAGCGGGCTTTCGGCTGTTTTTTGATCATATAGGGAGCAGCATCTGAAATAAACAAAAACATTTTCATCTACAAAAGATTCTGGAAATATTTTTCCAATATCCTCATTCAAACATCTGGCGATCGCAGACTGATTTACTTTTTCAAGTTCTTTGCAAGCCGCTAAATAAGAAGAATAAGGCTCTTCTTTTAAAGCACTAACAATTAAATTTGCAATGTAACGGCCACAAGTGTCTGTAGTTTCGTCCCAGGTAATGCTGTCCATGAGTTCATTGCGTACTTCTTCCAGAACATTTACGTAAATTGTCGGTGTGTAATTTTTACGCAATGTTGATTCATCTGGTATATTTTGATTCAAGCAATATTTGTGAGGGAAGCCTTTGAGGGTAAGGTTTGTAAGTTTGTGAAGAAGAATATTGCTTGCAATGATAGCTGCACATAAATCCATGTTAAACCTACTTTTTTCGTTGCCTTTGGACAAATCCTTGCTATTGCAACTTGCTGTTGTCAGAAGTTGTTGTCGTGGTCTTTTCTTCTGTAGTCCTGCATTATAAAGACTTGTCTTGACATGCTGGTCTATTTGAAACTTTTTTGCTCGAAACGTTTTTCTCGCAAACTCGACAATATAAAACAATTCAGTCATATTAAATGTTCCAGGATGGTCAGCTATGCACGAAACAACGTTTCCTTTTTCGGGCGGAAAGGCGCACAACACGTAGCACACTGCATGTCGTAAACTCGTTCAACTGTGTACTAGTAAATAGAAGGCTAAACTGAAACAGTGGACGTGCGGCTACAAGCTTGCGTAGTTTAATTTAATTGTTGCCGACGGGTTCGGTACGACAGCGGAGGGGATTTACCGGGGGCGCGGGCACCTAAATTACTTCATCTAAATCATCTAAATTCCTAAAATATTGTCAAAATAGAGCGAAAATACGCATCTTCATTAATTTAGTTAAAATATGCAATAACCGGTGAAAGGCATCCAAATATGTAAATGCATATGCAACACGCAAATGCATATAATCTAGCCTCTAACCATTACCCTCGAAAGTAGTTTCGATTGCTGGTCCTCCTCCAGTTGGTACCGTCTGAATCAAGCCGTGATCTTCGTACGACACTCGTGGTGAGGAAAGCACAGTGATATCTTCCTCCTGAGTGACAGATTACCGTGCCTGTAAGACTACCAGACATGCGCCAATCATAAACGTTACCAGGATGCTGTTCATTGCTGTCAAGAGTCAGACTCAGTATACGTATCTCTGGAAGACAACTGTGATAGTGAAGACGAAGGAATGGCCACTCGGTTGTATAGGAAGTAAATGTTCCTGTTTAGAGAGGTAGTCATCAAGCTAAAACTGAGAATAATTAGCAGTTTCGTGTTTGTGGAAAGCACACATCTGCCTAGCTGCAATTGTCGTTTATCTACTGCTATTGCAGCCGAGTCTAGCGACTCACCTTCTTTTAATGAGAAAATGTAACCTGTCTGGTAGAACAGCTTGATTACGAACAACGGAAATTGGCACTGTACTAGACAGGTTTAAAAGCAAAATTTTTGTACGAAATTCCACTGTTATAAAACGGGATGTGCAGTAAAAATGATTTGAAATGATATGCAGAATACAAAATGAGGCAAGCATTTCAAAACTTTACAACATTTAATTTTACTCTAGGTTAGGTTAATAGGTTCTTCATGTAGGTACTACAATCAGAAGCGTATTTAAATTAACGATCATTTTCCATCAAACTGCATGTGTTAACCAAAACTTGCGATTATAACTCATTTTTGAACAACGTTGTCTTTAATTATTCAAACTGTTGACGTGCACAAGATATGTTTGCACAAAATATTATCAGATCATAATGATTGCATAGTATGGTTTCCTGTAGGAGTGATAGCTGTTAATTCTGGAGCATCCGTGTACACTGGACAAGACTATTAGTCGTACAAATGTCTGTTAGGATCTGTTGTTTATCTCCATGTCCATATTTAAATGAATTAAAATCGAAATCGCCCAACCGCGGTCGATAATCAAAGTCATAAACAGCCTCAGAGAAAAGAAATATTTTCGAAAAATTGTAGGAGCGTTGCAGCTCTTGTCTGTGATTAACCTTGTAAGAAATGTAACGAGGACCGCCATTTTTTTTCTCTCTCTCCATTTCCATGTTGTTATTATTTTATTTTAATCCTTTTGAAACATCGCTGTTTCATCTTCAGCATAAAGCACTAATATTGATGGACGTATGGTCAGAGTAGTATTCCGCTGTCCGCTAATGTCAGTGCCTTGAAACGCTCTGTAAGTAATTAATAGTATAAATATATCTTAAAATCGTAATTCATCACTCTGTCTGGGATTCACATATAAAAAGATCAAAAGGTCACATTTACTCAGGATGTACGAGATCTGCAGTAACAGCACTTGGGAAACAAGACATGACCGCATCTCCATCAGTAGGCACGAAGATAGCGGGGAATTTGAAACTGGAAGAAAAGACTAGCATCCTGAGTCCACATTACAGAGTACATCAAATGTATTCGCAGTTGCGAATGTGGGAATCATTAGTTGTATAATGGAATGATGAAAATGAAAATTTGTAACTGACCGGGTCTCGAACGTAGATTTCTCGCTTCACGGCCAATGGAATCTTCCATATGTCGTCCTCACTGCGTCACAGCCTGTACTTAAGAGCGCACATTGTGTAATTCCCGCACAGGGGACAACATTTTTAATTGAAAGTCGCTGCCTCGTATCGGTGGATAAATACGATACTGCAGCACCCGTGTTGATTAGAAGAACGAATAAATCACTAAAAGGAACACATGTTATTTTCCACATGAGAGGTTAACGTTTTATTTTAATTACGTACGTTTACGTTCCAGGTTACAAACCTTGCTCAGTATGGCGACCATCTACATCCACGACAGCCAGAAACGGTGTAGAATACCATTCACAATTATTGTTCGCAGATCTTTTCGAACGGTGGACTACGGAACGTTCTGCTTTCGTGACACAGCCTGTGCACTGCGTAAAACTGCACAATGCTTCCAGGATTCTCAGCCACGGCAACAGAAACTCATTCAACAGTTTATATCGCAATTTGCCGTCGCGCTCTCCCAGGTGGATTTCTTCGTAACATAGCGCAATGCGCAGATGAGTCACATGTGGACGCAGACAGGCCCAGCGATGCCTCACACAGAGAGCATCCCAGAGTGTCCCTGAGAGCTACAACTCCAAAATTTTCTTGATTTTCGGCAAGATCAATGTGTAGTTTTTGTTTATTTAAAATAGGCGAGGAATAAGGAAACGTAGTTGTAATGATATTTTAATCAATTTCTGTAATAATGCATCACATCACCAACAAGTTTAAACTTGCTACAATTAAAAGCAGTTTTGAGCCACACTGACTCATTTATTTTGCGATGATTCCTGGTCCTCACGATCAACGGCATTGTAGACGTGAAAAGCGATCTCCCCATGTCTCTGTTGTACGCCTCACTAATCTGAAAGATCCGATAAGCAATAATTTCTCAACTATTGAGAGAGTCAAGGCCTCCTACGATGGTTACATCAGGACAACGTACTATAGTCCCAGTAACCCAGCCATTACAAATATTGATTGGCATCATTATTATCAAAAGTAAAATTCATTATGCATCCACTGAGAGCGATGCAATGTCCCTTCGGAGATGGATACATGTCCGAATGAATACTGAATCGTGCTTCTGAACAATACAAGCACTGCATTATCGTAGAATAGAGGGTCGTTATAATCAATCTTTCGCTAGATGATGGGCTGACCCCATGAAAAACGAGTGATCGTAGGACAATGAAACTTTGTTGAAACATTTCTAAGGACTTGTGGAAGAGAACTTTCGAATCATGTTCTTCAACACTGGTGCGGAAAGAGGACCTTCCCGTATTGCTTTAAAGAGACGATACTCCCGGAGGGCAACAGTACTGTTATTGTTGTTTTGATAAAAGAGCTTTACGAATAAAGCCCAACTCACCTTGTTCATACCCATGTTGACTGCAATTGTAATGCACACAGCGTCTCAGTACCGTTACCGGCGCCTAACAGGATGTCATGACATTAACACTACTTACAATGCAAATCCTGCAGTACTCACCGTGAATATCATTCCTATAAAACCGGGTACCCATGTGGTAAATCGTTTTTCGTCTACACTTGCTCAAGCAGCAAAACTTTAATTATACAGAGGTTACTAAATTCATGGGATTCCTCCTCAGAATTTGTAGGATCTCCTTTTTCCACCCTCAGTTCCTACCATCGGCTCTTATCACCTGAAATCGTGACTCAACTGACCTAGCTATGGTTTTGCAGTTGTCTAGGGTCTAACTGATATGGTCATGAGCCGAGAAGAGGCGCTGCAGGCGATGTGTTGTTAGCAAAGGCACGCGCGTTGGTTGTATGCTGGCGAAACCCAATACGCCAAACTTCGCCGCACTTTCGAAACGGACGTATTGGTCGAACATCCCATATTAATTTCTGCAGTTTTTCAAGCAGTGTTGCTTGTCTATTAACACTGACAACTCTACGCATACATTACTGCTCTCGGTCGTTAAGTGAAGGCCCTCGGTCACTGCGTTGTCCGTGGTGAGAAGTAATGCCAGACTGTGGTATCCTCGGCACAGTCTTCACACTGTGGATCTCGAAATACTTAACTCCCTATTGATTTACGAAATGGAATGTCGAAAGCGTCCATCATTATTTGGGAACATGGCTGTAAATGCTCTCCAAATAGACGAACATCCAGCGGACACAGTCCATTTCATGTAAACGCAGCCTACAACACTGTGGAGCCCCAAAGAGCTTGCACAGGTAAGATTTGTCACCAGTAGGTTCGAACAACACGTAAGTGCTAACTGAGATGCTTCGGGAATTCGAATAGGAATCCCTGAAGGGAAGGCGATGTTCCTTTCGAGAAGCATTATTGAGAAAAGTTAGAGAACTGGCATTTGAAGCTGACAGCGTAATGATTCTACTGCCTCTAAGATACATTACGCCTAAGGTCCACGAAGATAAGGTACGATAAATTAGGGCTCATACGGAGGCACACAGACAGTCGTTTCTCCCTCTCTCTATTTGCGAGTGGAACAGAAAAGGAAAAGACAAGTAGTGGCACAGAGTACCCCCGGCCACGCACCGTACGGAGTATCTATGTACAGTAGTGGACAAAACGAGCGAGACCCCTCGCCTTTTCGTTATGCTGATCCGCACAGTTTTAAAGTCTGCTACACAGCATAACAGGCAAGGCGACGAAGTGCTACCAACATACTATGCACAGGCGTGAAATTGTCAAACTATCTGAACTTTGTCAGACTGTTTTCAATCATGTGTAAGACTATATTAATTCTGATTAGTGTGTTAAACACAACACGTAAATATAAGATATAAATGAAAGAAGAAACGCTAATTACTATGAGCTGTACTAATAAAAATGAAATTCAGCTTATCGAAATAAAATAACTGTTTTAGTAAGACAAAGTACCCTATATCGTTACGAATTAGCAAAATATTATGTGCATTCGGCCGCGAAACTGTCTGTGTCAACGTTGAGACCAGTCATGCTGGATTACCGTTGCTGGCCTACCGTGAAAGTGTGCCAATTTAGCAATACGTGAAGATTCATAACGGAATTCAGTTAAATATCATTCAGTGCCACACTCAAGTCAATTCAATTATTGACAGAAGCGGAAAAAGTAGGCAGTAACAAGTATAAAATTTACAAGTGTTTCATATGTACATCCACAGGCCGCCGGTACAGAATAAAGGTAGCAATAAAACGTAGTGGGGCGCGAGAATTTCTTAAAATTGCTTTACTGATCGTCTACCTACCTCCATCGAGATTAGAACCGAAAACAAACCAGACTTCCCTTGCAGTAGCAAACTCATTTCACTACGCCAGCAGACAACTCGGGCAAACAGCCCTCTATTACTACCCCAGACATGAATAAGCCGGCAATTTCGCAAATAAACTGGCAAAATGATATGCAGTTTCTGTTGCGTAGAGCTTTGTGGACTCAAAAACATGAATTTTCTACCTTATTGTCACCGCTCATGTGACAATAATTCGGGATGTTTATCGAAATAACGAAATACTGTTACTAGCGAGTAAATTTAGTAGGATAATTCTGCACCACTCCAGGAAATAAACGGCTACATAGCTGCCAAACGTATTCTACAATGTTTCGAATTCTGCATTAGACTCGCCACAGCCAGAAAACGTTCATTAGCCGAAGTGTTTCTTAAGCTGGCTAGCAATGGGAATGCTCTCACTTCTAAAACACGGTGGCATTAATACTGGTATCTGAATTACCACGTGTATAGGCAAATGGATTTTATTTGCATTCATGTAAACGTGATTTGGATCGAAAGCTTAGGTACGATTAATATGCTGATGTATCGACTGCAATTAGAACATTTCGAATAACGAGTAGGGGGAATTATTTATGTGGTTCTCATCTTCAGTAATGGTCGTAACTATTTTAGTTGTTAGGATTTCGTCACCTAAATCGGTAAAAATGGAACCCTACTAGTCTCACCTTCTTGACCGTCTATCTGTCTACCCAAACCTTAAAACCTGTTTACCTCGAGTAGACATAATAAACGGAAATGTGTCGCACTTCCTGCGGTATACGGTCCCTTGGTGGTGTAAAAAAGTGAGCTTCTTTTATTTATATCTTATATTTATGTGCTGTGTTTAACACACTAATCAGCATTACACATGACTGAAAACAGTCTGACAAAGTTCGGATAGTTTTTCAATTTCATGCCTGTGCATAGTATGTTGGTAGTACTTCGTCGCCTTACCTGTTATAGTGCCCCTTTATATCTTGTGTATCCGATGCTACCGCCATGCGTATATCTGCAAATCACTATCCCATGACTTCCGTCATCGCAGTGTATTTGCTATTTATACTACGACTATAATGAAATGGAACTGCGAAAGGCATATAGCTATATGGAAAAATGGTACGTGGACCAAGAAAGGTAATGTGTTGCAGAACCCAAAGAAGGTGTTTATTCACAGTGAATGTGAGATCGCAGCAGCTGCTGCTGGTGGAGGCCATACGCTACCAGTTCAAAAACTTACGAGACTGATTTTATTCCTGGCGCATAAGCGACACCAGCGCAATAACTACGCTGACAGCTGTAGACAACAAATGCTCATTCGACCAGCATATTTTGAGCTGACAGAGGTAAGTAGTGGAGGTACGAACGTAGTGAGTCAGTGTTGGCGTGTTACAGATCGCAATTACTCTCTAAATAAAGTGTTGGAGACGTAGTTCAGTTTATTTTAAGGAAGAGAAAAATGTGTGTCAAGTTTGTCCTGCGCACATTGACTCCTAAACAAAAGCAACGGTGCGTGGACGCCTGCCACGACATGATTGAAGTGCAAAAAAATATAAGCAATTCATTTCTGGAAAAAATATCTCGGATGGCGAGACCTAGTGCTATCAGTACGAATGTACCACAAAATGGAAAAGTCCAGAAACTCACATGAAGGGTCAACGCTTTGTTGACAGAATCGATATTCAAGACAATACGAGGCTCGAATTCGACAGCATCCCAAACAAGGCCTTTTCAGGCATTTTCACCAAGCGAGGACGTTGTTTCAAACCCTCATCCGGCCATCCTGATTTAGATTTTTCGTGATTTCCCCAAATCACTTCGGAAAAAAGCTGGGATGGTTCCTTTGGAAGGGCACAGCCTACTTCCTTACCTATCTCTCCCTAACCCGATGGTGCCGGACCCCTCCCCTCAAATTAGACATTTTCACTTGGTTCTATGAACGTTCTCCATGTTGTACTCAAGTGGGTGAGGTGGGGTGGAGGGGAAGGGTGGGGGGAAGAGACTATGTAGAAGGTGGTAGTACAGACGAATTGCTATAAAACAGCCAGATTACATGTGTCCAATTTGTATTAAGTACAGAGCTACAGCTGCTAGTATGTAACCTGAACAAACTTAAAGCAAAGGCAAAGGAAGACTTTCACAGTTGATTTACAAAAATTCCACCGCCAACTTCAATACACTTCTGACTTCTCTTGACAAGACCACGTGTAGCTCTTCCGAGGTCGTCTTTACGTTCTTTTATGAGGTCTGCACTACTCTCAATCCGAACGATCAAATCCGATTCGCATTTCAACCATCCTCACAGGCAAAAATCCAAAGGAGTAAGGTCCACTGACCTTGTTGGCCACGTAACGCGCCCATTTAGACCTGGTACCAAGGAAGGTAGGATTGGGTTGCGATTGTGGACGGGCCATAATTAGTTTAATTTTTTCAATCAGGTACACTTTATTTGAAACAACACCATATAAAAGGTGACAATAAATTAATAAGTGTTCCACGGCTGACGGCCTTAATGACAACAGATTCAACTATTTCTCAGCTGAAGGCCCAAATAGTGATAATTTAAAACTGTTTCACAGCTTAAGGCCTGAATAGCAATCTTTTAAGAACCGGTTAACTTCTTCAGTTTGAAATTACAGTTATTAAAATATTTTTTTAAGAACAATCATCAAAATCTCATTGTTAGAATACAATTGTCTAATCAAAATTTTAAGACAAGGGACACTCAGGGCTGAAGGCCTTAATGACAACAAAGTCAACTATTTCTCGGGTTAAGGCCCCAATAATATTGATTTAAAAACTGTTTCACGGCTGAAGGCCTGAATAGCAATCTTTTAAGAACCAGTTACTTCTTCAACTTGCAATAACAGTTATTAAAATATTTTTAGTTTTGAAAAAACAAATCATCAACTATGACCAAACCAAGAGGGTGGGGGGGGGGGGGGGAGGGGGGGCTGACGTTGCTCCAAGGATCGACCTGGGAAGTCCCTCGAAACTTTGCAAGCGATGAGACAGGCAGCCAAGAGTTGCATTCACTTCACGAGGTGGTAACGCAGACAAGTCGAAGTTTAAACTAAGACCAATAATCATTTGCTGAATGTACCTAACGTGCGACGACCAATGCAACGATGGAATAACACATCCAAGCCCGAACCGGTGGTCAGCACTATGTCTTCAGACTCCACTGTTTAGAGTATCCAGAAGCAGAAAGGAATCACTAGTACCAGAGTAGGAAAAAAAAAAAAACACCACCCGGCGCACAAATCAAGGAAGCTGTCGAACTACACGCCTTACCGGACAGCAGCGGCAATGGGAGAAGTACACTGTCGTAATATATACTAAACTCCAGGGCAGGAAACTGGGGTGTAAGCGGCCACTAAGCAGGAAAAATATCACTGTTTGAACATCATAAATAATAACATATAGCATGCAACAATTGATAATAAGAAGTGGAGGAAGGCTAATTAGGTTCTCCTTTCCCAAACGCTCCACTTGCTGCTCTTCATCTCGGCGACACTGCGAGCCGCAACACACAAGCAAATTGCGAGATCTCACAATGGTGGAGGATTCACTACTTGAATTAAGATCCACTCAACTTAAACTTCCTGGATCCAGTTGACAACCAGGTTGTTCACCTCGCGACTACAGCCCTTCCATCCGACAGTATATGCGTGCCGCCAGTGGTCCCGGCGTGTTTGCGCTGCGCGGACCTGGTTGCTCGTCCGTCCCCAACCGAACTGCCGACTCACATGACACAGAAAAACCACAACGTCGCCCCAAAGACAGTATCACCGTTACTAGATATCGATAACCGCTGCTGCTGCCACTAGCGGGCAGACAACGCTTGCAAACGGAGTGGCGCCAATGAACACAAGAAGAAGACGACAACCGTAACTACGCCAACTAAAGGATACCAACCTAGCAACGGCACCAACGCGAGTCACAGAACAGCTCGCACATATCCACCGATCAATCTTCCGCCGAATGTTAGGTTCAAAAATGGTTCAAATGGCTCTGAGCACTATGGGACTTAACATCTGAGGTCATAAGTCCCCTAGAACTTAGAACTACTTAAACCTAACTAACCTAAGGACATCACACACATCCATGCCCGAGGCAGGATTCGAACCTGCGACCGTAGCGGACGCGCAGTTCCAGACTGTAGCGCCTAGAAACGCTCGGCCACTCCGGCCGGCGGCGAATGTTAGGCTTAGATGTTGTGTCACCTGACGACTACAGTGTGTAGAAGTCCCATCATGCTGGATGAACATACGCATTCTTGTAGCCAAAGGAATCCATTCCAGTAATGCTCATTTTCAAGTAAGTGTAGGTAAGGGGACGCTGTAAGACGATGCGGTAACACAACAGGCCCAATCAACTGATTGCGTGTCAAACCACAGCACACACTTGCAGAGAAGCTTTCTTGAAAATCTGTCTCCACAATGGCTTGTCGGTTTTCTTCAGACCACTGATGTGAAAAACGAGTGTTATTGATGCCGTCAAAAGTGAAAATGACTTCATCAGTGAAGAGTAAAAATGGGATTACCGAGCGATTTTCAAGTATCAATTGACAAAATTCCAATCATCTATCTCCTGCTCGAAGGTATTAAATGAGCTGTGAATCATACGGTTGCAACCAGAGCATCAGTAATGTCCACCATACTCTTGTATGTGGAACACCGACACTTGCAAAAAATTCTACGTGTGCTTGTTGAAGGGCTACGTTCTACAGACCGAATAATGTCTTCTTCTTCATCCACAATCTGTTCATTTACACGTCCAGATGCAATATGAATGCTGGGACTGTACCAGTGTCATGCAGTATATCGAATACACGAGTAAAATCTCTTGAATCTGTTAGTCTGCGGTTAGGAAATCGTATGCCGTACTCTCAACAAGCAGCAACAGCGTTTCCATTACAAAACCCATACACAGATAGCATATCAACACATTCAGCATATGTGAATACCTGCGGCATGTTTACACGCTACGATACTGTGGACTGCAAACTTCAACTTAAAGTAAAGCACAACTTCACAGCGTGAACATTAACAGTCTACTACTGACATTCGAGAAATACGCCCGTAAAAACACATAGCAACCGTTGTACCAACACACGCAAGGAAAAAGCATTGAATTCAGCTGTATTTTTGTACGCAATGAAAATTGGACAGATGTTATATGACATTTTTATCGCAATTCGCGTATGCTGTCACCTTCTAAAATATTTACGATTCCTCCTGAAACACCATGTATTTTTTACTAATCCAGGCTCGAAACTTTTTGGGCAGACAGGGGGGGGGGGGAAGTACCTTCAAAAACATCACGAATACATTTGTCTTTTACTAGTGTGTTGGTAAAAGAGGGATTTTTTATATCCCTGCTATACTATACCTTTACTGGACGTAATAATTGTACACACTGGCTTGGAGTTTGCTAACACGTTTCCCTCAGGCCGTTTCAGAACAACTACCAGAATATTTGTACCACGCAGATAGTATTTTAATTAATTTCAGTTTCATTATAGTTTTTCGTTTAGCTGCCCACTGCATAATTGTCTAACGTATTGAGTCTGAAAAGACAATGTAAAGTACAGACAGTGCTGCAGTGCTGCAAGTAATTCAGCGAGTTCGGGCGGGTGTGCGAGCGCACTAGGCAGCCATCTTCAGAAAGAGCGTCGAAAGCATTTCGGTTGCAGTACGGTCAAGTGACGCTGTTTACGCCTCAGTCAAGCGAGCGGAGTACGGAGATTGGGTGTGTAGCAGAATTTTGCAAGCTCGTTAGTCATATATACTAGCCTGAATACTTAACGAGCGTCTCGTACATCAGAGAAGAGACACCCCGAGTGATGGTTGAGTGAGTGAGGCGAAAGGGCGGCCGCTCTAGCTGGACAGTTTGCGGTGTGAGAGCATCGCATCGCGGTGGCAGCTCCATAAAATAGTCAACACATGCACTGCTTTTTAAATCCGGAAGAAGAGAAACTGTGAGCATCTGAAGTGTGGTGTAGCAAAGGATGCTAAGAATTATGTGTGCAGATGTACTGTGGAAAGGAATAGATGGCAAAACACGTCTGTAGAGCCGGCTGGGGTGGCCGAGCGGTTCTAGGCGCTACAGTCTGGAACCGCGCGACCGCTACGGTCGCAGGTTCGAATCCTGCCTCGGGCATGGATGTGTGTGGTGTCCTTAGGTTAGTTAGCTTTAAGTAGTTCTAAGGTCTACGGGACCCCACGAGGGTTGTGCCCGCCATGACAGTGAGAAGGGTGCACAGAAGTATGATATTGAGATCTGTGGGGGCCTACAGAACATCACCAGGGGGGCCCTATTAGTCATAATGGGGCTCTGCCCTCTGTACATCAAAATAAGGGAACAAGCGGCTTGTTACTGGGCAAACAAGGGGAATTATGAGGAAATTGTAGACATCATGGGTGTGAGTGTGGAGGACAAAAGGGAAATACGGAAAAGAGGGGAGGAACTTTGGCAGGGGTCTTGGGAGGTAGAAGAAGCTGGACGTATATCTTTCTAGTTCATACCAGATTTGACGGAGCGTTTGGACATGAAATACTTTGAGCCAACACGAGGACTGATCCATTTTCTCACTGGCCATGGACCCTATCCGACATACTTATGTCGATTTTGGAAGAGGACTACACCCGCGAGTGACTGTGGCGTATCAGAGGGTACTCCCGAGCATGTGGTTCACGAGTACCTCGTCATCAATCATGTTGCGACTACATTTCGAGACAGACTTCCAAATCAAGACACATATCAACTGCTTAGACGTGAGGACACTTTCCAACTGCTAAATACATTGGCCAACGAGGTATCACGGAAAGTTTTAACAGAATACTTGGGGGACATGAACTAAATAACTGAGACACCAAACATTGATTGCGTCCAGAGCCCTATTCCCATACCGCCTGTGCGTGGACTGGCCGACTTTCCATCATAATTGGAATCCGCCACGTGCAGGATTAGGGGGAGTAGGGGTCAATGCTACCGATAAGGACATGCACCGGATATGCCGTAGGATAAGTTAGTTTGCAGGACTTAGTTTAGGAAAATTATGGTAGGGAACTGCAGCGAATCAACATTGTGGACTGCCCAGTGCCCGGGGCACGCTATTCGGGTTTAGCTCGATGAGCAAGGCTATCAAAGTAGGTTTATATCTCACTGGCACACATGTGACGCTGCAGGTGATAGAAACTAGTTATAAGAAATAGATATAAGTCCTAGGTACTAGATATTAAATGTCCATTGTATTTAAGACTAATTGTAGCTCACGTGAAAACTGTAATTAGCTGCAACATAATTACCAGTTGTATAATTATTATGACCCACTAATCAGATAATAAAGTGGGTTAATATTGTATAATTATTATGGTTTGCGATAAAGTTCTAGGGGACTGATGACCTCAGAAGTTAAGTCCCATAGTGCTCAGAGCCACGTCTGTAGAAGAGTCTCAAGAAGAAGCGGGGGCTCTTAATGTGATCTTTTGCGGTATATGGAGTAGTAAACCTGGCGCTAGAAAGTGCATTCGATGCGGAAATTGCAAATGGCACATCAAGACTTGACTAGCTAAAACATATTAGGGACGATGTTGGATGTGATACACTGCTTGACGAGAAAGGCTACAGAATGTCAATGTGGCTTCCTAATGTGCACACAATCAGAGAGTATGTAAATGATCGCAATTGCAATTCTCTGTGAGACGTAGGACGGCCTCCAGATTGCTTTCTTGTTGTTCGTTTTTGGTGTTGTTACCAGGTCTGGTAGCGTATGTAAGGAGCGGGAAGAGTAACACATATTGAGTGATCACAGTCTAGGACACGAAGAGCAAAAACGTCCAGTAAACATGGGTTCTAAAATGCATACGGTGAGAGCCTCGAGCATTTCCTCATTGTCAGTACTTTGAAACAAATCTCTTCTGCTCAAGCTCTTTGATTTCCATACTTCGGGTGGAGGTAATGTGGAACAAAACACGAAATCTTTCAAATGGCTCTGAGCACTATGGGACTTAACATCTGAGGTCATCAGTCCCCAAAAATTAGAACTACTTAAACCAAACTAACCTAAGGACATCACACACATCCATGCCCGAAGCAGGATTCGAACCCGCGACCTTAGCAGTCGCGCGGTTCCGGAATGAAACGCCTAGAGCCGCTCGGCCACAAAACAAGAAATAAAGTCTAGTAAACATGTTCTCTAAAGCGCGTAAATTAAGTGCTGTGGGCACTCGTTCTGCAAAAGAAGTGAGTTGCATGGTAATGAAAAAGAACAAATACTCCTAGATCTTAGAGCCCATGTTTACTAGCCTTTTGGCTTCGAATGATCGATCCCCTCATATTTCTGAATATTGACGTTTCCTCCTAGTACATTCTGTACACTTTCGTAGCGTGTCGCATGCCTACTAGAGAACATAATGGCGCTTATTCTCGTGATAAAAGAAAGCCAAAGTTGAAGAAATGACGTCTGAGGACACTGAGAACGCTTTTAATATAACGAAAGAAGGTAGACATACTTTGAATCTGCGCACTGCTGACGAAATTGGTCTCGCAATAATTAGGTACTGGATTTGAAAGTGACCTGTAACAAAAGTCGAAACTGGTAATACGAATAAAACTAAAAAGTGACTCAACCTCTCTTCGTCTTCCTTCGTTAATGAAATCGAAGTGTTAATGTTCTCGTTCAATGCTCGAGTGGGCTAACTCATTTACAATCTGTGGCTATGTATCTTGGTTGATATCTCTTTCTGGGGTACAAATTTATAAGAAATGTAGCGACACTGTTTCTTCCGTTGAACAAGATTTTTACTTCAAAATCACTTGGAGAAATAAGCTTCCCAAATCAGGATACACAACACAAGTTAATCATTTATTAGTTGATAACATGGAGACGCAGAATCCAGGTTGAAGCTGTGATCACGCCTTGTGCACTGCTCTGCCTGCCTTCTTGGCAGCTGTTCTGGCTTTGGCAGCTGTCCTGGCTTTGGCTATTGTCCTGGCTTTAGCAGCTGTCCTGGCTTTGGCGTGAGATGCAGTCCTTGAGTTTGCAATGTGCCTCGAGTTGCCTTTGCCAACACGGGATTCTGAAAATGAGGTCAAAAACTTTAAATTTCTTTTACAATATTTGTAATTTTTAGAGTGCAGTACTTAGTGGAAATAAGGGTATAAACAAGCTATTTTCGTTGGCATGTTGCAACACTGCAATCTGTGATTGTTACTGTCTTAGTGAGAAACTGTTTCCAATTATAGCCGATAATGTATGTGACATGTTGGACTGACCTCGTTTTAGAAGAAACAAACGCAACAAGTAGTTTTTTAGAGTTCTAGTAGCACTTTTCTTATGAGGTGCAGACGCGGTATATAGAGTCTCGTTTTTGAGGCTGTAGTACCTAATGTCCCAGAAAGACCACCTTCAACAGTGTACCAAACTCTCAATTCATGAACCGAAATACGAAGGATTCATATTCAACAGGTTTCGCTCAAGCGTACAGAGAAATGCTGTGACGACTCCTTGAAAAGTGTGTGGGCATTTCTTTTCTTGCTTCCTTCACCGTCGGAAACTATGCACAGTCTCTGATTCATTGTAGACTTTCCTAGTTCTTTGCAATGCCTTCGACTTCGAAAAACATTTCTGGTAGTGAACCAATATGATAGCTGAACACAAATTTTAATCATTAGCCTCAGTTCACAGCTTAAAAGCCCTGTTGGCTCTCATCACTCTTTTTAGTGGCTAAGCTCCATTGCTAATACTTGAGCCGATATACAAAGAACTTACCACAGCAATCTGTTCTGTATAGGGGAAGCCGTGCTGCAGGATATTGTGCAATGACGACATGACAAAAAATCCCTAGCTCAAAAGATAATGAGAACTAACATTAATAAGCTAAACTCAAGGGAAGCGTAATTTAAGACTGAAGATGTTTTAAAATGAACATTTAAAATAATGCATGATTACAAGTTTTCGAAAGTAAACAAAAGACATTCTCGTAACGTTACTGGACTCTGCGGTTTTTATTTCTGTTCGTGATGCTTGAGATATGACTGCCGTCGTGCATGTGTAAATGCATTTCTTCATAGTCACAATAATTTGGTTTACTATATTTGTGGATGTCTAAAGAATCTAATACTTCCTCATACATTCCCTTACAGATTTTATTGTGAATATTCTGGTGTTGCACTTTTGGTGTTCACGACATACACTAGAAAGTATTCTTGTGCTCTGCGGCTGTTTAGTATTGATTGCCACCTCCGTAACCGAGGTCGCTTTAGTACGGAAGCGCTAGACCTGGAGGTAGTCGGATCGAATCCCGTTACAGAAGAAATTTTTCGAAACTGCTGTCTTTTCTGTAAGGGGACATAAGATGGCAGTATACACTTAGGTATAAAAAGATGGACGTCAGAGTCTCTAGCTTGACATCTTACCAATAAAGCAAGATCTCAGCGTTTTATTCAGAGTTTGAGAAGCACAAATTCCAGATAGACGTTCATTTCAGTTGACACTGTTCCGCAGCGTGGACGATTTCATTTGCATTTGTGTAGACAGAAGTTGTTGAGTGTTGCACCAAGTATGAGTAAACGTGATCTGCGCCGAGGTCATATGTGCAGTCTGACAATAAGCAGTATACAAAAGGTATCACGAATGTTCTGTGCAAAGCAGTTGTAATGCGGTATTACAATCCCGTAAACTGTCTATACTTTGATCGCCGTGGTTGCTTCGACCACTCATACACCAAAAGTATTACAATCTGCTGGCTGTCAGTTGCGTGTTCACCGTATAGTGTTTGTTGGTGAAGTCCCATCACTATACGCTAGATGGCACCATGTACACCCGATTTTCTTGCGCAATAGTTGGCGAACCTATTGATACTTACAACTGTATAGGAAAAAAGGTGTTAAAATCTGGCTGTGTAGAATACACCGATATCATTTAACTGCAAAGCTATCGGTGTTTTTATCTATATCATGTATGTTACTGGGTTAATTCTAGAAGTAGACTACGGATTTGCTTTTTGTTCAGTTTTATATATCTGCCTGCATATTACGACGTCTGTGGTTATGCGCATTATTTCTACGTATATACGATTTGTTAAACAGTATTGCCGCCAATGGCAGTATGGGACTAAGGAATACGAACATTAACCATCAGTATTCAGATGAAGGCTGATCTGTAACTGTTAATGTGCCCACAAGTAAGAAAAATACATGTCAGTCTTATATTGCTCAAATTACAATTTATTGTGGTTCAGGGTGTGATACAGATGCAGCAAGTAATGTCAAATATATTCAGAAACAAGCAATGATGTTTGTTTTGCCACAAGTGTCAGATAATGACTCGATAAATGAAGAACAGGTAAACTTAACTCTAATTGCAACGGATGTTTTGAGATAAGGATTTACGTGTAAGAGGGATGAAAGCGAAGGAATTACACTCAACTAAAATTGAAGCTATGAATGTGATACTCCAACCCAATACCTATAGTTATATTCATAATTTTGAAAATGGAGCACACTGTTTGATTTATATACCATACTAGGTTTGTTCTTATTTAAGGCGTAATAAAACACTTAAAAAACTTAAGATCAATGTTTTTATTTATGGGTGGTCAAAGTTTCATTGTGTTTTTGAAGTGAGAACCATCAGTGGAATGGTAGTGACAGTAGTGAAAATAGAGGCCAGTCAGTGCATCCCCAGATCCATGATAACTTTGACCACTCTAGTTTTTACTATTACTTCTTCTGCACTTTAGAAAATATTGTATTAATCGGCATGTAATCCTTTCATACAAGAGCCCCTATGTTCAGTAACGTAAGTATCACAGAAGTTAAAAACAGTCATGATCACGGCATTTGAATCTGCAAATTGGACAAAGTATACAGGTATATGGAACTCATATATTTGAACCAACACGCACGTTGCGTGCAAGAACGACGGAAATGAATTGCGGACTCCTTGGCGGAACCATTCCCGAATTTTTCTTTAGTGATTTTTAGAGTTAGCAGAGAAAACATAGCAGAGCCCCGGTGTTCCTACTTATGGGTCTTCCGAGTCTTGACTAGTGCCTCTCGTTCTCGGTTCATCGGATGAAATCATAAAATACAGTTGATGTTGATCAGTCCGTCGGCTTGAACTATTTAACTTGGCACACCATTCATTGCCATTCAATAATACCAGGGTAAGTTTCGGCATTTCTCACTGCCGCTTCATTCAGATATTCATCCACGACAGAAGAAACCAGCATCACTATGAACAAGCATTCTACACAATCATTCCCGTAACTTGCATACACATATAACAAATTTTCCACCGGTGTAAGCAAATCAATGCCAAACCCCCTCCGCTAACCACCACAGGAAAGGAAGATGTCAGAATTTGTCAGAATGGGCAGTAAAAATTCAGCCATTGGTGTATGCGCCTTCTTGCCCTACGTCCGCCTTGTTTGCCAGTGCTATCCAACATACAGCTGTAACTGAGTCGACGTACCTTGTTCGGTGGTAGAGGCCTCCGTCTCGGCCTCGGTCTCGGTTGTCGGCTGTTCTGTAGAATTGCTGCTCTCGCTGCTCGTTTCGACGACTGGCCCGATTCCAGTAGGCAGGTCGCCTCCCAAGTCACCATCGTCGGGAATACCTATCTCCAGAGCACCATCGTCGCCATCCACTGTCTCTGGAAGGGATTCGGGGATGCCTCTCTCTTGACCACCATCGTCACCACCCAATGGCCCAGAAGAGAATCCGGGAATACCTATCTCTTGAGCAGCAGCGTAAGGTGCGTGTAGCACGAGCAAGCACGCTCCAAACAGAACCATTACCAAGTTGCTGCTCATTGCTGTCACTGGCCAGTCTCCGTATACGTATATGGTGAAGACAACTGTGAAAGGCGACGAGTTGCACACTACCTTATGTAGTAAGTAAAGTGTCCTAATCAGTGATGTCCCACCAAGCTGAAGGTCACACTAATTAGGAGTACACCCGTTGAGGAAAGCAAAAATCGGAGTAACTGCGGTTGTCGTTTATCTGCTGCTATTACAGCCGAGGCTAGCGACGCAGCCTCCTTGTTAGTAGTGGTAATATAACTTATTCGAAAGAACGAGTTAATTACGAATTACGAAAATTTCCACTGTTCTGTACAAGATTTGCACAAAACTCCACTGTTACAAACCGTGTTGATCAGTTCAAAACGATCTGAAACAGGACACACAACAAAATTAGATAAAGAGTACAAAATGCTATAATCTTCCATTTTGGTGCAAGTAAGAGTTTCTTCGTGAATGCACCAATCTCAGTAAGTTGTTTAAATTCACGTTCATTTTCCACCAAGCTCTATACAGGGTGCGTCAAAAAAATGTATTCACACTCTGAACTGTCACAGACAATTTATTTCCCGTTCTAAAAGGTTAAATATCTGTGAGAAAGTAATGTTATGTTTCTTCAACACGTCGCAGCAGTGCCAAGGAAGTAACTGCAACATGGCGGACGTGCGTTTGAGCTTTGAAGCGCGGAAGCAGATAATTAAGTGGTAATGGAAGTTTGAGAATGTAGCTGCGGTTCGAAAACAGTGGAGAATGAGTATGGTACAGAACCACCTTCAAGGTTAACAATTACACGTCTACGAGACAAATTCAAAATTCATGGAACAGTGTGTGACGTGTATAAAGGTCGATCAGGGCGACCTCATACAGCTACAAGTGATGATTCCACAACTGCGGTCTTGGAACTGTTTCAGCGTTCGCCTCAAAAATCTTCAAGGCAAGCGGCACGTGAGAGTAATGTAAGTGCTGGTAATGTGCTACGCATTCTGAAGAAAGGCAAGTTTCGTGTGTACACTCCAAGGCTGGTGCAACAGCTAAGTGACGACGATCCAGATCGAAGATTAGAATTTTGTGAATGGGTTCAGGAGATGGGAGATGGTGAGACGTGAACCGGGATTTATGGGTAGCATAATTTGGTCGGATGAAGCCCAATTCAAACTCAATGGAGCTGTCAATAGGCACAATTGTGTATACTGGGCTGAATATAATCCTCACATTACAATTCAAAAGGCTGTGAATTTGCCTGGTCTAAATGTGTGGTGTGGTTTGTCTGCAAGGGGACTCATTGGGCCTTTCCGCTTTGAAGGTACTGTTACTGGAGAACCGTACCTAACAATGCTTGCTGACTCCATATTCCCTGCCATTCGTGCATTATACGGTAATGATGAGTTTCATTGCCAACAAGATGGCGCCCCGCCGCACTATCACAGGGACGTACGAGCATACCTGGATCACAATGTCCCAGGACAGTGGATAGGACGCAGGGGACCAATCGAGTTTCCTGCACGCTCTCCAGACCTCACGCCGCTGGATTTCTTCTTATGGGGCACAGTAAAAGATGAGATGTACAAACGTAAACCACGTAACCTGGACATACTTTGGAATGAGATTCAGGTGGTGTGCGCAGAAATCTCATTGGACACTTTGGTACGATGTATGGAATCAGTGGTGACTGGTACGCAGAAATGTAGTGATGCTGAAGGCCACCAGTTTGAATATTTATCACATTTGAAAAGTACATTTCTTTTTCCAATCGTACTTTAAACTTTCCATTTTCAGAAATTTAACATTGTAGAATGAGTAATAAATTTTCTATGACGCTTCAAAGTGTGTATACATTTTTTGACGCACCTTGTATATTAGCCAAAACTTGCCTCCCTTTTTCATTTTTTAACAACGTTGATTACGATTATTTTATTTGCTGACATGCACAAAATATTAGTAGACTACAATGTTTATATAGTGTGCTTTTTTAAAGACTATTTGCGGAACATGTGATTGTTGATGTAGGTATTCTATGCCTATGACCACAATTAAATGAATTAAAATCGAAATTGCCCAATCGCGGTATGTAATCATAAACATACAAAGCCCTGCCTGGAAATGATAGTATTCGAAAACCGTACATCTAAATCTGCATCTACATCTACATGAATACTCTGCAAATCACATTTAAGTGCCTGGCAGAGCGTTCATCGAACCACCGTCACAACGATTCTCTATTACTCCGATGTTGTACAGCGTGTGGAAAAACGAACACCTATACCTTTCCGTGCGAGCTCTGATTTCCCTTGTTTTACTATGATGATCGTTTCTCCCTATGTAGGACAGTGTCAACAAAATATTTTTGCATTCGGAGGAGGAAATTGATGGTTGAAATTTCGGGAGAAGGTTCCTCCGCAATGAAAACCGCCTTTGTTTTAATGATATATTCGATATCATAATACAAAACGTGATACCCTTCTTTGAACTTTAGCGATGTACTCCGTCAATCCCGTCTGGTAAGAATCCCACACCGCGCAGTAGTTTTGTAAAAGAGGACCGATAAGCGTATTATAGGCGGTCACCTTTAGTAGATTCGTTACATTTTCTAAGTGTCTTGCCAACAGAACGCGGACTCAGTCTTTGGTTAGCCTTCTTCTCAACATTTTCTATGTGTTCCTACCAATTTAAGTTGCTTGTAATTGTAATTCCTACGTATTTAGTTGAATTTCGGCTTTTAGGGTTGACTGAATTATCGTGTAATCGAAGTTTAACTAATTCCTTTTAGCACTATGTGGAGACCTCACACTTTTCATTATTTAGGGTCAATTGCCAATTTTTGCACCATACAGATATCTTTTCTAGATCGTTCTGAAATTTGTCTTGATCTTCAGATGACTTTACTAGTCGGTAAACGACAGCATCATCTAAACACAAACAACGTAAGACGGCTGCTAAGTCTGTCACCTAAATCGTTTACATGGATAAAGAACAGCAAAGAGATGTAAGAGTGTTGCAGCTCCAATATGACACTAATCTTACATGAAATCTAATGATAAATTCTGTTTCTCTCTCTCTCTCTCTTCCTCTGTGCTGGTATTGCCTCTCTCTCTCACTCTCGTTTCAGTCGTCGGTCTTCTGACTGGTTTGATGTGGCGCCCCGCGAATTCGTCTCCTAAGCCGACCCTATGTCCCCTCAATTATTTGCTTGATATATTCCAGTCTCAGTCTTTTTCTACAATTTTTACTCTCTAGAGCTCACTCTAGTACCATCAAACATTCTCAGAACTTTCTTCCTCAAATTAATACTTATGTTTTATGAATGAGATTTACACTCTGGAGCGGAGTGTGCGCTGATAGGAAACTTCCTGGCAGATTAAAACTGTATGCCGGAAGTTTCTGTGAAGTTTGGAAGGTAGGAGACAAGGTACTGTCTAAAGTGAAGTTGTGAGGACGGGTCGTGAGTCGTGCTTGTGTAACTCAGTTGGTAGAGCACTTGCCTGCGAAAGTAAGAGGTGCCGAGTTCGAGTCTCGGTCCGGCACACAGTTTAAATCTGCCAGGAACTTTCTTATGTTTCATATTAGAATGCGCTTTCCGCAAGTGTTGGTCTGCTTTTTGTATCCTCCTTGCTACCCCCACCATGAGTTATTTTGCTGCCTAGGTAGCAGAATTCTTTAATTTCGTCTACTTCGTGATCCCCACTTCTGATGTTGCGTTTCTCACTGTAATCATTTCTGCTGCTGCTCATTACTCTCGCATGTCTCCAATTTACTCTCAGTCCATGTTGTGTACTCGTTAGATTGTTCATTCCATTCTGTAGCTCATATAATTCTCCTTCACTTTCACTGAGTGTAGCAATGTCGTCAGCGAACCGCATCATTCATATACCTTCACCCCGTATTTTAGTCCCGTTCTTGAACCTTCGTTTTGTTTTCGTCTTTGGTTCTTCGATGTACGAACTGAACAGTAGGGACGAAAGACTACACCCCTTCTCTACAGCCTTTTTAATCCTAGCACTTCGATATTCCCCTTCCATTCTTATTATTCCCTCTTGATTGTTGTACATATTGTACATTATCTCTCTTTCGTTACAATTTACCAATACTATCCTCAGAATTGTGAACAACATGCACCATTTTACGTTTACGAACGGCTTTCCCAGGACGACAAATCCAGTGAATGTGATCTGATTTTTGTTTAGTCTTGCTTTCATTATCAGCCGCATCTCACAACTGCCTCTCTGGTGCCTTTCACTTTCCTAAAGCCAAACTGGTGGTCATCTAACAGATTATCAGTTTTCTTTTCCATTCTTCTGTGTAATATATTTGACTTGGATTCATGAGCTGTTATATTGATTGTGCGATAATTCTCGCACCTGTTGGCTCTTGCACCCTTCGGAATAGTGTATCTGAAGTTTTTTTCGAAAGTCTGATGGTATGTCACCAGTCTCACACACCAGTGTCAATAGTAGTTTTGTTGCCATATGCCCCAATGGTTTCACAAATCGATTCTGTCATGTTTGATCTTAAATCGTTCCAATTTCTTTTAAATTCTGATTCTAATACTGGATTCCCTTTTTTTTCCCCGTCGAACAATTCTTCTTCTGTTATGTTATCAGATAGGTTTTCTTCCTCGTACAAGCCTTCATTGTACTCTGTCCACCAATCCTCTCTCTCTTCTGCGTTTAACAGCGGAATTTGCGTTGAGCTCCAAATGTTACCGAATTTGCTTTTGATTTCACGGAAAGTTGTCTTGACTTCTTTATACGGTGAGTCCGTTCTTTCGATAATTATTTGTTTTTCGATTCCTTCATATTTGTTCGTGCAGCTGTTTTGCCTTAGCTTCCATGCACTCCCTATTTATTTGGTTCACAAGTGACTTGAATTTTTGTGTACTTGAATTTCTCTGGATATTTTTGTACTTCATTCTTTCATCAGTCAAATGAAGAATATCTTCTGTTATCCATTGTTTCATCATAGTTACCTTCTTTGTACCTACAATTTTCTTTCCAACTGAACTGCCCACTGAGCTATTCATTATCGCAGTATCTATAGCCTTAGAGAACTTCATGCGTTCTTCTTCATTCCTTAGTACTTCAATATTCCACTTCCTTTCTCTCTGATTTTTCCTGACTAGTCTCTTGAACTCCAGTCTACTCTTCATCATTACTAAATTGTTATCTGCGTCTATATCCCCTGCGTAAGCATTACAATCCACTATTCAATTTCGGAATCTCTGCCTGAACATGATGTAATCTGAAATCTTCCAAGTATGGCTTCTTCTCTAGTTGTTCTTGAACAGAGTATTCTCCATTATTAGCTGAAATTTGTTGCACAACTCAATTAGTCTTTCTGCTCTCTTATTCCTACTACCAAGCCTATATTCTTCCGCAACCCTTTCTTCTTTTCCTTCCCTCACAACCACGTTCCAGCCCACAATCACCATTAGATTTTCACCTCCCTTTAAGCACTGAATTACCCATTGAATATCCTCGTATACTTTCTATGTCTCTTCATCCTCGCCTTGTGATCTCGGCATGTTGTAGGTGTTGATTTGCTATCGATTCTGAAGAGAACAATCATATCACCGAACTGTTCACTATAACTCACTGTGTCTTACTTTCCTATTCGTAACGAATCCTTTTCCCGCTATGCCATTCTCCGATGCTGTTGACATTATCCTGTACTCTTTGGCTCCGATTTTCTTGTCTTCTCTCCATTTCGGTTCACTAACCCCCAACTCCATGTAGACTGAGTCTAAGAATTTCCTCTTCAGAGTTTGTATCCTCCCCACCACGTTAATACTTCTGACATCACCCCCCCCCACCACCACCACCACCACAACTCGTAAAGAGCTACACTTCGTTAGTTACTCAGTCCTTTTCTCATGAGCACCTCCTCTTGGCAGTCCTTTTCCAGAGACCTGAATGGCGGGCTAGTCCGGAATCTTTTGGTAATGATGAGGTTCTAATGACTCTTTTTCAATTACGAACTACATTTCCTGTGGATACAAATTATTTGTCTTTAATGCAACCGCATGCCTTTTATCATTGCTGATTCTTTCGGCGTTAAGGGCAGTTTCCCATCCCATGGGAAAGAGGGTGCCCTGAAACAACGTCCGCTCCTCCGGTCTCTTTGCAAAGTCCATTAACAAATGTTTCAAATGGCTCTGAGCACTATAGGGCTTTAACATCTGAGGTCATCAGTCCCCTAGAACTTAGAACTATTTAAACCTAACTAACCTAAGGACATCACACACATCCATGCCCGAGGCAGGATTCGAACCTGCGACTGTAGCGGTCGCGCGGTTCCAGATTGAAACGCCTTTAACCACTCGGCCACTGCGGCCGTTAGCCGTTAACAGAATGAACGTCACTTCTTATGCCGGAAGTCGTCAGCGCCATTGGTACTCATTAACAGAATAAACGTGACTTCTTATGCTGGAAGTCGTCAGTGCCATTGGTACTCTTTTTCTTTTTTTTTTTATTTATACCTTGGCGAGGTTCAAACCTGGGACCAATGACGTATAGATTACTAAACAAAGACGCTATCACTAGACCATGTGTTACACGAATACCTCTGCGCATAGCGGCTGTGTTGGAACTCAGAACAGTTTTATTTTGAAATGTAGGCCTCTGCTCCTAGTAGGTATCCGTCAGTGGATCATAGCATTTCAAATCTTTTATAAGTCCTAGAATTGATAGCGATTCTACACCAGTGGTCAGCCCACGTTCATTCTGTTAATGAGTACCAATGGCGCTGACGACTTCCGGCATAAGAAGTGACGTTCATTCTGTTAACGGCTGACGGCCGCAGTGGCTGAGTGGTTCTAGGCGCTTCAATCTGGAACGGCGCGACTGCTACAGTCACAGGTTCGAATCCTGCGTCGGGCATGGATGTGTGTGATGATCTTAGGTTAGTTAGGTTTAAATAGTTCTAAGTTCTAGGGGACTGATGACCTCAGATGTTAAGTCCCATAGTGCTCAGAGCCATTTGAGCCATTTGTTAATGGCCATGTTCGAGTTGGGAGGGGTGGGGGGGAGGGGGTCAGGGTGGTTGTGGCAGGCTGCGAAACACGTTCAGGAGGGCCGAAAGTAATGCCTCCCTGAGTAATCTTAAAAACGTTTTCCAGGTGCTGTCTGTGGCTGACAATTCCCTCAACCAAATACAGTCACTGGTCCTGCATCAGAAGAAGCTTCTGAGTCTGCTAGATCCCGGCAGTCACAGAGGATAGGATTACTGATCGCTGCTCGAATGGTGCAACCAACTGAAATAGATTTTCTCTGGTTTCGAGCGGCTATCTTAAGTGGTAAAGGTTGGCAGTCTTGCTTATGAGATGAAAGCAGAGCTCACCATTTGCAGCACACTCGGCAGGCCCGATTGGGAACCTCTGGTACGCAGATGAGTGGAGGCGCTGAATCAGATGCTGATACGGTTCTGTGACCACGTAAGCTGTAAATTCCTCGACTTGCGCCATATGGTGGTGGGGCTTCGGGTTCCGCTGAATGGGTCAGAAGTCCATTATAGTCTGAAGGTAGCGAGGACTATATGTGATGTTTTAGTTTAGAGTGGCTGGAGGAAACACAAAAAGGGATACTGTGTAAAAGGGTGCATGTCGAACACAGGAAGGACGATGAATCATCACGATAACAGATGTAAATTGTCGTAGTCGTGTTGAGAAAGAACCAGAGCTCCAAGCGCTGATAGAAAGCACTGATGCTCAAATCGTTACAGACACCGAAAGATGGCTAAAGCAGGAGATAAGTTCAGCCGGAATTTTTGCGATGAACCTAACGGTGTCCGGAAAGGATAGGCTAAATACAGCTGCCGGTGTCGTGTTTGTTGCTGTTAAAAGTAGTTTCGCTATTCATATGACTCTGAGCACTATGGGACTTAACTTCTAAGGTCATCAGTCCCCTAGAACTTAGAACTACTTAAACCTAACTAACCTAAGGACATCACACACATCCATGCCCGAGGCAGGATTCGAACCTGCGACCGTAGCGGTCGCGCGGCTCCAGACTGTAGCGCCTTTAACCGCTTGGCCACCCCGGCCGGCTAAAAGTGCTTTACCTTGTAGTGAAAATGAAGCACACAGTTCTTGTAAGTTAGTATGGCTAGATGTCATTCTCGACAACCAGAATAATTGGAACTTTTTACTGACCTCTCACCTTAGGTGACTGAATTTCCGAATGGTTCAAAGCAAACGAGTTTAATTTCAATCCCGTAGCAGACTCATACAATTATACGTGTAGTTGGTGGTGTCTTCAATTTATCCTCAATATAAATTATTTCGAGTAAGTAGTTGATGAACCCACTCGAATAGAAAACGGTTGTGAAAACACACTTGTCCGCTTAGCAAAAATAATTCTGAGCTAATAACGAGCATCAAATCGGATACAGGGGTTAGTGAAAGGGCTGTAGAAGCGAGACTGAATACCGTAACTCCCAAACTCAGCAAAAATAAGAGAAAAACATGTATATTAAAATATCCAGATGACCATTGCTTTGGGAGTCCTGAGAGGCAATCTCCGCTCCTACGAAATTAACAACGCAAATGTAGACCAGATGTAGCTGGGATTTAGAGTAAAAGTAACGACAGCAATTCAGAGATATATACCAAATAAATTAACAAAAAACGGAGCTGACACCAATGATGCACAAAACAGGTCAAATCACAGTTGCAGAAACAACTAAAAAACCATGCCAAATTTAAACGAACTCGAGATACCCAAAGCTGGCTGATAACATTACAAGACAGTAAATGACAGCGTCATCTGCAGACAATCTAAGACTTGCTACTCAGATTGTCTCCTGTGTCGTTAATAGAAGGCCTACAACACTTCCTTGGGGAACACCTGATATTACTTCTGTTTTGCTCTTTGATTTTGCGTCTATTACTACGACCTGTGAACCTTCTGACAGGAAATCACGAATCCAGTGGTGATATTCCATAGGCACGCAGTTTCGTTAGAAGACTCTTATGAGGAACGGTGTCGAGAATAGACAGAGTCTTAGGAAGACGACCTCCTAAGAAGATGAAGCAGATGGTACGACCTGTTAAGGAAAGTCCCAGTCTGGGATTTATAACATTCGTTATGGGCGCGGTAGCAGTTACTTCGTTCATTTCATTTGCACCGTTTCCGACGGTTGTGCAGAACATCAGCGGTATATTAACAGTCGATAAATGGAGGTACATGCAGTGGCCGAGCACAGCCTCACAAACAAACATAAAATACTTTTTGATGAAGCAAAAGTTTTGTCCAAAGCTCCTACATACTGGGATTCTGTGCTTAAAGGGGCTGCAGAAATAAGAGTGTGCGACAGGAACTTTAAGACAGCGGATATAATCCTAGCGGTGCACAAAAGCGAACTCGCGATACAGAGAAGGGGCAGAGATATTCGACGCAATGTTTACACTACTACGGGAGCAGTGGTGGCACCAGCGTAGACATTGACACCATCTGCGACAGCATTACGTAATTACTGGCCAATCAGAAGGCGTCTATGGGCTATATAAGGCCACCACAGCAGCTGTTTTGTCAGTCAGTGGCTCCTGACGAAGACGAAGGAGGCAATCGTCGAAAGCTTGAGGTTTTACCTTGAACTGACGTGGCAAGAAGTCCACCAATGTTTTATACATCTCAAATAATTATTGCTGTATTCAGCTTCAAATATACGGTTTTATTGAATTCTGGAACATTAGTTGAGGGTATGTGTACGTCTTCTTTTTCTCTGCACTTCAGTTGTAACTCCTTCAGCTGAACAGATTTTTCTGTTGTACAACACTTTAATGAAAAATTAAAAACACTTGTCGAAGGAAGTAGCCCAAAAAAGGATAACATTCAAACACAAAATGTCTACACACAGTTAACAAGTTTAATGTTGTTTATTGTGCTTATAGAGAAAATATGTGTAGGCCGAGCCATGAGTCAAGTTTTCCAGGTCAGAAATCGCTTGTACTGAAGAGTGCGGTCACTCCTAGTGTGCCCACCTTGCTTTTCTACCTGCCTTCTTCAGAGCTGTCCTGGCTTTAGCAGCTATCCTTACTTTGGAGTGAGAATAAGTCCTAGAACTTCCCCTGTGCCATCAATTACCTTTGCCTGCATCGGACTCTGAAAATGAATTAGTTTGCAAAAATTATATTTTGCAGACTGCGGTAGAAGATACAAAGAAAGGAACGAGCAGTATAATTTAAATGTAGCAATTATACGAGTTAGTGCTTGTTAGTATGGTACTGGCTGCCTCCAGTGCATAATTTAAGAGACAAAGCTACACATATTGCGAATTATATGGTAGTTGTGTCGCGTTTTGCGACTGTAACGATGTCTTATTTGTATCAGAGGTTTGTCCCCTTTGAAGAACCTTCTCTGGTCATTGTAATAATTCTGATTTTCCTTAAAAACACAAACAGAGGAACAACAAAAGGATATCGCGTTATACGCGATGAATGCAAGGTACACGAGATGACTATGGAAATATACGGAGTTTCACAGTTCCTGTTACAGGCGTCTAGTTGTAGAGCGGACATTGGCCGATAATGTTTTGATAGGGAACCCACGTCTGAAAATGTACCGTTTCTATGAGAGATAAGTTTGCAGATCGGATCGCTTTCACATCTCTCGCTCCACGATACGCACGCAGCGGAAACAATAAGTTTTGACTAGTGTTGTCTGCTAGAGCCCGTGGCTTGGACAATGTTTAGAGTACTCGCCATCGGAGAGTGCGGCGCGTCCGTGGATCACTACAGCCAACCACCTTAGTTGCGAACGTACCAGTTACTCGCAGTAGTCGGACGATAATGGTGTGTGATGTCATGATGCAACAGGGACTGATGGTGGCGCCCTTTTCTCAGTTTGTGTGCCTACCATTATGAGGGAGGTTAGAGAGCGATCCGATCTTCAAACGTATTTTATACCCGAGCAGTACATTTTCGAATAGGGGTTCCGTATCGAAATTTTTATTGACAGACCTTATAAACTTGTAACAGGAACTATGAAACAGACTGTATAAAACATACGTACGAGCAAATATTGTGTGTCAGTGTAGTGCAGCGTGTTGAAAATCGAAGAGGTGTTTGTAGAAGAACGCATGGAGATAAAGCAGTGCCAAACAACGTAAGTAGTAACGGCGGTTTCAAACTTTAGAACTGTCAGTGATCTAGCTAACCCGAACTGTAAGGAAAGCTGCATTTCTTACATTGATCTCTGAAAATACTTTATATAAAGCGAAAAGATTCTGGCACAAATAAGACTTCATTACATTCGCAAAATACGGAATAGCTCACACTTTACTTGTAAAACTGCGAAAGAGCGTGAGAGGCCTCAAAAACAAAAAGACAACACGGAAGCATAGCAAATAAAACAAAATTTCAAATTTTAGAAGTCAACAAAGGATGTTTGTCTATTGTAGCCGTAGTTTGCGTTTCCTACTTTTCACCGTGACACTAGACTTTCGACTATGCGAGCTAACATCCCAAAGATGTTCGAGCTCACTTGCGGTTCCTCATCGTCGAAATGTCTTGGCTCAAACTCGTTTGGGGGTTTAACCGCACGTGTCTCATTACACGCCCTAAATAATACACTTGTGACCCTTTGGTTAAATTGACTGGCTGATGGCAAGTTTGCGAAATACGAAGTTAACATAACATATAATAACAGTAATAATAATATCGGGAACTAAATTAACGACACATAAATGATATAGGCCACATAGTTGCGATTTTGTTAGAATAATGTTTATTCAGAAAGCAAACTAATAGCGAAAGTGGTCGTATTTAGAGTTACTGTTACACTCGAGCGCGTATCCATTTGACACACTTCGATCATTCACAATTTCATCGCGAATTACAAGTTCGATACTCCACTTCGTTACCCATGCGAAATGTTAGATCACTTTCACGTTCTAAATAAAGTAACAATAATATCCATTACATAATAAACGTTAATTTATTTCACATAAAACCAATACGATTTCCTTCTTAACTTTGAATGTCACGGCCAGTAGCCTCCCACCGATGTGCTTTCTGATAAATAAATAAAGAACAAAAGTAACTATTATGCACCAAACTTACCAACAAATATTTTATTACCTAATGATTCAATAAGGTGTCATGCTGTCGTCGTTCAATGTGTTTAGTGTGGAGGAAATGATGATCTGTTGCTTAACTGAAAATACTGATAATTTAAATTTACTGTATCTTTTAAATAAATAAAGTTACAGAGTTGATATTCACAACGTTAGCCATTTTAATGATGCTCTTCTATATGAAATGTCGATCGTTATGATCGACCAAAGCGTTCAGATTTTAGCATTCAGGTCTTTGTTAAAAAACTTGTTAATTTCACTTTAAGAGTAAATAGTTCAAATGGCGCTAAGCACTATGGGACTTAACATCTGAGGTCATCAGTCCCCTAGACTGAAGCGCCTAGAACCGCTCGGCCACAGCGGCCGGCTTAACAGTAAATCCTAAACTATTATAGATATGATCAATATTCAAGCTCTGTTGGGATCACCATGTAAATTTATGGAGAGATGGCAGATTAAAATTACTGTGGCTTCATTCCCTGCATTACTACAGAATTAAATAGTTTTCATGAATGTTTCCTTTTATGGCCGATCTTAGGTCCGCCATATTTAACTCTGCTACAGCTCCTTGGCCACAAAATGCTTCCACTGGTTTTCCCTATTACGTAGGTTCTCGTCTGTCTCACTCGCACACTACAGTGCTTCGGCCTCAATAGACAACAGACGCCTGTGAATTTCCCCATCTCATAGTAAATCTGCGCCCTTCGTGGCACACGGTCCTCGACGACAATTAGTTTCATATTTCTTGTAGGCTGACTCATTCGGCAATATATTTAAAGGAGAGCGCAATGCTCGTTAACTCACAACTAGCATCATGTACCACGTGAATTTGGTTTCTCATATCAGTGAGTGGCTATAAAGTCTGAAATTTCACTGTGTGTTTGTTAATAATTAGCGGTACGTGATTTCTCATATCTGTGGGTGCCTATAAAGTCTAAAATTCCACTGTGTGTTTGTTTATCATTTTATATACGTGATGATTGCAGGTGTTGTATTGTTGCTGTTTCCCATTTAAACTATAACGTAGTCTAATGCTTTGTGGCGTCTTACTATTGTATGAACGCCTTTCTAACCGAAGGTGACGTATCTAGCTGGGAACTGAACTCGGCGGTAGACGGTTGGAATAAAAGCTATCGAGGAAATTATTGTTATTGTTGTTGTGGTCTTCAGTCCTGAGACTGGTTTGATGCAGCTGTCCATGCTACTCTATCCTGTGCAAGCTTCTTCATCTCCCAGTACCTACTGCAGCCTACATACTGCTGAATCTGCTTAGTGTATTCATCTCTTGATCTCCCTCTACGATTTTTACCCTCCACGCTGCCCTCCAATACTAAATTAGTGATCCCTTGATGCCTCAGAACGTTTCCTACCAACCGATCCCTTCTTCTAGTCAAGTTGTGCCACAAACTCCTATTCAATAACTCCTCATTAGTTATGTGATATACCCATCCAATCTTCAGCATTCTTCTGTAGCACCAAATTTCGAAAGCTTCTATTCTCTTCTTGTCTAAACTATTTATCGTCCATGTTTCACTTCCATACATGGCTACACTCCATACATTTACTTTCAGAAACGACTTCCTGACACTTAAATCTATACTCGATGTTAACAAATTTCTCTTCTTCAGAAACGCTTTCCTTGCCATTGCCAGTCTACATTTTATATCCTCTCTACTTCGATCATCATCAGTTATTTTGCTCCCCAAATAGCAAAACTCCTTTACTGCTTTAAGTGTCTCATTTCCTAATCTAATACCCTCAGCATCACCCGACTTAATTCGGCTACATTCCATTATCCTCGTTTTGCTTTTGTTGATGTTCATCTTATACTCTCCTTTCAAGACACTGTCCATTCCGTTCAACTGTTCTCCCAAGTCCTTTGCTGTCTCTGACAGAATTACAATGTCATCGGCGAACCTCAATGTTTTTATTTTATTTTAATACCTACTCCGAATTTTTCTTTTGTTTCCTTTACTGCCTGCTCAATATACAGATTGAAAAACATCGAGGAGAGGCTACAACCCTGTCTCACTCCCTTCCCAACCACTGCTTCCCTCTCATGTCCCTCGACTCTTATAACTGCCATCTGGTTTCTGTACAAATTGTAAATAGCCTTTGCTCCCTGTATTTTACCCCGGCCACCTTCAGAATTTGAAAGAGAGTATTCCAAGTCTACAAATGCTAGAAACGTAGGTTTGCCCTTTCTTAGTCTAGCTTCTAAGATAAGTAGCAGGGTCAGTTTTGCTTCACGTGCTCCCGTATTTCTACGGAATCCAAACTGATCTTCCCCGAGGTCGGCTTCTACCAGTTTTTCCATTCGTCTGTAAGAATTCGGGTTAGTATTTTGCAGCTGTGTCTTACACTCCTGGAAATGGAAAAAAGAACACATTGACACCGGTGTGTCAGACCCACCATACTTGCTCCGGACACTGCGAGAGGGCTGTACAAGCAATGATCACACGCACGGCACAGCGGACACTCCAGGAACCGCGGTGTTGGCCGTCGAATGGCGCTAGCTGCGCAGCATTTGTGCACCGCCGCCGTCAGTGTCAGCCAGTTTGCCGTGGCATACGGAGCTCCATCGCAGTCTTTAACACTGGTAGCATGCCGCGACAGCGTGGACGTAAACCGTATGTGCAGTTGACGGACTTTGAGCGAGGGCGTATAGTGGGCATGCGGGAGGCCGGGTGGACGTACCGCCGAATTGCTCAACACGTGGGGCGTGAGGTCTCCACAGTACATCGATGTTGTCGCCAGTGGTCGGCGGAAGGTGCACGTGCCCGTCGACCTGGGACCGGACCGCAGCGACGCACGGATGCACGCCAAGACCGTAGGATCCTACGCAGTGCCGTAGGGGACCGCACCGCCACTTCCCAGCAAATTAGGGACACTGTTGCTCCTGGGGTATCGGCGAGGACCATTCGCAACCGTCTCCATGAAGCTGGGCTACGGTCCCGCACACCGTTAGGCCGTCTTCCGCTCACGCCCCATCATCGTGCAGCCCGCCTCCAGTGGTGTCGCGACAGGCGTGAATGGAGGGACGAATGGAGACGTGTCGTCTTCAGCGATGAGAGTCGCTTCTGCCTTGGTGCCAATGATGGTCGTATGCGTGTTTCGCGCCGTGCAGGTGAGCGCCACAATCAGGACTGCATACGACCGAGGCACACAGGGCCAACACCCGGCATCATGGTGTGGGGAGCGATCTCCTACACTGGCCGTACACCACTGGTGATCGTCGAGGGGACACTGAATAGTGCACGGTACATCCAAACCGTCATCGAACCCATCGTTCTACCATTCCTAGACCGGCAAGGGAACTTGCTGTTCCAACAGGACAATGCACGTCCGCATGTATCCCGTGCCACCCAACGTGCTCTAGAAGGTGTAAGTCAACTACCCTGGCCAGCAAGATCTCCGGATCTGTCCCCCATTAAGCATGTTTGGGACTGGATGAAGCGGTCTGCACGTCCAGCACGAACGCTGGTCCAACTGAGGCGCCAGGTGGAAATGGCATGGCAAGCCGTTCCACAGGACTACATCCAGCATCTCTACGATCGTCTCCATGGGAGAATAGCAGCCTGCATTGCTGCGAAAGGTGGATATACACTGTACTAGTGCCGACATTGTGCATGCTCTGTTGCCTGTGTCTATGTGTCTGTGGTTCTGTCAGTGTGATCATGTGATGTATCTGACGCCAGGAATGTGTCAATAAAGTTTCCCCTTCCTGGGACAATGAATTCACGGTGTTCTTATTTCAATTTCCAGGAGTGTATTATACTGATAGTTCGGTAATTTTCACATCTGTCAACGCCTGCTTTCTTTGGCAATGGAATTATTACATTCTTCTTGAAGTCTGAGGGTATTTTGCCTGTCTCGTACATTTTGCTCACCAGATAGTAGATTGTAGTCAGGACTGGCTCTCCCAAGGCTGTCAGTAGTTCTAATGGAATGTTGTCTACTCCGGGGGCCCTGTCCTCAAGAACATCGCCCTTGTATAGACCCTCTATGTACTCCTTCCACCTTTCTGCTTTCCCTTCTTTGCTTAGAACTGGGTTTCTATCTGAGCTCTTGATATTCATACAAGTGGTTCTCTTTTCTCCAAAGGTCTCTTTAATTTTCCTGTAGGCAGTATCTATCTTACCCCTCGTGAGATAAAACTCTACATCCTTACATTTGTTCTCTAGCCATGCCTGCTTAGCCATTTTGCACTTCCTGTCGATCTCTTTTTTGAGACGTTTGTATTCCTTTTTGCCAACAGTTTGTCGTCAAATGGCTCTGAGCACTATGGGACTCAACATCTTAGGTCATAAGTCCCCTAGAACTTAGAACTACTTAAACCTAACTAACCTAAGGACATCACACACACCCATGCCCGAGGCAGGATTCTAACCTGCGACCGTAGTACAGTTTGTCGTCGTAACTGCCGTCTGCTTCACGTCTGCTGTGCAGCGAGCTACCTTAATTTAAGTATTAACTGTATTTTTCTTACTTGTCACTTCTTCTTCCGTGTGTATTTGCTTTTAGGAAGCTTTAATTGTCGGGTGCTATTAATAATGTTCCATAGATTTCGTGTTTGTTTTGAATACAGTCAGAGAGAGTCCCTGTAGTCAACCATAGTGCCAGTAGTGCTAGTGTTTGTTTTCAATACAGTCCAGAGACAGGTAGTGCTATTTTCATTGTTTTCTACAAGAAATGGCTAGCAACCACAGTTTAGTGAATAAACAGCCGCCTTTAGTGAATTAGCAGTCTACTTAAAGGTTGATTAACTCTCTTCAGTAAATTGATTCCTTAGGATGGATAGGATGTGTGACTGCTGTGTACGGACGCAGGAGGAGCTGGCCACTGTTCGCGAACAGCTGAGCGTGTTGATGGCCGCGGTCAGCCGTCTTCAGGCTGCTGCCTCGGAGTGTAGCGGCAGTGGGGAGTCTGGTGCGTCGCATGGTACACCCCAGGTGTTACATGCTTCACCCACTGTCCCTGCTGTCGAGATATCTTCGCGGGTACCGGGCGCGGTTGGGCCACCCTCTCCCCAAGGGGAGTGGCGGGTTCAGCGGCGTTCGCAGCGCACGAGGCGGAGGGTCAATGTGAAGACTGGCCGTGTGGCATCGCCCGCTCTGCCTGTGAGTGGACATGTGGTTGCTCCTTCAGCAAGGTCCGAGCAGGCACACGGGGGGAGGGGTTTATTAGTTATTGGGAGCTCCAACGTTAGGCGGGTGATGGAGCCCCTTAGGGAAATAGCGGGAAGGTCGGGGAAGAAGGCCAGTGTTCACTCTGTCTGCTTGCCGGGGGGGGCCCATCAGAGATGTGGAGGAGGCCCTACCGGCGGCGAGAGAGAGCACTGGGTGCACCCGACTGCAAATTGTTGCTCATGTCGGCACCAATGACTCCTGCCGTCTGGGTTCAGGGGTCATCCTCAGTTCGTATAGGTGGTTGGCGGAATTGGTGAAGGCGGAAAGCCTCGCTCGCGGGGTGGAATCAGAGCTAACTATTTGTAGTATCGTTCCCAGAACCGATCGCGGTCCTCTGGTTTGGAGCCGAGTGGAAGGCTTAAACCAGAGGCTCAGACGATTCTGCGGAGATCTGGGGTGCAAATTTCTCGACCTCCGCTATCGGGTGGAGAAATGTAGGGTCCCCCTGAATAGGTCAGGCGTGCACTACACGCCGGAAGCGGCTACAAGGGTAGCGGAGTACGTGTGGAGTGCACATGGAGGTTTTTAGGTTAGAGAATCCCCTCCCTAGGCCCGACAAGACGCCTCCTGAGACGCGGCAAGGTAGGAATAGGCAAAATGCAACAGGGAATAACAATATTAATGTGCTAGTAGTAAACTGCAGGAGCGTCTATAGAAAGGTCCCAGAACTGCTCTCATTAATAAACGGTCACAACGCCAATATAGTACTAGGGACAGAAAGTTGGCTGAAACCAGGCGTAAACAGTAATGAAATCCTAAACTCAGACTGGAATGTATACCGCAGAGACAGGCTGGACAGTGAAGGGGGAGGCGTGTTTATAGCGACAAGAAGTGTAATAGTATCGAAGGAAATTGACGGAGATCCGAAATGTTAAATAATTTGGGTGAAGGTCACGGTTAAAGTAGGCTCAGACATGATAAGTGGATGTCTCTATAGGCCCCCTGGCTCAGCAGCTGTTGTGGCTGAGCACCTGAAGGATAATTTGGAAAATATTTCGAGCAGATTTCCCCACCATGTTATAGTTCTGGGTGGAGATTTTAATTTGCCGGATATAGACTGGGAGACTCAGACGTTCATAACGGGTGGCAGGGACAAAGAATCCAGTGAAATTTTTTTAATTGCTTTATCTGAAAACTACCTTGAGCAGTTAAACAGAGAACCGACTCGTGGCGATAACATATTAGACCTTCTGGTGACAAACAGACCCGAACTATTTGAAAAAGTTAACGCAGAACAGGGAATCAGCGATCATAAAGCGGTTACGGCATCGATGATTTCAGCCGTAAATAGGAATATTAAAAAGGGTAAGAAGATTTTTCTGTTTAGAAAAAGTGACAAAAAGCAGATTTCAGAGTACCTGTTGGCTCAACACAAAAGTTTTGCCTCAAGTACAGATAGTGTTGAGGATCAGTGGACAAAGTTCAAAACCGTCGTACATTATGCGTTAGATGAGTATGTGCCAAGCAAGATCGTAAGAGATGGAAAAGAGCCACCGTGGTACAACAACCGAGTTAGAAAACTGCTGCGGAAGCAAAGGGAACTTCACAGCAAACATAAACATAGCCAAAGCCTTGCAGACAAACAAAAATTACGCGAAGCGAAATGTAGTGTGAGGAGGGCTATGCGAGAGGCGTTCAATGAATTCGAAAGTAAAGTTCTATGTACTGACTTGGCAGAAAATCCTAAGAAATTTTGGTCTTATGTCAAAGCGGTAGGTGGATCAAAACAAAATGTCCAGACACTCTGTGACCAAAATGGTACTGAAACAGAGGATGACAGACTAAAGGCCGAAATACTAAATGTCTTTTTCCAAAGTTGTTTCACAGAGGAAGATTGCACTGTAGTTCCTTCTCTAGATTGTCGCACAGATGACAAAATGGTAGATATCGAAATAGACGACAGAGGGATAGAGAAACAATTAAAATCGCTTAAAAGAGGAAAGGCCTCTGGACCTGATGGGATACCAGTTCAATTTTACACAGAGTACGCGAAGGAACTTGCCCCCCTTCTTGCAGCGGTGTACCGTAGGTCTCTAGAAGAGCGTAGCGTTCCAAAGGATTGGAAAAGGGCACAGGTCATTCCCGTTTTCAAGATGGTTCGTCGAACAGATGTGCAGAACTATAGACCTATATCTCTAACGTCGATCAGTTGTAGAATTTTGGAACACGTATTATGTTCGAGTATAATGACTTTTCTGGAGACTAGAAATCTACTCTGTAGGAATCAGCATGGGTTTCGAAAAAGACGGTCATGTGAAACCCAGCTCGCGCTATTCGTCCACGAGACTCAGAGGGCCATAGACACGGGTTCACAGGTAGATGCCGTGTTTCTTGACTTCCGCAAGGCGTTCGATACAGTTCCCCACAATCGTTTAATGAACAAAGTAAGAGCATATGGACTATCAGACCAATTGTGTGATTGGATTGAGGAGTTCCTAGATAACAGGACGCAGCATGTTATTCTCAATGGAGAGAAGTCTTCCGAAGTAAGAGTGATTTCAGGTGTGCCGCAGGGGAGTGTCATAGGACCGTTGCTATTCACAATATACATAAATGACCTGGTGGATGACATCGGAAGTTCACTGAGGCTTTTTGCAGCAGACGATGCTGTGGTGTATCGAGAGGTTGTAACAATGGAAAATTGTACTGAAATGCAGGAGGATCTGCAGCGAATTGACGCATGGTTCAGGGAATGGCAACTGAAAGTGTAATGTGCTGAGAATACACAGAAAGATAGATCCTTTATCATTTAGCTACAAAATAGCAGATCAGCAACTGGAAGCAGTTAATATCATAGATTATCTGGGAGTACGCATTAGGAGTGATTTAAAATGGAATGATCATATAATGTTGATCGTCGGTAAAGCAGATGCCAGACTGAGATTCGTTGGAAGAATCCTAAGGAAATGCAATCCGAAAACAAAGAAAGTAGGTTACAGTACGCTTGTTCGCCCACTGCTTGAATACTTCTCAGCAGTGTGGGATCCGTACCAGATAGGGTTGATACAAGACATAGAGAAGATCCCACGGAGAGCAGCGCGCTTCGTTACAGGATCATTTAGTAATCGCGAAAGCGTTACGGAGATGATAGATAAACTCCAGTGGAAGACCCTGCAGGAGAGACGCTCAGTAGCTCGGTACGGGCTTTTGTCAAAGTTTCGAGAACATACCTTCACCGAAGAGTCAAGCAGTATATTGCTCCCTCCTACGTATATCTCGCGAAGAGACCATGAGGATAAAATCAGAGAGATTAGAGCCCACACAGAGGCATACCGACAATCCTTCTTTCTACGAACAATACGAGACTGGAATAGGGAGAACCGATAGAGGTACTGAAGGTACCCTCCGCCACACACCGTCAGGTGGCTTGCGGAGTATAGATGTAGATGTAGATGTATATGCTTCATTTACTGCATTTTTATATTTTCTCCTTTCATCAATTAAATTCAGTATTTCTTCTGTCACTCAAGGATTTCTACTAGCCCTCGTCTTTTTACCTATTTGATCCTCCGCTGCCTTCACTACTTCATCCCTCAAAGCTACCCATTCTTCTTCTACTGTATTTCTTTCCCCCATTCTTGTCAATAGTTCCCTTATGCTCTCCCTGAAACTCTGTGCAGCCTCTGGTTCTTTCAGTTTATTCAGGCCCCATCTCCTTAAATTCCCACCTTTTTGCAGTTTCTTCAGTTTTAATCTACAGTTCATAACCAATAGATTGTGGTCATAGTCCACATCTGCCCCTGGAAATGTCCTACAATTTAAAACCTGGTTCCTAAATCTCTGTCTTATCATTATATAATCTGTCTGAAACCTGTCAGTATCTCCAGGCTTCTTCAATGTATACAACAGCAAATTATTATAACCAGTATATTCTCATAAGGGGAGAGAATATGTTGACTTACAGTTCCTGTGCCTACATCATAAAATTAACGGAACCAAGAATTTATCGTTTTATTCTCTGCTTGAGAAGCACAGATTGAGAAATTCACATCGACGGTCGGTGGTCTGCCTTGTGCTCAAATTCATTTGAACTTCAGTGGACCAAGGTTAGTGAACGTTATAATTAACTCTTTCATAGTTGAAGTTTATTCAGCACATATTTGAAAAATAGAGGCCAAACAGTGTCTTCCTGTATGATAAATAATACACTTTCACAATCAGAAAAATTATAAGCTGGCCAATTGTGAGAATCGGTGAAGTGCAACGGATGCGTCCCACAAACGTAACCAGATGAGGGTTTTCATGTAAACCTAGGATTTTCGGAGTTTAATTTTTGGGTTGCAATTTTTGGTAAAGAATAACAATTCAGTACCGAATAAATTTATTCTCCTGGCAATGAAAAACGGGAAATACCACACACAAATTTTGAACATTACATTGGAAGATGGCTTACACAAATACACACCTATGTTCCCTACATTCTATTCAGCAGAATTATTGAAGTGTGTACTAATGTTTGAAAGCAATGTCTGTGATGTAAAAGAAAACACAATTAGTTACTTCAGACGTACTTGGAATGGAGAAGATGGGGATTTGACCTGTTTTTCGTGAAATAGGCCACTATAAACATGTGGCGCCCGATTTTATCGCTCACTCTTGTATGCAGTGTGAACGTTAATAATGGCGCCAAACTGCAGGGACGTATCCCTGCCTGGAAATGGAGGAACAAAAGTCCTATGAACATGTGTCCGCAAAAGCATAGTTGCCACGATAGATGGCGCTGACGGATGACAGTTCTCCTGACCTTGTGCCGTGTGCTCCTTGTGTGTTGCCGGCCGTTGTGGCCGAGCGGTTCTAGGCGCTACAGTCTGGAACCACGTGACCGCTACGGTCGCAGGTTAGAATCCTGCCTCGGGCATGGATGTGTGTGATGTCCTTAGGTTAGTTAGGTTTAAGTAGTTCTAAGTTCTAGGCGACTGATGACCTCAGATGTTAAGTCCCATAGTGCTCAGAGCCATTTGAACCTTGTGTGTTCCGGGCTGTGTAATTTATGCAGCGCACTGTAAGCTGGAGAATGGTCTGGTTTCCATGTTGGGAACAAGCCGAGACGGTGTTTGTGTATGAGCAAGCAGATGGAAACGGTCGAGAGACAACACGACTAAACCAAAACTAGTACCCTCACAGACACCAACCACATCACACAACATTCCAATCCCTTTTTGGGCGTTTGTGTGATCATGAGTCCTTTCAGACAGACGAAGCAGAACTGACATGATAAATCTGCATAATCGTCATCTATGGGCTACAGACAATCCTCGAGGAATGATAAAGATGTCTCATCATCGTCGGTTCAGCATCAACGTGTGAGCAGGGATTCTGGGAGACCGCACACTTGGACCGGTTATTAATCCACAATCCGCGCGGATTAGCCGCGCGGTTTGAGGCGCCATGTCACGGATTGCGCGGCCCATCCCGCCGGAGGTTCGGGTCCTTCCTCGGGCATGGGTGTGTGTGTTTTGTTCTTAGCGTAAGTTAGATTAAGTTAGTTCATGTAGTGTGTAAGTCTATTGACCGACGGCATCAGCAGTTTTGTCCCTTAGGAATTTACACACGATTGAGCATTTATTCCACAACGACTAGACTCAGGAACGTACCTGGACGTCCTGCGGAATATCCTGCCTGAGCTGCCTGAGAATGTACCTTTGGCAATAGGACGGATTATGTGGTTTCTTCTTGATGGAGCGCCACCCCACTTCCGCATTGCAGTTCATCGACATCTAAACATAATCTTCCCCAGACGGATAGGACGCGGAGGCCCTGTAGCTTGGCCTGCTAGATTACCGAGCTTAAGCCCATAGCCTTTTACCTCTGGTGCATCTGAAAAGCGCCGTGTGTGCTGAACCGGATCCTCATGTGCAGAATCTTCAACAGCGTGTTCATCACGCCTGTGACGCTGTTCGGGGGGGAGGCCGGAATATGAGGAGTGCTGCAATAGATTGTGTGACGCGTGCACGCGTGCATTGCATCCAGTGACGGCCACTGTTGTGACGTGGATGCGATGCAACTTTGTACTGTGTTCTGGGACGATTTACTGTCCTTGCACGCGCACCGGCCGTATGTGGACACATTTTTACAGGATCTCTTTGCCACTGTTTCCAGTCAGAAACCCCACCCTGCAGTTTTTTATTTTTTATTAATGATCACCGTGTCTATGCACCACACGGCTCACAGTATTTTTCTCCAAGTTCCGAAAGCATTCGTTACGTGCTAACACAAATCAGATATGTGCTGTAGATGTTCCAACGCTCAAATCTGCGTACCGTACTACTTTAGTGAGACATGTGCATCTAACTGACGGCGGATAGCTTAGCTGTAATGGTAAATGGGTCCCACATAGAGCGTGACGATAAGGGGGCTGCTTAAGATTACCATGGCAGCACTGAGAAAAATAGTTGAGGAGCGATGTAAGGTAATAGACAGGTGCAGGCAACGTGGCTCAGTATTTCTGCACTGGAGTTCCAACACGTTGTTGAGTTCATTCCACGTCTAACTGCTGGACTACGTAGGGAAAAAGGAGATCCTACAAGTTTTTAGGTGGAATCCGAAGAATTTAGTCACCTCAGTATAATTACAGTTTCGCTGCTTGAGCCAGTGTAGATGAAAACTGTTTATCATACGAGTACCCGGTTTTATAGGAATGCTATTCACACTGGAAACTGTAGGATTTGCATAGTGTTAGTGTCACGATTTGCCGGGGGTAACGGTACTGAGACGCATGGTTGAAACACAAGCATGAGTGTGCATTACAGTTGCGGAAAGTCAGTAAGGGTCTGGACGAGGGGAGCAAGGCTCTACTCGTAAAGCTGTTTTATCAAAACAACAGCAACAGTACTGTTGCCCTCCCCGAGTATCGTATCATTAAAGGAGTACGGTGAGGTCCTCTTTCCGCACCGGTGTTGAAAAAAGTGATTAGGAAGTTCGAATCAACTGGCGGTATTCGAATTGCACCTGGGAGAGGCCGACGTCAAACTGCGCCACGAACTATTGAAGAAGTTGCTGTTATCATGGCTGAGAATACTGGACGCATTGTGCAATTTTACGCAGTGCACGAGCTGTCTCACGAAAGCAGTACATTCCGTGGTCCACCGTTCGAAAAGTGCAGCGAACAATAATTGTGAATGGTATTCTAGTGCGTTTGGGGCTGTCTGGTTGTACGGGGTTATCATACTGAGCTAGTTTTGTAACACGGAACGTAAATGTACGCAATTAAAATAAAACGTTACCCTCATAATGTGGAACACAACATTTGTTTCTTTCTGTGGTTCATTCATTTTTTTCTCTTCCACATAACCTTTTAAATGTTGCCACAAAGTTTCATTGTCCTACGATCACTCGTTTCTCATGAGGGAACTCTTGAGTGTAATTAATAGTAATTACAATTAACCTCCACTGTACGATAATGTAGTGCTTGTATTGTTCAGAAATACGATTCAGTGTTCTTTCGGATGTATAAACCTCCGAAGGGACGTTCCATCGTTCGTCTTAGCAACACAGGCACTGCAGTATCCTATGTATCCGCCGAAACCAGGCAGCGACTTTCAATTAAAGATGTTCTCCCCTGTACGGGAATTGCACAATGTGTGCGCGTGAGCACCGATTGCGACGCAGAAACGACGACGTATGGAATTTTCCGCCTGGCCTTGAAGCGTGCTCGGATAACCTAATGGTAGGACGACCGCTCACGATAAGTGGGATATCTAGGTCCGAAACCCGCTCTGGAACAAATTTTCATTGTCTTCATTCCATTATATAATTGAAAGTTTCCATATTCGCAACAGAGAATACATTTGATGTACTCTGTACTGTGGACTCCTGGTGCAACAGCTTTCTTGCAGTTTTGAATTCCCCACTCTTTTCGTGTCTTCTTATGGATACTCGTTCATGTCTTGTGTTCCAAGTGTTGTTAGTGCATGCTAAGTACAATGTGTTCCTTTTATGTTTTTATATTGCAATACCAGGCAAATTGCTGAATTACCAGTTTAAGATATATTTACACTATTAATTATTTCTAGAATGTTTCAAGACATTGACATTAGCGGCCACTGGAATACCATTCTGACCATACGCCGCATCCCTAGTGGTGCTTTATGCAGAAGATGAAACAGTGGTGTTTCAAAAGGATTAAAATAAAACAATAACAACGAGGAAAAAGAGAGAGAGAAGAAAATGACATTTCTCGTTAAATTTCTTGCAAGATTAGCAAAGATTGGAGCTGGAATACTCTTATAATTTTTTGAAAATATTTTTTTTCCAAGGCTGTTTTTGACTATGATTATTTACCGCGTATGGCCGATTTCGATTTTAATTCATATAAATACGGACATCAACATAAACAAAAAACATCAGCAGTCATTCGTACGACTAATAGTCTTGTCCCGTGCACGCAGATGCTCCAGAAACCATACTATATTATCATTATGATCCGACAATATTTTGTGCAAAAATATTTTGTACAATTCGAATAATCAAAGAATTTGTTTTGGAAATTTGTTGTAAGGTCTTATGGGAAAAAAACTGCAGAGGTTATCGGTCCCTACGCTTACACACTACGTAATCTAACTTAAAATAACTTACGATAAGGACGAAACACACACCCATGCCCGAGGTAGGACTCGAACCTCCGACGGGGGAATCCGCGCGGTCGATGACAAGACGCCCCTGACCGTTCAGCTACACCGCGCGGCAATATTCAAAGACGACGTTGTCCAAAAATGAATGATAATCGTACCTTTTGGCTAACATATACTGCTTCATGAAAAATTGTTGTTAATTTAAATAAACTTCATATTATGGTACCTACACGAAGAACCCATTAACATAGCTGCAGCAAAATTAAATGTTGTAACATTTTGAAATGCTTGTAACATTTTGTATTCTGTATATTATTTCACATCATTTTATCACGCTCATTCCATTTCATAACAGTGGAGTTCCGCACAAATATTTTGCTTGTAAACCTCTCAAGTACAGCCCCAGTTTCCGTCGTCTGTAATGAAGTTGTTCTACCAAATAAGTTCAAATGGCTCTGAGCACTATGGGACTTAGCTTCTGAGGTCTCAGTTTCCTAGAACTTAAAACTACTTAAACATAACTAACCTAAAGACATCACACACATCCATGCCCAAGGCAGGATTCGAACCTGCGACCTTTGTGGTCGCGCGGTTCCAGACTGTAGCGCCTTGAACCGCTCGGTCACTCCGGCCGGCAATAAGTTGCATTACCATCATTAGGAAAAGAGCCGAGTCGTTAGTCTAGGCTGTAATAGCAGTAGATAAACGACAATTGCAGCTAGGCAGATATGTGTTTTCCTCAAACACGTACTGCTAACTATTCCAATTATTCTCAGTCTTAACCCTCGCTGTGCATATCAGCAGTGTCTGAGGCCTCGCGTTATTGTGTTACGCAATGAAGGAGGTTTACCACCCTTTCCTCCCACCAATGCAACTTATGTAAGATGTCTAGGTCAATCTTAATTATACTGTGATGTACAGCATGGTATTGGTTTGTGTAGGTATGTAAGAAGAGACATTACTGAAGGTCAACACATAACCTGCCCCTTTCGGGTAGCAGAAAATAATGGACTCGTACTCGGGTGAATCTGCATTGAGACCCGCATGTGGGTATTGTTAATTATGTTTTCCGTTAATTTCTGTTGCCGCATGTGGGTATTTTTAATTATGTTTTCCGTTATTTTCTATCGCAGGATTTTGTGCACGAACTGACCTCTCGATTATGTCACACTTCGGGCGATCTGGGCTGCCAAATCATTCCCTCGAACTTCTCAGAAAGTTCTTCAAACCAATCGCGAACAATTGTGGCCCATTGACATGTCGCATTGTAACCCATAAAAATTCCATCATCGTTTGGGAAGTCCATGAATGGCTGTAAATGCTCTCCAGGTACTCAAACATCCAGTAGACTCAGTCCATTCTATGTGAGCGCAGTCTATACCACTATGTAGCCCCAAATAGATAGCACAGGTAAGATTTGTTACCGGTAGGTTCGAACCACACATAAGTGTTACGGAGATACTTCAGGAACTCAAATGGGAATCCCTGGAGGGAAGGTGACATTCCTTTCGAGAAGCACTATTGAGAAAATTTAGAGAACTGGTGTCTGAAGCTGACTTCCGATGATACTACTGCCGCCAACACACATTGCGATTAAGGACCACGAAGATGAGATATGAGAAATTAGGGCTCATGTAGGGACATGGTAAGTGGACCCGTAGTCAGGAGGTAACGTCTTTGATTAGTTATCGAAACGTTATCGGTCCCAGTTCGAATCCCGCCACTGCTTAAATTTTGATCTGTATTGGTGGCTGGAGACTTATGGCATAAGAAGTCACCCTCATTTTGTCAAAGGCGGAGGAGCGGACTGAGGTTCGGGGCACAATCTTGTCCTAGGGGTGGGAAATTTCCCCAAAAGGAGGAAGAGACTGCAATGATCAACTGCATGAGGATGCAGAAGGCAATGGAATCCACTGCATTAAAAATACGTAACCTGTATCCTCAGGACATATGATCTGTAATTGAAAAAGTGTCATGATGATCTCTCCATTGGCAAAAAATTCCGGAATAGTCCCCCATTCGGATCTCTGGAAAGGGACTGCCAAGGTTAAAGTGACCATGACATAAATATTGAATGTTCAACGAAAGGATAACGTTCCACAAGTCAGTGCGTGGAATGTCAGAAGCTTAAACCTGGTAGGGTAGCTATAAAACCTGTAATGGGAAATTCAAAGGCCCAGTCTAGTAGTAGCGGTCAGTGAAGTGAAATGGAAATAAGACAAGGGTTTCTGGGTAGTATAGGATAACATCAACGTCAGCAGAAAATGGTACAATGGGTAGGATTCGTTAATAATAGGAAGGAAGGGCAGAGAGTGCGTAACTGCGAACAGTTCAGTGGTAAGGTTTTTCTTATCGGAATCTACAGCAAACCAACACCGACAACGATAGTTCAGGTATACATGCCGAAGTGGCAACTGGAAATGAAGAGATAGAGAAAGTATATGAGGATATTGAAAGGGTAATACCATGCGTGAAGGAAGAAGAAAATTTTATAGTCATGTGGGACTGTAATGCAGTTGTTGGGGAAGGAGTAGAAGAAGAGGTAGCAGGAAAATAGGAGCTTGGGACAAGGGATAAGAGAATCATAAGTGCAGGAGGTACACCCGGGTGATACGAGAAGATTTCAATTACATTAGATCAAGGTTAGACAGCGACTCCGAAATCAGTACCCAGGAGCAGATACAGACTCATATCACAATAATGATGAAGAGTAGGCTGATGTTTAAGACATTAGTCAGGAAGAATCAACAAGGAAGGAAGTTGGATACAGAAGTACTAAGGAATGACGGAATACGCTTGAAGTTCGATGAGGCTATAGATACAGCAGTAAGGAATTGCTCAGTAAACTGTACAGTTGTCGAGGAATGGAAGTTTCTAAAAGGGCGGTCACCGATGTTGGGAAGGAAAACATAGGTACCAAGAAGGTAACTGCGAAAGAACCATGGGTAACAGAAGAAATACTTCAATTGATCGATGGAAGGAGGAAGTACAAAAATGTTCCGGGAAACTCAGGAATACAGAAATACAAGTCGCTGAGAATGAAATAAATAGGAAGTGCAGGATAGCCAAGACGAAATGGCTACATGAAAAATGTGAAGAAATCGAAAATGAAATGATTGTCGGAAGGATATACTCAGCATATAAGAAAGTCAAACAACCTTAGGTGAAAATAAAAGCAAGGGCGGTAATATTAATTCCACTATTAATTGCAGAGGAGAGAGCGGATAGGTAGAAGGAGTACATTGAAAGCCTCCATGAGGAGGGAGATTTGTCTGAAGTTATAGAACAAGAAACAGGAGTCGATTTAGAAGAGATAGGGGATCCAGCATTAGAATTAGAATTTTAAAAGAGCATTGGAGGACTTAAGATCAAATAAGGCTGAAGGGACAGATAAAATTCCATCAGAATTTCTAAAATCATTGGGGCAAATGGCAACAAAACGACTATTCACGTTGGTATGTAGAATGTATGAGTCTGGGGACACACTACCTGACTTCCCAAAAATATCATCCACACAATTCCAAAGACTGTAAAGCTAATAAGTGCGAGAATTATTGCACAATCAGCTTAACAGCTCATGCATCCAAATTGCTGACAAGAATAATATACGGAATAGAAAAGAAATCTGAGGATACGCTAGATGTCGATCAGTATTATCTTCAGAAAAGATAAGGCAAGAGAGAGAAAATTCTGACGTTGCGGTTGATAATGGAAGCTAAGCTAAAGAAAAACAGGACACGTTCATAGGATTTACCGACCTAGAAAAAGCGTTCGAAAATGTAAAACGGTGCAAAACGTTGGAAATACTGAGAAAAATAGGGGTAAATTATGGCGACAGACGGGTAATATACAATAAGTACAAGAGCCAAGAGGGAATAATAAGAGTGGCAACCAAGAACGAAATGCTGGGATTAAAAAGGATATAAGACAGGGATGTAGTCTTTCGCCCCTAATGTTCAATCTGTACAGGGAAAAAGCAGTGGTAGAAATAAAAGAAAGGTTCAAGAGTGGAATTAAAATTCGATGTGATAGGATATCAATGATAAGATTCGCTAATGACATTGCTCTCCCGAGTGGAAGTGAAGAAGAATTACATGATCTGCTGAATGGAATTAACACTCTTATGAGTCCAAAATACTAATTAAGAGAAAATCGAAGAAAGACGAAAGTAATGAGAAGCAGCAGAAATGAGAACAGCGAGAGACTTAACATCAGAATTGATGGTCACGAAGTGGATGAAGTTAAGGAATTCTGCTACCCAGGCAGTAAAGTAACCAATGACGAACGGAGTAAGAAGGAGATCAAAAGCAGACTAGCAATGGCAAAAGAAGCATTCCTGGCCAAGAGAAGTGTACTAGTATCTACTATCGGCCTTACTTTGAGAAAGAAATTTCTGTGAATGTATGCCTTGAATACAGAATTGTATGGTAGTGAAACATGGCCTGTGAGAAAACGGGAACAGAAGAGAATCGATGCGTTTGAGATGTGGTGCTACAGACAAATGTTGAAAATTAGATGGGCTGATAAGGTAAGGAATGAGGTCCTGCACAGAATCGGAGGGAAAAACAATATGTGGAAAACACTGGTTAAGAGAAGGAACAGGATGGTAGGACATTTGTTAAGACTTAAAGGAATGATTTTCATAGTACTAGAGGGAGCTGTAGAGGGAAAAAACTGTAGAGGATGACAGAGATTCGAATACATCCAGCAAATAATTGAGGACGTAGGTTGCAAGTGCTACTCTAAGATGAAGAGGTTGGCGCAGGAGAAGAAGTCGTAGCGGGCAGTGTCAAATCAGTCAGAAGACTGATGACTCAAAAAAAAAAAAAAAAAAAAAAAAAGAATGCGGGGGAAGGGGAGGAGGGGGGGGGGCTGAGGTTGTGCGGCCAGTCACTTCGGAAAACTTTTCACGTGAATCACCTCAGTACAAATGACAGCTTCGCCGATACACTGTCCCTTTATATCTTGTGTACGAGATACTGCCCCCATGTGTATATCTGCACATCGCTGTCCCATGACTTTCATCATCGCAGTGTATTTGCTGTTTGTACTACGACTGCAATGAAATGGAAGTGCGAAGGGCATACAGATAAATGACAAAATCGTACATGGACCAAGAAAGAAAGGTAATGTACGGCAGAATCCAGAGAAAGCATTTATTCACAGTGGATGTGAGATCGCAGCAGCTGCTGGTGGTGGTCACGATACATTATCAGTTCAAAAAATTCCGATTTTATTGATTCGAATGGCTCTAAGCACTATGGGACTTAACTTCTAAGGTCATCAGTCCCCTAGAACTTAGAACTACTTAAACCTAACTAACCTAAGGCCATCACACACATCCATGCCCAAGGCAGGATTCGAAACTGCGACCGTAGCGTTCGCGCGGTTCCAGACTGTAGCGCCTAGAAACGCTCGGCCACCCAGGCCGGCACCGCTTTTATTCCTGGCGTATAAGCGACACCAGCAAAATAACTGCCGTGACAGCTCTAAGCAACAAATGTGCATTCGCCCAGCATGATGTGAGCAGACAGTGGTAAGTAGTGGACGTACGAACGTAGTGTGTCAGCGTTGTTTTGTCACAGATCGCAATTGTGCTCTATCTCTAAATATATTGTTGAAGACGTAGTCCAGATTACTTTAAGGAAGAGAAAAAACGTGTGTAAAGTGTGTCCTGCACACGCTGATTTATAAACTAAAGCAACACGTTGCGTGAACGTCTGCCACGACTTGACTGATTTGCAAAAACTGCAAACAATTCTTTTCTAGATAAAATCATGTCGGGTGACGCGAATAGCTGTTCTCAATACGAACGTACAACAAAATGGCAAGGTCTATAAATTCATGTGAAGGGTCAACGCTTTGATGATATAAGGACAATGTGACGCTTGAACTGAACAACATCTCAAAAAACGCCTTTTCAGGCATTTTCACCGAGCGAGGCGGAGCGCATCCTGTCATCCTGATTTAGGTTTTCCGTGATTTCCTCAAATCGTTTCAGGCAATTTCTGGGATGGTTCCTTTGAAAGGTCATGGCCGACTTCCTTCCCGAACCTTCGCTAACTCGATGGGACAAATGACCTTGAAGGGACTATGTAGAACGGATGGGAGGGTTGAGGGAACGAGACTATGTAGAACAGCTTCAGCATTACAATCGCCGTCTTAAGTTTTCTCTACAGGGTGTTTCAGGAGGAACAGTAAATATTTTAGGAGGTAGTAGTATAGACGAATTGCAATAAAAATGCCTTTGACCAATTTTTATTGAATACAGAGATACAGCTGCTAGTATGTAACCCAAACAAACCTAAAGCAAAGGCAAATGAAGTCGTTTCCAGTTACTTAAAAAAGATTCCAACTTCAATAAAGTTTTGACTTCTCTTGATAACACCGCGTGTAGCTCTTCTGAGGTCGTATTTGCGTTCTTTAATGAGGACTGCACTACTCTTAAGCAGAACGATCAAATCGGCTCTTGTGGCTACTTTATCTTTGCAGATTTCGCCTATCAACTATCCCCAGAGGTGAAAATCCAAAGGGTTTAAGTTGGGGGACTTTGGTGACCAGCAAATGTGCTCATGGCTACCGCTCCATCCACTGGCGAATGTTAGGCTTAGACTGTGTGTCACCTGAGGGCTGCAACGCACAGGAGCCCCGCCATCCTGGATGAACATACTCATTCTAGTAGCCAAAGGAATCTATTCCAATAATGCTCATTTTCAAGAAAGTGTAGATAACGGGGTCCTGTAAGATCATGCGGTGGCTCAACAAACCCAATCAACTGATTATCTGTCAAATCAGACCCCCACATTTACAGAGAAGCTTCCTTGAAAATGTATCTCCACAACGGTATGTGGGCTTTCTTCAGACCACTGATGTGAATTACGAGAGTTATTGATGCCGTCACGAATGAAAGTGGCATCGTCAGTGAAGAGTAAAAATGGGTTTTCCTGCCGATTTTCAAGTATTCAATCGTCCATTTCATTTTCTGCTTGAAGGTACTGAATGAGCTGCAAATGATATGGATGAAACGCGTCCTTACGTAAGGTGCTCCATTTTCTTTGTATGTGGAACAGCGATACTTGCAGAAATTCTACCTGTGCTTGTTGAAGGACTACGTTCTACCGACTGAATGTCCTCTACTTCAGCCACAGCCTGTTAATTTACACGTCCAGATGCATTACGACGGCTGGGACTGTACCAGTGTCACGCAGTGTATTGAACTCACGGGTATACACGCTTGAATCTGGTAATCTGCGGTTAAGAAATCGTATATCGTATTCTCTACAAGCAGTAACAGCGTTTCCATCACAAAAGCCATACACAAATACCATACCAGCACGATCAGGACATGTAAATACGTGCGGCATATTTACGCTCTACAGTACACTGGACTTTGCCAAAAATCATAACGAAAACTACAACGTAAATTAAAGCACAACTTCGCAACGTGAACATTAACACTCTACTGCTGACATTCATAAATACGCCCATAGTAACCCATAGCAACAGGAGTACCAGGAAACGGAACGAAAATGTATCTCTGTTCTCAACAAAAATTGGGCGGATGATGTATGGTATTGAGCTACAATTCGTCTAAGCTGCCACCCCGTAAAACGTCACGAATTAATTTTGTCTTTTACTAGTGTGTAGGCAGAAGAGGGATTTTTGATACACCTGCTATATGATACCTTTACCATGCATTGAATGTTGGGTCCGAAATTTTGTAGCTGGAGGTAATAATTGTACACACTAGCTTGTAGTTTGCTAACGCGCTTCCCTCAGTCCGTTTCAGAAAAACTACCAGCATATTTCCAATGTCCGGAAGGATTTTCATTAATTTCAGTCTCATTATAGCTTCTTTTTTCGTTTGGTTGCCCACTAGATAATTGTGTAGCCTATTGAGTCTCAACAGGCAATGAAATGTTCAGACAGTGCTGCAGTGCTGTAAGTAATTCAGCGAGTTCGGGTGGGTGTGTTAGCGCGCTAGTCAGCCATATTCAATTTCCACGCTTGAAAGGGCGTCGAAAGCGATTCCGTTGCAGTAGGGTCAAGTGACGCTGTTAACACCCTAGTTAAACGAGCAGAGTACGGGGATTGAGTGTGTAACTGGATTTTGCAAGGTCATCAGTCATATACACTAGGCTGAATACTAAAATAGCGTCCCGTACATCAGAGAAGAGACACAGTGGGTGATGGTTGAGTGAGTGAGGCGAAAGCGCGGGAGCTCTAGGTAGACAGTTCCTGGTGTGAGGGTCGATGACTGCTATGGCAGCGTCGCAATTGCAGTACCATCAAATATTCCACACATGCACACCTTTTTAAATCCAGAAGAAGAGCACCTGTGAGCAGCTGAAGTGTGGTGTTTAACAAAGAATTCTAAGAATTAAGAGGACAGATATAGTATGAAAAGGAATTGGTGACGAAACACATCTGTAGAAGAGTTTCGACAGGAGGTGAGAGTTGTTAATATGATCTTTTACGGTATCTGAGGTAGTAAACCTGAGGCTAGAAGGAACAGTTGGTGCGAAAAATGCAAATGGCAGATCAAGACTTGATTGTTTAAAGCATCGTATGGTTGATGTTCGGTGTAATACACTGCCTGACTGAAAAAGCAAAGCCCGCAGAAGACCGTCAATGTAGCATACATACACACATACATACATTAATCCTTGTTCAGTAGCACATGAATACGACATTTCGTAATGATGTGGAAAGTGTCACTTTAACGTAAGTTTTCTTTACATAAAATAGTTAATGAATTTTTTTACGGTTACTACGTCATATGCAAGAATTGATCTATTGAGTAGAAGGAGTTGTCATTCAGAAATTCTTTTAATTTTCTTTTTAATGTGGATTGGCTATCTGTCAGACTTTTAATTCTATTTGACAAATGACCAAAGATTTTTGTGGCAGCGTAATTCATCCCTTTCTGTGCCAAAGTGAGATTTAATCCAGAATAGTGAAGATCATCCTTTCTTCTAGTGTTGCAGCTATGCACTTCGTTGCTATTTTTGAATTGGGATGGGTTATTAATGACAAATTGCGTAAGTGAACGTATGTATTGAGAAGGTACTGTGAATATACCGAGTTCCTTAAATAAATATCTACAATGTGATCTTGGGTGCGCTCCAGCTATTATTCTGATTACGCACTTATGTGCAATGAATACTTTCTCTGTTAATGACAGTTTGTCCCAAAATATGGTGCCTAATTTAAGCAGTGAATGAAAATAGGCATAGTATGCTAATTTATAGATATGATTATCTCCAAAATTTGCAATAACCCTAATGCATAAGTAGCTGAAACTAACTATTTCAGCAGATCATCGATATGTTTCTTCCAATTCAATTTCTCATCAATGCACACACCCAGAAATTTTGAGTATTCTGCCTTAGCATATTTTATTTTTGACACATGGATCTATGCTGACAATTGTAAAAACGGCGATGGTACGTTAGTCCTTACTAATGTAAAATTGCTACCTTCTGAAGAAGACAAATTTAAATTTGTCGAAACCTAGGTAAAGAGTTTCTTTATCCATTGCAACTGGTCGGCTGTTTATAATTATATTACATGAAACCGTTGCTGTTGTGCAGCTATGTTTAAAATACTTAAGTATTGTGGTATGAGTGGGACAGTGCACAAATGGTTTAATTCATACTTAACTGGAGGAATGCAGAAGGTTGAAATTAACAGTACAGATAGTCTGCAAAAATCAGCAGAGTCCTCTAACTGGGGAGGTATCAAGATTTGTGTCCCATAGGGTTCAGTCTTGGGCCCCTCATTGTTCTTAATATATACCTTCTGAAGAAGACAGATTCTGTTTCTGTAAACAAGAGAGCAGAATCTCTTTGTATTGACCACAGAATACACAACTACAGAAATGTTGCTCTGAGGCAAGGAAATTTGTATATAGTGCATCAGAGCGTAGATGCTCTATCTGTGTTCACATACAGATGCATCATTGGCAGCTGCTCTTCAGCGATGTCTTTGGAGCTGATCAAAGAATCCGCCGGATTCCATGCTTTGTTTATAGTGAAATCGTCAACTGTATTAATTAAATCCTTCGCAGAACAAATTTTCACTGCATGCTCAATAAACAACGTCTGCATATCATTCACGGCTACCGAGTGCGTTTTCGAAACACTTACCGCCTTAGTGTCGCTTTCTATGCTCAATTAACAATATCGATCACATTTTCATATTCCCTCCAAAGTTCTGGATTCTTTCCAGAACAACACCAGGCTGCCTAATCTTGATATTACTTATTTTCCTGCCATTATTGACCCAACCAAGGAACATAGTATAAAGGCAAATATCGTTCACCCTCATAGGCAGCCCAGTTAATTGTTTCAGGATGCAATAATCAAATTCCAGTTTTCACTGTGTCTTTCACTGACAATGAATTGAATTAAAAGGGAAAAATGTATGGGTCATCTACTCCAGCAATGTGTGATGAATGATGTGATGTAGAACACTTTCGCCAGCATGAACATCTCTACTGGATTTTATTTGGACCTCGGATTACTGCTTAAGTTGCTTGACAGAGTAGAGAAATCTCATATATACTTGCATACTTGTAGATAAAGAATAAACACCCAGCAACTGTTCCTGTACCAAATAGTAGGTAACATCTGCTTTCAATAGTTGCTAATTTTGGGATGTAATGAACAGTCAATAATGCACTCCTTAATTAATACTAATGCATTCAGTCAATAAGGCACCTCTTGTTCAGTTTATTTCCTTGATACTCACTCGTAGTATGTGCCGACGATAGCTCAACTGGGGAGATTTTTGAAATTCGCTGCACGTGTAATTGGTAGTGATGTCATAATCCTTGTTATAGATAGGATGTGCTAGGAGTCATATGACAGGAATGATCATTCTAAGCAAAAGACGTCTAGGAAACGTGGGCTCTAAAATGCATACCGTAAGAGTTACGAGCACTTATTCATTGTCGGTACTGTGAAACAAATCTCTTCTGCTCATGCGCTTCTATTTCCTTATTTCCATTGGAGGTGGTATAGAACAAAACTAGCCACAACTGTTTAGTAAACATGTTGCCTGACACGCTTACATTAAGAGCTGTGGGTTCTCGTTCAGAAGAAGAGATGAGTTTCATATTAACGAAGACGAAAGAGTACTCCTAGATCTTAAGATATTGTTGTAGAGCCCGTGTTTCCTAGATTTTCCCTTCGAATGATCGTTCCCCGCATATTCCTGGATATTGACGCATCCACCTAGGACATCCTGTATGCTATAGAGAACATATAGGCGCTTGTTCTCATGATAAAAGAAGGCCGCAGTTGAAGATATGACGTCTGACGACACTGAGAACGCTTTTAATATAACGGAGGAAGCTAGACATACTCTGAATCTGTGCACTGCTGACGAAATTAGACTCGCAGTAATTAGGTACTGGATTTGAAAGTGGCCTGTAACAAAAGTCGAAACCTGGAATCCGAATAAAACTAAAAAGTGCCTCAACCTGTCTTCGTCTTCCTCCGTTACTGAAATCGAAGTGTTAATGTTCCCGTCCAGCTCTCCTTTTGGGTAACTCATTTACAAGTTACGGATATGTATCTTGGTTGAGATCTCTTTCAGGGGTACAAATTTATAAGAAATGTAGCGACACTGTTTCTTCCGTTGAACAAGATTTTTACTTCAAAAGCCAAATCAGAATACACAACACAAGTTAATCATTTATTAGTTGCTTTGATGGAGTCGCAGAATCCAGGTTGAAGTTGTGATCACGCCTTGTGCACTGCTCTGCCTGCCTTCTTGACAGCTTTCCTGGCTTTGGCAGCAGTCCTGGCTTTGGCTATTGTCCTGGCTTTAGCAGCTGTCCTGGCTTTGGCGTGAGATGCCGTCCTTGAGTTTGCGATGTGCCTCGAGTTGCCTTTGCCCACACGGGATTCTGAAAATGAGGTCCAAAACTTTAAATTTCTTTTGCAATATTTATACTCTTTAGAGTGCAGCACTTAGAGGATACTAAGGTATGAACAAGATACATTCGTCTACATGTTGCAACAATGCGATCTGTGATTCTTACTGTCTTAGTGAGGTACTGCCTCCTTTTATAGCCTATAATGTCTGTGTCATGTTGGACTGTGACTCAATTTTAGACGTAACAAACGTAACAAGTAGATTTTTAGAGTTCTAGGAGCACTTATCTTTTGTTAGTAGGTGAAACGCAGCAAGTAGAGTCTCGGTTTTGAGGCTGTAGTACCTAGTGTCAAAGTTCTTACAGACAGACCACCTTCAGCAGGGTACCAGACTCTCAATTCATGAACCGAAATAGGAGGTGCAGTGGTCAGGGAACTGCATTCATATTCTACATGTGATGCATTCAGACTGTGTTATGGGATCCAGATTAGGTCTCTTTTGGTTTCACTCAAACTTTACAGAGAAATGTTGTGATGATTCCTTGAAAAGACTATGGGCAGCTCTTTACTCCTTCCTTGACAGTCTGAAAAAGTGCTCAGTCTCTGATTCATAGTAGGTTTTCCTAGTCCTTTTCAATATTTTCGACATCGGAAAACATTTCTGGCAATGACGCAGTGTGATATAGGAACACAAGTTTTAATCATTAGCCTCAGTTCATAGCTTAAAAACCCCGTTGGTTCTCATCACTCTTTGTAGTGGCTAATATCCATGGTTAATACATGAACCAATATACGAAGGACTTACTCACCACAGCAATCTGGTCCGCATAGCGGATGCTGTTCTGCAGGTTACTGTGCAATAACGACAGGATAAAAATCCATACTCTTATGTCTCTGCTCAAAAGATAATAAGAACTAACAGTAATGAGTTAACTCGAGGGAAGCGTAATTTAAGACTGAAGATGTTTTAAAATTATCATTTAGAATAAAACATGATTACAAGTTTTCAAAAAGTAAACAAAAGACATTCTCGTAATGTTATTGCACTCTGCGGGTTTTATTTCTGTTCGTGATGCTTGCGATATGACTGCCGTCATGTACGTGTAAATCCATTTCTTCATAATCATAATAATTTGGTTTATTATATTTGTGGATGTGTGCAGAATCTAATATTTCCTCATACGTTCCCTTACAGATTTTATAGTGATAGTTCTTGTGTTGCACTTTTGGTGTTCGCGACGCACACTAGAAAGTATTCTTGTGCTCTGTGGTTGTTTAGGATTCACTGTCACCTCCATAACCGAGATCGCTTTAGTACGGAAGCGCTAGACATGGAGGTAGTCGGATCGAATCCCGTTACAGGAGAATTTTTTCGAAACTACTGTCTTTTCTGTAAGGGGACATCAGATGGCAATATACACTTAGGTATAACCAGAAAGACTTCAGTGTCTCAAGCTAGACATCTTAATAATGAAGAAAGATCTCAGCGTTTTATTCAGTGTTTGAGAAGCACACATTTCACATAGACGCTCATTTCAGTTGGCACTGTTCCGCAGCGTGGACGAATTCATTTTCATTTGTGTAGACAGAAGTTGTTGAGTGTTGCACCAAGTATGAGTAAACGTGATCTGCACCGAGATCATATGTGGGGTCTGAGAATAAACAGTATACAAAAGGTATCACGAATTTTCTGTGCAAAGCAGTTCTAATGCGATATTACAAGCCCGTAAACCGTCTATACTTTGATCGCTGTGGTTACTTCGACCACTCATACACCAAAAGTATTACAATCTGCTGGCTGTCCGATGAGTGTTTAGTATATAGTGTTTGTTGTTGACGTCCCATCACTATACGCTAGACGGCACCGCGTAGTGCCGATTTTCTTGAGCAATAGTTGGCGAACCTATTGCGACTTTCAATTGTATAGGAAAAAGGGTGTTAAAATATGGTTGTGGAGAATCCACCCATATCATTTAACTGCAAAGCTGTCTGTGTTTTCAACTACATTATGTAGGTTACTGGATTAATTCTGAAAGTAGAGCACTGATTTTCTTTTTGTTCATTTGTATATAACTGCCAGCATATTACGACTTCTGTGGTCATGTGCATCATTTCCCTGTTTATGGGTTACTTTGGCCACTGGTCATTGTTGCCACTGTATTACATACATACAATTCATTAAACAGTATTGCCGCCAGTTACAGTATGAGACTAAGGAATACAAACATTAACCACTAGTATTAAGACGAAGGCTCATCTGTAATTGTTAATGTGCCGACAACTAAGAGAAATACAAGTCAGTCATATACTGCCCAAATTACAATCTACTGTGGTTCAGGCTGTGATTCAAGTACAGCATGTAATGTCGAAAATCCCCAGAAACAAGCAGAAAATTTGTTTTGCCACAAGTGTCAGATAATAACTCGATAAATGAAGAACCGGTAAACTTAGTTCTAATTGCAATTTTGGAATAAGGATTTACGTTTAAGAGAGATAAAACTGAAGGTATCATACTCAACTAAATTTGAAGCTATGTGTGTGATCCTCCACCCTAACACCTTTCGTTATATTTATAATTTTGATTATGGATCACGCTGTTTGATTTATGTACTGTGCTAGGTTTGTTCCTCTTCGCGGCTTAATAAAGAACTTAAACAACTTTACATAAATGTTTTTATTTGTGGGTTGTCAAAGTTGCATTGTATTTTTGAAGTGAGGACCATCAGTGAAATTGTAGTAAACAGTAGTGAAAGTAGAGGGCGGTCAATGTATCCCCAGACCCACGCTAACTTTGGTCACTCTAACTTTCACTATTACTTCTTCTGCACTTCAGAAAATATTATATTAATCGGCATGTAACCCTCTCATAGAAGGGCCCCTATGTTCAGTAATATAAATATCACAGAAGTTAAAAAACAATCATTTGAATCTGCAAATTGGCAAAAGTGTAACCGGTTTACGGCACTCAAATATTTGAATCAAGAAGCACGTTGCGTGCAGGAATGATAACGGAAATCAATAGCGGGCTTCTTGGAGGAACCTTTCCAGAATTTTTCTTTAGGGATTTAGGGTTAGGAGAGAAAACATAGCAGAGTCTCGATGTTCCTACTTATGGGTCTTCCGAGTCTTAACTAGTCCTCTCGTTCTCGCTTCATCGGATGAAATCATGAGATACAGTTGATGTTGATCCGTCCGTGGGCTTGAACTATTTAACTTGGCACCCCATTCATTACCATTCCATAATACCAATATATGTTTCGGCGTTTCCCCTGTCGCTTCATTCAGATATCCATCCACGACGGAAGAAACCAGCATCACTATGAACAAGCATTCAACAACGTCATCCCCATAACTTGCACACACACATGTAACAAATTTACCACAGGTGGAAGCAAATCAATGCCAAACCTCCCCCACAAGCCACCACAGGAAAGGAAGATGCCGGAATTTGCCAGATTGGGCAGTGATGATTCAGACATTCATGTACGCGCCTTCTTGCCCTACGTCCGCCTTGTTTGCCAGTGCTATCCAACATACAGCTGTATCTGAGTCGACGTACCTTGTTCGGTGGTAGAGGCCTCCGTCTCGGCCTCGGTTTCGGTTGTCGGCTGTTCTGAATTGCTGCTCTCACTGCTCGTTTCGACGACTGGCCCGATTCCAATAGGCAGGTCGCCTCCCAAGTCACCATCGTCGGGAATACCTATCTCTTGAGCACCATCGTCGCCATCCACTGGAAGGAATTCGGGGATTCCTATCTCTTGACCACCATCGTCACCACCCAATGGCCCAGAAGAGAATCCGGGAATACCTATATCTTGAGCAGCAGCGTAAGGTACATGTACCACGAGCAAGCACGCTCCAAACAGAACCATTATCAAGTTGCTGCTCATTGCTGTCACTGGCCAGTCTCCGTATACGTATATGGTGAAGACAACTGTGAAAGGCGACGAGTTGCACACTAACTTATATAGTAAGTAAAGTTTCCTAATAAAAGATATCCCACCAAGCTGAAGGTCACACTAATTAGCAGTACACTCGTTGAGGAAAAGAAAAATCGGAGCAACTGCGATTGTCGTTTATCTGCTGCTATTACAGCCGAGGCTAGCGACTCTTACTAATACTTGTAACATAGCTTATTCTAAATAACGAGTTAATTACGAATTAAGGAAATTTGCACTGTTCCGTACAATATTTGCATGTAACTCCTCTGTTACAAAGCGTGATGATCAGTTCAAAACGATATGAGACAAGACACACAACAAAATGAGATAAAGAGTACAAAATGGTATAATCATCCATTTTGGTGCAAGTAACATTAAGATTTATAAATTATAGAGCGCAGCAGTCACTCGTCGTTTTTTGTGAGTTTTTGTAGGTTCTAATAAAACCTACAAAAAAGGACTACTAATTGCTGTGCTCTGTAATTTATAAATCACGTAACAGTCGCTGAGTGCACCCACTTTCCTAATGGAAGGTAACCTGATTAGATTAAGAGTTTCTTCGAGTGAATGCATCGATCATAGAAAGTTGTTTAAATCCATATCATTTTGCACCTAGCCAAAACTTGGCTTCCTTATTCATTTTTGAACAACGTCGATTTCGATTATTTTATTTGCTAACATGCACTAAATAAAATCAGACTGGAATGTTTGCATGGTGTGCTTTTTTAAAGACTATTTGTGGTACAATTGATTGTTGATGTAGGTTTCTATGCCTATGTCCACATTTGAATGAATTAAAATCGAAATTGCCCAGTCGCAGAAAGTAATCGTAAACATATATAACTCTGCTGGAAAATGATAGTACTCAAAAAATTGTACACTTACACCTACATGGATATTCTGCAAATCATATTTAAGTCCTGGCAAACGGTTCATCCACCCACCTTCACAATATTTCTCTATTATTCCAATCCAGACTGCCCGAGGAAAAACGAACCTATATCTTTCCGTGCGGGTTCTGATTTCCCTTATTTTATTATGACGATCGTTTCTTCCTATGTACGTGGGCGTCAACAAAATATTTTCGCATTCGGAGGAGAAAACTGGTCATTTAAATTTCGGGAGAAGATTCCGCCGCAACGAAAAACGCCTTTGTTTTAACGATGTATGCGATATCATTTCAGTGATACTCTCTCCCCTATTTTGAGATAATACAAAACGTGCTGCCCTTCTTAGAACTTTCCTGATGTACTCCGTCAATCCTATCTGGTAAGAATCCCGCACTGCGCTGCCGTTTTGTAAAAGAGGCCCAACAAGCGCAGTACCCTGCCAATAAAACGAAGAAGCATTCTTTGTTGGCCTTCCCCACTACATTTTCTGTGTGTTCCTTCCAATTTAAGTTGCTCCTAATTGTAATTCCTATCTATTTAATTGAATATCGGCTTTTAGATTTGACTGGGTCATCGTATAATCGAAGTGTAGTTGATTCCTTTTGAGAGTCATGTGGACGACCTCACACTTTTCGTTAGCGTCCATTGACAATTAGTGGCCGCGCGGTTAGAGGCGCCGTGTCACGGACTGCGCGGCCCCTCCCACCGGAGGTTCGAGGTTCGAGTCCTCCCTCGGCATGGGTGTCTGTGTTGTTCTTAGCATAAGTTAGTTTAAGTAGTGTGTACGTCTAGTGACCGATGACCTCAGCATGGCCCCTTAAGAATTCATTCACATTTGAACATTTTACAACACACAGCCATCTTTTCTAAATCGTTTTTCTATTTGTTTTGATCATGTGATGACTTTTGTAGTCGATAAACGACAGCATCATCTAAATGGAAACAAAGCAAGACGGCTGCTCAGTCTCCTGAGTCGTTATATATAAGGAACAGCAAATGGCTGTAAGAGTGTTGCCACCACAATATCAGACTAATCTAGCAAGCAATATAACAAGAAATTCCATCCCTCTCTCCCCGTGCGGTACGTCTGTCTGTCTGTGTCTGTCTGTCTGTCCGTCTGTCTGTCTCTCGTCTCAGTCGTCCGTTTTCTGACTGGTTTGATGATCCCCTGCCCCCCCCCCCCCTCGAATCCACTCCTCAGCCGACCTTTTCATCTCAGTGTTGCATTTGCACCCTACGTCCCCTCAATTATTTGCTGGATATATACCAATATCTGTCTTTCTCTAGAATTTTTGCTCTCTACAGCTCTCTCTAGTACCACGAAAGTTAGTCCCTGACGTCTTAACAGACGTCATACCATCCTATCCCTTTCCCTTCCCAGTGTTTTCCCTATATCCTTTTTCTCGCAGATTCTGCGCAGTACCTCCTCATTCATTGCCTCGTCAATCCACATGCTTTTCAACATTATTCTGTAACACCACATCTCAAACGCTTCGATTCTCTTCAGTTCCGGTATTCCCATACAATGCTGTGCTCCAGACGTACATGCTGAGAATTTTCTTCCTCAAATGAAGACCTATGTTTCATACTAGAAGGCCCTTTTTGCCAGTGTTAGTCTGCTTTTTGTGCCCTCCTTGTTCCGCCCGTCATGAGTTATTTTGCTGCCTAGGTACCAGAATGTCTTAACTTCGTCTACTTCGTGATCCCCAATTTGATATTATGTTTCTCGCTGTTATCATTTCTCCAGCTTCTCGTTAGACTCGTCTGTCTTCGATTTACTCTCAGTCCAAGTTTTGTATTGTTAAATAGTTTATTCCATTCAGCGTATCATGTAATTCTTCTTCTTATACCAATTACTGTTTATTTATAATCATTTCTACCTATATTTCAATGTGAAGTTGCCTAATTGTATCTACGGCTTCTACATGGCGCGCTCGTTGCAGTGCCATGTTCACCTGGCCGCATTTGTAAACGCGGGCACCTCAGTCCGTTTTGCAACCCGCACCACTCAAGCAACGAGCAGCCCTTAGTGGCTCGCCATCACAGTGTTCTTTATCTTAAATAGCTTTGTGACTAATACCGTTTTGGCATATTTATTATTTTATAAATGACATATAAGTGCTGTCAATATTTTACGATGACTCCGTACTTATACCCTATAATACGTTTTTAGTCATTATTCTGTGACCATGTTATAGAATATAGATAATACTTTGTTTTAAATTCTGAAGAAGACACTCCTAGCAGAGTTGAAACCAGGTTAATTTGTTAAAAATATAGTGACCGAGGGCTGTTTCTTTTTCAGTTATAATTGTAGTTGGTGGTGACTTCAATTTACACTCGATATGTTGGCATAAATACATCTTTAAATCCGGAGGTACGCTTGAAACATCATCCGAAATTGTGCAAAACGTATTCTCTGAAAATTATTTCGAGTAAGTAGTTGACGATCCCACTCGCGCAGTAAACGGTTGTGAAAATACACTTGTCCTCTTAGCAACTAATAACGAGCATAAAATCGGCTCAGGGATTAGTGAAAGGATTGTAGAAGCGAGACTGAGTACCGTAACTCCCCAACTCAGCAAAAATAAACGAAAAACGTATATATCCAAAAACCCAGATAATAATTCCATTGAGCGTTCCTGAGAGACCATTTCAGCTCCTTTGAAGTTAACAATTGTAAGTGTAGACCAGATGTGAATTGAATTCAGAGAAATAGTATCGAAAGCAATTGTGAGATTCATATCAAATAAACTAACAAAAGTCAGCGGTACACGAAACAGGTCGGAACACTGTTGCAGAAACAACGAAAAAAGCATGAAAAATTTAAACGAACTCGAGATACCCACAGCTGGCAATCTTTACAGAAGTTCGAAGTTTAGCGCGGACTTCAATGCGAGAAGCTTATAATAGTATCTACAACGAAACATTGTCTCGAAACCTGACAAAATATATAAAGAGACTCCGGTCGTATGTAAAATAAGCTAGCGGCAAGACACAATCAATGCGTCCTCTGCTCGACAGCAATGGAAATACTATAAATGACAGCGCTGCTCTTGCAGAGTTGCTAAACGTAGGTTTCCGAAATTCCTTTACCAAAGAAGTTTAAGTAAATAATCCAGAATAAGAATCTAGAACAGTGGCCAACACTATTAATTTGGAAGCAGATATCCTCGGAGTAGTGAAACATCTTAATCACTAATAAAAGCATGTCTTCCGTTCCAAATTGTATACAGTGTACGCTGATACAATAGCCCCGTAATTAACAAATATATAGAACGGCTCACTCGATGATGGATACTTACCCAAAGACTGGAAAGTTACAGAGATCATATAAATATTCAGGAAAGGCAGTAGGAGTAATCCGCTAAATTACAGGCCCGTATCCCTAACGTCGATGTGTAGCAGGATTTTGGAGCTTATATTACGTCCTAACATTATGAATTACCTGGAAGAGAACGGTCTATTGACGTATAGTCAACACGGATTTAGAAAACATCATTCTTGTGAAACGCAGCAGGCTCTTTACTAGGCCTAACAGGAAGTGTTGAGCACTATCAACAGGTCTTGTAATGAAATTGCGTGTTTATAGAATATCGTCTCAGTTATATGACTGGATTAGTCATTTGCTGTCAGAGAGGTCACAGTTCGCAGGAACTGACGGAAATTCATCGAGTAAAACAGAAGTGATTTCTGGCGGTTGCAAAGGCAGGATTATAGACTCACCGCTGTTCCTTGCCTATATAAACTATGTACGAGACAATATGAGCATCCTTCTTACGTTGTTTGCTGTCGATGCTGCCGTTTATCGTCCAGTCATTAGAAGATCAAAACCAATTTATATAAGATATCTGCATCACGCTAAAAATGGCGTTTGACCTTAAGTGTGAAGTCATCCGCGTGAGTGCTAAAAGGAATCCATTAAACTTCGGTTACACGATAAATAAATCAAATCCAAAGGCTCTAAATCCTACGAAATACCCAGGTACTACAATTACGAACAACTTAAATTGGTAAGAACATGAGAAATATTGCGGGGAAGATGAACCAAAGACAGATTTTTAGTGGCAGATCGCTTGGAAGATGCAACTGATCTGCTATGAACAGCCTACACTACCCTTGTCGGTGCTCTTTTGAAGTAGCTCAGCGTGGTGTGGGTCGCTTCCCAGATAGGATTAACGGAGCACACTGAGAAAGTATCAAGAAGGGCAACACGCTTTATATTATAAAGAAATTGGGGAGAGAGTGTCACGGAAATGAAACAGGAGTGGAAATCATTAACACATAGGTGTATTTCTTTGCAAGTGTGATCCTCTCATGAAATTTCAGTCACCAACTTTCTCCTATGAAAGAGAAAATATTTTGTTGATGCCGATCTACACAGGGAGAAACGATCATCATAATAAAATAAGAGAAATCAGAGTTCACACGGATAGATACAGGCGTATTTTTCTTCGCGCGCTGTTCGAGAGTGGAATATAGAGAACAAGTGTAAATGTGGTTCTAGGAACCCTTCTGCCACGCACTTACGTATGATTTGCAGAGTAGCCATGTACATGTAGATGTAGAAAGGCTGTACGGGGGCTAAAAATCCACAAAGAAGGCGTTCCACTGCGAGCTAGTATTAATGCAATATATTCTACAGTCTTCAGGCTAGCGAAATATCTAATCAAGTTACTTAAGCCAATAGCTGTTCGTTGTCAATATCGTATCAGTATGAGAAACTCAAATGTTCGTGGACATTATGGCCAGTTTTTATGTGGTCGCTTTGTTCAAATAAGTCGCAGAGGAAGATACAATAAAGTTATTAGAGAACTAGTTCCCTCCCGAGCCTTTAAAATTGTTTCCTTCATTTTGATGAGGGCTTACTTCCTGTTTAGTGGTAAATTTATGAAACGAATCACGGTTTTCAACTGCCTCTTTGCAGTGGATAATTTCTTTATGGAGCATTTTGACGAACACATGTTATACTCAACTCCTCTTCGTCCATCTCGCTTTTTCCGCTATTTTGAAGACACTTTATGATCTGGTCACGTGAGATCAAAGCTCTTCACTTGTTCAATGATCAGATGAATAGTATGCACCCTAATGTGAGAATTAATAATTGCTGTTGGCAGTTGGTTCTGTTTGAGAGAAAAGAGTGCACAGCGGTAATCGAAGGGTCGTGGGGTTGAGTTCTTATGCGGGAACTCTTTTTATATATTTATAGCTTTTACGTTACTTACACTACACAATAAGACTCAATATATTGAAGTTATTTATTTTGTTAATGAAGGATGAAAACAGCCAACCCGTAGCACAGATATTATTGTGTTGTCTTGGTTTCGATACTAACTAAGGGTATCGTCATCAGAATAAGTGACTGTTACCTATAAGATTATTTTAATAAAGATAGGAGAATAGAAAAGAAATAAGATGTTTAAGTAGTATTAAAAGTACTAAAAACAGAAAAAGAATTACTTACATAGGTTCGCATTGCATGAAGAGAAGTGCTCAAGATAAATAAGTGAAAGTTATCATGTAAATCAAACATTAAAACCACGAGCATAGCTAGTCGCTCTTCTTAGTACGACCTATGTAATAAATCGGACACGTATAACAGGTGATTATCTAAACCCTTCAATTACGCGAACGAGTGATCGCAGATTTTAAATTGTGAATTAGATTTTTCCCCGAAAAATGGTTTAATAGAAAAGGCAACTTGAATCCATATCTTTATTCCTAGCAAACGACGAATTCTGCAGTAAAAGGAAGACCAGAAGAGCCATCAGTACCTGCTATAAAGAACATTTATTAGGAAGGAAGAGTACTAATGTACATAATTCTTACTTTGTAGAAAATTTGCTAATCACAAGTCACAAACCGAACGGTTTCAATGAAAATATTATCCTCCATAAAGAAGAGGAAGGTTATGGGCTTGAAGAACTGGAAATTTTTAAGCATATTTCTGTAAATGGTGGTGTTATTCTCAATGAACAGTTACAGTTGCGAAATAAGAATTTCTTTAGCGGCTTCAAACTACTATTCACAGCTTTCTGATATACTCTTTTTCTTTGGGTGAAGATCTCCACACACTTCTCAAACATCACTTTCCTCCTCCTTTAACTGTTTTTGTCGTTTTCCATGGCTGTCATTCTGAGTATGTTAACCCTGTTCATTTTGAGCACTTCACTGCTATCTGCACTTGGTTAGGTATCGTTTAACACTGCTCTTTCATTTTACAGCATTCTCCTGCATATTTCATTTATTACCTATCCATATACTTCTGTTATTAAGCTTGGTTTCTTGTTATAATTATTATCATTTATTTTCTGGCGCTCTACGTCATTCGCGCTCCATAGTTAGCGCACACTGCGCTGTTTCCCCGTAGCGGAGTAATCATTTGACAAACCTTTCAGTCTGATGTCAGACCTAGCTAATCACTGTGCTTGTGGCTTCAGTATTGGTTTACAATATAACTTTGATTTATTTGACTTGAGCGCATCATATCATACGTTTTTACTGACTTTCCAAGCGATATGTATCTATGAAAGTAATGCAATTTCTGTTCTTAGTGCTTCTAGTGATACTTAGTCTATTATTTGGTTTTTATTCTCCTATGTTGATTAAAAAAATCTATGTAACAGCAACTTATTTTGATGAAGATACCCTTAGTTAGCATCGAAACCAGATCAATGCAATGATTTTTGTGGAGCCGGTTGGCTATTTTTACCATTCACTTCATATGTAGCATAAGTAAAATAAACTTTGATAATACAAAAACAATAAAGTTTTCGCGTAAGGGACTCGACCCAGCGACCCTCGGATTATCGGCCTGTACTCTTTCCTCTCAAACAGAGTCACCTAGCAATGGTAATTTTCCTTCCCTCTCCGTCTCATCGGTGAACTTGATATTAGGGCACATACTACCCATTTGAACAATAAAGAGATGCAGAGCTTTGATCTCGTGTGGCCAGATTATAAATGTGTCACCAAAGTAGCGAAAGAAGCGAGGTGGATGAAGAGGAGTAAAATTCAACGCGAGATCACCGAAATGTACCGTAAAGAAATAATTAGACACTGCAAGGAGAAAATTGAGAACCAATGGCTTACGGATACCTACTAGGAGTAGCGGCCTATGGTTCGAAACATGACAGTAGCGGCCAGCAGAAAACTGTTCGGAGAGGAAGAGATAGAGAGAGAAATGACATTTCATGTTACTTTTCTTTCGAGATTTGTCCAATACTGGACTTGCAACCACTCTCACCATTTTTGAAAACTATCATTTTGCGGCAAGGATTTTTTTATGTTTATTAAACGCAACTGGACAGTTTGGATTTTAATTCGTTAAAATGTTGAAATCGGCATAAACAATTTACATCAACAGTCACTTGTATGACAAATAGACTTGTCTCATACACGAAAACGCACCAGAATTAACAGCCGTCACACCTGTAGAAAAGCACACGTTATAATCGTTACGGTCTGCTAATAGTTTGTGCAGGTTAGAAAATAAAATAATCGGCAACGACGTTGTTAAGAAATGACTGAGGAAGGCAAATTTTGGCTAACATATGCAAATTGGTGCATTATTTGTATTATGCCTATAACGAAAACGAAACTGCATTTGGAAGCACATACAGCTAAACGAAAAAATAGAAGGTGGGCCAAGAAACATAATGCAAGGTGAAATCCAAAGAAGGCATTTATTCAACAGTGAATTTCATACGCCAGCAGATACTGCTGCTGGTGATGATATTTTCAAGAACGTCACCAATTAATTTCGTCTTTTATTACGAGAAAGCTGTAAGATTTTTTTTATACCCGTTATACGCAGTCACTTTTGGATCGAAAATTCTGTAGCTGGATATAATAAACGCAGCGCACTAGGTAGCAGTCTGCCGTCGCAGATCCCTCAGTCCACTTAAGAATAACCACCAAAACATTTCTTGTTCTGCAGTGAGGCTTTTCATAAATTTGAGTAAGTTTTATAATTTTTTCTTCGTGTTGCTGCTTACTGTTAATATCTATCGCAAAGTAAAGTTTTTTACCATGTTATTGAGTCTCAAAAGGAAATTCAATGTGCACCTGATTTGGCAGCGCGTCAACGATTCGGTTGCAGTACCGTCGAGTGACGCTTTTTACGCGTGAGTTAACCGAGAAGTGTAAGAGACTTGGGCATGTAGACTTGTGAAAGACGTCAGCAGAGACATATATATACCGCCCTGACTTTCAAAGAAATTTCGCGCAGCCCTAAGCAAGGCACGTCCTGGGCAATGATTGAATGAGTCAGCGAAAGCGAGGGTGCACCAGCTGACTCTTCTGCTGAAAGAGGGCAGACGACTGCAGTCGCAGCGCCACGCCAGCAATACTATCCGGTACTCCATTCGCATACTACTTTAGGAATACGGAGGAAGAGAAACCGCGAATACTTGAAATGTGGTGTTAACGAAGAATGTTACATATTTAGTCGGCAGATCGAGTACAAAATGAAGAAGTAAGGAAACGAATAGATGAGAGAATAAGTCTACAGACGAGCCTCACCAGAAGACAGTAGCGATTAAGTGTGATCTGTAACGCTTTTTGCGGCAGTTAACCTGACGCTGAAGGAGCCGTAGATAGGGACAGTGGAACTGGCAGATCCACACTAGATTATGCAATACATGATGATAAAATCTTCTCGGGTTGGCAGCCGAGTTCATGTGTTGTTCTCCAGCAACGTTTCAGCAAGTTTCTTACTTGCCATCTTCAGGCGAAGCTGGCAAGTAAGTAACTTGCTTAAACGTTGCTGGAGAACAACACATTGACTCAGCTGTCAACACGAGAAGCTTTTATCATCGAAATTCGCGGAGAAAGCCTGCATTCTCATATATGCAATACATATTATAAGAGATGTTGAGAGTAAAACATTGACAAAAATAGTAAAGCACTCAGAAGGCATTGTCGGTGTCATCACAACTTTCTGTCAGTACATACCGTCTGCGTTTGGGTGTATGAATAAAAACGGCCATCACATTGTCTTAGTGTTGTTCGTGTACAGTGGTGTTACCAGGGCTGGAAGAATGTATGTGGGGTGCGAACAGCGTCATATGATGAGTAACACTATTAAGGACACTAACTCTTCTGAGACAGCGTTAGCAGCACATGACGGAGTTTGAAAGTGTTCCCGTTACAGGTCTCCATTTAGCCGGTTGGTCGATTTGTGGGCCTTCCAGATGTGACTGTGGCCGATGTTAAACTCAATGGATACATGAATGGCAGTGTTACCCGTCGTCAACATTGTGACTGACGACGTCTGACTATCACGAGCGAAGGTCGTCTTTGCCACGCGGGATTAGCCGAGCGGTCTCAGGCGCTGCAGTCATGGACTGTGCGGCTGGTCCCGGCGGAGGTTCGAGTCCTCCCTTGGGCATGGGTGTGTGTGTTTGTTAAGTAGTGTGTAAGCTTAGGGTTCAAATGGTTCAAATGGCTCTGAGGACTATGGGACTTAACTTCTGAGGTCATCAGTCCCCTAGAACTTACAACTACTTAAACCTAACTAACTTAAGGACATCACACACATCCATGCCAGAGGCAGGATTCGTACCTGCGACCGTAGCGGTCGCGCGGCTCCAGAGTGTAGCGCCTAGAACCACTCGGCCACTTCGGCCGGCTGCAAGCTTAGGGACTGATGACCTTAGCAGTTAAGTCCCATAAGATTTCACACACATTTGAACATTTTTTTAAGGTCGTCTTTATGTGCACCAAATACGTGGGGGCAGTAGCCAGTCTATTGAATTACCACGCCGTGAATAGGACGCCGCTGACACCACAAAACAAAGGGCTGCGTCCGGAGTGGTTCCACGATCGGGAATCATAAACTGCTGACGAATGGCGTAACATTGTGTTAAACGATGCATCACGGTTGTGCTGACCATTGTAGGCTACCATAGCGGCGTCCTGGGGATAGCTGGCATTGTTCCAATGTTTTGGAGAGACACAGCAGTGTTACTGCATGTGTCATGGTGTGGAGAACCATCTGATTTGACTTCAAATCACTGGTGGTAATGGTTTAGGAAACTCTGATGTCGCAACGGTACGTCACGCACGTCTCAGGCGACGGTGTCGTAGTGCCGTCTTTCAACTGGTAAATAGCACTGCACACATAGCAAGTGTCTCTAGGTACCGTATTCATGATGCAGAGGTACTCCCATGGCCAGTAAGATACGCTCTCTTTCCGATAGAACATGTGTGGGACCAGATAGGACGTTGACTCTTTCTCACAGCCAGTATAAGGGATGCCAAAGACGTGTTACAACAGCTGTGGACCATTTTGCTACAGGAGAGTATACAACCGTTTCATGACACTCTTCACATCGGAATGAGTGGATGCGTTCACGTAAGAGAGAGTGGAAAGTCGTATCAATTACTGGGCACACGCTGCCAAGTTCTTTGCAAATTTGACTCCATTTTGTAAGCATGCAATCACTGTAATCACACAGCCTCTCAACTCGTGAAGTTTCACTTCGTTTCTTCCTCCTCTTCTGGGTGCTTCAGTTTTTATTGTCGGGCAATGCTGTTACGTAGAGGTGAAAATACTTGAACAATACAGGAAAATAGAATGAAACTAGTAGAAAGGCTCTTTGTGGGTTGAACAAGCATTTTACCGGGCTCGGATGAGTAAATGATTTGTGGAGATTGCTACCAGAGCTATGAATATGTAATAGCTTCGAAAGTTAGAGCCCGCCCCCGTAGCTGACCGGTCGGCATGGCTGACTACTTTGCTGGGGACCCAGGTTCGATTCTCCAGGGATTTTTCCTTAGTGGGCGGACTGGAACGGGGTGCACTCAGCCTCGTGATGCTAGGCAGCTGAGCAGGTACTTGCATGAGGAGTAGAAGCACTAAGTTTGTTAATCCGACAACGATTGGGAGGTGTGTGCCGACCCCACGTCCCTCCATTTCGATGTGGTCGGTGGTTGAGGATGACACGGCGGACAGAGTGACGGTGCTACACAACTACACACAAACTAGTTTTAGAAAACGATCGCGTACATCATTTAGCCGATTTAGAAGAGGAGGCACTCGTGTCACCATTATGGACAGTATAACGATATGCATCTTTATTTTTTTGTGACATATCGAATCATCTTTTACACCCAAATAACTTCAATTGCTTCAGCTGACATTTCGGTCGAGTACCTTTCGGACATATTCCCAAGTGAGATGGCATAAGACAGTGTAATACATGCAGTCGCGACACTGACGTGAAAGTTGCCGTTTGAGTTCACGTTCTCGCTACTGCGCTCCACACAGCCGTGACTTGTTTACGCTTCGCCAAGGAGTGTGGTGCTAAAGAAAGCACTATGGGACTTAACGTCTGAGGTCATCAGTCCCCTAGAACTTAGAACTACTTAAACCTAACTAAGGGCATCACACACATCCATGCCCGAGGCAGGACTCGAACCTACGACCGTAGCGGTCTCACGGTTCCAGACTAAAGCGCCTAGAATCGCTCGGCTATTTCCGTTACCACCGATGTTCTCCAACCATGGTGAGATTCACCAGGGTGAATTATCACTCCCGGATACACAACTTCTCCACCATCACCAACGACAACAGGAGCTAAAACGTCAAACCGAACAGCAGCTTCCTACTATCATCAACAACTGCATTTTCAGCAGCCGCAACTGGCTCAACAGCAGCAGTTTCAACTATTTCAGATACAACAGCAATTCCAGCAATATCACCACTAACAACAACAGTTGCATCACGATAGTCAGCAAGTTAGCATCCCAGAGCTTGAAGCCATTGCACCTGCAAGTCAGCAACAGGAAAATGATGCCTCTAGTAAAGGAATGTGTTGACTCAGATCCTGTCCCAGACTGGGATATGTATCAGTTATCGGTTTCAGATCCCGCTATTAGTAATGACACGGTGCAGACGAACTCAGAACGTTCTCCGAGTTAACCGTTGAGTTCCGCTGCAGCGGTCGTACGGTCAAGTGTCAACACTCGGCACAGTCGAGCAGATGCAAGTCCTTATATTGTCCTTGTGGAGAGCTTAGATAAAAACGCTGGCAGACTCCACCCTTTGTCAGTCGGTAAATTATTTTTTTTCTATAACACTCACCGCAAATATAATACTGTTGATATTAGTCCGTCAAGCAGAAACAGAATTAAAATAGAACAGAATACTGTTGCGGCTGCCAATGCTTTGATAGAAACCCTATTTTCAAAAACCGTATGTTTAAAGTTTATATTCCCAACTTCCTGCTCCACACGTATGGCATTATTCATGATGCTGACATCAGCCTGACAGACAAGGAGATCGTTGACGTAACGGAGAGCATATATCCTGCCGCAAGTACCAAATGATACACTAAGGAACATCATTCACATCCAAAACAAAAGGTGCCGATTCCAGTCTGTCTGGTGGTGTTTCGCTCCCAAATTCTGCCCTCACAGGTTGCTATTCAGCGGACGCGTTGTCCAGTGGAACTGTACGTCGCTCCAATTACCCAATGTAGAAAGTGCTGGCGTTTTCATCATAGGGCAAGCTGAGACAATGCTCGGTGCAGCGCTTGTCATTCGCTTCCGACACTGGCGAAGGACGCATCTTGTTTCTGCTGTGTGGCCCGTGGCTAACACACTGTCAAGTAGTGTAAAGCCTAAGCGCTGCTTGAGAGACGTGAAATTGCCACGCTGGGCAGCAAGTGTGGTGGTTCACACCGAGCGGACTCCTGTACGGCGTCGTTTCCGACGTGTTTAAATTGTTCTGGTCTGCACCCAGTGAAGGACCGTCCATGCGCGGCCTTTCTCTATCAGAAAGAGCACCGACGTGCAAAAGCCTACACCGCGTCGGGGAGGGTGATTGATAGCCGGCAACTCTTAAACTCCGCTGCTCTCCGACAGCGTCCTAGTCTCCAAAATCCCCTGGATTTCCCACCTCCACCTCCAAGGCATTCCCCGCAACCAATAGTCGCTCTACAAGACAATTCTGCTCGACTAACGCCACCGCCGGTGTCTCCCCAGTTGGACTGTGTCCATCATGATGTAGGGTATTGTCAACATGTCTTCCAATCGGCAGACGGATCCGGTGCCATCTCTGGCTCGAGAGAGCCATCGAGAGGGCGTGCTCCTAGGCCAGTCTGGCGACAGGGATTCTCAGATATTCGTCACGAATATTCTATCTCTCATCATCTCCCCCAAGTCCCATTACCACTCAACCAATGTCCTCCTCAGTAGAGTGGACAGCCGCCGCCACTCTGTAATGACAACGAATATGTCATCGAAAAGATCATCTCGTTTATCATGCAGCTCTTGGAAAAATTCGGAGACATAGCCCCCAGGAACCTTACAGATACAGCGTCTACGACAATTATTAACCCACCCTAGCAGCTGTGCGGGTTTTAGGATTCTCAAATGGAATCCACGATCTGCGACTGCCACTAAAGCAGTCCTTCAACATGAACTTTGGACGCGGAAGATAGCAGGGGCTGTCATTTCAGAGACGTGGTTTCAACCACGTTCTGTTACCTGCTTTCGAGAATACCAGGTTTATCGTCAAGGTAGAGAAGATGGACGAGGAGGTATCGCCCTCTTCTTTATTAATAATGTCCCATGAGACTATCGACAACATTCAAGCGATAGCGGCCAGGCTCTCTGCTCCAACCGGTCGCCTAACCATTGTTGCTGTTCACAGCCTGCCAGGGTCAGTTATTCCCCTTGAAGAGTGGTGTAAGGAACGTGTCGGAACTCTCCATTATATAAAACAATATATTGAACTTAACAGCCGGCCGGAGTGGCCGAGCGGTTAAAGGCGCTACAGTCTGGAACCGCACGACCGCTACGGTCGCAGTTTCGAATCCTGCCTCGGGCATGGATGTGTGTGATGTCCTTAGGTTAGTTAGGTTTAAGTAGTTCTAAGTTCTAGGGGACTTATGACCACAGCAGTTGAGTCCCATAGTGCTCAGAGCCATTTGAACCATTTTTTTTTGAACTTAACACCTTTCTTTGCATTGTGAAAGCACTCAGATATCTAAAGTAACAATCTGAGTGCGAAACATGGGAGCGCGATTCTAAGCATTGTTGTGAGACGAGGTCTGTCTACGAAAGTGTCGGTCGAGAGCTCGGAGACAGAAGACGTGTCACGCTGCCCTCAAGTCGGCGATGGCAGATCTTACCACACTCAAGGCCTGATTTCGTTTATATAGCCAGGAGATATTTAGATGGCTTAACTACGCTTGAAGATGGAATTCAAGGTAAATTTCGCAAGCATAGCGCAAAAGAAATTGCAGTGTTAGGCTCGTGAGTGTTAGTCCGAGTTTGCAATAATGCCATGTTTTCCTGGTCAGTGAAGGAAGCCTCCTTATCCTCCAAATAATAATACTTATTATAATAATGTGCTGTGGTTACTAAATGTTAATGTAACATTGAAATGGAAATAATTTGTTAATGTGGCACTCAGTCATTAATGAAACATATGTCATTTGTCTTGTCATTATTAATATTTGTTCATGATGATTGTGAAGTTTTAAATAGACTTAATTAATGAAATCCCTTCTCAAAAGTTATTTAGTAGTTAACAGGACCCAAGCAAACACCTTTTTATTAAATTCATTCTTAGTAACAATAAGCTTTAGCCGCTGCTGCTGCCATTGCTGTAAATCACATGGAGAAAGAAAGTTGTCTAAAGAGGTGAGTGTGAAACTTAGGGCCAAAACAGAGACATTGACACAGCACAACATGTCATGTGCTCTAGTCCAGTAAATTCCGTTGCACAAACCAGATTCTGTATCACTTGTAAAATTTTTGTCCAAAAACGCAGTCAAATTGTTACAGGTTATTTGTTCCCGTAGTTTTTCATATTCAAATACGCAGTCAGATAGAGTATCCAAATGTTAGTTTTAAGTTTTTCATGTAACAATCTGTCTAGGGCTTAAATGATAGTGAAACTGACACTCACACAACACGCACACAATGTTATGCATGTTAGATTCCGTTTACTGATAGCTCAAGGTATTTATCGAGCCCAGTTTCACAGACGAACATAGGTAACATTGTCTGTAGCTACGTTACATATTTGTTGCATACACGCTACAGTGGTGCGCACTGATTCAGCAGTTAGAACTTCTATTCTTATTTTGTGGAGATTCTAACGGGCACAACAGACTATGGAGCTGTGTGTGTAATGATAGGTTGGGTGACGAGATCCTTGAGATCTCGACGAGATCAATAATGAATCCCCTACGTTACTTCCATTACTTGGGAGGAGACCCTCAGTCGTCGTTTTTTACAAGGACTACTCTTTCCTGTCGTTTGGGGTCTCATCAGTACGTTTTTCTAATATCGGTTTTCACTGCAACGCCTATCGCGGCCTGTAGGCAGATTGGTCACGGTATGGTGCACTAACGGATGTCCATCTATGGTCATTCCCCACCGTGGCGTCCCCGCCAACAAGGTACATTATGTTGAGGAACTACATCAATGTAGCGTTCTGTTACACAGAAAATGATGATGATTGGCACCAGGCGATCCTGGTGGGGCCCAAAATGCTCACCTCAGTCCGCAGCTCGTGGTCGTGCGGTAGCGTTCTCGCTTCCCACGCCCGGGTTCCCGGGTTCGATTCCCGGCGGGGTCAGGGATTTTCTCTGCCTCGTGATGACTGGGTGTTTGTGTGCTGTCCTTAGGTTATTTAGGTTTAAGTCGTTCTAAGTTCTAGGGGACTGATGACCATAGATGTTAAGTCCCATAGTGCTCAGAGCCATTTGAACCATTTTTTTTGTTCACCTCAGGTGGCGCAACAGAGGTGGGTTTGCAGTCGTCCTAAACGGCCTACAGTGTGGGAGAACTATGTTGCCTACAAAAGGACGGATGCGTCCTCTAAGCTCTTTCTTAAGACCCGCAAGAAAGAACACTGGATGCAGTTCTGCGAACAGCTATCTGTCAACATTTCTGTTGGACGTGTTTGGTCGATAGTAAACTCGCTCAAACGGAAACCGGTACCTCCCAAGCGGTTGCAGACATGGAGAGATGAGTTGCTGACATTGTCACGCCTCCAACTGCCATGTCAGAATCCATCGATCTCCGGGAGACAGGTGCCGCTGCCGGTTTAATCACGCCGTTCTCTCTCGTCGAACTCGGCAGGTCGCTGACGTCCTCATCAGACGCCCGGCTGTGACCAGGTCCACTACTCCATGCTACTAAATTTTTCTGACGATGCAAAATGTGTTCTTGTAAACATTTTTGGTGACATCGTCCTGCGTGTGTAAGACATTCGAACGTCTCACTTGCGACGGACTTTGAAAACACTATAGGTTATTTAATGGCCTTATTTCTTGGCTTTTCGAGGATGCAAGAACTTATCAACAAATTGCAACTGCTACATCTCCCGATAATGATTTTACGGATTATATAGTTTGCTTGGTTGCCGTACCGTGTATATGAGCGACCAGGACAATGTCTTCTATGTACCCCGCACAATGCCTCGTGGTTTCCCGCAGGGTATGATACTGAGTTCCTTACTATACGTCCTGTATGTTGCCGATCTAGAGACTTTGTCCAGCCCCATCACGAAAGTTCTTCAGCATGCGGACGACGTCTGTCTATATGCTCACTCGTTGCGCTTTTGGATGACACACCTATGGCTTACCAACGCATATGCAAAGGTGTCCGCAGGGGAGTTCAAAAGTTGCCTCACTTTGTCACTTGACAAATCAATTGTTTTGATATTCACGAGGGGGAAAGGCTCAATAGCTCGTCATCCGAACTTCAGCTTGGCCCGTACAGATTTCCTGTTCGGTCACATGCTAAGCTCCTTGGTGACTCACGTGGATGCTACTTGTAGCGCACCTCATCGACAAGGTGGATAAGAGTGTGAATATTTGATGTATGCTTCCCCGAGTATGGTGGGGTGTAAAACCGATTGTACTCTTGACTCTGTATAAGGCTTTTCTCTGTATAAGGTTTCACTCCGTTCTGTCTTAGACGATTGTAGCATTGTCTACAGCACTGCAACGCAATCGACTTTGCACAAGCTCGATGTCATCCATTATAGAGTGATTCGTCTTGCCCTCGGAGCTATGAAATCAAGCCCACCAATGCTCTGCATCTCGAAGCATCCGTAATTCCTTTGTCTATAACACGCCATATGTTGTCTGATATTTTTCTCCTCAGTTGATCTTCAATATCTGATCAGGCATCTCTTAAGGTGGCGGTTCAATTCTGGGGACTGACACAGGCACCTCATAGACGACGAATGAACTGAAATGGGGTCATCGCTTTCCACTCGCCGTGCAGGACACAAAACTCCCCTGTTTTCGTTTTCTATTTAGTCTGTTCGTCACTCCTGCCCCAGTGTCATACCTGCTCTCCGATTTCCAAAGACAATAACTCGCGACCTGGAGCATTTCCTTGATTTACTGTACAATGGCCGCAGTACGCTCACGTCTAAACCTGAGGCGAGTGTGGCATGCGCCTTCTTTAGCCCTTCCAGTCGTGCCTACCATATGTTTGCGCTTCCACCTGAATCTTCTCCTTGCATGGCGGAGTTACTGGCCGTCAGAAAAGTCATACATTTTTGTACCTAGACACTGAAGTTCGTCCTGGTACATACGGACTCTAAAATGTGTTCCAGAAATTGCAACACTCCACGTTTGATAGACAGACCAACATATATGTTCTGGACGCGTAAGAGACCCTCGGACCTTTGACATTTCCGTTCAACTACTTTGGATTGAAGATTAAAGGACATCATGTCATTCTCCATAGTGAAACTTCGGACCGCCTTGCCACGAGGAGTATTACAGAAGGACAGTTATGCCCAATGACGGTCCCTTATACAGATCTCACATCGACGATACGGAAGACTGCATATCACACTTGGAACTGCGTATGGCATGTCTCCAGCGTTCTAAGGGCGGCCACCTCGGGACCATATAATCCACATCGGTTCTCGACCATGCTTCGCCATGGTGCAGCTTCGTAGACGTCATGTGATTTCCATCATTCGCATCAGGCAGAGACACGGGTGTCACTCCGCGCATCTGAACACATCAAAAAGTTTTGCATCACTCCGGTTCCCAAAACTCCTGAAGATAGATGTTGATTGTGCATATTTTATCACAGACACAGTCTCTTAGACTGTTCAGAGATGTCACTAAAAATGTAAACAATTACACATGAGCAGCGCCTATTAGGCGGAAGGGGTGCGACAGCCGATCAGTTCCAGTCATTCCACCAGGAAGGAGGTGCACGGCTCGTGTTGCCTGTATTTCAAACATGCCTAGACGGTCAATACCGCGGTCCGATCGCGTCCGCATGTTACTTTTTGCCAGGAAGGGCTCTCAACAAGGGAAGCATCTAGGCGTCTCGGACTGAACCAAAGCGATGTTGTTCGGACAGGGAGAAGTTACAGAGAGATAGGAACCATCGACGACATGCATCCCTCAGGCTGCCCAAGTGCTACTATTGTAGGGGATGACTGCCACCTACGGATTATGGCTCGGAAGAACCCTGACAGCAACGCCACCATGTTGAATAATGATTTTCGTGCAGCCACAGGATCTCATGTTACGACTCAAACTGTGCGCAATGGGCTGCATGATACGCAACTTCACTTCCGACGCCCATGGCGAGGCCCATCTTTGCAACCACCACACCACGCAGCGTGGTACAGGTGGGCCCAACAACATGCCGAATGGACCGCTCAGGTTTGGCATCACGTTCTCTTCAACGATGAGTGTCGCATATGCGTTCAACCAGACAATCGTCGGAGACGTGTTTGGAAGCAACCCGGTCAGGCTAAACGCCTTAGACATACTGTCCAGCGAATGCAGCAAGGTGGAGGTTCCCTGCTGTTTTGGGGTGGCGTCATGTGGGGCCGACGTACGCCGCTGGTGGTCACGGAAGGCGCCGTAACGGCTGTACGATAGGTAAATGCCTTACTCTGACCGATAGTGCAACGAAATCGGCAGCATATTGGCGAGGCATTCGTCTTCGTGGACGACAATTCGCACGTTAGTTTTTGATACTAAAGGAAGTAGTTTAATTCTATCTTACGTAATTTGTTTGATGAAGGTAATTTTTATTTACTTCCTTTAGGATAACGACATCGCTCGACTAGAGTGGCCAGCACGTTCTCCAGACACGAACCCTATCGAACATGCCTGGGATAGATTGAAAAGGCCTGTTTATGGACGACGTGACCCACCAACCACTCTGAGGGATCTACGCCGAATCGACTTGAGGAGTGGGCCAATCTGGACCAGCAGTGCCTTGATGAACTTGTGGAAACTATGCCACGACGAATACAGGCATGCATCAGTGCAAGAGGACATGCTAGTGGGTATTAGATGTACCGGTGTGTACAGCAATCTGGACCACCACCTGTGAAGATCTCGCTGTATGGTGGTACAATACGTAATGTGTGATTTTCATAAGCAATAAAAGGTGCGAAAATGATGTTAATGTTGATCTCTATTCCAATTTTCTGTACTGGTTCCGGAACTCTCGGTACCGAGGTGATGCAAAACATTTTTTGATGTGTGTATATCGGTTGAAGATTATCAGCTCTAGGAAATGCGGAAAGAACTCAACGGCAGTAGCGGATCTTAACCACATCATATTGGCATGTTCCAAGTACACGACTGCACAATCAGTCTTATAACAGAAATTGGATGTGAGAGGTTACCTCCTCCCCAGCTGTGTTCCTGTTTTACTCCACCGTTTTGATAAACATAACTTTCTCAGAGAGTATTTGAAAGCCTCCGGCATCCAAATTTAACTTATGAGTAGGATTTTATTTTCACATGGCATCAGCCTGTTTCGTAATTGGGTGTGTAATTTGGGTTTTAATTTTCGTACAGACCTCTATGAGCAGTGTCGGCTCGTTCCATGCTTTTAGCACTTTGCCTACTGGCGCGATCCGTCTCTGTCCAGTCGCCTGCGAGTTGAGCGTTTGGTTGTGGTTCCTTGGAGAGGGTTGTTGACCACAGTCGGTCGTAGTCAGTGAGACAGAGGGAGACAAGAGTCGCATGTGACGTACAGTGAGCGGTTCACAGAGTTTACGGGCGCACGATTGACTAATTGGCCGGTGGTCGACAATACTTTAATATCGAGACAGCCGGCTTATCTGGATTAAGTAGGCCTGGTAGCTGTTGGAGATGTTGGAGTGCTGTTAAATTTCTGGTACCGTCTGGTCTGTCCTTTGTGCGTAAGGTACTCTTTACTAGATTGACATATGTGCTCCCTTGTTGAAGTTGCTTTTGCTGAATTGCCTGTGGTTCTCGGTCTCTGTGTCTCTGGCTTTAAATATACTTTCTTGTGCCTTTGTTTGAAATTATTTTAGTGCCATATCTGATGTATTTTAAAATTTCTTTTAATTGCAAGTTGTTCGATGTCTGCTTATCTTGCCATTCTGGACTGTAATTAATTGTCATATGCTCTAGGCCTCCACGTTTATTACTGAACACTGAGGTCGAAATCGAGTCTTATTAGTATTGGAAGTTGCTGCTCCCTGACTGATGTAACGACTATAAAATTGCCTACAGCCTTGGTAAGCAAACGCCAGTGGCCCAGTTAATCTTGGCACATTTGGGTAATTAAGTTCCATAACTCTGATGAGATTTTGTCCCTTTCAAAAAATAAATAAATAAATTATTGTTCTAAATACAATCACTATTGTAGTTGTTTTATGTGTTAGCCCTCAAGATTTGCCTGTTATCTTTTAAGCCACTTAAGTTAATGTGTTAGAGACGCCCAGTAATTTCTAGATTGTTACATTATCTTGTTGTTATATTTTATTGTAAGATCAAACAGTTAATCCTCTTAGTAATGCTTATTTAATATTCTTGTTGTAATACGTAAGGATTGCTTGTGGCGTGGGGTCACGCTTACATTGAGTTTCTTGTCTTCGTTTGAGCATTTTCTACGATTATTATGCATGAATTATGTCTGCTTCTTCGCTCTCGGCTTTCCTAGCTTTTCGTAGTGTATGGATGCGCTGCCCCGGGTCCATCGGGCGTAGCCTGTCCGCGTCGGCTGTGTACATGCGCAAGGGCGGCGCGCTGCTGCCCGTCTCACCGTAGCCTCTGACACGTTGCGGCCTCCTGGCTTGCTACGGCATGCCTCATCAGCTGAGTTTCTATCTCGCAGCAGTCGGGCGATAATTTAACCAGAAGTGGCCGCTATTCTAAACCACCTTAATCAGACAGGGCTGGCCGCATAAGCCCCTTACATGTTTTCCAGGTTTGAAATTTGGTTTTAAAGTAATAGTTTCAATATTGGTGTAATGCTCAGTTCGCAAATGGTGTTTTATTAATTTTCCACGATAGTATCTTGATTATGTCCAAGGGGCTTCTCTGAGTGAACATTGGACATTTGTGTTAAGAATTGTTCCTGAGCTCATCGTATAAAATACACTCCTGGAAATTGAAATAAGAACACCGTGAATTCATTGTCCCAGGAAGGGGAAACTTTATTGACACATTCCTGGGGTCAGATACATCACATGATCACACTGACAGAACCACAGGCACATAGACACAGGCAACAGAGCATGCACAATGTCGGCACTAGTACAGTGTATATCCACCTTTCGCAGCAATGCAGGCTGCTATTCTCCCATGGAGACCATCGTAGAGATGCTGGATGTAGTCCTGTGGAACGGCTTTCCATGCCATTTCCACCTGGCGCCTCAGTTGGACCAGCGTTCGTGCTGGACGTGCAGACCGCGTGAGACGACGCTTCATCCAGTCCCAAACATGCTCAATGGGGGACAGATCCGGAGATCTTGCTGGCCAGGGTAGTTGACTTACACCTTCTAGAGCACGTTGGGTGGCACGGGATACATGCGGACGTGCATTGTCCTGTTGGAACAGCAAGTTCCCTTGCCGGTCTAGGAATGGTAGAACGATGGGTTCGATGACGGTTTGGATGTACCGTGCACTATTCAGTGTCCCCTCGACGATCACCAGTGGTGTACGGCCAGTGTAGGAGATCGCTCCCCACAACATGATGCCGGGTGTTGGCCCTGTGTGCCTCGGTCGTATGCAGTCCTAATTGTGGCGCTCACCTGCACGGCGCCAAACACGCATACGACCATCATTGGCACCAAGGCAGAAGCGACTCTCATCGCTGAAGACGACACGTCTCCATTCGTCCCTCCATTCACGCCTGTCGCGACACCACTGGAGGCGGGCTGCACGATGTTGGGGCGTGAGCGGAAGACGGCCTAACGGTGTGCGGGACCGTAGCCCAGCTTCATGGAGACGGTTGCGAATGGTCCTCGCCGATACCCCAGGAGCAACAGTGTCCCTAATTTGCTGGGAAGTGGCGGTGCGGTCCCCTACGGCACTGCGTAGGATCCTACGGTCTTGGCGTGCATCCGTGCGTCGCTGCGGTCCGGTCCCAGGTCGACGGGCACGTGCACCTTCCGCCGACCACTGGCGACAACAGCGATGTACTGTGGAGACCTCACGCCCCACGTGTTGAGCAATTCGGCGGTACGTCCACCCGGCCTCCCGCATGCCCACTATACGCCCTCGCTCAAAGTCCGTCAACTGCACATACGGTTCACGTCCACGCTGTCGCGGCATGCTACCAGTGTTAAAGACTGCGATGGAGCTCCGTATGCCACGGCAAACTGGCTGACACTGACGGCGGCGGTGCACAAATGCTGCGCAGCTAGCGCCATTCGACTGCCAACACCGCGGTTCCTGGTGTGTCCGCTGTGCCGTGCGTGTGATCATTGCTTGTACAGCCCTCTCGCAGTGTCCGGAGCAAGTATGGTGGGTCTGACACACCGGTGTCAATGTGTTCTTTTTTCCATTTCCAGGAGTGTATTAGTACTTAACGGGCCTCAGTCAGTCAGATATCAGACTTGTGTAATTTCATGTTACTACACTTTTGTAAATTATATTCCTTATTGTCAAGCACCCCCTTTGACCAGCCAAATGGTGGAATTGTAATCTGCAGTATCATTGCCATTGTTTCCCCAGCGCTCGTTTGAGCTATATTTGGTTGTAGTATTTGCTTGTTAGTCTTTCCTAAATTGGTGCATTTTATTCGTTTAAATTAACTTATCCCATCAGTTGGTTTATCTGAAGAAACTTTGGAGTAACTGCCTGCATCGTTTGTATTTTATTAGTGTTTGGGTATTTGTGCAATAAAGGATTGTTGAACTCCTGTGAAGGAACGAATGACTTCTGATAAATGACCTGAACCTTTACCTTATCTTGGGGCGCCCACTTACATTTCACTCTATTTTTACATTAAATTTTCATTATTGCTCTCTTGTGCATTTTATGTTACTCTCTTACTGGTACTGACGAACATACCATTGTTTGTATCCCGCCTGGTAGGCGGTGCGTGGGTCTGCTCCTGAAAACTGAAGGGTAGGCCGAATGTAGGAAGACAGGAGGAGCAGGTGAGGTAGAACCCTCGGCACTGCAGTGTGAACTAAAATCACCTTTACTTAACTTTGCATACAGATGAACACATAGGTGTGAAGCCGTACATCAAGCTCCTAAGTTACAAGTAGTGGTTAGCCCACTGTGAAATAGAAACAATGTTGCTAGGTCGTCTCCTCGGAATCATATGGGCTGAATCTGGAGCGGAGCTCGGATATCTCCACAGCGCCAGCTAGAGGGCGCTGTCGTCGGTGTCGGTGTCATAGTGCCAACCTAAGAACTTGAACCTACGCTGTGGCATCATAGCTATCGATACCACATCCCTCCCCCCTGAAGCGACGCACCGTCATTGAGTATGGCTTCTGATGGCAGGTGAAGGGACTCAGGGGCGGCGCAGCTGAGGGGGCAGACAGCGGAACTGCTGGGGTGCGCTGTCCACCTGTGACCCCGAATTGCTCGTGAGGGGGCGAGGAAAACGCCCCGTGGAAAACCTGTCTAGGCTGCGCACCGCCAATGGATATGCTCGGATGAGGAGGCGAAGCAACGACCTCCATGGGCGACAGCGACAGCAGCGTGACGGCAGCCTCAGCTTCCATAAGTTCCGGCAGCATGGAGGAACACGGTGGCGGCGGCGACGGGGTGGGGCGGTGGCGGGGGCGAGAGGCGCCCATCCGGTGCAGGTGACCATCCCAGCAGCGGCGACGACGCGCAGGCGCGACCGCGGTGGAGGCGCGAGCGGCGGAGGCGCCGTCGGTGGAGTCGTGGGCTGAGGCGGCAGAAGCCGCGAAACCTCCAATTCTGCCGGAAAACAACCAGCGGCAGAAATCCGAGGACGGCACAAATGGATCTGGTTCCGGTGTCACTTGACAGTGCCAGAGGGACCAGAAAAGACAAATAAGGCGCAGCCAAGCTGGCGAAGAATGCACCCCTGCTCCTAGTGCTGCCTGCCAGAGAAAACGCGATAGAACACCAAATCATGCGGCGCCAAGCCAGAATAAGGCGAAGCAGTGGGAGCGAGCGACGGCAGGTGCAGTAGCTGCAGGAGCGACCGATGGGCGTGGCCATGTAGCAATTCCACTGGGGAACTTGTGCCACGCAGCTGGGAGCGATATGAATCAAGGAAAGTCCATAGCGTGCGCTGGCGAGAGTGCGTGGCTCGCAACTTGCTCATCTGCGACTTAAACGTACGCACAAAGTGTTCAGCCTCACCGTTCGAATGGGGGTGGAATGGGGCTGAGGTCAGATGGCGAATGCCATTAGCAACACAAAACGTTTCAAACTGGGAGGACACAAATTGGGGGTCATTGTCGGAGACAATAACTTCAGGATGGCCCTCAATAAACAAAGTAGACGTCAAGTCCCGAATAGTACTGGCAGATGTAGTAGAAGACATAGGTACAACAAAAGGAAAGCTGCTGTACGCATCACTGACTATCAACCAGCGGCTGTCTCAGAAAGGACCCGCAAAATCAATATGGACGCGCTGCCGAGGCACAGTAGGAGTCGGCCACGCAAAGAAGCGCTGGTGGGGAGCAGATTGATGCTCTGCGCAAGAGCGACAGTTAGCAAGCAAAGTCTCAATTTGTTTGTCAATGCCGACCCAAGTGCAGTGACGACGCGCTAATTGCTTCGTCCGCACTATACCCCAATGACCAGCGTCCAGTAAATGAAGGATTTCCGACTGCAACGAACGAGGTAGAACCACACGAGACTAATCATTGTCAGTTCCTAAGAAGTGAAACCATGGTGTACAGACAAGTTGTGACGTTGCGCAAAATAACGGCGAATTAGTGGATCACGAAACTGCTTAGCAGATTGAAGCCATTGAGTATGAATATACTGCAAAAGAATCACACCCATGCCTGAGGGAGGACTCAAACCTCCGATGCGGGGAGCCGCTTTTATTCAAAGACAGTAATTACACTGAAGTCACCACGATTTATGGTGGACATTACAAACGGTGGGACATAGTCCATAATAATGTATATGACCACCACGGACGGCGTTGCGTGCTGCGCAAGACGTTCCTGTGCTCGCCACAATTTTGGTGAGGAGTTCTTGTGGTAGGGTCTCTCATTCCTTCGCCAGTGCGGTTGACAACTGCTGGCTGGTCCTTGGTGCATACGAACGTGTTGCAGTACGTGTCCCAGACACATTCCACACTTGCTCGATGGGATTTAAATCGCGGAGGAGTGGGTGGGGGGGGGGGGGAGGGGGAACGAGCTGGCCAGTCTATTGGCCGAATATCCTCTCGTTCCTCCTGCCTTGTTCGATGTGGCCGCGAGATGTCAGCCATAAAAATGAAGTAAGAGCGGAATGCACCCCTGAAAAGACCGACATGGGGAAGGAGTGCAGTACCACAGTAACGTTGACCGGTAATCGTATCGTGTTCAAAGATTTGGAGGTCAGTACGCTCACATCATAAAACATGGATCATCAAAACGATCAAGGTCGACAATGTCCCTGGGTGTGTCAAAATTTATGACGAACCATCAGCTGTCATTTATTTTGCTCAATTTGCTGTTAGTTTGAGTCAGTGACCAGTGTTAAGCTTAGCCTAAAACGAATAAATCAAATCATTAATGCTTAAACAGTTTATAGGGAAATACACTCCTGGAAATGGAAAAAAGAACACATTGACACCGGTGTGTCAGACCCACCATACTTGCTCCGGACACTGCGAGAGGGCTGTACAAGCAATGATCACACGCACGGCACAGCGGACACACCAGGAACCGCGGTGTTGGTCGTCGAATGGCGCTAGCTGCGCAGCATTTGTGCACCGCCGCCGTCAGTGTCAGCCAGTTTGCCGTGGCATACGGAGCTCCATCGCAGTCTTTAACACTGGTAGCATGCCGCGACAGTGTGGACGTGAACCGTATGTGCAGTTGACGGACTTTGAGCGAGGGCGTATAGTGGGCATGCGGGAGGCCGGGTGGACGTACCGCCGAATTGCTCAACACGTGGGGCGTGAGGTCTCCACAGTACATCGATGTTGTCGCCAGTGGTCGGCGGAAGGTGCACGTGCCCGTCGACCTGGGACCGGACCGCAGCGACGCACGGATGCACGCCAAGACCGTAGGATCCTACGCAGTGCCGTAGGGGACCGCACCGCCACTTCCCAGCAAATTAGGGACACTGTTGCTCCTGGGGTATCGGCGAGGACCATTCGCAACCGTCTCCATGAAGCTGGGCTACGGTCCCGCACACCGTTAGGCCGTCTTCCGCTCACGCCCCAACGTCGTGCAGCCCGCCTCCAGTGGTGTCGCGACAGGCGTGAATGGAGGGACGAATGGAGACGTGTCGTCTTCAGCGATGAGAGTCGCTTCTGCCTTGGTGCCAATGATGGTCGTATGCGTGTTTGGCGCCGTGCAGGTGAGCGCCACAATCAGGACTGCATACGACCGAGGCACACAGGGCCAACACCCGGCATCATGGTGTGGGGAGCGATCTCCTACACTGGCCGTACACCACTGGTGATCGTCGAGGGGACACTGAATAGTGCACGGTACATCCAAACCGTCATCGAACCCATCGTTCTACCATTCCTAGACCGGCAAGGGAACTTGCTGTTCCAACAGGACAATGCACGTCCGCATGTATCCCGTGCCACCCAACGTGCTCTAGAAGGTGTAAGTCAACTACCCTGGCCAGCAAGATCTCCGGATCTGTCCCCCATTGAGCGTGTTTGGGACTGGATGAAGCGTCGTCTCACGCGGTCTGCACGTCCAGCACGAACGCTGGTCCAACTGAGGCGCCAGGTGGAAATAGCATGGCAAGCCGTTCCACAGGACTACATCCAGCATCTCTACGATCGTCTCCATGGGAGAATAGCAGCCTGCATTGCTGCGAAAGGTGGATATACACTGTACTAGTGCCGACATTGTGCATGCTCTGTTGCCTGTGTCTATGTGCCTGTGGTTCTGTCAGTGTGATCATGTGATGTATCTGACCCCAGGAATGTGTCAATAAAGTTTCCCCTTCCTGGGACAATGAATTCACGGTGTTCTTATTTCAATTTCCAGGAGTGTATGAAGTTCTCGCCGTTTAATATCTGTTGATAACTTGTACTGTACCACTAATTCTGAATCTGTAACCTTTATTACAGAAACTGTAGTTAACGCAAAATGGATGTAACAGTGGATTTCTTTCTGAATATATACAACTGGTTGCAGTTATGATGTTAATATTGTAAATTGATGGGTAATAGCCGAGGGAACTTTATTGAAATGTATCGATAGCAACGACGAAATGGTAGTAGCTGTTCCGTTGTTTATCATTGCTCATAGAGAGTCTGCTGCGCTCAGAGCAGAGAGAAAACAGAGCAGCCTGAGTCCTGAAAGAGTGCGTGAGTGTTTGTTGGACGCCCCGCAGACGCGGTGTGCAGCTATCACCTGGCCAGTGTAGCCGCACGTGCTTAGTTAACCCGCGAGTCTTGGGAGCACAGTAGGAGTGAGCAGGCGGAGGAAACTTTCAATTCTGGCTACTGCCCGTCCCATCGGTGGTTCTGGAGACGACTCGTAGTTCTCAACCACCACCAGCAACAGTAGCACCTTCAGCATTGTCGTTGGCTACATTCTTCGTCTGCACAGATATAACATCCTAAGGCTGTTAAGCGACAAAGTATACCCAGTGGCATCCCTTTGACAATTTTCGACTAACTTTCATGAATAATAACCTTCAATAGTTAAAACATGCAGGGCACCTGTGTTTTCCTCAGACATTATTATTAAGCAGCGTCCTTTTCCTTTCCACGCAATCACCGAGTGTCATAAAAGTATGAAAATTGATTGACTACTTACAGTCAGTTTTGTTTGTTTCCTAATGACCAGTTTCAGTCCGAATCATGCTGCCTCAGTAATTGTTCATTTTTGCTTTTCATAACAGAGGCTTAACTAATTCACAATTTTGAGCATTAACTTCAATCTCTTCAAGGAACCTAAAATTTCGCTGGCAGAACTAATAACTAAAGATACACTACAAATTAAGACTGTGCAATTGCATTTATTTTTATTTAGCTTAGTGAGTGACTTCTGCTGGCTTCAAAAGTACCTTATTATTCTTATGTTAAAAGTAATTTCAGTTGCTCATTTGCTTGACATAAATGCTGAGGGTACTAAAAGTCATTTGTTTTACGCAATCAAGTTTCAGCTACAAGCAGCCATTTATTTAACCAGCGACTTCATTTAAACATTGCTTTCGAAATTTAGTTTTTCACATTAACTGCAAACTCAGTGCTTGCTGATTCATTTATTTTCTCGTGAACTGTTGTGTTGTGGAAAAGCATGATAACCTTCCGTTGCCATGCCAGTGATTATTCACTCAATTTTCTTTGCCATTACCTTTCCTAAGAGATTGGATATTCATTGACCTAGTGGGATGGCGACCGTTTAATTATCCCTTTTTTTCTAATCATTATTTTTGGTGTAATCATAATTTCCTGGGTATTAAACATTACGTGGTACCATTTTCCCCCCTGAGTGGTGTAGTGCTTCGTTTTGCTGCCGCTGGGATGGAATGGTACAGCAAAAATATCATGCTTAGGGTCGTCGTAGATTTCCGCTCATTACAGCATGAAACAAATAGAAAAAACACACATTAGCACACACATATAAGCTAGTCCTGTCAATAGGTTGCCACTGAATTGCCTCCTCTGTTTATTGATTGGATAGTCACTGAATTGCTATTTATTTATTTAATGGGATAATAATTATTATTAAAAGGTGGCAATTTTATTTAAGCACTGTTTTTACTCTTTCGATTGTTGCGAGTCAGCGATAGTGCAATGCTGCTCGCTTTGGAGAATACACATTTTATAAGAATTATTTGGTCCAGGAAACACTTTTGCGATCATGGTTGCGATTTAGACGGTATTCGCGTAATTGTACTGATTAAAAGTTATCGTTTCCGAAAGACACAGGTTCGATTAAAGCTGTGTGCACTTTTGCGCGTATAATGAAAATATTCATAACACGTCGCATAACAAAAAGAAACATGTGAATCACAACCATGATCAAATGAAGAAAATATATGATAACATAAATGTTTGTAATGTCTCTTGCAGCGGTCTCTCCGCGATATTTTCAGAAATTTTATAAATTATACAACTCAGTACATATCTCGAAATATCTCTTCTTATCTTACCGATTATCAATGCAAAGTAGTTTCAAGCCCAATTATTCCTTGGAGCGTCCATTTTCTCCATGAAATAGCTTCTCTGCTATCTATGTTTTCTCTTGGAAAAAGAATGAAGGACTGCTTGCCGATTAGTCGTGAAAGAAGGCGGATGTATATGTACATGTATTGTTGAGCTAGTCGCCATCTTGATGAGATTTTGTATGAGAAGGAATTTAATACATGAACTAAACTAAAGTAAGTGTGTTCGCGTATTATTTAACTGATTATTATTGACAGTGTCTGCTTACTACGCTGTGTTCACGGGATCAGTGGGGAACGTCTGATTTACACTGGACGAACCTGCCGTTTTGTATGCTCAAGATATCCAGTTACTTCAAATAAATAGGCTAACACGGTCTTACCAGCAGATCTCCGGTCTTCACCATGTGATCACCGAAAGTTAATAATTATTACAAATGTTTTCAGGTGATCGACTGACAATTTTCGTCACACCGAGATTTCGAAATGGCTTCACTGCCTTATGGAATTTAAGTTAAGCTCAGTTTAATCAGGATAGAACAGTACTGAACTGTGTGAATGTGATAAGCCTGCTTTGTGAATGAAAATTCCCTTAACATACGCATGTTTTTACTATCCTGATCAGTGAAGCTAAATCAGGCCGGTGTGAGAGAGGTTTTTAAATTTTAGATCCCACAAAAAATATTAAATGTTCTTCGCTCTTATTCAGGACAGGCTCAGATTAGACCTTGCAATTTTTAGTTATAGGAAATCACAAGACGTTACACTTTAGAGATATTTGTTTTGAATAACTTGTATTTACCTTCTCTCTCTCTCCTTTTTACAGCCTTTATACCTTCACATCGATTAAGGAACTTTTCCTTCTCTGCCGACCAGTACGAGAACAAAACTCAGACTCAACAAAATGTCTTACATCGAATTATTACATGCTTAACCCTTAACAATCATATATAGTTTCGTAGTACAAACAATGCTAATTTATTCCGTGCACTAGAAAGTCTTTGATACACTGAGCACAAAAATGAAAATAACAAAATTATAATTACATTTTTAATATCATGAATACTTCTTGAAATCATGAAAATAAGGTTTGACATCGTCGTAATATTAATTTTCATCGTTGTAGCACTACAGTGGGTCGTGAGCGATTGCACTAAAGTTTAACCCATTTCAAAATTGTCATCAGTTTGTACAATAGGTTCACAACAATACTTCCTTCAGAAGGGTCTGTTTGACGCTTTACTTCTACTAACCGGTATTATTTTCTTTCTGGAACGGAAGGGAGGTTACAACCTAACAAATCAGAGAGAGATAACTTTACAGATTACAATTCGGCTGTCTAGAAGCAACGTAGACAGTTATCTGGTATCGCAGTAGTTCGGAATTTAGGACTGGCACTGTTCCTTTATTGTTAGAGTTATCGCGCTTCCACACTGACGTGTACATGTTAGTGGGCCTGCTCACACGGTAGACGTTCAACATTGCAACTTGTGAGCCGCCGTGTGTAATGCGAGTAACAGGCGATTCACTTTATAGCTGGCAAGGCAATTACAGAGCCGAAGCGCTGTCCGACGTGCTCCCGTATGAACGCTCTCTCACCTGACCCACGTGGAGAACACGGCAGCTTTCATAATCCGATATCCCAGACACTTCGCTCAGTGAAAGAAGGGTCAAAATAAGCGAACACGTGTCTCGGCTTATCAGTAGATACTCGACTGTTTCTGAGAAAATGATTATAGAAATTTTCGAGGTACTGTACGTGCATTTTAGCGAGCAAATAGTCCAGCGATAGCGATGGCACACCGGATAGCACTGCCGCTGCAACCGTCTGCGACTCGTGTTAGGAATCCGATCATTATTTCTATTTTTGTTGTTCATTTATCTATCCATGTCCGCAGAAGATTTACACACGAATGTTTTCCGATGTATTTAGGGCGAATCAAAAGTCCTTGGACACCTTCACCAGTTGGAAGAGTAAAGGGAAAATTGAAATGTGATGAAGGGGCCGCAACTTTTGGATTGAATGTCATTCATGGCCGCCATCTTGAGATCCGCCATTTTGGCTTCAAGTCATTTTTTTTTAAATGGGAAGGGGGTTGTATGGCACATCAAATAACACCCGCTTGAGCTCTGGAATTGAGTGGTGTAATTTGTTTTTGTCTACCTTGTACAATTTAGAACTTATTAATGTTCAAAGTTACCTTGATACTGACATGCCTCTCTTCGTTCCAGCTGATCTAAAATGGTATGAAGGTAATTTCGCAACTTTGAACATTAATAACCTCTAAACTATACAATATAGACAGAAACAACTTACACCACTAAATTCCAGAGCTCAAGCGAGTGTTATTTGATGTGTCATACACCCCTTTCCCATTAAAAAAAAAATATGACTTGAATCCAAAATGGCGGGTTTCAAGATGGCGACCATGAATGACATTCGCTGCAAAAGTTGCGCCCTCACATCAGACCTATGTTCCCATCACCAAATTTCAATTTTACCTTTAATCTTTCAACTTGTAAAGGTGTCCAAGGACTTTTGACTCACCCTGTATTGAAACAATGTTGTCCTTATTCATCTATCAACTGTATGTCTGGTGAAAGATTTAAAAAATAATAAATGAATGAGAAAATTCCTGCAATTGTTTTCGGTGAATTTCCTGTAGGGTGTCTTGGTTCATAATCAGTTAACGACATTTGTTTCACTGAGGCAAACATGACTTCTCGCGATGCTCGTGGTGTTCGGACTATCTATGTTTCGAAGGTTTCTACGATCAGTATCGTCAAAGGGAACGTACCAAATCTTCCTAAAGAATAAATGCAAGGATGTCCGCCCCGGTAGCTGAATGGTCGGAGTGACGAAGTGCCGTCGTCAAGGGCTCGGGTTCGATTCCCGGCTGGATCGGGAATTTTCTCCGCTCAGGGACTAGGCGCTTTGTTGTCTTCGTCATCTTTTCATCCCCATCCGGAGAGCAGGTCGCCCAATCTGGCGTCGAATGTAAAACCTGCGGCAAGGCGGTCGGACCTGCCCCGTAAGGGGCCTCCCGGCTAATGACGCCAAACGATCATTTCCAATGCAAGGATAAAATATAAGAATATATAATAATAAGAAAATTTGAAAAATTTCTAAACACTGAAAATACCACACAGATCAAAAAAAGTTTTGCATCAGCCCGGTTCCCAGAACTCCTGAGCATAAACGTTGACTGTAGGTATTGTATCACAGACACAGTCCCTTTGACTGTTCAGAGATGTTACTAAATCCGTCCAAGGATGTAAACAACAATCCATGAGCAGCGCCTATTAGACGGAGGGGTTCCGACAGCCGATAAGTTCCAGTCATTCCACCAGGAAGGAGGTACACGGCTCGTGTTGTCTCTGTAGTTCAACCAAGCCTAGATGGTCAATACCACGGTCCGCTCGCGTCCGCATTGTTACTTTGAGTCAGGAAGGGATCTCAACAAGGGAAGTGTCCAGGCGTCTCGGATTGAACCAAAGCGATGTTGTTCGGACGTGGAGGAGATACAGAGCGACAGGAACTGTCGATGACATTCCTCGATCAGGCCGCCCAAGGGCTACTATTGCAGTGGATGAGTGCTACCTACGGATTATGGCTCGAAGGAACCCTGGCTTCAACGTCACCATGTTGAATAATGCTCTTCGTGCAGCCACAACACGTCGTGTTACGACTCAAATTGTGTGCAATCGGTTGCATGATGCGCATCTTCACTCCCGACGTCGATGGCGAGGTCCATCTTTGCCACCACGACACCACGCAGCGCGGTACAGATGGGCCCAACAACATACCGAATGGACCGTTCAGGATTGGCATCCCGTTCTCTTCAAAGGTGAGTGTCGCATATGCTTTCAACCAGACCATCGTCGGAGACGTGTTTAGAGGCAACCAGATCAGGCTGAACGTCCAGCGGGTGCAGCAAGGTGGAGGTTCCCTGCTGTTTTGGGGTGGCACTATGTGGGGCCGACGTACGACGCTGGTCGTCATAGAAGGAGCCGCAAGAGCTGCGCGATACGTGAATGCCATCCACCGACCGACAATGCAACTATATCGGCAGTATACTGGCAAGGCATTCGTCTTCATGGACGAGAATTCAAGCTCTCATCGTGCACATCTTGTGAATGACTTCCTTCAGAATAACATCGCATGAATAGAGTGCCCAACATGTTCTCCAGACATGATTCCTACCGAACAAGCCTGGGACAGATTCAAAAGGGCTGTTTATGGACGACATGATCCATCAACCACTCTGAGGAATCTACGCCGTATCGCCGTTGATGAGTGGAACAACCTGGACCCACAGTGCCTTGATGAACTTGTCGATAGTACGCCACGACGAATGCAAGCATGCATCAATGCGAGAGGACGTTCTACTGGGTATTAGAGGTACCGGTTTGCACAGCAATCTGGACCACCACCTCTGAAGGTCTCACTGTATGGTGGAATAACATGCATCGTGTGGTTTTCATGTGCAATAAAAAGGGCAGAAATGATGTTTATGTTGATCTCTATTCCAATTTGCTGTAAAGGTTCCGCAACTCCCCGAACCGAGGTGATGCAGAACTTTTTTTGATGTGTATATAAGTAACTTATGACATTGTGAAACCTAGTTGTAATTTTACAGTTAACATAATGCCCTTCGATCCCCTAACTCCATAAGAAACATTCGTGTAATAACCTCATAAGAACGTGGGCACTAAAATAAAAAAGATAAAAGTGAAAACGATAATCTCGTTTCGAACACGAACAACAGCGAGAGGCTTTCGCGCTAGCAACTGTGCCACCGTTCTGTTAACTAAAAGTTCACCTAAATACTTGCGTATTCTAATCATATTGCCCTTAAATATAATATGTGCGAATTATAGGAAGTAGTACTGAAAAAAGAATAAATTAAAAAAAACATGAGCAGGACTCGATCCACCAATTACATTTATTTTTCCTGTGCGGCCGTTTATAAAAGTCGCATCCTGTCCGTAGCGGTGGAGAAATCCAAACACGACCTCTCGAAGTAAAGAGGAACACCGTTGCGGATTAGTGTCAAAAACAGTGCATCAGATCAACTGCTCACTGAAGGGACTTTCCAATTACGCGGTAGGTCGAAGAAAGCACTGCAAAGGAAGTTGGATAAGTATTGCCTGTATTTCGGATTACGAACAATGGCGCATTGTCGTTCGTTCGCGTAAGTCAAATATCGAGAATACTCTGGACGGCGGCAAGAAAATATCGAACTGCAAGGCTGCGAACCATTTCATAAAGTGCGTCTTCGTTTACAGGCAGTATACGTCTCTGTGAACAACATCGTGTACGTTGTTATTCGGTCTGCGGTGGCACATGTGAGGAAGGCCAGAATTCAATGGACAAAGCGCTAGATTTGTACTGCTGGGCCACATACGAAGCGATAATCGTCCGCGTCTCTTACCCCAAACGTAACGAAAAGCGCGAAGTCGGCGAGGTGAACTTGTTGGAGTTGAGAGCGATTCGACTGCATTTCCTGTTGATGGTGGCGTACCACGCGGAGCGTGCAGCAGTGTCAAGAAAAGAGGCTCTCACAGCCCGTCATGTATTGCGTCGTCAATAGTACGGGGTACCTCTATTCTATCACAATGGGAGCGCGGGACAGTTGCACCTCAGTGTAGACCGCTATCGTTAACAACAAAACAACAAGCGCACTTTGAAAAAAAAATAAACAAAAATAAAAAAGAGGCCGATGTGATAGAGGGGCACAGGGATGTCCGACAACGATACTGGAGGGAACAAAGAGAACGGGAGATATGGATCAGGCAGTAAGCTGGTAAGGCACATCGGGAAACGTTGCCACATTGAAATGAAATGAGAGTGTGGCATTGTTGGCCGGGAGGTCCCATTCGGGGAAGTTCTGCCGCCGAGTGCAAGTCATTTCAGTCGACGCCACATTGGGCGACTTCCGAACTGGTGACGAGGATGAAATGATGATGAGGACAGCACAACACCCAGTCCACAAGCGGAGGAGAAAATCTCCAACTCGGCCGAGAATCGAACCCGAGCCCGCTTGCACGGGAAGCAGCACGTTACCACCCAAGCTAAGCTGGCGGACGCCGCCACACTAAATTGTCGACTGTAAACTAACAAAAAAACCCAGAGCTCTGTTCGGAACATGATAAAGACCCACACCCCTCGAGCTTGGATAAGGTGAGGAACTCACAGCAGACTTTCAAAATCATCCCCTGGCTAACAAAGGAAACCATCGCAGGTAACATGTGATGTAGCAAGCCAGGGTGTGCGGGACCGGAAGAGTTTGCACCAAGTGAGGGATCCGCGACATAGCGCGTGTGTTGCACGAGTTAAGGGAACGGAGGAGATGTTGAGAGAGTCCAAACCTCATTCGTTGATGCAGTCGCCTGCAGTCGAGGGCCACAGAGCGTCGCTAGTCAGCCGTAAAATCGACGCAAAGGTAGCTTAAGACGTTGGTCACGCTGAGCAGACAACTGCCTCATCAGGCAGGCCCGTACTGATATAAGTAGCTCGCGACTAATGTACGTTCGACCCCCTAACTCCATAAGAAACATTCGTGTAATAACATTATAAGAACGTGGGCACATAAATAAAAAAAGTAAAAGTAAAAACGATAATCGCGTTACGAACACGAGGAACAACAGCGAGAGGCCTGAGGCCCCGCCGTAGATCGCCACATACGCAGAGGCTTCCCGGGTATCTTCGGCACTTCGAAGGAGGAAGACGTCCGCATACGCGTTACAGCAAAACCTGTGTCTATCGAGCGACATCCCCGTCAGTAGTTGTCATAGGCCACGTAACAATGGTTCTCGGACGAAGGTTTACAGCAGCGCCGACGGGAGGCACGTCAATCACACTGAGCGTGTGTTCAGCATCAGTTGTGTGAGTCTACCATTATACAGCACTTTTAATGTCGAGCCGCACAGGAGGCGTATGACTATCTCAACAGTAGTTTCTAGATATCCCACATGATGGAGGACAGCCATAAGTGAACAATGATCGACACTGGACTCGCATTCGGGAGGACGACGGTTCAATCCCGCGTCCGGCCATCCTGATTTAGGTTTTCCGTGATTTCCCTAAATCGATCCAGGCAAATGCCGGGATGGTTCCTCTGAAAGGGCACGGCCGACTTCCTTCCCTAATCCGATAAGACCGATACCTCGATGTTTGGTCTCTTCCTCCAAACAACAACAACAACAACAACAACAACAACGATCGACCTGATCAAAGGCCTGGATGAAGTCTAAGGACAGCAAAGCTGTGGGCAAATATTAAGTTCGAGCGAGGGATATCATATCCCTGTAGAGACAGAGGGCTGTCCGAATGTTGTATGCCCTGCCCAAGGACGCCTGATCACAGGACACGACATGACGGATCGTCTTAAGTCACGCTGCTGAAAGACTTGTAAAGTCCTTCATGACGCCACTTAGCAGGGTGAAACCTAATAGAAAATGAGACGTTCTAGAAAGACATCGTGGACCGCCACTGTTGAGGACATCAGTTCTCCACAGATTAAACGTGGGCTCTAAGAGATATCGGAAGGCGTGATAGAGTGGGATGCCGTCAACGCCAGGAGACTTGTCAGCATCTTCCGCTCGTATAGCATCGAGTCTCCAATTACAATGTTGCGTCCTCTGGTATCGTGCTGAACATGAGCTGAGAGACTTCTTCAGCGAAAGCAGGTGGATAAGTGTGGTTAGCGTACAACCAAGCACAATAGGCGTGAAGGGCACGTCCAGTGCTGCATTGCGTGTCATGTGGCCTGTCCTTATTACCAGTGTTGATTCGAATCAGGCCCCGGCCCCATTGTCGTCTGCCTGCTAGAAGGTTGATGGACCTTCCAAATCCTTATGGTCGCAAAGTGGCGGCGCATGAAGACTGTGATCTGTGCTTTGGCACGATTCAGTATCGCACACTATTCAGGCGAAAACAGTATCGCTTGGTAATAAAAGTGCAGTGATTGCCTCCTCTGGGCTGTTGAGTCTCTGTCATATGCCATAATGTCCTGGGGGGAAGGCAGGTTCTGCGCAGAATAGACACCATGACATTGTAGACGGGTAAGTGTGACAGTCGATGGAGATGAAATGATGATGATTAGGACAACACAACACCCAGTCCCTGAGCGGAGAAAATCTCCGACCCGGCCGGGAATAGAACCCGGGCCCTCACGATTGACATTCTGTCGCGCTGACCACTCAGCTACCGGGGGCGGACGCTGTAGCGGCATAAAGCTAAATACTGACAAAGTCATTTGTGCACTGTTATACAGTTATTAAATTTAATAGCTTTCAGTGGTGCTTCGTGCTGTTTGTGGCAAAATAACGGTTTAAAGAAGCTTTTGGAAACGATCGCTCTCTGTGTTTTTTTAGAGTTTTGTATGCGGTGAAGTTGTATAATAAATTTCGTGCTTTAGTTTTCAGCTAACGTTTCTTATTGTTTCTAGTGAAATATTTCAGTAACATTTTCATTCACTGTCTTAAAGTCGTTGAGTGTTCCATCGGCCGCTTGAATTTTTAGTTTTAGCTAATAATTTTGTGAAGTTTTGTTGGTATTGGTATTAGTTGTGGTTTAGTAGTTCTTATAAAAGTAGTTGCTTTCTTAGCAGGGATAGAATTCCGAGACCGCTGTTGTTAGTTCAATAAATAGTTCTCGTGATGTAACTGAACTTAGGTAACGTAGACATATAGTTTTTTTTCAGCAACAGTAAAATTTTACCATGAGTGAGAAATGTGGGCACTGTCGTAGGTTTGTGAGTAGCGGGTTACGGTATGGCATGTAATCAAAGTACACTCCTGGAAATGGAAAAAAGAACACATTGACACCGGTGTGTCAGACCCACCATACTTGCTCCGGACACTGCGAGAGGGCTGTACAAGCAATGATCACACGCACGGCACAGCGGACACACCAGGAACCGCGGTGTTGGCCGTCGAATGGCGCTAGCTGCGCAGCATTTGTGCACCGCCGCCGTCAGTGTCAGCCAGTTTGCCGTGGCATACGGAGCTCCATCGCAGTCTTTAACACTGGTAGCATGCCGCGACAGCGTGGACGTGAACCGTATATGCAGTTGACGGACTTTGAGCGAGGGCGTATAGTGGGCATGCGGGAGGCCGGGTGGACGTACCGCCGAATTGCTCAACACGTGGGGCGTGAGGTCTCCACAGTACATCGATGTTGTCGCCAGTGGTCGGCGGAAGGTGCACGTGCCCGTCGACCTGGGACCGGACCGCAGCGACGCACGGATGCACGCCAAGACCGTAGGATCCTACGCAGTGCCGTAGGGGACCGCACCGCCACTTCCCAGCAAATTAGGGACACTGTTGCTCCTGGGGTATCGGCGAGGACCATTCGCAACCGTCTCCATGAAGCTGGGCTACGGTCTCGCACACCGTTAGGCCGTCTTCCGCTCACGCCCCAACATCGTGCAGGCCGCCTCCAGTGGTGTCGCGACAGGCGTGAATGGAGGGACGAATGGAGACGTGTCGTCTTCAGCGATGAGAGTCGCTTCTGCCTTGGTGCCAATGATGGTCGTATGCGTGTTTGGCGCCGTGCAGGAGAGCGCCACAATCAGGACTGCATACGACCGAAGCACACAGGGCCAACACCCGGCATCATGGTGTGGGGAGCGATCTCCTACACTGGCCGTACACCACTGGTGATCGTCGAGGGGACACTGAATAGTGCACGGTACATCCAAACCGTCATCGACCCCATCGTTCTACCATTCCTAGACCAGCAAGGGAACTTGCTGTTCCAACAGGACAATGCACGTCCGCATGTATCCCGTGCCACCCAACGTGCTCTAGAAGGTGTAAGTCAACTACCCTGGCCAGCAAGATCTCCGGATCTGTCCCCCATTGAGCATGTTTGGGACTGGATGAAGCGTCGTCTCACGCGGTCTGCACGTCCAGCACGAACGCTGGTCCAACTGAGGCGCCAGGTGGAAATGGCATGGCAAGCCGTTCCACAGGACTACATCCAGCATCTCTACGATCGTCTCCATGGGAGAATAGCAGCCTGCATTGCTGCGAAAGGTGGATATACACTGTACTAGTGCCGATATTGTGCATGCTCTGTTGCCTGTGTCTATGTGCCTGTGGTTCTGTCAGTGTGATCATGTGATGTATCTGACCCCATGAATGTGTCAATAAAGTTTCCCCTTCCTGGGTTACCATGAATTGACGGTGTTCTTATTTCAATTTCCAGGAGTGTATTTTCATTGGGGGGGGGGGGGTGGTATGCAGTAGGTAAGCCAGTAAGCATTCTAGCGAGATTCTCTGCTGGGAATGCAGAATCCGTAGTAGAAATAAGTTGATAGAGGAGCAGGAGCGTAAGATCTGTGCGCTTCAGGTGCAGTTACAACACGCAAAGAAGGAACTACGTAGATACGTTGAGGAGGGAGAAGGGTGCTGGGGAATGGGAACTGGCAGTTGGCAAGAAGTCAGCTAGAAGGAGGAGGTATTCAGACAGTTAGACTTTGCGGATATGCATTAGATTTGACCAACTGTCAGAGTTCAGTGGAGAGGAGCCTCTTGTAGTTGTAGGTGTAGGGAACATGCAGAAGTCCTCAGCAGTTAGGAGGCCTAGGTCAGTTGCAAAGTCTAACAGAAAGGAGGAGGTTCTGCTGCTAGGTAGTTCGCACGGTAGAGGTGTGGGCTAACAGTTGCAGGAAGTGTTGGGGAGTGAGTACCAGGTCACCAGCATTGTGATGCCTAGTGCAGGGTTTGTTCAGGTAACTGACAGCATAGGGGAATTATGTAGGAATTTCACGAAGGAAGATCAGGCAGTGATAGTGGGTGGAGTCGATAGGGACGGAGACCTGGTAAAGACGGGTAGGGGCGGGTCACATGGTAAGGATCGCTACTCAAACTGGTGGCACTAATGTACATTTCATGCAACTGTTTCAGCGTCATGATCGGCCTCATCTTAATGTGGCTATTAGGCCCATTTACATGGGGCTGGATAAGGCACTGACGGCACAGGGCATGGGTCACATTGCAGTGGTGCCAGTTAGTCTATCAGTAGACCGGATTTCACTAGGCATGGACTGCACTTCCGTAGGTATGGGAAGGGGAGGCTGGCAAAGCCTATATATAGGTGACAGTGTAGTGGGTGGTGGTGGGATCATTTATAGAAAAATTCCTGTAGTAGTTGGTGTTAGAGCTGCACCTTTTTTAGACTGAAGTCAGCTGATAGCTATACCTGCTTAAAGTAAGACCCTCTAAGGGCTCACCTTCAGAGGATGTAATGTTTCCAAGTAGAGAAGGAATTAGCATATCTCATCAAAATATAAGAGATATTAGAGATAAAATTAGTGAACTGCTTATAGATGTTGACTGAAATTATTGGTATATCGGAGCACCATTTAAATAATTTGACAATTCAGAAGTTTCCTTTACCAGGATACAGGTTAGGTGGCTGTTTTTCAAGAAGTTCCTTGAGGGGTGGGGGAGTGGCTATGTACGTAAAAAATAGTATTCCATCTGAGTCCATAACGTATCACGACACTGCACTCAAATGATATTTTAATGTTGTGCAGGGGCAGTTTAATTTAGTGAAATTAAACTTCTAATTGTTGTTGTTTATAGGTCCCCTAACTCTGACTTCAGGGCATTTCTGATCAAGCTAGAGAGGGTTCTTGATTCACTTTATAGGAAGTACCAGAAATTAGTTATATGTGGTGACTTCACTATTAATTTTGTATATGATGGTGCAAGAAAAAGAATGTTTGTAGATCTCCTAAATTCATAAGATCTGCTGCAGACTGTGTTTTTCTAGGGGTGCAGGGAACTAGTTGCAGGGGAACTAGGGTGCAGGGGAACAGAAGCACAGCCATAGACAATATTTTTTTATTCATTCTTCATTAGTAGATGGGCATTCTGTTAGTAAAAGGTTGAGTGGCCTTTCTGACCATGAGGCACAAATTTTAACACTAAAAGACTTTCGTACTCAAACAAAGTCACATATAATTACAAACTTTGTAGGAAAGTTAATCCAACAGCTGTAGACAGTTTTTTAAACCTCGACAAGGAACAAGAGTAGCAAGATGTTTGTAGCGCCGATAACATAGATGACAATTATAATGCTTTCCTTAACATATTTCTCCTGCTCTTTGAGAGTTGCTTTCCATTAGAACGTTCTAAACATGGTAATAGCAGTAAAAGGCAGCCAGGGGGGGGGGTGACTATTTGGATAAGGATATAATGGGGAACAAGGCAGGAATTATATCAAAATGTTAGAAGTAGTCACAATCAAGCTACAGTAGCCCATTACAGGCAGTACTGTAAGGTGCTTAAAAATGTTATTAGGAAGGGAAAGAGTATGTGGTACTTAAACTGAATAACTAATTCACAGGATAAAATTAAAACCTTCTGGTCAGGTGTGAAGGAAGTGTCTGGTCTGCAGCACAAGGTCGACGACTTAAAGTCAGTTCGTAGTAAAAGTATTTATGTTACTGTTAAATCAGATAGATGTAGAATGTTTAACAATCATTTTCTGAGCATTGCTGGTGAATCAAATAAAAATTTAGTTTCTACAGGGGATCATATAACTCTCTTGGCAAATGCCTTTCCAAGATTGATGTCTGAAATACTCCTCTGTGATACAGACAAAGGGGAAATTGAGTCAATAACTAAATCAGTGAAGACTAAGGACTCTCCTGGATATGATGAAGTGCCTAGCAGAATATTAAAGTACTGTGCTGCACATGTTAGCCCTGTATTTAGCCACATCTGTAATTTTTCCTTTAGGAATGGTCAGTTTTCTGAACGATTAAAGTACTCAATAGTGAAGCCACTTTATAAAAGGAGGAAAGGGATAATGTAGACAATTTTAGACCTATTTCTATACCATCAGTGTTTGCTAAAGTTATTGAAAAGGCTGTGTATATAAGGATAATTGATCATTTTATGTCACATGATTTGCTATCAAATGTACAGTTCAGCTTTAGAAGTCGTTTAACAACTGAAAAGCCTATATTCTCTGTTCTCTGTGAGGTACTGGATGGGTTTAACAAAAGATTTCGAACCATATGCATATTTTTTGATTGAACTAGGGCATTTGATTGTGTTGATCACAAAATATTGCTCCAGGAGCTGAACCATTACAGAATACGGGCAGTAGCTCACAACTGGTTCGCCTCTTACTTTAGCAAGAGACAGTAAAATGTCATTATTTACAGAGCTGAGAATGTCTGTGATGTGGAGTCTGAGTGGGATATGGTGAAATGGGAGGTACCCCAGGGATCAGTGTTCGGTCCACTCTTGTTCCTTATTTACATAAATGATATGCCCTCTAGTATAGTGAGTAAGTAAAATAATTCTGTTTGCTGATGACACTAGCTTGGTAGTAAAGGATGTTGTGTGCAACATTGGCTCAGTTTCAAGTAGTGCAGTTCATGACCTAGGTTCATGGCTTCTGGAAAATAAAATAACGCTAAATCACAGTAAGACACAGTTTTTACAGTTCCTAAGACACAGTTCAACTAAACCCGACGTTTTAATTTCACAGAATGTGCATATGATTAATGGAACTGAACAGTTCAAATTTCTAGGTGTTCAGGTAGATAGTAAACTGTCATGGGAAGCCCACGTTCAGGATCTTGTTCAAAGACTTAATGCTGCCATTTTAACTGTTTGAACGGTATGTGAAGTAAGTGATCGTTCAACACGAAAATTAGTTTACTTTGCTTATTTTCATTCACTTACGTCGTATGGCATTATATTTTGGAGCATCTATTCCTATTCTAAAAGGATATTTTTCGCTCAGAAACGGGTGGTTCAGGTAATACGTGGTGTAATTTCACGAACCTGTTGTCGACCCCTGTACAAGAGTCTGGATATTTTGAAATTGGCCTCTCAAAATATATATTCCTTACTGTCATTTTTTGTTATCTATAGTAGCTTATTCCCAGGAATAAGTGGCTTTCACTCAGTTAACACTCGGCAGAAATCAAACCTTCATTTGGATCGGACTTCCTTAACTCTTGTGCAGAAAAATGTGCAGTGTGCTGCAGCGTCCATTTTCAATAAGCTACCACAAGAATTAAAACAATCGTAGCAGTAATCCAAGCGCTGTCAAATCGAAACTGAGGAATTTCCTCATAGGTCACGCCTTCTATTCCGTCTAGGAGTCCCTTGAAAAATTAAGCTGATTCTTGTTACATTATTGATTGTATTTACTTAAACTTATGGCTTGACTTTCATAAACATTTTATTTTTATCTGTTATTAATTTTATGTTCAAATTTCATGCACTGACACGTTCCATGATCTTGGAGATTTGTTCCTCAAATTGGTCCTACGGAACTTGACGTGTAAATAAATAAATAAATAAGGCAGAGCATTCCCTTTGCCTCCCCGATCATGAAGGAAAGTTGATGTTAATAATTCGGACACCGAAGAAGGTGAGAGCCGTGCTCCTTGCATTCGGAACATATTTGACGTCGTCGACGGATAACCCTTCACACCACTACAGGCATCCAACGGCTTAGGGAGGGAAGGACAAATAGGTTAAGAAAACCATCGATATACGTCCTTGTAAGAGGATGAGGAGCATCGCCAGTTTATGCTGGGCACTGATCGTAGCTAGGCAATATCTCTGTTCTGTCACTTGTACTGTCGACACATAGGGTCAACTAGTGGCATCCACTCGGGCCAGACCCCACTAGACAGTCGAAACCGTTGTGTTCACTGTGATGAGGTAACGGTGGGCGTAATCTGTGGAACGCGCCCATCTGTGGTATTCAAAAGCTGTTCAAATTCCTCCTCTACATCGTCCATTCAAGAAACAGAAACAACACCAGTGCTTTTTCCAGGGGCAGAATCATAAGGACGCCACCACATGTCGGTGATCACCAGAGACGGCTTCTCAACAGACGGCACAGACGGCGGATAGGAAAGCGCCACAATCTGCCGAGAACAAACCGGTGAGTTAGGTGGGGAAGAACACACTCTCACCAACAGGCCTCGGCGTCGTCCGATTTCAGCTCGCCGTCCGACAGTACGAAAACTATAAATATAGCTCAGTCAATGCTTCTGAAACAAAGTTGTCAGAAATTTAGGTACTTTTTCTTCTGATTTGAGAGCATCATTTAATTTCACTGTTTTATGTGACAACGGTGCCTGATGCTCTCTGTCAAAAAACACAAAATTCTCTTACACACTCCCTTAATTGTGTGTATATGGAGAAGTAATTGAAAAGTTTAATTACAAATGTTTCTACATCAATATTGGTCACCTCTGAGGCTGTCTTTGCAGCATTATGTAATATGTGTTTGGGGGATCCAGTTCCTACAATATTTTCTTTTATTTCATTTTCCAGTTTCGTAAACTCAACTCAGCATCAGCTACTCAAAAATTAGTGTTGGTATTGTCACCGCAATATTACCAATTTTGTTCTTATGTAAGGCAGTTGTGCAAAATGTACTTATTAAAGGGGCAATTTCATTTGGCAGAGAATTTAATTTACATAATTTCATATGAATGCCATTTTCCGGTGTAAAACGTTAATTTTTTACAAAAGTGTTCTGTTCATTTTTTCTTTAGGACTAATAATTTGCATGTAACGGACAAGAGGATATGAACCTCATGCACATTCAATTTCAATGTGTTGCATTATATTTTGGAGCATCTATTCCTATTCTAAAAGGATATTTTTCGCTCAGAAACGGGTGGTTCGGGTAATACGTGGTGTAATTTCACGAACCTGTTGTCGACCCCTGTACAAGAGTCTGGATATTTTGAAATTGGCCTAAATTGCATAAAACCCAATCATAGGGGCAGCTTAAAAAATGTTCAAATGTGTGTGGATTCCTAAGGGACCAAACTGCTGAGTTCATCGATCCCTAGACTTACACACTACTTAAAGTAACGTAAACTAACTTATGCTAAGAACAACACACACAAACTCATTCCCGAGTGAGGACTCGAACCTCCGGCGGGAGGCGCCGCGCAATCGTGACATGGCGCCTCAAACCACGCGGCCACTGAGCGCGGCAGGGGGCACTTGAATCACCCTGTGTAGGCATCACGCTAATTTTAACCGGGAGGTATCCATTACGAGTAAAATACCTGTCAAAATTTATGAGCTGTAACTGCAGTTCGTCATTTTAAACACTTTATCAGCATGGCTGGGCCCATTTCTATGCAAACGAGACCACCGCCAGTGATTCATGAAGGACCTCTGTTTCCTCTAGTGCCCTAAATAGAAATTGCTGATGCCTTACGAAATAAAACCTGTGGAAGTTCATGAAGTGATAAAGCTACAGAAAGGAGGTAAAACTCTGGAGACTGTAAAACTGTGACCAGATAGCTTAGGAAATCTGTTTCAGTCTTTACAGGAATAGTAAAAGTTTATAGCAGTACCCTTCGCTTCTGCTGTCTACTGTTTAGTACTTATTTTATTGATGAAGTGAGCTTCCTCGTTTCGGCCTATTATTCTCCCTTCAAAAACATTTTCGTTGGTTCGCTAGCCAGGAATATTCTGATCAGTTAGTATTTCTTCTTTAATTTTTATTAACACATCACCGGATTCAATGCTGTATTCACCATTATCATATTATGCTTTGAGTTTTCTACCTATGGTACTACAGTTTAAACTGACGTGATACTCGTAGCCAAGCATTCTACACACATAAAGAAAAACACACACACACATTGCATGTTGTATCACCATAAGCGAGACCTTCAGAGGTGGTGGTCCAGACTGCTGTACACACCGGTACCTCTAATACCCAGTAGCACGACCTCTTGCACTGATGAATGCCTGTATTCGTCGTGGCATACTATCCACAAGTTCACCAAGGCACTCATCAACGGCGATTCGGTGAAGATCTCTGAGTGTTTAGTGGGTCACAGCCCTTTTCTATCTATCCCAGGCATGTTCGATAGGCTTCATGTCTGGAGAATATGCTGGCTACTCTAGTCGAGCGATGTCGTTATCCTGAAGGAAATCATTCATAAGATGTGCACGATGGGGGCGCGAATTGTTGATCATGAAGACGAATGTCTCGCCAATATGCTGGTGATATGGTTGCACTATCGGTCTAAGGATGGCGTTCACGTATCGTACAGACGTTACGGCGCCTTCCATGACCACCAGCGGCGTACATCGGCCCCACATAATGCCACCCCAAAAAAGCAGGGAACCTCCACCTTGCTGCACTCGCTGGACAGTGTGTCTAAGGCGTTCAGCCTGACCAGGTTACCTCCGGACACGTCTCCGGCGATTGTCTTGTTGAAGGCATAGGCGACACTCATCGCTGTAGAGAACTTGATGCCAATCCTCAGCGGTCCATTCGGCATGTTGTTGGGCGCGCTGCATGGTGTCGTGGTGGCAAAGATGGACCTCGCCGTGGACGTCGTGACTGAAGTTGCGCAGCATGCAGCATATTACGCAGAGTTTGAGTCGTAATACGAGGTCCTGTGGTTGCACGAAAAGCATTACTCAACATGGTGGCGTTGCTGTCAGGTTTCCTCCGAGCCATAATCCGTAAGTAGAGGTCATCCACTGCAGTAGTAGCCTGAACGAGGCATGCAATGGACAGGTTCTGTCTCTCTGTATCTCCTCCATGTCCGAACAGCACCGTTCTGGTTCACTCCGAGACGCCTGGACACTTCGCTTGACGAGAGCCCTTCCCGGCACAAAGTCACAATGCGGACGCGATCGGACCGCGATATTGGCCCTCTAGGCATGGTTGAACTACAGACAACAGGAGCCGTGTACCTCCTTCGTCGTGGAACGACTGGAACTAATCTGCTGTCGGACCCCCTCCGTCTAACAGGCGCTGCTCATGCATGGTTGTTTACATCTTTGGGCGTGTTTAGTAACGTCTCTGAACAGTCAATGGGACTGTGTCTGTGATACAATACCCACAGTCAACGTCTATCTTCAGTAGTTTTGGGATTCAGGCTGATGCAAAACTGCCGGCGGGGGTGGCCGAGCGGTTCTAGGCGCTACAGTCTGGAACCGCGCGACCACTGCGGTCGCAGGTTAGAATCCTGCTTCGGGCATGGATGTGTGTGATGTCCTTAGGTTAGTTAGGTTTAAGTAGTTCTAAGTTATAGGGGACTGATGACCTCCGAATTTAAGTCCCATAGTGCTCAGAGCTATTTGAACCATTTTTTTATGCAAAACTTTTTTTGATGTGTGCATAATTTATGTTGTGCATCTGGCACTGAAACCGGTTATATGATAACAAAAATAATTCGCGATGGGCTAGAAAATTTTTTGTATTATCAACAGTACTGCGATCGCTACATCCCAATGACGATGCTACTATTTCATTTTGTTTAGTGTCTACATACGAACGAACGTACAGTGAAGTAAGACTGAAATTGTCATATGAACAGGATTCTACTTCTCCTCTAGTTACGCGACTGTGGTCTGATTGGATTTCTCTGCATATTCCACAAAAACTGTGTTTGTCGGTGATATGTTTGAAACACATTTGTATTCTTCGTCATTTAGTATTCTATCGTTATCAGGAACATACCAGAGGCGTTCAGTAAGTAATGCAACACTTTTCTTTCTGAAAGCAGGCTGTTTTATTCGGGATTCCAATACACCATATTATTCCCCCCCTTTTCTGACTGCAAAACACTATTGTTAGTGTTCCACACCTGAAACAGTAAAAGAGGGAACCCTTATAGGATCACTTCTTGGTGTTACTGTCTGTTCGGCTGTTAAAAACATTTTCTCAAAGACTTGTAGATTATCAAGAAAGCTATTGTTCTAAGTCAATGCAATTTCTCAGGAACAGGTGGACTTCTTTTTTTTTTTTTTTGGTCATCAGTCTTCTGACTGGTTTGATGCGGCCCGCCACGAATTCCTCTCCTGTGCTAACCTCTTCATCTCAGAGTAGCACTTGCAACCTACGTACTCAATTATATGCTGGATGTATTCCAATCTCACGTCTTCCTCTACAGTTTTTGCCCTCTACAGCTTCCTCTAGTACCATGGAAGTCATTGCCTCATGTCTTCCCTTTTCCTCTCCGATTTTGAGCAGAGCCACCTCATTCCTTACCTTATCGGTCCATCTAATTTTCAACATTCGTCTGTAGCACCACATTTCAAATACTTCCATTCTCTTCTGTTCCGGTTTTCCCACAGTCCATGTTTCACTACCATACAATGGTGGACGTACCAAGGTGAAATTTGTTATGTACTGAGCTTTATAGTCCTTTGGTGGTGTAAAAATGTTAAGCGTCCAAGTCAATATAATAAAAAAGATATGGCCATTTATGCCACATAGTTTGATATTCGCAAACTTACTCATTAAGACTCTTAAGGTACTATTCCCTAGACGTAAAATTATGAAAATTGGCAACAATAAAGGTTACATAGTAGAGGTAAATTAAAAAAAAAAAAAAAAACAGAAAAATTTCAATTTATAATTATACCTACTCACACCTGGCTAATTTTCAACATAAACTGCGTTCAGTGTGACGGTCTTCCACCTTATTGGAGGACCTATATGCCCGCATGGTACCACTCTAATAGTCGGAGCCAACATCTTGCTGCATCAATAACCGCCGCATCATTCACGTACTGGTTCCCGCGGAGTGCATCCTACATTCGGCCAAATATGTGGAAGTCTGAAGGTGCGAGATCCGGAATGTGGGGTGGATGAAGAAGAACAGTCCAATGCAGTTCTGTGATCTCTTCTCGGGTGCGCAGAGTGGTGTGAGGTCATGTATTATCATGGAGAACGAGAGGTTAGTTTGCATTTTTGTGGCGACGTACACTCTGGACTTGTTTCCTGAGTGTAGGACAAAACATTTCAGGGTTCATCGTTGCATCATGATGGAGAACATTGGATAGAATAATCCCTTTTGAGTCCCAGAAGACCGTCGCTATGATTTTACCAGCTGAGGGAAGGGCCTTGATCTTATTCTTCGGGGGGTTGGGGTGGGGTTGGGGGGGGGTGGGGTGGCGCCACTCCATGGATCGCCGTTTTGTTTTCTGTTCGAAGTGAAGAGCTCATGTTTCGTCGCCTCTGACGGTGTTCCACAAAAACTGCCATGATCTCCCTTGCAACGAGCGAGCAGTTCCGCACTGATGGTCCTTCGTTACTCTTTACAGTCTTCTGTTAGGCGCCGAGGAACCCAGCGGGGATGCACCTTTGAGTACCCCAACTGGTGGACGGGTGTATCAGCACTACCAACAGAAACCTGCAATTACGCATTGAGATGTTCGATTCTGATCCGTCGATCACCTCGAATGAGAGTGTCCGCACGTTAATACATTGCGGGAGTCGTAGCTGTGTGTGACGAGCAAGCACGCGCGAGATCGGGCAGGTTTTCTCGACCTTGCTACGATGATATGACAGACGCCTCGCCCAACGACTCGTATTTTTTGTTCACTGCCAGGTCTCGTAAACATTGTGCAAGCGCTTATGAATACCTGCAATACTCTGGTTTTCAACCAAGAAAACCTCAATGACAGAACTCTGCTTGGAACACAACTCCGTTTCACACGCCATTTTGAAGGCTACGTATAGTGCCGCTATCTAAATGAACTCCACGAAACTACAGCGGCTGAAGCGGAAATATTCCACAGAGTTCTACAACAAGTTCCACATTTTTTTTTTCAACCGAATCTGGCGAAAAAGAAAAGTGTTGCATTAATTATTAAACGCATCTCGTAGGCTTGCTTCATATTAAGTGACTACGCTCGGACGAATTTTTCATAATAAGTAGTGATATACCACACGATCCTCGTGAATTAGTGTATTAATGAACACCGTCAGTAGTTTCTGAGATTAGCCTTCAAATACAGAAAGAAAAACGCAGCAGGGAACTTTAATTTATAATATGTATAGATTCTGGTCACGCTTCGCTGCTCTCTGGATTTTTAGTGTCTGTTACTTTGCTCATAATAATATTATCAGAAACTGGTTGATTAAATCATGCCAATGAAATTAAAATTTCTAATTAGAAAACTCACTTCATTCGCTTAATTACCGTTTCGTACTCACATGCCGTTATATAATGCATCTCCAGCTACCAGGTATTTGGATTGTATCTTGGAAGAGCAAATTTTTATTCGATATCTTTATATAATTCCTTTACAATAATATGAAACTAATTTCTAAGACGCAGCAGGGATAAATCTGTTCTCACTGGAGGAACAACTTCCTTTTTTCTGTAAGTACTGTGGCAATGCTTTAATACTGATGGAATTGATCTTTGACGTAAGACACTAGGAGACAGTAGACGTGGAGTGAACTCTAGCAGATTCAAGCCTGACGTTAGTGAAACATCAAGGGGAAGATGAATGCACTAGCCGGCCGGTGTGGCCGAGCGGTTCTAGGCTCTTCAGTCTGGAACGGCGCGGCCGCTACGGTCACAGGTTCGAATCCTGCCTTGGGCATGGATGTGTGTGATGTTGTTAGGTTAGTTAGGTTTAAGTAGTTCTAAGTTCTAGGGGACAGATGACCTCAGATGTTAAGTGCCATAGTGCTCAGAGCCATTTATTTTACTGCAGTAGCACTCTATTCGAAGACTCAGTGATATAAGTTAGGGGAAATGATGTTCTGAATAAATGATGTATCGAGTTAAATCACTGACTGAACGAGCGAACGAAAATCACGAGTGTCATCGAAAATTCTAGTAATACCGATAATGAGTCGCTAGTGTCTGGTAGTATGAGAAAATGTTGTAACTTCCGAGTGGCGGAAGGAGGCGTAACTGGAAAATGTAGTGTGTGCAGTGTGCGTTGAGCGTTTATTGTTGCTTGATATTAGAGCTATGCCCATGCTTCGTGTCCCTTGATAACTGCTCAACATAGCTGTGGATAGTTTACTCTTCCTATTGTTATAATTTTTCCTTGACCTGTAGCACGATAAGGGCGGCCGCAGACGTTGTCGGAGTTAACCAATGTAGAAGCCTTGGGAGTTAACACTGTGGAGTCTGTAGAGTCTTGCAATGGATTGGAACATGGAAGCGAGGTGCGTCGACGTGTTAAGGATATTGCAGTGGGTAAAACACAGTTAAGAGTGGAGGGACGAACGATGTCGTGAGTGATTTACGCAGAATATATCTTCCATTGATCGTTTCATGCAGTTGAAAGAATCATCGCTGGTAAATGCAATTACGTATGTGAAAGGTGGAATTGTGATTTCAGTAGTGCCTGTGTAAAAGATAGGACACATAGTGGCTAATATTTTATAGCAAATTCCAAAAGAGTACTGAAAATTGAACATTGTCGTTCAGTAGTTTCCTAGTTATTAACAGGAAACACCCATAATAGTTACTTTAGCCGTGGTCGAATTGGTTGAGTCTAAACATTGTCAGAAGCGAATACGACCAAAATACGTGAGCTCTAATAGTAATTAAACAGTCCGATTGCCGAAAAATAATTAAATTATCGTATTAATTTATTAGTAGAGAGCTAGCAACCAGTAAGCAAAAATTTAGCGTAATTGTATACGAGATTGGAATGTCTTGCGCAGTCGATGAAGTTCCAGCAGAGAATCTGTCACACGTTGATAAAGAAACTGCCGAACTTACTTCGACAGAAGTCAGGCAAAGTGAAAGGCCGGCTCTGCAGGCAACACGTCTTCCATCTACTTCCCGTCTTCGTCGGTATCCAAGGGAATGTTACATCAGGCTGAAAGAGAAAACAATTATATCACACCATTTGTTTGTTCCGCTTTTTCCCTCACTGATTATTGCAACCTCTAAATCAGCTGAAAGTAACGTGGCCACGTAACAAGGTACTGTCATGTTCTAATTCAAAGTAGCGCACATTGTTAACTTGCAATGGACGTGAAACGTGATCGCGAAAAACGATCGCGCAAAATAGCTTCACGGGAAGCCGCGACTACTTGCTGTTAACGTCATTAATTTTACTGACTATGAGAACGGGAAAGGTGTGATAGACAATGGAATATGGACGCAAATGTTGGCATTCAAAAGTTAAGTAGCTGCTGTGCAAATTTCGGAAGGAGGGTTTTACTATATTTTCTATTATCTTCACCATTAAACCATAAACATTATGTTGATGACATCATGCTACTGTTAAAGGGTGACGAAAATGAGGTTAGCGCATTTGCTCAAGCCGTAGGCAGCATGTACCAAAAAATAGCTTTCATTACAGAAATAGAAGAAGCGGACTCCATTAACTACACTCCTGGAAATGGAAAAAAGAACACATTGACACCGGTGTGTCAGACCCACCATACTTGCTCCGGTCACTGCGAGAGGGCTGTACAAGCAATGATCACACGCACGGCACAGCGGACACACCAGGAACCGCGGTGTTGGCCGTCGAATGGCGCTAGCTGCGCAGCATTTGTGCACCGCCGCCGTCAGTGTCAGCCAGTTTGCCGTGGCATACGGAGCTCCATCGCAGTCTTTAACACTGGTAGCATGCCGCGACAGCGTGGACGTGAACCGTATGCGCAGTTGACGGACTTTGAGCGAGGGCGTATAGTGGCCATGCGGGAGGCCGGGTGGACATACCGCCGAATTGCTCAACACGTGGGGCGTGAGGTCTCCACAGTACATCGATGTTATCGCCAGTGGTCGGCGGAAGGTGCACGTGCCCGTCGACCTGGGACCGGACCGCAGCGACGCACGGATGCACGCCAAGACCGTAGGATCCTACGCAGTGCCGTAGGGGACCGCACCGCCACTTCCCAGCAAATTAGGGACACTGTTGCTCCTGGGGTATCGGCGAGGACCATTCGCAACCGTCTCCATGAAGCTGGGCTACGGTCCCGCACACCGTTAGGCCGTCTTCCGCTCACGCCCCAACATCGTGCAGCCCGCCTCCAGTGGTGTCGCGACAGGCGTGAATGGAGGGACGAATGGAGACGTCTTCAGCTATGAAAGTCGCTTCTGCCTTGGTGCCAATGATGGTCGTATGCGTGTTTGGCGCCGTGCAGGTGAGCGCCACAATCAGTACTGCATACGACCGAGGCACACAGGGCCAACACCCGGCATCATGGTGTGGGGAGCAATCTCCTACACTGGCCGTACACCACTGGTGATCGTCGAGGGGACACTGAATAGTGCACGGTACATCCAAACCGTCATCGAACCCATCGTTCTACCATTCCTAGACCGGCAAGGGAACTTGCTGTTCCAACAGGACAATGCACGTCCGCATGTATCCCGTGCCACCCAACGTGCTCTAGAAGGTGTAAGTCAACTACCCTGGCCAGCAAGATCTCCGGATCTGTCCCCCATTGAGCATGTTTGGGACTGGATGAAGCGTCGTCTCACGCGGTCTGCACGTCCAGCACGAACGCTGGTCCAACTGAGGCGCCAGGTGGAAATGGCATGGCAAGCCGTTCCACAGGACTACATCCAGCATCTCTACGATCGTCTCCATGGGAGAATAGCAGCCTGCATTGCTGCGAAAGGTGGATATACACTGTACTAGTGCCGACATTGTGCATGCTCTGTTGCCTGTGTCTATGTGCCTGTGGTTCTGTCAGTGTGATTATGTGATGTATCTGACCCCATGAATGTGTCAATAAAGTTTCCCCTTCCTGGGACAATTAATTCACGGTGTTCTTATTTCAATTTCCAGGAGTGTATTTAGATCTTACTATTAAGAAGGTGGATAACAGACAAATTTTCGATTTTCAGAAAGCCTACATGTACAGATACTATTATCGGTGCCATTTCATGCCATCAGCCACGATATAAAAGAGCTTTTTTCACCTCTATGATCCACCGACTCTTTCGATTACCATTGGCCGACAGAGAAATACGCCAAGAACTTAGTATATTAAAGCAAATTGCAGTAGCCAATGGTTTTTCTGCAAATGATGACATGCGCCCGTACAATAGTATAAAAAACAGAAAGTAAATGATAGGCAGACCCACAATCACCCGGAAAATAGAAGTAATAAAGAAAACCTGAAAACTATTCCAATGTAATGGTACGGAAAAATGTCCCAACAAATAGAAAAATGTTTCAGGAAATCTAAGATTAGACGTTGTTTTCAAGTTAACAACACTCTGAAACTCCGTATAAAACGTAATTTCAGTAATAAATCTAATAAATTTGATGGTTCTGCGGTTTACAAGATCGTTTGTAACAGTTGCAAACTGTTTTCTCCATATATTGTCAGTGACGCTTTTCGCCCTTGTGATACATCTTCAGATCAATCTTTTTTTTTTTTTTTTTTTTTTTTTGGTCATCAGTCTGCTGACTGGTTTGATGCGACCCGCACGAATTCCTTTCCTGTGCTAACCTCTTCATCTCAGAGTAGCACTTGCAACCTACATCCTCCATTATTTGCTTGACGTATTCCAATCTCTGTCTTCCTCTACAGTTTTTGCCCTCTACAGCTCCCTCTAGTACCATACAGCTCCCTCTAGTACCATGGAGGTCATTCCCTCATGTCTTAGCAGATGTCCTATCATCCTGTCCCTTCTCCTTATCAGTGTTTTTCACAAATTCCTTTCCTTTCCGATTCTGCGTAGAACCTCCTCATTCCTTACCTTATCAGTCCACCTAATTTTCAACATTCGTCTATAGCACCACATCTCAAATGCTTCGATTCTCTTCTGTTCCGGTTTTCCCACAGTCCATGTTTCACTACCATACAATGCTGTACTCCAGATGTATATCCTCAGAAATTTCTTCCTCAAATTAAGGCCGGTATTTGATATTAGTAGACTTCTCTTGGCCAGAAATGCCTTTTTTGCCATAGCGAGTCTGCTTTTGATGTCCTCCTTGCTCCGTCCGTCATTGGTTATTTTACCGCGTAGGTAGCAGAATTCCTTAACTTCATTGACTTCGTGACCATCAATCCTGATGTTAAGTTTCTCGCTGTTCTCATTTCTACTACTTCTCATTACCTTCGTCTTTCTCCGATTTACTCTCAAACCATACTGTGTACTCATTAGACTGTTCATTCCGTTCAGCAGATCATTTAATTCTTCTTCACTTTCACTCAGGATAGCAATGTCATCAGCGAATCGTATCATTCATATCCTTTCACCTTGTATTTTAATTCCACTCCTGAACCTTTGTTATATTTCCATCATTGCTTCCTCGATGTACAGATTGAAGAGTAGGGGCGAAAGGCTACAGCCTTGCCTTACACACTTCTTAATACGAGCATTTCGTTCTTGATCGTCCACTCTTATTATTCCCTCTTGGTTGCTGTACATATTGCATATGTTGTACATATTGTATATGTAGATCAATCTAGGTGCATAAAATAACATTGTGAGGTAGAGGTACATTAAAAATGGGGGAATGGATATAGCATGAGGCGAAGTTCCTGGGTGTCTAGCCATATCTGCAACTAAAAGTAACTGTGAATTTACGTAGGAAGTAACGTGGTGAGCCAACGTACGTCCTTTAATGCCAGCATATGACAAAAAAGTAAAAATTATAAGGAAAAATCGTCCTATCGGCATTAAGAAAATAAAAACGTAAGGGACATGGAACAGGGAATAACATCCCGAAGTCTAGAGACAGAATCTGCTGGAAAGTGGAACTGTGTCAAAGCAAGAAAAATATTTAAAAGAGCTTAGAGCGTTGTGTACAGCGGACGAAGTGTGAATAAAATACCGTTGAGAGTACAACATACGTCAGACCTCGCAGACGGCCACACAGAAATAGTCATAAAGACAAGACTGTACAACCGCAGAAACAGACACTAAGGGTAGATGGCGTTGTGTAACCAAAGTACTTAAGAAAAGCAATTGCACAGCTAAATTTCATATGCGGAAAACAACGAATAACATAAAAGGTTAAATTATTAAATTTAAATTAGTACAGGTACAGTGATAGAATAAGTACAAAGACACAATTTGTGTTGGGGTAAAATGACTTCTCTAAAGTATGAAACTGTTAAACCTGCTTAACAATAAAACTTGAAATGAGAGTAAAACATAACAATTGGTGGTGGTGATAGTGGTGGTGATAAGTTCCTATGGGACCGGACTGCTGAGGTTATCAGTCCCTAGATTTACACACTACTTAATCTAACTGAAGGTAACTTACGCTAAGTACAAAACACACACACACGCACTCACACACATACACACATGCCTGAGGGAGGACTCGAACCTCCGACTGGGGAGAGTCGCGCGAACCATGGCAAGGCGTCCTAGTTCACGCGGCTACCTCATGTGGCAACATAATAAGTCAGAACATGTGAAACGAGTGAAAAGGTAAAGGAGCGAATAAGCCAGCGTTACATACGCGATGAAGAACTATTGATGGGTTAGTATAGTGGGTATCATAATAAAACTGGTTTCTGGTAATCAATTGACCACTCAGTAATCTATCTGCCTTTCTCTGCAGAGGAGTGCTTAAGAACTTCCATTTCCTGTAAAATATTTAGCTTTTTCCCCTCTGCAGGCGGTGTGGAGTACATGTAAATTCTTCAACGCTGGTGGACTGCGGCTGCTAGATTTTAGGTGTTCAGCGAAAGCCGAATCCCATTTAATCTGCCCTTTCTTGCAAAGTAAATGTTCACTAAATCTCGTTCGAAATTTCCTACCGGTCTGGCCCTCATATGAAGCTTCACAGTCGGCGCACTCAATTCTATAAACCCCGGAGTCACCGTATTTGTTTTTGGTGGATGGTTCATTATGGAATCACCGATTCTGGACTTGACGACGAAAAGGCGTTGTCCAAACCGTGTTTCCTAAATAGCTTTGGGAGGTCATACGATAAAGTGCTTACAAATGGGATTTTCACAAATCTAGTATCAGACTTAGTGGAAATTTAGATTTATCAGTATTGGTTTTTTGATGAAATGGTAAAAGTTTGTTGGTAAACGTTTTTGGCTGTAATAGCGACGTACCGGGTTCAATTCCCAGCGATCACTTCAAAAAATTTTCTAATAAGAAGGTCTGCAAGGATGTCATTTAAGCCATGTGAGTTTAACAGAAATGCCACTTAAATATAAAAGCAGTGAAGTTGGCGCGTTTGGCACTCACATAACGTTACACAATACAAGGTGATACGCGGCGTTGATTTGTTAGCAGCAAAAGAATAAGCGACGTGAAGCTGGATTCAAGTATCTACGCCAAAGCGGGACAAGTACACTGCACAGAATAAATATTTCATTGATGATACTGGTTGATGCATTGTTTGACAGAGATTTCTGCTATAGTGTGAACAAGAAAAAGAAAACCGCCTTTGCAAGACCTTCACAGCATACGTCGCACAGAAATGGACTTAGAGCCTATCAAAGAAACTTTGAGAAAAATCAGTTCCATCTATGGGATTTGATTTTAAAAGGTGTCTGCATAAACGAATTAGTAATATTGTTTTTCATACTGGCAGCAGTGTGAATAAATTTTGGAAAGTGACGGTGTCTGACACTCGAACAACAGTGCCAGACAGTGTTTCATTGTTGTGAATGCAGAATTTCATGTCGTAGTCATTTTTCCTCTATGACTATAATAGGAAAACTTCCGTAGAAATGGACAAAAAAAGGACGTTACCAAGGGAAGCCGAAGTTTTGGATTAATCAAGAATCACCAGCCTTCTACTGTTTATTTCACTGACAAAGTTTTGCAAGAAAATGGCTTCCTATCTACTGCCGTCACACAGTATAAAACGAAATCATACACAACTGGCCCGGAATTTTGCCAAGAACAGGATTTGTGGTTGTAATACGTCAAGCATCTCGCTCTCTAAGCCGAACAAATAACGGCTTTTGCTTCTAATACGTAAACATTGTTCGGCACGCTGCCTAGTGCAAGTATTGCAACGCTACGTTACTTCGGTGACTTGTGCGTCCTTACATATGCTTTTATATTCAGGAAGGTTTTCGGTTGGGCTTACAAATTTTTCCACAGAAATAAATTTAAGTACTACGGAGGAATCGAGCCATGGTATTATTAAGCAAAAACCGTTACTCCGTAAACCATGCTCTCAACTTTCAGCGAAGCTTATTTATTAGGTTTCACAGATGTGACATTAGAAGGCATAAAATAACGTGTATCACGTTAAAAAAAAGTGTTTGATGACTGCTGGAGGAAAGATACTTTGACCAACGAGAAAACTGAAAATATAAGAAAAGCAGTCGAAATAGATACTAAGAGTGAAAAAGTGTCAACATTATCACCTGTAACTGAAACAGCAGACGACAAATCAGCAGGTACCGCTGTGAACGTAATTTTACAGGTACTGGCTGCGAAGCGTCTTGACCACCTAATGTGAGAAATACTGTTCGTTCTATGTCTGCGACGCTTAATGACGCGTAGCGTGTGATGGCGCCCCTCTCGTTACATTACTGAAGTGTACGCTAGTGCTGCCTACCAGTCTGCTTACAGGGCGTAATCGTGACAGTGCTGCCACCGTGGCCGGATGACCAGTTCGCTCTGCCGGTTAATGCTGTTGAACATTGCTTTCGTAAATGCACTATTCCTCTAGTACTATTAAATTATGTTACATTAATTTAACGTAGGATTAGGGTTAGCATATAGCTAATAACCTGAAAGCTGCTTTCTTTTACAGGGAAGAGCTCAAAGTAAGGCGTGGCACTAGGTACAATTTAATATCGTGTTTGTATAAAAACACCCCCCCCCCCCCCCCCATCTGCAGCTGTGTCACCTTTATAGTGCTGTTATAAATGAGTGTTCAGTGTGGTGCGTCCCCTGTCAGTGTTGCGAACAACCACCATACGGTCGCTAGTTGAGTTTTTTATCCCAGGCGAACAGAAACCAGACTGTCGCCGTGTTTTTTAATTGTGCCTGTCTACTTCTTGTGTATCTTCATCCACATCGTCACCGCAGTGTTTTTATATTTTAAATTCCACAACTTTCCGCCATTTTCCAGTTTTTTTACAATGTCACCATTATATCGCCTGTTTTTCTTGTATATCTTCTCATTATGTTTTTTTTTAACTTTTCTGTAGGCTGTAGAGGAGCACATTACGCTGCAAGCAGCCCCCCCCCCCCCCCCCACACTCACGCTGGTTTCTGCGCTTGAGGCGAAAACAGTCCAACGACAATGGTTCAATAGGCACGGGATTTCTGAATGTGACTAGAATCGACAGTGGTAAGGGGATGGGGAGGTGCAGGAGGGGAGCGAGCCGTTGCTATAGCTTCAAACGGACCGCACGCTCAAATTGCGTCTGGCAGCTACCGGGTAAACAGCTGCCAAAGTCAACGCTCCGTCTGGTCCCTGCGGGACCGCACTGGCTGTCTGCATGCTTTGCTGCGCTGGGACACAGGAGTGCTACTCGACGTTTGTGCCTGCGGTCCGCGTAATGCACGGCTGTGGTCTGCCTCCTGCTGAGACTACGGACACCATCGCCACCTTACAGACGTTATCCTGTTGGTCGTATTTGATCAAAATAGCGTTAAATAAACCTCGGCATTGTTTAGGGCGCCGTTTATGTTCTAAATGGCAAAAGATCTTTCAAAGTATATATTTTAATACTGGAATAACTGACGCACATTTATATGTCTGACAGGATGATTTTTTGGGTAACTTGTCACTTTGAAAAAAAGTGCTGATTGCACAGAAGCGAGGAATAAGAATATGGAATTCACTAGCAGCCGTTTTATAGGTACATCTCCGAGGAGTCGGGAATTGTAACCAGTCTACATCTACATGGATACTCTGCAAATCTCATTTAAGTGCCTGGTAGAGGGTTCATCGAAACACTTTCATAATTCTCTATTATTCCAATCTCGTATAGCGCGCGGAAAGAATGAACACCTGTATCTTTCCGTACGAGCTTTGATTTCCCATATTTTATCTTGGTGATTCTTCCTTCCTATGTAGGTCGGTGTCAACAAAATATTTTCGCATTCGGAGAAGAAAGTTGGTGATTGGAATTTCGTGAGAAGATTCCGTCGTAGCGAAAAACGCCTTTCTTTTAATGATGTCCAGCCCAAATCCTGTATCATTTCTGTGACACTCTCTCCCATATTTCGCGATAATACTAAACGTGCTGCCTTTCTTTGAACTTTTCGATGTACGCCGTCAGTCCAATCTCGTAAGGGTCCCACATCGCGCAGCAGTATTCTAAAAGAGGACGGACAAGCGTAGTGTAGGCAGTCTCCTTAGAAGGTCTGTTACATTTTCTAAGTGCCCTGACAATAAAACGCAGTCTTTGGTTAGCCTTCCCCACAACATTTTCTGTAATAAAAAAACTGAGTTAATCGATCAACAACGAATTTAAACGGATGTCTTACGACGTCCGCCCCGAGATAATCCAACGAACAAATTCGAACAAAACGAGATTTTGCCGGCACGGTAGCTCAGCGTGTTCGGTCAGAGAGCCAGTTGACCTCTGTAATAAAAAAACTGAGCGGAAGGATCAACCACCGAACTTGAACAGGATGTCTTGCGACGTCCGCAGCGACCAAACACAACGATCAATAACGAACAAGACGCAAAAACAAAAAACAAAAAAACAAAAAAAAATTTGGTAGAGCACTTGCCCGCGAAAGGCAAAGGTCCGGAGTTCGAGTCTCGATCCGACACACAGTTTTAATCTGCCAGGAAGTTTCTACATTTTAATGTTCTATGGAACTTTTGACTATACAATATATTCGTTCATTAGTTGGAACTTTTAATACGCACTTGATATTCGACACTACAGCATTTACGCACTGTAGTTAGAATCTGCTGCAAATATTATTTACGGAACTAAATTTAGTCTGGCGTTCTGAGCGCAGGAGGTATAAGGTATGCAAAAGCAACTTTGTTATTTACAAATTCTCTGCAAAGTGACGCGAAGCTGTAATCGTTCTACTCCACAAGGAAGTCGACAGGCAGGACAATGAATAAAAAATACTCTATGAGCTTTCAATAAACAAATGGAAACAAACATTAAATTTTAAACAAGGAAATTAACGAGGTGTCCATACAGGTCGATATAGCATAATGTAAGTTGTGATTGTTGTTTTAGAACGGACCAATGGGTATTAATTACCACTTTGCATAGCACTAAAGATATTAAATAACTTTTTCACTCAACTTCAATGGCACCTATACTAACAAGGCATTTCTTAACTTGCGTTAGTGTACCAAAGAATTATTTTTTTAATGGCATCCGTCCATCCTTGAGAGATGATGGTGTAGCATGCTGGGTTCAGAGTCTGCAGCGTCTGCTATGGCTAAAAAGTCCCACTCGAGAGTGGCAGTCCCTACTGGAGTTTGGACATGTGAAATTTGAGGGACTTCGAACAGAAGCCGCTCTGTCTCTTCGTTTTGTCCTCTTCCTGATTTGTTCCTATGTGCGTTCGTCCTCTGAGAGCTTGACGCCGTTGCGCACAGTTACTCGCCACTTGACACGGTCATCTGCAATGCTTTCCCAGCGACTTGGATTGATTCTGGTCTTGGTCAGGTCTCTCTTGCAGACATCCTTGAAACGAAGATGCGGTAGTCCCACTGGCCTCACACCTCCCTGAAGTTCGCCGTACAGCAGCTGTTTCGGTATCCGTTCAGGATCCATGCGCCTGACATGTCCCAACCATCTTAGACGTCGATGACTCAGGAGTGCAAAGATGCTGGTTGTGCTTGCACGATGAAAGACTTGGGTGTTGGGTACTCTATCTCTCCAAGAGATCTGAAGGATCTTCCGGAGACAGCGGAGATGGAAGCTGTTGAGTCGAGATTCATGTCTAGAAAGAGTTGTCCATGTCTCACAGCTATAGATAAGGGTGCTTATAACACAAGCGTTGTAGACTTTTAATTTAGTTTTTGTGGTAAGCAGTCCGTTGGTCCATACTCTGTTTTTCAATCTAGCCATGACAGATGAAGCCTTTGCGATTCTGTTAGTAAGTTCAGTGTCCATGGACAAGTTGCTACATATTGTGGATCCCAAGTAGGTAAAGTCATCAACTATCTGGAGAGGATTGCCATCAATGCTAATGGATGGAAAGTTGGTACTGCTCTGCGCGATGGTCTTAGTCTTTTGAAGGCTGATGAGTAGAACAAACTTTTCACAGGCATTTGATAATTTGTTGATTATATACTGCAGCTCATCTTCTGTGTTCGATACTAGAGCTGCATCGTCCGCATGCAACAACTCACGGATAACAACTGTATTTACTTTGGTCTTGGCCTTGAGGCGAGCAATGTTGAAAAGATTTCCATCAGACATCGTATGTAGATACACTCCCTCCTCACAGTCTTCAAAGGCAAATCTGAGCAGAAGGGAAAAGAAAATCCCAAATAATGTAGGAGCTAACACACACCCCTGTTTCAAACCGCTATTAACAGGGAATGCTTCTGATGTTTTACCGTTGAAGCAAGTTTTTGCTTGTGTTTTCTCATGGAAAGAGACAATTATCTGTAGTAGTTTAGGTGAGCATCCAATCTTCTGCAACAGTTTGAAAAGCCCATTTCTGCTCACTAAATCAAACGCTTTAACAAGGTCAATGAACGCAATATAGAGTGGCCTCTGCTGCTCACGACATTTCTCTTGTAACTGTCTTAAGGAGAAGATCATATCTACGGTTGATCGGCCGGGCCTGAAGCCACACTGAGATTCTGGGTAGATTCTGGAAGTTAAGATCTGTAATCGCATTAGGATGACTCTTGCATAAGCTTTCCCGGCTACACTTAGTAATGAAATGCCTCGGTAATTGTTGCAGTCACTTCTGTTCCCTTTCTGTTTATATAGAGTAACTATCCTCGAATTCCGCATACTCATCGGGATATAACCTTCTTCCCAACTGGTTATGATAAGTGAATATAAATGTTTGAGAAGAACAGACTTGTTATACTTAATAACCTCTGCAGGGATCACATCTTCACCTGGGGCCTTTCCGTTAGCAAGAGAATCTATTTCTCTACTAAGTTCTTCCATAGTAGGCATTGCATCTAGTTGTTCCATAACTGGCATTTGTTTCATGGCGTCACATGCATCCTTGCTAACTTCATTCTCGGCTGCATACAACTCGAGGTAGTGTTCAACCCAGCGTTCCATTTGTTTGCCTTCATCAGTAATGACTTCACCCGTCTTGAACTTCAGAGGAGCTGTTTTTCTGACAGTTGGTCCAATTGCTTTCTTAATACCATCGTACATTGCCAAAGAATATATATGTTATTATTGCATATTTCATTGGGACAGTGGGAATGAACATACACATGCTTGAACTTTCCATCTACAAACCTCAAAGAACTAATGACATCTACATCTATATCTACATCTACATCTACATCTACATGGATACTCTGCAAATCACATTTAAGTGCCTGGCAGAGGGTTCATCGAACCATCTTCACAATTCTCTATTTTTCCAATCTCGTATAGCGTGCGGAAAGAATGAACACCTGTATCTTTCCGTACGAACTGGCATCCACAATAATGGATGATGTAAAAGATTCCATATATACTTTTTTTTGTTTCACATAAGAAATAACTGGTTTCATTGCAAGGCATTCTGTGGTCTCGTCTATATTTATTCCTGCCTACGAATACGTATGTGTACTGCTTGATTTAATTGCGTTATAAGTATTTTACTCACATTATACTTTATTTTTGTTCACGTTCGTTTTCCACAAGAACATTTCATGTTAGCAGTTTTTACCATAATTGGTATTCAAGTGTATTAATATTATCACTGAGTGAGTATGTAATTCTGATTTGAATGGTGTAGCTTCTTGCCACTGAGTATGCTTTGTAATATTAGTGAAGGAATATGTAGTTATTGCGCCATTTACATTAAACAGCAAAAATATTCTACGTAGAAATGCACGTTTACGAACAGAGTTGTATGGTATAGCGTGAACGTACTTACAAAGTACTGACTGCTCCTGTATTTAGCAAATTCTAGTTATAAACAGTTAACTAGTACTTTCAATGATGAAAGCACGAGACAGATGTCTTATTTACTTTGAAATTTTCACTGGAGTGGAAGAATTATTCCCATGTGCTGACTTATGGTAAAATTTACTGTAGCTATTAATAACACTTGAAGATTTTTTAGCATTTGTAAGGAAGAACGCTATATTTGACATTACACTATACTCTAGCAGCTGAAATGGACTCTACTGAAAGTTGTTGCAAGTTGCCTTTCAATTGATCTGTAACAGTAACGCCTTGAGGTATTTTTTTTAACATAGATGGATTTGTTCTTTATCATGATATGTAGTGATATATGCTAAAATGGTACTGGTAGCTGTGTCACAATCCTCCCTATCTCAGTAGTCCTATTCGGTGCAGTTACATTACAGATCTGTTCTAAAACACAATAATGTTAAATGCAATGGAAGCATGTTCACACTGTAATGCGTAGCATCACGTCCAGATCTGTGATACAAATGAGATCTTTTCGTTGTTCTGCTCTACTATATACCAGTAGCACATAAGATTGCATGCCATACTTTGTAACAATAGCCAATATCTGTCAGCAGAGAAGAATTGCATACTCCTTCTGTTATAAGGTGTAGTAAAATTAAATAAATGTGCAAATAATCAGCATTCCAGTTTCTCCATCCCAATGAGCACTGTACATTTACGCTGAAATACTTTTTATTTTCTTACAAAAAAATCTTTGTTAAAATTAACGTATTGTAAACGTATTTGAAAGAAATATTACCTTTCCTAATAATAACCAAAACAGAACAGTAACAATACTTAAATAAAAAATATATTGGTCTGCAAAAGTTTAATAAAGCAAATGGAATGTGAAGCTAATTTACTGTCCATGTGTATTGAATCTGATGTACCTCCTTTCAGAATTTTTTTGTTTAAATGTCGTTTTAGAGACTTGAAGATGAATCATACAGCAAGAGAAAATTCCAGTTTGGGACTAAAACACTCAGCTAAGTTTCTTGGATTCAAAAGTCGTTTTCTCTAAAACCAAACACAACCCAAAAATAAGCATTTCTACAAATTCCCATCTGTAACAAAGGAAGGAATTTAAAAAAGTTGAATTTAATTTGTAATGTGGCTGAAGACATAAACTGCAGTTACTATTATGTATATGAAACACATTTTTGCCAAGCGGATTTTGTAAAAGTCTCTAGGCGTAGGCTAAATTCTTGCATTATTCCAAAGTACACGGAACTGACGTTATACCAGCCTTCCTCCATTTATCTTAAGTAGGTGTTGGTGGTGTTGGTTCTAGTAGTAATTGTAATAGTATTATTATTAGTAGTAATAGTAGTGACAATGTTTTCACCACAGTGTCAGTTGCAAATATAAGAAATAGTATTAGTAGTAGTAGTAATAGTAGTGACAATGTTTTCACCACAGTGTCAGATGCAAATATAAGTGTGCTTGACATAGGTTACAGGGCAAACTTTGAAATATTGGAAGAACAACCCAGACCCTTTTGCAGTGCACAGATGATGATGAGAACAGCTTTTTATGTATGTCGAAACTGGTGAAAGTACTAAATGTGTGATGGGACCTGGAGTTTTAAAATGTGATTTAAGTGCAAGAAAAGAACAAACGTAAAAATTGATTGAATTACACTTTCTAGAGTACGTAAATTGTAAAAACGGCTATGGATTGCGGGAAGCCAGCTAAAAATTCGAAAAAAGCTGTATGATGAAATGAATTTTCAATTATTTGAAGATTAGTTAAATCATATGGCTATAACATTTATTAACATCCGCTTAAGGAAGGCCAAGAAACCATCCACAGCAATGCGATTGTCTGTACAAAATATTGCATTTGCTTTATCTATTTATAAGCGTAGTCCTGAATTCTACATGCTGGGCTGCATACTCCTCACTTCCATCTGTCCGACTCAAAAGCAGTGCTTTCCCATATATCGCTTCATACAAAACTTAATCCAGCTTTTTTTCACATCTTAACAATCGAAGTAAGTAACGTGCATGAAAATGACAAGAACTGAGTTCTACATTTTGACGAAATATCTCTGGATGAAGGTATGTACCAAGAGGTGCCCAAACAGCTAATCTATGACTGTCAAGACTTCGGTCATTTAGAACGATCACACGTAGCTGCTAATCACGCATTACATTTTGTGCTGAAAGCCATTCACTGGACTTGGAATCAAGTTCTTATATATTGGTTTACTGTAACCATTTTTCGCTACGACGGTTTGAAAGCATTGTTTACATCATAAGTGAGCTTAATAACATTGTATACGAAGTAGTTTGCACCGTATGGTATCAAAATGAAACATCGTAGTCGCCTTTTGATTGTAAAATTATTTATTTCTACAACCACTATTGCAATTTTGGTTGCGTGGCCATAATGAAGTGCAGATAATTGCGCTTAAGCAAATTTCAAAATTTAAAAGTCATCTACCGTAGATGCATAACAAATCAGATTATTTTTAGGTTTAGAAATGTTCTAAACAGCAATTATTTCCACTTTATGGCAGCCACGTGATCGTAATTGCAAAATTGGGCATTACAAACAAATAAATTCACAGTAAAAAGGTGACCACTATGTCATTTACAAAATTTTACGTAACTTTAAATCCTAGTTACGAGATTGACTGAGAATTCTCAAATACTTTGCTTTGGAAGGTCACAGAAATATTTTCAGGTACACTCATTACCATTAGAGTACGAGGCCAGCTGTAGAGTGTAAATGAAAATGTTGTCATCTAATATGTTTCTAAATGCAATAATAAGGATTTTCCGTCCATATTTTCCAGTATTAGAAGTTCATTGTCATGCCACTAGGAACGCAGCTGTCATTCTCGGCTTCCGAATCGTAACACGGGTAGTGTGCTACTTATATTTTGGTGTTCTGTGGTTTAATACTGTCAACTCACAATTCATCTTTGCTATTCAAAGATTGGTTTTTTTCATAGCTTCATCCACTAGCAGTGGGATAAGCTCAGAATCGACTGTATTGATTTTCTCTGCTGACTAAACGTAATCAGTGTTAAAATTGCTGTTGAACGTGATGTGCGAGAGTACTGAAGATCACAATATCTTGCACACGAAAAATATTAAAGCCTAATTTTGTGTATATGTGCCTTAAAGTTGTAAATGTTTGCAGCCATTCTTCCTTAGTCATTAATATAATTATGTTTATCACGCACTGAAGAATAAATAATAACATTCTTCTCTTATTTTTTTTAGTAAGCGTGAGTAAAGTATAAATGTAAAAGAGAAACGTTATTTGTTTAATTGTATAAGTTTTGTTACTTGATACCACTGTTTGGAACAGAGTATACTCAATAATTGCCTCGACATGTAGTCCAGTATATTTGGCCAACCTGTAAGTTTTAGTGGGTCGCTGGGATGTCTAGAGTTAAATTTCGTGTTCCCAACTACCTCACGAATGTATCATTTGATACTCCCAAAGACAGTTATCACTAAACTCTAAGTGATGGGAACACGTACGGAGACCAGAAAGAAAACAATATGCCATGATCTACATCTACATTTGTGCTTCGCAAGTCACCTTGTGCTGTGCAGCGAGGGTACTTTATGCACCATGTTCACTCCACCCCTTTCCCCATAACAGTCGCGATTGATTCGCGGAAAGAATGATTGTTGGTAACTTCCTTGTGAAATGGGAGTTCACTGATTTTACATTCATGGTCTTTTCGTGACACATGGATAGAAAGAAATAAAATATGCCCTTTCGGAATTTTAACAGTAAACCCCACCGCGGTGCACAACTCCTGTTGTGTCTGCCACTGGAGATGACATCTTCGTAATGCTTAGTTAGTTAGTTAGTTGGTTAGGTAGTTAGTGAGTTACTCTCATGTTCCATGGACATTTGTACAATAAATTCTAAGGAGGTCGAACGAGTCACTTTTCATACATCACAACTTCATTTTTAAGTACGGTTACAAGCTGAAATTTTTAGAAAAAATATCTAAATATTACAGTTATTTTTCTACAGAACAGAAGGAGTTGTCAAGGAGAAATTTTTTTTAGTCTGTTTTCAAATTTTATTTTGCTATCTGGTAGACATTTTATATCCATGGGTAAGCTATCAAAAGTTTTTGTTGCAGCACTGTGCAGACCTTTATGAGCTAAAGACAACCTTAACTTTTTTTTTTTAAATGAGTTACCCCAGAACATTAGTCCGTATGACATTATTGAATGAATCGTGTATACTTCCAATATTGGGTCTTTCTGCATATTTATGTTCAGTACGTTGCATTTGTTTATGTTGGAGCTCAGCCGCCTTTCCCTGCACCAAGCGTTAGTCCTCAGTACGTCGTCCTGCATTTTCAAAATGTTCAAATGTGTGTTTCTAAGGGACCAAACTGCTGAGGTCATCGGTCCCTAGACTTAGACATTACTTAAACTAACGTATGCTAAGAACAACACCACACAACCCATGCCCCAGGGAGGACTCGAACTTCCTGCGGGAGGGGCCGCGCAGTCAGTGACATGGCGCCTCTAACCACGCCGTCCTGCATTTTGCTACAGTTTTCTAGCGACAGTTGAGACCCCCGGGGCATGGGTGTTTGTGTTCTGTTCTAAGCATAAGTTTAAGTTAGTTTAAGTAGCGTGTAAGTCTAGGGACCGATGACCTCAGCAGTATGGTCCCTTAGGAACTGTCATACACTTGTACATTTTTTATTCCCACGGGACAAGGCACTGTGGACAATGTCATCTGTTACTTTTAACGGTAGAGTGGCAGACGTAATGTAGCTGTGAGTGGTTATTTGCATGCCTGGCAAGTGACTCGTGTATGGCATACGACGGTGATTACTGCGTAAAGAAATACTGAGTGCAATTAGTGTGATAACAAATGTTATGCGTTACTGACAAATTACCCTTAATGATCGGGCTGCATTAGTTCCAAACATCGTCCCGAGATAAGAAATGAACGATACGACTCGAAAGTACTCTAGCAGTCAAGTCAGAGATAACTCGTTTATCTTCTAGGTGCAACATGCCGCAGGAAACTCTGTCTAGCTGGAAGGCCAAGCTCTGTGGCGCAACAGAGACTGCGAAAGAGACGACGCACAACGCTGACGTCGGTCTGTCTCGGAATTTAAAAAAAAAAAATGCCAAAGAGTTCTACGTCACGCGGACAACGAGTGCGAAACACGAAGACAATAACGAAAAGAACTGGGACGAAAACAGTTTGGAGAAGGGGACACGAGCGTTCGAATAGTCATATGCCCGTATATTATTATTACAGTTTAGGGAATTGAGGCGGGTAAAAACTGCGTTCCGGAAGTGAAATTCAGAACCTGGTCAAGTTATTTTCATTTACTTTTCCTCGCTTTCAGGCGAATCCGGATGCTATTCCTTCCCAGATAACACTTGCGAAATTTTCCTCCATCATTTTTCCAGTGATGCAGTGGTTCTGCGTCTTGAATCAGCGATACGGGGTGAACACCTTACTTCGATCCTCCTTCTTTCTTTTGCTTTGGAAACGTTCTGAAAAGAGCTGTGTAAGTCGAATATAAATCGCCACCAAATTACACATTTCTGTGTTCTTGCTTTTGAAAAACTGAGCCACATACGTAGGCAGTACCTAGATCAGTACATGTTAGCGTCGGTATTTCAAGTGTGTGGACCGATGCTTTATGCTACAAGGGAAGCCTCCACCCCCGTCCATATACAGATATTGTTTATCTTTACTTGCGTTGAAAAAACATTTCAAATCGTACGCCACTCACAAACAAATATCCTTTAAAACTACTGAACAAGCTCATCACAAAAAATGATTTTGACTTTCGACAGGATATATTATTGCTCGCGTATACTCTACAAAATTACACACATAAACACAACGAATTAAAAAACCGTCAGTCCTGCGCGACAATCATTTACAATCAAAAAAGTGAACAAGTTTTTCTGTTGCAAATAGAAAGTTGTATCATATTCTACACCGAGTAGCCAAATAAACTGGTACACCTGGCTAATATCGTGTAGGGCCCAACCCGCGCACGCCGAAGTGCCGCAACATGTCGTGGCACGGACTCGACTAATGTCTGAAATAGTGCTGGAGGTAACTGACTCCATTAATCCTGCAGGGCTGTCCATAAATCCATAACATTATGAGGGGTCTATTCTGAACAGCACGTCGCAAGGCATCAGAGACATGCTCAATAATGTTCATGTCTGGAGAGCCTGGTGGCCAGCGGAAGTGTTTAAGCTCAGAAGAGTGTTTCTGGAGTCACTCTGTAGCAATTCTGGACGCGGGGTGTCGTATTGTTCAGCTGGGATTGCCCAAGTCCGTCGCAATGCACTATGGACATGAATGAATGCAGGTGATCAGACAGGATGCTTATGTACGTGTCACCTGCCAGAATCGCATCTAGACGTATCAGTGGTCCCATATCTCTCCAACTGGACACTCCCCACACCATTACAGAGCCTCCTCCATCTTGAACAGTCCCCTGCTTGAATTGCCCTCTCTGTTTATTGATTGGATAGCCACTGAATTGCTATTTATTTATTTAATGGGATAATAATAATTATTAAAAGGTGGCAATTTTATTCAAGCACTGTTTTTACTCTTTCGATTGTTGCGAGTCGGCGATAGTGCAATGCTGCTCGCTTTGGAGAATACACATTTTATAAGAATTATTTGGTCCAGGAAACACTTTTGCGGCCACGGTTGCTATTTTGACGGTATTCGCGTGATTGTACTGATTAAAAGTTATCGTTTCCGAAAGACGCAGGTTCGATTAAAACTGTGTGCACTTTTGCGCGTATAATGAAAATATTCATAACACGTCGCGTAACAAAAAGAAACATGCGAATCACAACCGTGATCAAACAAAGAAAATATATGATAACATAAATGTTCTTCGCTGTTATTCAGGACAGGCTCAGATTAGACCTTGCAATTTTTAGTTATAGGAAATCACAAGACGTTACACTTTAGAGATATTTGTTTTGAATAACTTGTATTTACCTTCTCTCTCTCTCCTATGTACAGCCTTTATACCTTCACATCGATTAAGGAACTTTTCCTTCTCTACCGACCAGTACGAGAACAAAATTCAGATTCAACAAAATGTCCTACATCGAATTATTACATGCTTAACCCTTAACAATAATATATAGTTTCGTAGTACAAACAATGCTAATTTATTCCGAGCACTAGAAAGTCTTTGATACACTGTGCACAAAAATGAAAATAATAAAATTATAATTACATTTTTAATATCATGAATACTTCTTTAAATCATGAAAATAAGGTTTGACATCGTCGTAATATTAATTTTCGTCGTTGTAGCACTACATTGCCCCCTTTGGATGTACAGTCACACTTGTTTGACTGGACATCCAAGCAGGCTTATTTTCCTTGTCTGTTCTGTTTAAAGTTCCATGTGTTCATTCACTTGGAAGCATGTGCTTTGTTTATTTTTAAGTCTCAGGGATTTTGAGTTACGCTCCCCCATTCGGGCAAAGGCCAATGGGAAAAACCCCGGAAAAAAAAAACACGGTGGAGCGAGCACATCTTCCATACCCTCTTTTCTAATTTTCAACATTTGAATATTCACTTCGTATGACATTTCATAATGGTACAATTACGTGATAGTGCTGCTGGTGACGACGGCTGGCGACTTGGTGTACTGCAACACCGATGTCTCGCCCCATCAGGTAGGTCTGCGATGGACTGCGATGTGGCAGCGTGCGGCAAGGGATGACGGATGATGTCGCTGCAGTATGCTGCCCTCACCGACACGTGTGCTCAGCATTCCAGCATACAGTCACATGAAATTCAACCAACAGTATCAGTTCCTTAAATTAACATCTAAATTACATCATATGTCACGCACTCTTTCACTCAACAAGAAGAATGTTTTTTTTTTTTTTTTTTTTTTTTTTTGTGAGGTGTACGACTGTTTGTGAGTTTCTTTATCATGATGTAAGTCCATTCGTCGTTCCGGCGTAACTGACTATCTGCAATTAAAGGTTCATGTAATTACGTTCCAACATTGATACAGTTCGGCAACGGGTTTAATGATATAGTCAGTAGCAGTTCCCAACGCTTTTACGACTCACCACTGTTGCTGACTGATCGATAAAACACTTGCTCTTGAGTTTTAGTTTGCCTGGAATGTTACGTCCACGCATGTGGTCCCAATAACACTCTGAATACTTGGCACTACTAAACACTCGTAGCACAAAATTTGAAAACGAAATCATGGTAACACAACGCACTCATTGAGCGTCCACTTTTGTGTTAAATTCCACTCTTTCGCCAGTGAAATAAAGTTCGTACGCGCAGAGGATAATGTCCACAGGAAGTCTTTGTTCATAGGTCATCTGTGACATGTTCACTCCACCACATAGTCACTTGATCACAGTTATCAAGTCTGACAAGGTAAAGTCCTTGTGCTACCCATAAGAATGATAAATAACTGAGTGATTGTACATATCAAATGAAGTACATAATTGTAGTCATTTACAATATAAAAGCAAATCCTAAGTCATATATTTTCTCGAAAAAGTGCTCCTGGACTTACAAGGAATTGTGCAGTGATAAACACAAGTCTGTATATGTTTGTCTGTGTAATGATCTGTTCACTCATGGACAACATCTTGTTTGACCTGGTTTATAGTTCATGCAAATCCGAACACTAACTTACGGTGGAAAATTTGTTAAACCTATACGTAACTCGCGTAAACTTTACGTGTTGTAAGTGTATCCTGTACACAGTCTGAAAGAAAAAAAAGAGCATAACCTGCTCACCCTAGTGAGTTCAAAATAGTTAACAATCAACAAAATGAAACGTTTATTTTCTAAAGTCACTATATCCTACTGTTGTGTGAAATATACAGTTCTGTTCACTGTTCGTAGTTTCACACGCATAAGTTCCTACTAAATCTCAACAAGTTTGTATTATTTTTGATTAAGTGTCTTAGGGTGGAATCATCTTGAAGCAATTCTTCTTCTCCTTGCTGCAGCTCGGCGTCCTTTTCTCCGTCGAACTGGAGCTGAAATTTTCTTACAACTAATTGGTATTCTAAGAGTCTCTTCCTCCAAGTAGTACTGATGCTTCCAATGTTGTATGTTCCTATTCTCCCACACGCCACATCGCAGTGTGTCCATGAAATACTTATACACTAGTCCATTAATTAATAATTGTCACTTAGCCTACTCGCACAGTACTTGAGTCTTTGATGTTTGACTTCACCTCATTACGACACACTTAAAAGGTCATCTACTGTACTTACGATACATATCTTTTCAAGCCTTTGTGATTGTATAGTCCGTTCTGTCTATTTGAGTTGGGATAGACCAAGAAATAACTATTTTTATGTGGTGTACCTAAGATCACAAATGGTCCTGAATATAACGGAAATCACTTCTTTATTTTTCTCTTTAATAATGACGACTTCAGACAATTCCTTACTAACACCATATCTCCTACATTAAATTGTTGAGTATTCTGTAGTCTCCGGTTGTGTGATTCTTGCCGTTTCTGTGCATTCTCGAATAGTGTGACCAATGCTTGTCTAACTTTGTCCTCCCAGTCTTCTGGTTCGGTATTTAGTTTTGGAAGTGGGTAGACCCAACTATTGTTCTCTTTTGTTTTTAATGTGAGTTCTGCTGGAATAAAACCTGTCGATAAATGTGGTATGTAGTTTACAACACTTTCAAACGGCTCTATGTATTCTACCCACTTAGTTTGTTTAGCTGAGCAGTACGTTCTCACAAAGCGATTAAACTCGCGGAACACACGTTCCGTGGGATTACCTTGGGGGTGGAACTTCGAAATGAAAATTGGCTTTATATTATGTTTCTCTAAGAATTTCTTCCAGGTAACACTCGTAAAATTTGAGGCATTGTCAGAGAGTAATGTTTCTGGCGTTCCGAAATGAGGTATGTAATCATTTTCCAATCGGTTTATTATCATTCTCGTGGCTGTTGTTTTTGTAGCAAATAGCTTTACAAACTTAGTAAAGTTATCTAGCACTGCTACGAGGTATTTGACCCCTCCTCTGGCAGTTGGCACAGGTCAAGCGATGTCAATACTTAAAAGTTGGCGCGAAGCAGTTGGAAAAATTGACTGCATTAATGTCTGCGATGATAAAGCACACAGCTTTACGTGCTGGCAAATGTCACATGCTCGCGTCATCCGTAGGATCTTTCTATACATGTTATTAAAATGACAATACATTCCTAGTTTCGCCAGGCACTTCCTTGAACCGAAATGACCCCAAACATTATGTGTATATATTATTAACTTTTGCTCACATTGCTGCGGAATACATACTAGCCAGTTTCGTGAATCCTCATGTCTTCTAAAGAATAACACATCCTGATGTAACATGTAATATTTATGCAATTGCGAAGTAGGATCCGTCCTCAGTTGATCCTTGATCTCGTGCCAAATATTATCTATATCCTGTTTTTGTGCCATATTTTTACACATGTCTAGAAAATATTTACGATTAACATTGTCCGCCATTATCAACACTTTAAATTCCGATGCTTGCTCTGTGAGTTCACTAAATTGAGGTATACCTTGGGGTAGCCTAGACAAAGCATCTGCCACAATATTATTACTTCCTTTGATGTAAATAATCTGGAAATCATACTCCTGCAACACTAATGTCCATCTTGCCACACGTGCATGAAGAAGTTTACAGGTGAGCAGGAAACTCAAAGCCTGATGATCAAAGTATACGCGAACGTGTCTACCATAAACATAATAATGAAATTTGCGAAACGCCCATACCACTGCCAATGCTCTGTAGTGGAATATGCGCGTTCGCATTCCGATAATACACGACTTGCGAAAGATATTATTTTTATTTGCTCATGTCCGTCTACTGTTTCTGTTTGAAATAAACACGCACCTAACCCAGTACATGAAGCATCTGAGGTTATTCAAAAATCCTTACTGAGATCTGGATAGTGCAAGATTTCAGCATTTAACAAGCAATGCTCGATCGTGTCGAAATCATGTGCACACTGGTCAGTCCACACCCACGGCGCATTCTTTTTCAGAAGCCCCAATAGATGTTCGCTGTTAAACCATTGATTAGGCACGAACTTTCAGAAAAAGGATACAAGACCCATATATGCCTTTAATTATCTTCTGTTGGCCGGATATGGACAATTTATGATAGCCTCGAGTTTCGTACTATCCGAGAAAATTCCTTCTGATGATACTGTATGTCCTAGAAACTTTATCTCCGTCTTTCCAAACTTGGACTTCTTAAGGTTAACCGTAACACCTGCAAGTTCTAATTTGTGTAACATGAAGTTAATTAGTTTGATATGCTCGTCCCACGTTGCTGAAGCAATCAATAAATCGTCCACATAGACAATAACTTGCTCTAACAAGTCCGGGCCTAGGACAGTGTCAAGCGCATTAATAAAGACTCCGGCACTGACATACAATCCGAATGGCAATACTCTGAATTGATAGCTTCTTCCTCTATAAATAAATGCTGCATATTTCCTAGATCTTGGTGTTAAGACCACCTGCCAGTATGACGCGCGGAGGTCGAGGCTTGATAGATATTTTATCCCATGGAACTTCTGTAATAGTAGACAAGTGTAATGTGCTGCGGATACACAGAAAGATAGATCCTTTATCATTTAGCTACAAAATAGCAGGTCAGCAACTGGAAGCAGTTAATACCATAAATTATCTGGGAGTACGCATTAGGAGTGATTTAAAATGGAATGATCATATAATGTTGATTGTCGGTAAAGCAGATGCCAGACTGAGATTCATTGGAAGAATCCTAAGGAAATGCAATCCGTAAACAAAGGAAGTAGGTTACAGTACGCTTGTTCGCCCACTGCTTGAATACTGCTCAGCAGTGTGGGATCCGTACCAGATAGGGTTGATACAAGACATAGAGAAGATCCAACGGAGAGCAGCGCGCTTCGTTACAGGATCATTTAGTAATCGCGAAAGCGTTACGGAGATGATAGATAAACTCCAGTGGAAGACTCTGCAGGAGAGACGCTCAGTAGCTCGGTACGGGCTTTTGTCAAAGTTTCGAGAACATACCTTCACCGAAGAGTCAAGCAGTATATTGCTCCCTCCTACGTATATCTCGCGAAGAGACCATGAGGATAAAATCAGAGAGATTAGAGCCCACACAGAGGCATACCGACAATCCTTCTTTCCACGAACAATACGAGACTGGAATAGAAGGGAGAACCGATAGAGGTACTGAAGGTACCCTCCGCCACACACCGTCAGGTGGCTTGCGGAGTATGGATGTAGATGTAGATGTAGATGTAGTTCTTCTAGATTCTCAGGCCGCGTCCTGACAGGCATAATAATTTGATTAATCCGGCGAGCGTCGAGAACCAACCTTACGCTTCCATCGGATTTCATTACCGGTAAAAGTGGGTTACTATATGGTGATAACGAGGTCTCAATAATTCCCCATTCCAGCATTCGTCTAATTTCTTTTGTTACTGCTTCCCTTTTCGAGCTGGGTATTGATTACGTTTGATGACATTAAATTTCATGGGGAAACACTTGCATGTTGTACACGTAACCTTTAATTAGTCCAGGTTTTTTCAAAAATACTTTACGATAATTAGTAAGTGTGTCTAATAATTGTTTTTGTTGCAGACTGTCAAGACCAGAGGATTTTTGTACTTTTTCTACTATTTCAGGGAGATGGATATTCTCCTCGTCCTTCACATCTTCCATGACCGGGAATGTACTGCAATTGAAACTATCTTGAAGCCGCCATAAATGTGCGCGAATCAGTTCTATCTTTAAAATTTGACAATGTTTGCCATGCAATTCTTTGGTCTTTACCAAGTCTAACCTGACTCTCGTGTCACCGAAACACATGCTACATTCACTCTTTGCGAGATCGATTATAGTTTCCGTCTCTCGCAAAATATCTAATCCGAGGGGACAGTTCACGTCTAAATTCTTTACAATAAGGAAGGTGCACTCTTTGGCTCCCATTCCAAAATTAATACAAATCCGTGTCTGTTCCCGAACTAGTTGGGCTTTCTGACTAATGGCTCCTGTAACTCGACAATTAGTGACTGGAAAAACCGGAATCTTTCTAATCTTCTTTGAGTGAAGAAAGACCGATTCATTCAGCACAGAAACAGATGCTCCAGTATCTAAAACCACCGTAGTTTGAATACCATAAATATCACAAACTATAGCTGCTTGTACAACTTCCCGTTCAAACAAATTACACTTCTTCCGAAAATCTTGACATAATTCCTCTCGTATAGCGACTCCGTCATTATATCTTAACATCTGCATAGTTGAACTACGTTGCTGAGCAACATCAACAGAATTATTCCTACACACTGCATCTTTTGCGTCGTTCGACCAGGTCGCTGTTGATTCTATGCGACACACATTCTCATTGTTGCTACAGCTGTCTGTCTGCGCGCTTGGTTGCTCGTTATTTCTAACATCATTCATGCAAGTGCCCCCTAGACACCCTGCGACTGACACACGGGAGCAGAATGACTTCGCATCTAGTTTGACTGACTGGTACTGGTTGATGGTTGCGGTTCACTTACCTCAATGATCTTGATATTTTGATTCGGTGGTTGCCATGGCTGCGCATTCATATGCTGCTGCATGTTATTTGACATATTTGTATTGTACGGGGGTTGTACATGATTGTTGTTGTGATATTGCGGTGGCCTAGGCTGCTGCCATTGCTGTTGTGCATAATTCTGTGTTGACCAGTTATGTGGTGGTTGCATGTTTTGCTGATTATTTGAAAAATTACTGTTATTGTAATTGGCGTTAGCTCTAAAATCTCGCTTCCGTTTCTTTGAAAAGTTTCCGTTATTGTTTTGTCCACTATCGTTCTGTGGATGATAATTGTGATTCGGTGCATTACCGTACTGTCCATTTGTGTTCATATTGTGGTTCTGCCATCCTGAATAATTCGGACTATTCCAATGATTTTGATTCCCATAGTAGGTGTTTCTATTACTATTGTTCTTGTGGTTTCGCCCGTTGCCATTACCATTACCATTATTCGACGAATTATTCCCATAATGGTGTCTGTCCTCTTCGATAACCAAATCTAAAGAGTCCAGTACATATAGAAAAAGTTCCACGTTGTCTTCAGGAATGTGAAACAATTTCTCCTTTAGATCACGCGGTAACGTCTCCTTTAATATCTTTAAAACATCACACTCAAGAATTGGTGTGGATAAATATTTCACTTTGTCCAGATACTTTTCGAAATATTTCCGCAAAGTACTGCCTTTTCTATTAAATGGCTCAGGACTATAAACTTCTTTTCTTAATCGTTCTTGTACCCCACGCTACCAATACTTGTTTAGAAAAGCTTGTTCAAATTCATCGAAGGAGCTGCATTGTTCAGCTTTCTGTGTCGCGAACAACGCTGGCTCACCTTGAATATGGGTAAAGGTAAAGACAATTTTCTCCCTTTCGTTCCAACGTTTTGGCATTATTCCGCGGATCCCTTTGATAAACACAATTGGATTGGGTCCGTTCTTATCATTGGCAAACTTCTGAAACTGTGAATTCTTCAGTGAAGCATCCCGAGTCACCAATGATTGTGTATGGTCCTGATAAACTGATGGATTTAAATTATTGCCCGTCTGCCCCCTACTTTCAGTTAAAAGCGTTTCATAATGATCAGGGTGTATTTCTGTGATACTAACACACTCCGGTGAATTGTTATGAGATGTTTGCATACGTGTTTCATTAAGCAATTTCTGCACGTTTTGTAATTTAGTCTGTAGTTCATGAATCTTTGTGTTGTTTTCATGTATCAGTTGTGTTCAAAAATGGTTCAAAAGGCTCTGAGCACTATGGAACTTAACATCTGTGGTCATCAGTCCCCTAGAACTTAGAACTACTTAAACCTAACTAACCTAAGGACATCACACACATCCATGCCCGAGGCAGGATTCGAACCTGCGACCGTAGCAGTCGCGCGGTTCCGGACTGAGCGCCTAGAACCGCTAGACCACCGTGGCCGGCAGTTGTGTTCCTGCTCGTTGTAACATCATAGGTAGTTCCTTCTGTATAACAGTACTAATTTGTTTGTCTTTGTCATTTAGCCATGTGTTGAATGTGGTCACAACGCGTTCTTCTTGTTCTTTACATTTTTGTTCTATTACGTTTTGATTATCAACCGTAAGGTTTTCTATACGTGTACTTATTTTGCGTATTTCTGCTTCCAAAGATATGTGTGTTTGTTGTAATTTGTCCACATCCTGGGTTACTTGCTTAACATTCTGTGGTAAGTCATGGTATGTTTGTTGCATACTTGATATGTTGTTCTGTATAGCAGACAACTGGGCATCTATTTGCTGTCGCAGCTGGCGATCGTGTTCTTTTAACCGGTTTTCAAGCTTTTGATGTATCTCTTTTCAGAACTGAGAAAAGCTTAACTGCGTACGCTCGTCTAATTGACTGATGCGTTCAGCCAAGGTCTTAATCCGTTCATCTACTCTGCTAATACGTTTATCTAAATTATTATTAATCTCAGTTGCAAGCTGTTTAGCAGTTTCTTGTTCACGCTGTATCTGTGATTGTTCCTGTATTTTAAACATTTGTTCCATTTTCATCATTAAGAGAGAAAACAGATCCATTACTGTTTGTGTTGGCTCTACCGGTGGTAAATCGATTGTAACTGGTGTTTCTTGTGGTTCTGCTTCAGTATGCACTTGAACTACCATCTGTGTTCTGCCTGAGGGTTCTACAGTAGATGGATCACTGACTTTAATGTTAGTGTCCTGTTCTATATCCTCTGTCTGATCTGAAAAAATATTGTCAATTTCTACATCACTAGTTATTCCTTCCTCCTCTGAATGTTCTGCAGTTACTTCCTGCTGTGTAGCTTTTCTTACACGTCGCACTGTTTTCACCATGTTTGCAAAGTTTTGGGTGCAAGTCTAATCGGGAAAACGTCACACGCAACACATCAATTATTCCGTCACACGAAACATAAAATAATAATTACACTGCACCAGATTGGAATCAGTACTATAAATGTTCACTTTCGTTTGATTAAATTCAGTTACAATCTCGTTCAGTTAACCTCTACTGAAAACACTTGATGCTGTATTTTACTGATCCTTCTCGCAAGCAGTTATTTAAATATAATTGACTCTTATAGCTTCCTAAGAGGACACACTCAGAAAATGTAGGTTTTTTTTGTGAGATACAGCACCAGGTTGAAGAAGATGTTGTGCCTACCTTATACGAGGCTTCGTTCTGCTGCCGCTGGGATGGAATGGTACAGCAAAATATCGTGCTTAGGGTCGTCGTATATTTCCGCTCAATACAGCATGAAACAAATAGAAAAAACACACATTAGCACACACATGTAAGCTAGTCCTGTCAATAGGTTGCCACTGAATTGCCCTCTCTGTTTATTGATTGGATAGCCACTGAATTGCTATTTATTTATTTAATGGGATAATAATAATTATTAAAAGGTGGCAATTTTATTTAAGCACTGTTTTTACTCTTTCGATTGTTGCGAGTCGGCGATAGTGCAATGCTGCTCGCTTTGGAGAATACACATTTTATAATAATTATTTGGTCCAGGAAACACTTTTGCGATCACGGTTGCGATTTAGACGGTATCCGCGTAATTGTACTGATTAAAAGTTATCGTTTCCGAAAGACGCAGGTTAGATTAAAGCTATGTGCACTTTTGTGCGTATAATGGAAGTATTCATAACACGTCGCGTAACAAAAAGAAACATGCGAATCACAACCGTGATCAAATGAAGAAAATATATGATAACATAAATGTTCTTCGTTGTTATTCAGGACAGGTTCAGATTAGACCTTGCAATTTTTAGTTATAGGAAATCACAAGACGTTACACTTTAGAGATATTTGTTTTGAATAACTTGTATTTACCTTCTCTCTCTCTCCTATGTACAGCCTTTATAACTTCACATCGATTAAGGAACTTTTCCTTCTCTGCCGACCAGTACGAGAACAAAATTCAGATTAAACAAAATGTCTTACATCGAATTATTACATGCTTAACCCTTAACAATCATCTATAGTTTCGTAGTACAAACAATGCTAATATATTCCGAGCATTAGAAAGTCTTTGATACACTGAGCACAAAAATGAAAATAATAAAATTATAATTACATTTTTAATATAATGAATACTTCTTTAAATAATGAAAATAAGGTTTGACATCGTCGTAATATTGATTTTCATCGTTGTAGCACTACATGCTGAAATGATGGGGTCCATCGATCCATGAGGTTGTCTTCAAGCCCGTACACTTCCATCCGCTCGATACAATTTGAAACGAGACTCCTCCGACCAGGCAACATGTTTCCAGTCATCAACAGCCCAGTGTCGATGTTGTACAGTGCATTTCGACACTGCGCATTTAGTGTCCGATTCATTAGAGACTGAATCACTTGTTAATTTCACAAATTCCGAAAAACCGAAAGAAAAATGTATTTTCGGTACCTTCGTTGTAAATGGAGAGTACCCTGATGTTTTGACCTTATTTTTTTGTAGCTACATGTGTTGGGTGGCCAGCTCCAGAGTCTTAAGAATGGTTTGTAGTTAATTTAGGAGGCGAATATTGAGGAGTTCTAGAGCTCATTGTGACCGTCTGAGTCCAGTTTACTTGGCCATAGAACGTCACTGCCTCGTAAATAATTCACACAATGATTATTAAGAATCAAACGAATGCGAAAAACTCAACAAAAGATTGTTATTGAATGCACACTTGGCCGGATGGGATGGTCAGCCCTCTCATCTGGCGACTTCGCAGCGGTCGTATATGAGAATGCCTTAGAGATACGGGTGGAGCAGAAATAAATAAAATATTTGGGGTGGCTCTGAATTCGTATTGTTTGTCCTCTATGTCAGAGACAGTGATAGAGAGTATGTTGGACAGACAGATGCAGATGACAATGAAATCCGAGGCGTAAAGATTTGTGTCGTGCAGTCATCAAGGATACATGTCTGGGCCATCGGCTCCGAAAGCCCATATCGATGATATTTCCTTGAATGTTTTTCACGCGCGGAAACTTGTTTGTGGCCCAGCATTGAAATCTGCAGCATTCTGCGGAATGGTAGCAGTTCTGTCACGTTAAACGATTCTCTTCATCGCTACATCGGAAATGCTGTGTCCCATAGCTCGTGCGCCGACTATAGCACCGCGTTCAAACTCACTTAAATCTAGATAACCTGCCACTGTAGCAGCAGTAACCGATCTAACAACTGTGGCAGACACTTGTTGTTTTATATAGGCGTTGTTGACCGCTGCGCCTATTCTGCCTGTTTACATATCTCTGTATTTGAACCCGCCAGGGTAGACTGAGGTATTCAGGACAGATGAAGTACTTCTATGGTTGTCTGTATCATGCACCAGAATCAATTAATTAAACGAGAAGCAGCAGCTGTGAGAGGGTTCCGAAAGTTTTTTCTCATCAGAGCTCACTTCTGTGTAACCAGCTACAGAATGTAACTGCCAGCAGACTTAAATCCAAAACACCAATCTGAACATCACAAGATGTGGCTCTTGTATACGATATATGCCAATAATAGAATGAGGTTTGCCAGAAGCTCCCGTCAGCAAATTCTCGCCTCATTGTTGATCCTACAAAACGTGTAAATGGATTTGATTTTCCTAGGAAACTATGGACGGCTCTGAATAGATTCCGTGCGGGGCATGGAAGGTGTGGTGCCTGTTAGTACGACAACGGGTGGCACGGGATACATGCGGACGTGGCGCTACTAAATCAACACTACTTCTTGGCACGGGTTCGAAGATGCCCCGAAGTGTGACTGTGGGGCCGCTAGGCAAACTGCACAGCACCTGATCGAACAGAGTTTTTCTTTAAAACAAAAAAAAAAAAGAAAAAAATCCTGGCGTACTCAGTGAACTGCATTTGTTGACACCAAGATTTGTGTACTGATTGAGAGACCTAAATACTCAGTCATAAAATTTTCGTGTGTGTTTTCTGTATTATGTTTCATTTTATAGTATGTTTTTATGTATATTTAATCATTTATCTAATAACGCAAAATGACCATGTAAACCACACGAATAATGATAATCACTATACTGCGCACAAAGGCGATAGAATATCGAGATGTAGTGTGTTTATTCGGAATCTACGATCTGACAGGTAGCTTACATAATAGGCAGCAAGGCTTTTCAGTTCAGTATCCTACGAAATCGTTGTTACTAGCAACAAGGAATATTATCTAAAATTGTAATTTCTTATGTCCTCACATTGTTCGGACCAGGTAAGCTTGTATGGTGCCTCTATGTAAAATGTAAAAAGTTTAAACTAGCGAACATAAAAGTGATTTCCCCGATAAAAGACGCCCAATTTACTATGAGAGTAGTGGCTCAAAAATTATCATGACACCATCTGACTGTTCTTCAGAAATAAATACACAGACACATATTAACCGCATGGGGCATTGTCTGGCATTTGAAATAATTTTCTACTGTTTAATGATCAAACTCCTTATCACTGAACCTAATATATGGTTCCATTAAAATTTTCTGGCAACATATGTACTATTATTAGGCTCTCCACTATGATTCAGAATACTTTGTTATAAAGAATTGTTAATAAATTTCCATCGAACATTGTATGAATACGTCGCAAAAAATTTGCTGGTCTGAAGTTCTTGCGGAAAACTTACTTCCTGGAAACTGAAAATAATCTGTATAATATAAATGATTTCGTTCTTTCGTTACTTTTTTATACAACATGAAAATGGTCCTCATCGAAGTAAGTACTATTCTGAAGGCACAAGGTTGTACTTCTTTATCATTGCTACATGAGGCATCAACGCGTGTATAATTTCATTTAGTTTGATGAGGGAATGAAGCGTAAATAAGCCTTGATATTAATCTCTGATTATTAAAGTCCCAAGAATACCGTCGGTTTAAATGAGACATTAGAATTAGCATTATGTGCACCACATGGTGGTTACGCCAGCATCAGACAAAAATTTCATTTACAAGTTATACATGAAACCGTCAAAAAGTAGGAAATTCTTTTATGAAAACGACGATCTCTACTCTTTCGGTTACGAATCAATATACCGGATATGAAGCACGAGACTGGGACACGTGAATCGGAAACTGCAAGTCCCACATGGTAAGTCATTAAGGCTCGATTAAAACAAGTTGAAAAAAAAATTGAAACACGGCTCGCCATGCTCGGAAACTGCTGTTGTATTACCTGGTTTACGGTGCTCTTCCATCGACAAAATGCGGTTCGCAGTTATCTCAGCACCACTACTAATACACTACTGGCCATTAAAATTGCTACACCAAGAAGAAATGAAGATGATATACGGGTATTCATTGGACAAATATATTATACTAGAACTGACATGTGATTACATTTTCACGCAATTTGGGTGCATAGATCCTGAGAAATCAGTACCCAGAACAACCACATCTGGCCCTAATAACGGCCTTGATACGCCTGGGCATTGAATCAAACAGAGCTTGGATGGCGTGTACATGTACAGCTGCCCATGCAGCTGTAACACGATACCACAGTTCATCAACAGTAGTGACTGGCGTATTGTGACGAGCCAGTTGCACGGCCACCATTGACCAGACGTTTTCAGTTGTTGAGAAATCTGGAGGATGTGCTGGACAGGGCAGCAGGTCGAACATTTTCTGTATCCAGAAAGGCCCGTACAGGACATGCAACATGCGGTCGTGCATTATCCTGCTGAAATGTAGGGTTTCGCAGGGATCGAATGAAGGGTAGAGCCACTGGTCGTAACACATCTGAAATGTAACGTCCACTGTTCAAAGTGCCGTCAATGCGAACAACAGGTGACCTAGACGTGTAACCAATAGCACCCCATACCATCACTCCGGGTGATACACCAGTATGGCGATGACAAATACGCGCTTCCAATCTGCCTTCACCGCGATGTTGCCAAACACGGATGCGGCCATCACGATGCTGTAAACATAACCTGGTTTCATCCGAAAAAATGACGTTTTGCCATTCGTGCACCCAGGTTCGTCGTTGAGTATACCATCGCAGGCGCTCCTGTCTATGACGCAGCGTCAAGGGTAACCTCAGCCATGCTCTCCGAGCTGATAGTTCATGCTGCTGCAAACGCCGTTGAACTGTTCGTGCAGATAGTTGTTGTCTTGCAAACGTCCCCATCTGTCGACTCAGAGATCGAGACGTGGCTGGACGATGATCCGTTACAGCCATGCGGATAAGATGCCTGTCATCTCGACTGCTAGTGATACGAGGTCTTTGGGATCCAACACGGCGTTCCGTATTACCCTCCTGAACCTACCGATTCCATATTCTGCTAACAGTCATTGGATCTCGACCAACGCGAGCAGCAATGTCGCGATAAGAAAAACCGCAATCGCAATACGCTACAATCCGACCTTTAACAAAGTCGGAAACGTGATGGTACGCATATCTTCTCGTTACACGAGGCATCACAACAACGTTTCACCAGGCAACGCCGGTCAACTGCTGTTTGTGTATGAGAAATTGGTTGGAAACTTTCCTCATGTCAGCACGTTGTAGGTATCGCCACCGGCGCCAAACTTGTATGAATGCTTTGAAAAGCTAATCATTTGCATATCACAGCATCTTCTTCCTGTCGGTTAAATTTCGCGTCTGTAGTACGACATCTACGTGGTGTAGCAGTTTTAATGGCCAGGAGTGTACGAATACTAGCTACAGTTATTCATCACTCTATTTCCTGCTTACTAGATCCGATCCGATTTGCGGATACTATGTCTTGTGAAAATTCACCTTCTACGTCACAATCTGTGTCAACTGTCTTAACGACCACCCTTATTGATCCATAAAACGAGCTAACGTACTTAAGAAACGCAAAAATCCAGGGACTGAATGTCACAGATCAACTCTCATAATTTGAAGCTAAAAAAAAAGAAAAAATAGAAAATGGTCTTTTGCGTCCAGCCCAGTGTCCTTTGCCACTACTGAGACCAGATCGCCAGCCGAACCAGGTTGATTTACTAACGCGAGGTCGACGAAATAAACTTGATTTTGCTGGAAGCTGACCGCGTGCTCTTTGATTTGCTTTCGACCCCCTACGACTGTCTCCTGTACTCAGGACTCGTTCAGGAGCCTAATCTTCTTGTCACCTTGTATTCCAGTCGGAAGAATTACGTAATACATGGCATAGTCGGCCCAATAAGGTGATTATTAACGGATCTATTTCTGATGCGCAACGAATAACGGCTATATGAGTCAACTGTATACTCGGTGGGCATGCAGATGGTAGGAGCAAACGGCGTCGTGAGCAGCGCAATCAGTGATTTTGACTTGTACAAGGTGCAGCTTCCTTCCTTGCGCGGTGTTTCCACCGATAACTTATTACGGCATCCGAGGCTGTTTATAGCAATGATACCGACGCGATGCGACTCCCGGCACAGGTGGTGTGCTATTCAGCGTCTGGAGAGAACTGGGGCCTTTTTCTCTCGCCCAGCGTTCTTATATATAAAGCCGCGGTGCGGACGGCTAAGGGAACGCCTGATCAAAATTGCTCTCCCGTCTAGCCGCTGGGCTAGTAATGCACCACTTTAAGTTATTGAATAAATCATCGCTTCCTTTGCTGATGGCCGATGAAGCTCTCAATTTAAATGTGCCTTCAGCACACAGGTAAGTAATCATAATAAAAGTCTGACGTGGCTAAGTAAAATGTTTTGGGCGAGAGAATTAATTTAATTACACTACACGCAGTAGACGAGCTCTGAACTTGCCTTCTGGAGATACGCTATTGCTATAGTTTTATAGTTATTCAATTGAAATTTCTCACATCTTTATGATTATAGCGGATCTCCTCTCTACTAAATTTTAAACATCCTAACCTTATTTGTTCGCCTACTTATCTATCTTGCTTCCTTAATTTTTAAGACAAAAACCAGAAAATCATGAATGTCAACAAAATTTTTAATTTGTGAGATCCAGAATACTGTTTCTACTAAATTACACTCCTGGAAATTGAAATAAGAACACCGTGAATTCATTGTCCCAGGAAGGGGAAACTTTATTGACACATTCCTGGGGTCAGATACATCACATGATCACACTGACAGAACCACAGGCACATAGGCACAGGCAACAGAGCATGCACAATGTCGGCACTAGTACAGTGTATATCCACCTTTCGCAGCAATGCAGGCTGCTATTCTCCCATGGAGACGATCGTAGAGATGCTGGATGTAGTCCTGTGGAACGGCTTGCCATGCCATTTCCACCTGGCGCCTCAGTTGGACCAGCGTTCGTGCTGGACGTGCAGACCGCGTGAGACGACGCTTCATCCAGTCCCAAACATGCTCAATGGGGGACAGATCCGGAGATCTTGCTGGCCAGGGTAGTTGACTTACACCTTCTAGAGCACGTTGGGTGGCACGGGATACATGCGGACGTGCATTGTCCTGTTGGAACAGCAAGTTCCCTTGCCGGTCTAGGAATGGTAGAACGATGGGTTCGATGACGGTTTGGATGTACCGTGCACTATTCAGTGTCCCCTCGACGATCACCAGTGGTGTACGGCCAGTGTAGGAGATCGCTCCCCACACCATGATGCCGGGTGTTGGCCCTGTGTGCCTCGGTCGTATGCAGTCCTGATTGTGGCGCTCACCTGCACGGCGCCAAACACGCATACGACCATCATTGGCACCAAGGCAGAAGCGACTCTCATCGCTGAAGACGACACGTCTCCATTCGTCCCTCCATTCACGCCTGTCGCGACACCACTGGAGGCGGGCTGCACGATGTTGGGGCGTGAGCGGAAGACGGCCTAACGGTGTGCGGGACCGTAGCCCAGCTTCATGGAGACGGTTGCGAATGGTCCTCGCCGATACCCCAGGAGCAACAGTGTCCCTAATTTGCTGGGAAGTGGCGGTGCGGTCCCCTACGGCACTGCGTAGGATCCTACGGTCTTGGCGTGCATCCGTGCGTCGCTGCGGTCCGGTCCCAGGTCGTCGGGCACGTGCACCTTCCGCCGACCACTGGCGACAACATCGATGTACTGTGGAGACCTCACGCCCCACGTGTTGAGCAATTCGGCGGTACGTCCACCCGGCCTCTCGCATGCCCACTATACGCCCTCGCTCAAAGTCCGTCAACTGCACATACGGTTCACGTCCACGCTGTCGCGACATGCTACCAGTGTTAAAGACTGCCACGGCAAACTGGCTGACACTGACGGCGGCGGTGCACAAATGCTGCGCAGCTAGCGCCATTCGACGGCCAACACCGCGGTTCCTGGTGTGTCCGCTGTGCCGTGCGTGTGATCATTGCTTGTACAGCCCTCTCGCAGTGTCCGGAGCAAGTATGGTGGGTCTGACACACCGGTGTCAATGTGTTCTTTTTTCCATTTCCAGGAGTGTATTATGAAAAAGGAATCCAAATATAAATTTTTAAGTTTCTAGCTCTTTTCTGTTGCGCCAATGATTTTTACAGAAAAACGTCCAAATTTCGAAAATGGTTAAAGTTACTGAACTGATATTCAACACATATTGATTTAGTATTATTCCTGACATGCTAGAAACGTTTCAGGTTATTTACTTGATTTATAGGTATTGCGCAACATTTATGACGTCAGAGCTAGTTACAGCGGACTAGGCTGGCACACAATGGAAAGACTGATGTGAATTTTATACGGCGTGAGTAGGCTGCTTCCCTACATCAGCCTCTACCTACTTAATTTTTTTTTAATGTAAATGGGAAAGAAAAAAAATTAATTACAAAAGGGAAGCAAGAGTACAGCTTAACTCCCTATGAAAAATTAAAATTTAAATGTAAACATATAGAAATATTAAAAGAAAACTGATTATGCCTCTTAATCAACATTATCACTCACAATTTAAGCAAAATCAATGAAACACTTTGGCATACATATTGCCTTAGACAAACACATAAAATACGTAAAATTTCGAAAATCTTAAATCCATTAAATACATATTTACATACACAAATTCCAAGAAAATAACACAGTTATTCATGATACATAAACAGATAATTATATCTTAGCAGTCTTTTCTAAACCTGAAAGAAAATTTCACAAATCATGACAATTTCATTTTTACACACGTGGTTGTAGCCGCTTTGGCTGGCGTTCTACACTTCCATTCACAAGGGTAGAGGAGTGGAAGTTGCTATGGTGTGCGTCCTTCATGTTCACTCTAAATTACATGGGGAAAGGGGAGGGGTCACTGTGAGTTGTGTCCAAGGCACTCCACGCTTTCACGCAGCTACCAGGCTGCCATTATCTGGTTTGTCCTGTAGAACAAACAAAAAGAGTGCCTCAGACTCTGTTCACTTAATATCTAAGGGTGGGTCACAATGAAATGGGGATATACACACTTTATCTTTCAATATGTTGCTGGAACAAAGTTAACAGAACGTTTTCAATATTACTCTCGCGGTTACTTAACTGTCATAAAATCGGTAAACAAATGGCTCAAAACGCCGTTAGTCACGTACTAGAGAAAATTTATGCTCAAGGCATACAATCATGAATCCTATTTAATCTCAATTTATTATTTCTGGGCCGGAACACTGAACCAATGCTCGGTACATTCCTGACAAATCTGTATTTTATTTACTTAACTGACTCATCTTCGATTACCTTATTCTTAGAGATAGTATGAGTATATTTGATTAGTAGTTGTCTTCTCAGCTTCTTTGTACATGTGAGTAACTTGTGGTAATAGTACAGTTCTGAGTGTTCAAAACACACTACGCTTAGTTGATCCACTTATTGGTCCTCTGCTGCTGTGTCAGTTCCACATCTGCAATTACGTACTTACTTTAGCGAAGTGTATTTATGCTGAGCTACAAATAATGTTTCACGTCTGCCACTATGTTAGTCAATTATGTTACTAGTGTATGTACTTATTTAACACTCACTCTATTAACATTTAAAGCATAGGATAGCACATTTATTTCATATCTACAGTGTATTGCAGCTGATCAGTTTGCTCACGTGGCAATCCATTTCCACTCGATCGGACGCTGAAACCACAGGTAGTCTCTCTCGACCTACCACTAAAGTGCATTCAGTAATTATGGACGAGCGTAATGCTAAATTCCTTAAACCTATAGGACACCATGAGCTGCTCTGTCTCATATAACATAAGGGTACCTATGGTCTCATTCACGCCTCCAACACATAACCTCAATACGTGTAGGTGTGTCCTGTCACACACTACACCAAATAACGGCTAGCTCCAACTTTATAAATATTTCAAAGACGTGTCCTTCACGTCTCAACCACAAACACTGTTCAATTCTATTACACATCCATTCCTTGCTACACATGCTGAGTTTATTCTTACAACTTATCTGCATATTTTTCATAACACTAAGCAATCTCTTTTACTGTTAATTAGTTAGCTCTAATGCATACACTAGGTCTCATTGCCACTTCAGATCCTGCTTGTACACGAATTTGTATATCTTTTTTTTTTAAATATTATTGTGGGACCATTTCCACTAAAACAACACTTTGTACTTACAATATTACCATGGTTCTCAAATACATTTGTATCTTAATTACGTCATACTTCTCTATTGTTTATGTCACTGTTAAGTTTGCCACATTAAGTATTTTCTTCACTAATCGGTGGATAGAATGGTTACAGAACTCATGGCTTGATAGCCATGACGGAAAATTTTTGTATTGCAAAGTAGGAGTCGAAACTATGGTAGATAGGAAAGATGAAGAATGAGTGAGACCTGAAAAGGAAAGAGGATCTCACACAGCTGGGACTGCACAGCTGCCACACTGTGTAGAGGTTACAGAACAACCTCCTCCCGACAGAATTCATTAGTTTATTATTGGCTTGATAACCGTAACGGAAAATTTAATATTTGAGAGTAAGAGCCGAAATTTTGGTGGATAGGAAAGGTGAAGAATGAGTGAGACCTGAAAGGGAAAGAAGATCTCACACAGCTGGGACTGCACAGCTGCCACACTGTGTAGAGGTTACAGAACAACCTCCTCCCTACAGAAAACATTCACTACCTATGAACTTCTTTAGGTCGATCACGTTCCTGAGACCTAATAGTTTTTTACTCTTAGGGTACTCTAGATATATGCATTGGCATGTGGTTTTCCTATGATCCTGAAAGGTCCTTGGTATACTAACATGAATTTCTTTGTTTCTGCATTTATTTTCTTTGATTTTTCCTTGGTTTTGACAAGGACTAACTGACCTATTTCAAAACTGGTGGGTACAGCTTTTGTGTCATGACGCTTCTTCCTTTCCAAAGCTCTTTTTCTTATATTTGCCCTAGCCTTTAACTTCTTCTCGTCTGTGGATATTTGCGTTAGAATAGGGAATTCTACCATATCTGCAATCACATTGTGCGGTTCTTGGCCAAACATCAATTCGCAAGGCGCAAAACCAGTTGCATCATGCCTTAAGTTGTTAATTACATTCTCAAAATACTTCATGTGCTCTGCCCAACTTGAGTGTTTCCGAGCACAATAAGTCCTGCAAAGCCTATTCAATTCTCTCATAATACGTTCACTCATGTTTCCTTGGGGGAAATACGCAGATATTTTCAGATGTTTCACTCCGGCCTTATCCAGACATTCTTTAAATCTATCAGAAGTAAATTGAGGCCCATTGTCTGACAGCAAATTCTTCGGAACGCCAATGTTCACGAAGAAATCTTTTTCCAACTTTTCTACCAACGTTTTTGCATTTGCTCTTTTAATTGGGTATAGCTTAACATATTTACTAAATCCATCCACAACAACAAAAACATGGGTACACCCACCTCTCGAAGCAGGAAGAGGGCCAAACAAATCACAAGCCAGTAATTATAGGGTTTCAGTTGGCTCTACTGAATGCATATCCCCTTGTATTCTTGTGTTAGCAGCACGGACTTTCTGGCACACTACACAAGATGCTAGCCGCTTGGCAACACGGCGGTACATGTTGTCAAACACAACTTTCTCTTTTAATTTTGCAATGCACTTCTTTGCACCATAGTGCCCATACCTGAGGTGTACATAGTCGATTAGTAAGTGAGGGAAAGCACAGCTTCCATTCAGAAACACCTACCTTTTTCCTCCTAAACAGAATACCTTTATGCAGACAGTAGTATTGCGAAACTTTATGATAGTTCGCATCTCCCAAATAGCTCTTTACTAATTTCAGCTGGTCATCTGCATTCTGTTCACGTCTCTAGTTCTTAATCACCCTCTTCAATGCACTTTTTTCCTTTACTTCGTGCAACGCAAACATTCGTACTTCACTTAGGTCTGTTGCTGTAATTCCCGCGTCGTCACAGAGTTCTGCACTTCTAGATAACCCATCAGCTACCAAACTATCTTTCCCTTGAATATATCTAACCTCAAGGTCAGACTGCTGGAGATACAATGACCATCTTACCAAACGAGCATTCCTCAACTTACAGGTCTTTAAAAAGGTCAACGCCTTATGGTCACTGTAAACAATTATCTTGTGACCTAATAGATACTGCTCAAATTTCTGTACCCCAAACACAATTGCCAATGCTTCCAGTTCTGAGATGCCATAATTTCTCTCTGTTGCCTGTAAAGATCGACTTGCGAAAGCTATAGTCTTGTGCACCTCTTGTTCGTTCTCTATTTCTACTTGGAATACCTCCACCGCTGTACCATAGCCACTAGCATCAACAGACATACAGAATGGTTTTTCAAAATCAGGATGATGTAAAATAGGACTATTAATTAAAGATTGTTTAAGCACCTCGAACGCCTGTTGACATTCTGCTGTCCAAACCCAAGGGGTATTCTTTTTCAGCAGGAGGTGAAGACAGGGCGCATTAAAAGCCTGATCACTAACAAAACGCCTATAGAAGCCGAAAAGACCGAACATCGATCTCAACTGCTTCTTTTTTCTGGGAGCCTCAAATTTTTCAATGACTGCTAGCTTGCCTGGGTCGGTCAGAATACCTTTTCCACTCATTATATATCCCAAGAAACCTATTTCCTCTTTAACGCACTCTGTCTTTTCAATCTTTAGTTTCATGTCACCTCTCTCTATAGCCTCTAACACTTCCTCTAATAAAACTATGTGTTCTTCCCAGGTAGGAGTTGCTATTAACAGATCATCTACGTAGACTGTGATTTTATTAATTAAGGCTGGTCCTAAAACATGGCACATCACACGTACGAAGGCACAAACAGAGATATTAAGTCCGAAGGGTGCCACACGGTATTGGTAACAAACTCCTTCGTACAAGAAAGCTGTGTACTTCCTTGAACTTTCCGCCAGTGGCAAATTCCAGTATCCACACGTGATGTCCATAGAGGTTAAGAATTTTACTCCCCGGAATTTTTGCAATAACTCATCCATGTTCTGCGGTCTATCACTTTCCGTAACCACTATTTCATTCAACCAACGAGCGTCCAAGACCAATCTGACACTCCCGTCTCTTTTTGGTACAACAACAAGAGGATTATTGTACTCACTGACCGCTTTTTCAATCACACCCCACTCTAGCATTGTCTGTATCTCCTTTCGAACCGCCTCCTTCCTAGCTACATGTATTTGGTATGGCTTCCTGAAAAACACTTGGCCAGGTTTCACCTTTAATTGACATTCATAACCTTTGGCCACGCCAGGTCGATTTGAAAATACCTTATGGTGCCTTTTTAAAACCTGTCTCAGTTCTTCCTTCTGATTAGCTGAAATTTTATCGATTTCCTGCAATTTAGCTTCTATTTTGTCCAAAATAATTGCTTCTTCTTCTTCTGTGTTTAGCTTACTTTTACTAAGATTAACACCTTCGTCCCAATATCACCTATTTTTCAGAACTCGTATAGGCAGTTCCCAAGTTTCATCAATAGTTACTACATGTTTATCAATAAAAGGTACCGTAATTACTCCGGTTATGGGCAAGACCATTTTTAACTGGCTTCTTTCAAAGTCAACAACACTCTGATATTTCGACAAGAAATCTATGCCAATTAAAACCTCAATACTAAGATTGTTAACAATTAAGCATGGATGATCAATTAAATTACCATTAATGTTAAAGGGCAGCAAAGCTTCTTGTTTTACCGTTTTTGACGCCTTGCCAGTAGCACCAATTATTCTTAGTCCTGATACCCTCATTACTGTAAACTTGTCTTTACTAGGTAATGCATCAAAGAAGGACTGAGATATCGCACTCACCTCACTTCCACTGTCTAAGAGACAACGTACATTGATACCCAACATATTCACTATTATTATAGGGTGGCTTATTCTAGTTTGTACAGGTGGTTCCTCAAACTCATCCAATAGTTCCTTTTGGATTTATCTCCAACTAAAGTGATGGACATCTGTCTTCATTACATTTAGGTCAAAGTGTGTAGGGGTTTCCTGAATTACATTTTCAGCTGCCTTTTCCAGGCGGTCTATTAATTTCAAATCGAAACACCGCACGACTTCATTACATTTAGTTTGCTGAACATGACCCAAATTACTGTAGTCTGAGAGATTCTTCGCCTCCAGACCGGGCATAACACTAGTTACAGCTAAACCACTCTCACTATTATTCCTTCTCCAGTGAGAACTGGTCACAGCTACTGGTCTCATCGACCCCCAACAGGATATCCTCTACATTCTCACTTACCTCCTGTCCTATCCTGCACAGGCACTTTAGATAAGACCACATCATCCTCATCGTAAATATAAGCTTGAATTTCTTCTACTTCTTCACCTAACAATTCAGTTTTTTGTAGCTCTTCCCTATCGTTACACTGCTGCGCCTTCTCTTTCTCTTCCCACTTAGAAAGAGTCTCTAACACGGTATCTATCAAATACTGTGAGTGATCTAATATTTCTGCTGTATCCTTAGATGCTACCGAGCCTTCATCCACATGTTCAGTTTGAGTATTCTGATCTGTCCTACCAATTACTGTAACTACTGGCTTAGGAAAAGTAACCGTCTGGTGAGCGCCAGTGTCCTCATAGACGGGAACTAGTTTTCCTGCCTCGGCCTACTACTGTTTCCTTTATTTCCATCATAGTTAACTGGCACAGCATTGCTTTCCGCACTGTTGTTTACCTGCATAATCTTGTTCGGAACAAAATTACTATCATTTGGATGCCATTGTTGGTTCTGCTAATTATTTCTCCAATTCCTACCTCTCTTAGGATGGCGAACACCTACTGTTCTGATGTTTACATTGCCATTCTGCTCGTTCTTAAAATTACTACTAGTGTTATTAGCATTTCTGTTATTACGTGCTTGCTCTTCATTGGCAGCCACACGCTCTACACGTTCCAAATATTCAATGAAACGATCCAGATTGTCTCTAGGGGCAGACATAATTCTAGTTTGCCAATACCATGGCAGTTTGGCTTCAAGACCTAGTATTATCATTTCAGGTTTTAGCTTTTCGTCCAAATGTGACGAACGTGAGATCCATGACCTAGCAAACTCTTTAATAGATTCCTTGCCTGCATTGAAGCGTTTTCCACTCCAAAATTCTCTCAACACTTCATTTTGCTTATTACTAGACCAATACTCATTAATGAAAGCTGTTTTAAATTCCGCTAGTGTTTTACACTTCAACGTAACATCAGCTGACCAACGCATGGCGTCACCTGCTAAATGGCTTCTAATAAATGAGATTTTCTCTCGTTCAGACCAAGTTGGTGGAATTACATCTTCAAAATTGTTCCAGAAATCTAGTGGGTGGATATTTTTATATGGATCGAACCGCAAGAACTGCCGACACCCAATAAAAGCGGCGTTTGCAGCTACAATCTGTTGCATACTACCATAACCAGAAGTTTCTGAAGCTACTTTACTCTCAATGTTAGCAATGTTAGTACTAATATTTTCTACTCTCATTTCAACATTATCTACTCTTTGCACAATATGAGTAGTATCAGTTTTCATTGCGTCTACTTCTGCTTGACATATGTTTACTTTATATTAACATCTTTAAACCTATCTGAGCACAGTTCAGATCCCGCCTCGATCTTTTCTGTTAACTTGTGCCCCAGCTTCGCATCTTCCATTTGGAAGTCTTTGCGAACCTCAGAAACTTTGGATTTTACTGTTTTATACATTTCAGAAAATTGTTGAGCAACCTTTTTCTTAATATCCTCATGATTGTAATCAATTTTATAATTCAAACTCTCCAGATCCTCTTTCAATTTATTGCAACCAGCCTTGAAGGAAGTTTCTAATTCAGCTTTATTGGATTCTAATTTATTATTCATTACCTCAAACCGTTTATTAAAATTGGTTTGGCTGGCCACAATCTCATACTTTAATTCAGCATTACTGCTTTTGACCTCAGTTATTTCAGACTTTAATTCAGCTGTCATTTTAGCATTACTGGTAGCTATTGCTTGTAATATAACACTTAAATCAATAGTCCCAGTATCTTTGGGTTGCTCACTAGCTGGTTTTTTATCACACTCAGGTGACAAAAAACTAGCTCCAACACCAGAATCATCAAAACTAACTGAAATGTCTGATCGATCAGTCATGTCTAACTTATCCTTTTTAAACTCTACCACCTCTGATGGCTGTTTCGTTTTTAACTCATCAGATAAACTATCATCCAATAAATTAACAATTTCTGATTTCTGCTTTACTACAGGGGTTTCTATTATTGAATCATTTCCCCTTGTCACACTACTGTCAGGAGAGAATACTTCATATTTCACTTTAACATTACTATTTTCATGCATATTTACACTTGAAACGTTGTCTGGATTTACAGTTCCCTCCACAGACATAGGTTCTGATTTAAGTTTAACTTCTGTTTCTTTTTGCGGTTCCATCGCCGACAGTCTTTTAGTGCAGGTGAGTAAAATTTTTAACAGCTTTTCACTTAACTTAGTTCCTTCTGCACGACTTATGGCGTTGCCGGCGCGGCGTACCAGGATTACTGATGTGGCGCGGTGCGCTGAACTGCAGACGGCACTTCGACGGCTGCTGTGTGGCCCGCAACTGCAAGCGCGTCTCCGGTTGCTCCGGCGGACGACTGCGGTGGGGCGAAACTGGCTTCTCGCTATGCCGGCAGCGCCGCTAGACTCAGTGCCAGCTCCGTCAATCCAGATGCGTTGTTAATCCAATTGCGTCGTCCATGTGCACACGTAACACTATCACTGTTCTATTACTCAGTTGCATGTCGCATTTCACTCCCGAATCCGAATATTTAAAAATCACTTTCACTTTTACTCAGTTTCTTTCCCAGCCAATGCACCATATGTGGTGCGGCGGGTGGAATTTAATTGTTAATATATGTAGGGTGTGATGTAGGAAAGATGCATTTCCCGGCCGATTAACCATATGTGGGGCGGCGGGTGGAATTAATTGTTGTTAAATGTTCCTATTATTTATGCTGTTGTTTGCCGTTCTCAACACTGGCTCTCTAACTACAATATTGGCAACCAGTAAGTGATTAGCAAAACGTGAAGCCTGTAATTAGAATTCCTAGTGACCACTTCATCTGAGAAAAACACTTACAGCTACAGCTTATAGCTCTGACGAATTAGGAGATTGTCTGGGATTCATAATCAAAAACGATTCTCTCTAAAATGTTCACTATATTCTGAAAGCCACAGACCAAAAAGAATTCACACAATCCAACTACCAGAGCAGTTCAGAGTCTAATGCGCTGATGCAACTATAACTGTTCAAATTCAATGTTTAAGCGAATGCTCGCCATAATTTGATGATAATGTTCATCAAACGCCACGCTAAATAATGGTAGAATGTCTGTCCCGCGGCGGCACGTGAAAATACGACATACGCAAACTGAAGATAGATCATTAAAGTCATCCCACAATAAACACTTCACTCGGAAATGATTTCATGGTTACGCGTATCCCGAGTAACTTATTACGGCATCCGAGGCTGTTTATAGCAATGATACCAACGTGACGCGACTCCCGGCACAGGTGGTGTGCTATTCAGCGTCTGCAGAGAAGTGGGGCCTTTTACTCTCGCCCAGCGTTCTTATATATAAAGCCGCGGTGCGGACGGCTAAGGGAACGCCTGATCAAAATTGCTCTCCCGACTAGCCGCTGGGCTAGTAATGCACCACTTTAAGTTATTGAATAAATCATCGCTTCCTTTGCTGATGGCCGATGAAGCTCTCAATTTAAATGTGCCTTCAGCACACAAGTAAGTAATCATAATAAAAGTCTGACGTGGCTAAGTAAAATATTTTGGGCGAGAGAATTAATTTAATTACACTACACGCAGTAGACGAGCTCTGAACTTGCCCTTTGGAGATACGCTATTGCTATAGTTTTATAGCTATTCAATTGAAATTTCTCACATCTTTATGATTATAGCGGATCTCCCTTCTACTTACTTTTAAATATCCTAGCCTTATTTATTCGCCTACTTATCTATCTTGCTTCCTTAATTTTTAAGACAAAAACCAGAAAATCATGAATTTCAACAAAAATTTTAATTTGTGAGATCCAGAATACGGTTTCTACTAAATTATTATGAAAAAGGAATCCAAATATAAATTTTTAAGTTTCTAGCTCTTTCCTGTTGCGCCAATGATTTTTACAGAAAAACGTCCAAATTTCGAAAATGGTTAAAGTTATTGAACTGATATTCAACACATATTGATTTAATATTACTCCTGACATGCTAGAAACGTTTCAGGTTATTTACTTGATTTTTAAGGTATTGCGCAACATTTATGACGTCAGAGCTAGTTACAGCGGACTAGGCTGGCACACAATGGAAAGACTGATGTGAATTTTATACGGCGTGAGTAGGCTGCTTCCCTACACGGCGGTAATATATTCTTACCAGATGACTCATACTCTATGACCAATACGCCGCTTGACGATTGCCAAGTCTACAGGAAGAGAACAGTCACGTCAATAACAGTACGGACAATCCATAATTTTTAGAAAAAAATGGGAGGGGGGGGGGGCACGAGGGAGATTTGAACACGGATCTCCGGTTTTGTATTCCATTACCGTGGTCACATAACCATGACGCCGTGACTCTTCGGGTGAACTCCCTGTTGTACATCTTGAGCTTGGACCGTTCACTGTCTATTTTGCTTCTTTTTCACAATTGAGCACACCTTCTTCCTGTTTTCATACTTGATCTGCGTTCAGTTTTTACGGGCTACCCACTGTGCCATATTACCACTAAATCTGAGCGGGGTGCGATCGGGAGCTTCCCTTGTTAGTGTAGCCTAGTCACATTCCTGAGAGAACAGGGATAACTTAAAGATCACTACTTATTTTCCATTTGTGTTCAGCGTATTTGAGTGAGTATAGGAGCACTTTCATCCTTGTTTAAGTCCCGTTCATGCGAACTACAAGACCAAGAGTAAAAGAAGGAAGATTGTAGCGGTTGTGAAGTAATACAGCTTTCAGACTTAATTGGAGGAGTCTATGAACAGCCTCCATTCCATAGGATGATGGTTCCAATTCAACAGCATGGATTTTCTTGAATTACAGCGACAACTACCAAGAATCAAATCAAATGTTTAAGACAAAATGTGCGTATTTTTTATGTAGAATCTGATCCTGCAATAAAATATGGGGGTTCCCATTTGAAATTTTAAAGTTGACTCCCGCCCCACGCCCAGGGGGCTGGGGAAGCGGGCTAATTTTAGCACCAACAGATGACTCCCTGGAAAATAATCAACTCTGGATTGTACACATTTTTTCGTGTGAAGCTTACTTTTCGAGTTATTCTGGTTTGTCAACTTAAAATTTACATCGTGTATAGGAATACGACACCACATGGCACTACCACATATTACTTACCCTTCATGACCGGGGGCTTCGAAGCAACCTACTGATTTTAATTTGTCAGTTTTCATCCCACTGGTTGTTTAGAGTTATTAATCTCCTACAGGTCCAAGATCATGACATATCACAGGGCCCCATGCAGTTACAATCTTCATCACCTTCAATTGGCTAGATCGACGGACCAGAAACAGTATCAGCAGAGACAGATGCGCGACGCGGGAGCTGCAGTTTCAAACGTGGCGCCCACCCCTGGCGCCACCTGACGTCACTGCTGCTGCCACGGGCAATAGCTCCGCTAGCTGCGCGGGTCGACTAAGGCGCGCTCGCCACATTGGCTAGATCTGATTGGCTGCTGATGATGTCATCATGCCTATTCAAGCGAGAGACCGTAACAGCCCCGGCAGTCAGTTAACTCCTGACAGCGATGGCGGAGATGGCCATCGAAAGCTTGAGGATTTTAATCGAATTGATGCTGCTGGAGAACCGAGAAAGTTTTATTCATGTATGCCGTCGCGAAAGACTCCGAGAACACATAGTATCGTATGATTCTTGAGTTTCTCCCGGCGTATTTGATAATCAAAATATCCACGGGTGTACTGCTGGTCTACAGTGTCCAACGGGCACAATATTTCGGCGATCATACATGTCGTCATCATTAGGTGAACTGACGGACTGAGCTCCTGTGAACGTGCCGGCACGGAGATCCGTACGCTATGGCTGCTCAGAGGGAACTGGGTTCGGCCGCGGCGGCGGCCGATTTAAATACCCTCCGCCCGCGGCGCGCTCCTTCCGCGGTCCGCGCCCCGCGCCACGGTCGCGTGGTGGAACAGATTGCGACAGCGTCTGAGATGACGTCGGTGTGATGGCTCTGTCCGCCGTGGTCGTCACAACTATACGTTTGCCGATTTACTCTTGATTAACTCAATCGCTGGTTCCCAAGCCTTGCTAAGATTATAGCCACAGTCACGGTTTATGATGTCGTCATTGGTGCTAATTTCGATGGCCTCTCTAACAACGCTGTCCCAGTATCTCGACGTCTGGACCAGAATCCTCGTGCGTTCATACTCCATAGCGTGATTTTCCGACAAACATTGTTCAGCGACCACCGACTTGCTCGTATACATCAGTCGAGTGTGCCTCTAGTGTTCACGGCATCGATCCTCGACGGTACGCATCGTCTGACCAATATACGACTTGCCACATTGACACGGGATCTGGTACACGCCGGCCTTCCTCAAACCGAGGTCATCTTTGACGCTCCCCACTAGTGCACGAATTTTATTCGGAGGACAAAACACAGTTCCGACCCGGTGTTTCTTCAAAATGTGGGCGATTTTCCCCGAGAGTGCGCCTGTATATGGAATAAACGCAGTGCCTACCTCCTCCCTCGTGATTTCATCCATCTCCACAGGTTGTGCTGTAGTGGTTGGGCGGAGAGCACGTTGAATCTGCCACTCTGAGTACCCATTTTTTCGAAATACAGTTCTCAGATGTTCCAATTCCTGTGGTAGACTCTCTGCGTCAGAGATAGTGCGCGCCCTATGTACCAGAGTTTTAAGCATCCCATTCCTCTGTGAAGGGTGGTGGCAGCTGTCTGCGTGCAAATACAGATCAGTGTGCGTTGTCTTCCGATACACCCCATGACCTATGGTGCCGTCAGCCCTTCTCTTGACCAGGAGGTTAAGGAAAGGTAATTTTTCCCTCCGTTTCAGCCTCCATAGTGAATTTGATGTTGGGGTGTATGGAGTTTAGATGTGTAAGGAAGTCAAGGAGTTGATCCATATCATGTGGCCAGATGACTACACTGATAAGATGCAGAGCCTGCTAAATGACGATTCCTACCGGAATATCAGGTACTCAGGTACTCAGGTACTCAGAGAGGCAGATTCAACGTGCTCTCCGCCCAACCACTACAGCACAACCTGTGGAGATGGATGAAATCACGAGGGAGGAGGGAGGCACTGCGTTTATTCCATATACAGGCGCACTCTCGGGGAAAATCGCCCACATTTTGAAGAAACACCGGGTCGGAACTGTGTTTTGTCCTCCTAATAAAACTCATACACTAGTGGGGAGCGTCAAAGATGACCTCGGTTTGAGGAAGGCCGGCGTGTACCAGATCCCGTGTCAATGTGGCAAGTCGTATATTGGTCAGACGATGCGTACCGTCGAGGATCGATGCCGTGAACACTAGAGGCACACTTGACTGATGTATCCGAGCAAGTCGGCGGTCGCTGAACATTGTTTGTTGGAAAATCACGCTATGGAGTATGAACGCACGAGGATTCTGGTACAGACGTCGAGATACTGGGACAGCGTTGTTAGAGAGGCCATCGAAATTCGCACCAATGACGACATCATAAACCGTGACTGTGGCTATAATCTTAGCATGGCTTGGGAACCAGCGATTGGGTTAATCAAGAGTAAATCGAGCAAACGTATAGTTGTGACGACCACGGCGGACAGAGCCATCACGCCGACGTCATCTCAGACGCCGTCGCAATCTGTTCCACAGCGTGACCGTGGCGCGGGGCACGGACGGCGGAAGGAGCGCTCCGCGGGCGGAGGGTATTTAAATCGGCCGCCGCCGCGACCGAACTCAGTTCCCTCTGAGCAGCCATAGCGTACGGATCACCGTCCCAGCATGTTCACAGGAGCTCAGTCCGTCAGTTCACCTGATGATGGCGACATGTATGATCCCCGAAATATTGTGCCCGTTGGACACTGTAGACCGACAGTACACCCGTGGATATTTTGATTACATAGTATCATCTTTAGACAATTAACAATTAGTTGTATACTGTTGCATAAAGTCATATCGCCTGCAAATTAAAACATCATGTTGATACCACGTGTCGTTGATACCACGTCGTCTAATAAAAGACAGAAACATTATCATCTTTAGCCGGCCGGAGTGGCCGAGCGGTTCTAGGCGCTACAGTCTGGAACCGCGCTGCAGGTTCGAATCCTGCCCCGGGCATGGATGTAGGTGATGTCCTTAGGTTAGTTAGATTTAAGTAGTTCTACGTTTTAGGGGACTGACGACCTCAGAAGTTAAGTCCCATGGTGCTCAGAACCATTCTATCATCTTTAGAATATTTACACATGCAACGAGTATGGGTACATACATGTTTACCAGCGAAAAAATCTCTAGAAATGTCAATTCGTGTAACTACAAACATTCCTTGCGTCAGTACATCACTGAGTGGAAAGTTCTCCAAAACAGTAGCAAAAGAACGCAATACAGAATCTACATGAACATTAGCAGTAGTAAACCATGCTTCACAGGCAGTAACTTCTGCATCAGTCAATGCAAAATCGAAATGACTACCACGAAAAACAGTTGGACCATGAAGCACACTAATTGAGTTAGACGTATCGACTTTGACAGTATAGTCAAGCGAACACTGAATAAATTTTCAACTGCCAAGATCGCTAAACTCATTTATTCTGAGATGAAGGGTTTCGATAATTCTTCGTTGCCATCTTCGGATCCTCTGGCAACAAAGAATTGCCGAAACCGGTCATTTATATTAATAAATGATTTTAGAGATCTTGGCAGTTGAAAATTTATTCGGTGTTCACGCTGACGATGCCAGAAGTGTATATATAATACTCATTTCCAATATGAGTAACAGTTTTATAGAGGGGAAGACGGCACCCATCCCATGATGAACACGACGGCAAGTGAGTCATCTCAGCGAATGAACAACGCGCCACGTTGCGGCTACTTACATAGAAAAGCGCAAACAGGATGACGTCAGAAATTGATAACAGATGTAAGAATAATTCAGGCAGCCGACAGAAGAGTTATCCTATATGCATTTGATGTCCGGGTCTGCTGGCGGTTGGCGATACCTGAGCAACGGCCACAGTACTCATGTCTTCAGAACAAATTGTTACATACCTCCACTGTTCGTCGACGACTTTCCCAGTTTGTAGTCCTAGCACGTCAGTTCCAAAGGGTCATCCAGCAGGCCTTTCCGATGTTTTCCCGTTTTCTCCCACTACCATGTAAACGTGGCTCACGCATTCCTGTCATCATATTATCGTCTATCCAGATCCAGAACCTACTTGCTTACCCATCGCTTGGATTTTGTTGACTAATCCCCATTATTGGGATTCTCCTTTGATACTAAACTGAGATGGCCACCGATATTTCACAACCACAGAGCAGCTGCAATCGCTCTCCACTTGACTGTTCATACACCTTGCGGTGCAGGTTGCGCTACTCTCCTCCATATTTACCAGGCACTGCTCTCGTCCAGATTCGACTATGGTTGCCACTTTTATGGATCAGCGAAACCTTCGACCTTGAAATTCTTGAACCCAGTCCATCATTGTGGAGTAAGACTGGCCGCTGGTGCCTTCCAGACTAGTTCCATAGATCATTTCCTTGTCGAAGTAGGGGTCTTCCCTCTTATTCCGATTGTGACAAATTTTTCCTCCTTGTGCAATCAGAAGACGACAGTTTCCCAGCCACCCAACTGATCAAATTCTTTTTTAATAAGACACTCCTTACAGCCCCCCCCCCCCCCCCTTGTGTGGTGTTACCAGCTGGAAAGTCTTATGTTCAAGGTCGTAAAGTTGCAGTAGACACCATGATCTTCTTGACATCTCTTTCGCTCTGTTCTTCAGGAACATCATGGCGCTGTCATCATTTACACTGACAGCTCTAAAACCACGGATAGCACGGGATATGTACTTACCTCTCCCGCTATTCAGGAAAAACATATTGCCGGAAACATGTAGTTTTTACGGCGTAATGACTGCCATCTTATTAAACAGACCTCCAACGATTACGTTTTCCATTTTTAGTAACTCAAAGAGCAGTCTCCAGGCCATTGACCGATGTTACCCTTCTCACCCTGTGATATCTGATTTTCATGACCTTCTCTCTGACCTTAGCTGTACTGCCTGCTCAGTTGTCTTTCTTTGAGTTGCAAGTCATGTGGGTATCCCACGGAGTGAAGTGGCTGACAGTTTGGCTACAGAACCGATTACTCGCCCAACATTCTTTTTGACGATCACAGGTGAGGAATTGTGGATGCAAGTAAGAGTTCTCTGCTATCGGGGATGATACAGAATCTGGTAGCCTACTGCCCTCTATAATAAACTCTGCACTACCAACATGACCTCTAGTATATGGTGCTCATCCTTCCATTTCTCAATGAAGGACCCCCGGGCGTCTGGGGGTTAGAATAGGCCCAAGGTATCCCTGCCTGCCGCAAGAGGCGACGAAAAGCAGTCTCACACTTTTCGGCCCTATAAGTTCAGATCCCATTTTATGTTTTGACCTGCCACATTCCAAATTCAGCAGAAGTGCGGGCCATATGGTGAAGGACGTCTTACATGGTGCAAGAGTTATCCATAGCGCCCTTAGATTCGTTGTCATGGTTTTGCATCTCCACCTGCAATTCAACTATTTGGACGAGGACACTTTCTGGGGTACGTCATCTTCTTCCGTTGTCTCCTGTCCTCTTTTGCCCACATGACAATAATGGATTTCTCTGTGCCCAATGTCCAGCACGGTAGCCAGTCCATTGTGGTGGGACCGTCATGACCCATTGTTGGTAACCACCTGAGAACACAGGAATTGCACTGCTGAGGCCTTAGCTGTAAACTTCACATGTATGCAAAGGAGTAGATGCTTGTCTTCCTGGGACATCAGGACTCCCAGCAATGGCCATCATGTCAGGTGTCCTTTGCTGTGGCTGGGTGGCGCCTGTGGGGAGAGTCCCTAATCTGAGTGGATGGCATCAGGGCAGATGACCTCCAATGAAGCGGACTAAGTCATCTTGCGCCAGCAGTCTCTAAGAAGGGCAAGATCGAGTTCAATGCTGACAGGTATGACCCTAAATCGTTTCCCTCTCTCGCTACACCATGGGAAGAACGTAGGGCTACAGAAAGACGAGAGCCATATTTGCTTTGGTATGTAGTCTGTAGCAGAATAGACAGGGACTCCTTTCTACCTATGACGCCTCAGTTTTTTGTTGAACGTCTTGAGGATAAGTTTGGGGAAGTGACAGCGCTGTCCAAGATGAGAAGCATTGCAATCTTGGTTCAGACAGCATCCCCAGCCCAATCCTGGGCGTTACTCGCTTGTGACCTGGGTGATATTCCTGTTCCTGTCACTCCCCATAAAAGCCTCAACATGGTCCAGAGGACGAGCTCCGCGCCAGTCTAGAATGGCAGCGTGTTCATTTCATCCAGAGCACATACATGGGACCAAAAGACAACAGGATTACTACCGGTGCCTTCATCTTGGCCTTTGAGGCTGATTCATTGACTGAGGATGTCAAGGTGATGGTTTACCGCTGTGACGTTAAACCAGCCGTCCCTCCCCCTATGCAGTGCTTTAATTACTGGAAATTTGGGCACATGTCTTCCCGCTGCACTTTCAGCGCCATATGTCGAGACTGCTGACGTTCACTGTATCCAGGTACTCCATGTGTCCCTCCTCCCACTTGTATCAACCGTGGAGGGCAGCACACCCCCTGCTCACCAGACTGCACAGTACACCAAGAGGAGCAGAAAATCATAGAGTAAAAGACGCTGGACTAGTTAACTTACCAAGAGGCTAAACGTAAATTTGAACTATTACACCTGCTTTGTTGACATCCACATATGCTGCAGCTATATTACCATCGCCATCACAAGTACCAGTCGTACCACAGCTCTGTGCCATGATCAGTGGGCCCTCTGGGCCTCCAGAATATAGGGTGGTAGGGGGAAAAACTCCTTGTGCTGCTCCCTAAGTACCTTCTTGGGGAGCAAGGCCCCCACCAAATGCAGGGGTCATCAATCCCCTCCCCCCTCCCCAAGCTGGAGAACCAACAGCCTACTCCGGCTCCTCTTGGTGTGGAAGGGGTCCCTTGGGACCCTCTCTCCCAAGGTCTCCACTAAAGCCACAATGGACACTCGCCAGTAGCTAAAGGAGCCCAAATCTGCTGGATGAAGAGCTTCACAGTCTTCCTCCATGCCTGAAGATACTTTGGAGAATCCTTCCCAGCAATCCCCTAAAGAAAAGCGAGAGGGCAAGCAAATAAAGAAGGCTGCTAAGAAAAAGGACCCTTCAGTGGCCCCGACACCACCACTCCCTACCGATTCTGCACCTGAGGATGAGGTGGAGATCTTAGCATCCCCTGGGGACCTGGATCTCACTGATGCCTCATCCACAATAGGAATGGATACAAATACTCAATCGGTGGCAGCAGATAAACCTGAGGCATAACCTACCTCCTTGGATGCTTCATGCCTTATCAGCCTCACGATAATGTCATCCTCCAGTGCAATTGCTGCGGTTTTTTCCACGACCTGGCTGAGCTATGGCAACTGTTAAACTTTATACCTGCATTCTGCATTGCCCTCCAGGAAACATGCTTCCCATCAATGCAGACCCCTGCCCTCCACAGCTATAGGAGATATCACAAGAACAGTAGCGACTATAATAGAGTGTCATGTGGAGTCTGTGTCTACTATGATGATGATGATGATGATGATGATGATGAAGATGGTGTTTGGTTTTTGGGGCGCTCAACTGCACAGTTATCAGCGCCTGTACAAATTCTCAACTTTTTCTCAGTCCAATCTCGCCACTTTCATTAATGATAATAAAATGATGAGGACACCACAAACACCCAGCCATCTCGAGTCAGGTGAAAATCCCTGACCCCTCTGGGAATCGAACCCAGGACCCTGTGCTCAGGAAGCGAGAACGCGACCGCGAGACCACGACCTGCGGACTTTGTGTCTATGTCCTTAACTCAGTATGCAGTTAATCTGTGCCCCTTCAAACCCCTCTTGAAGCTGTGGCTGTTAGGATAAAGACGACACAGGAAATAACTGTCTGCAACATATATCTTCCTCCAGATGGTGCAGTGCCCCTTGTGGGTACCCCTTGTGGGCGACACCGTGCTTACTGGCCGAGGTGGAGATGTAGAAACTTTCCTGTCTCAATTTGACCTCTGCCTCTTAAATACTGGGGACCCACACATTTCAGTGTGGCTCATGGCACTTACTCGGCCAATAATTTATCCCTGTGCAGCCCAGGACTTGTCCCATCTTCCCACAGGAGAGCCCAAGATGACTTGTGCGATAGTGACCACTTTTCCATCTTCCTGTCACTCCCAGAGCGCGATTCCCCCGGATGTCTACCAAGATGGGCTTTAAACAAGGCAGACTGGGAAGCTTTCACCTCTGCTGTCACCGCTGAATCTCCCCCACATGGTACCATCGAGTGGTAGTTGAGTGAGTCACTAAGATGATCGTTTCTGCGGCTTGTACTTTAGGGTGCCTCCGGCGAAAGTCAGTACCTTGGTAATCAAAATTTCTGAGACCATTGAAGAGCGTCGGTGAGCTCTACAGCAACATAAGCGGCACCCCTCCTTAGAGCACCTAATCGCTTTTAAATGGCTCCGTGTCCGCGTTCGCCAGCTTATGAAATGTTGGGAGAGGTACGTCTCGACCATTCGGTGCCACACATCACCTTCCCAAGTTTGGACGACGATCAGACCCACCGTCGCAAACGCAATTGCCGAGCACTTTGCTGAGCACGATACTCGAGCTTCCGCATTGGAAAATTATCGCCCAGCATTTTACACCCTCAAATGGCGGATGGAAAGGAAAGCCCTCTAGTTCAATGAACGTCACAGTGAACCCTATAATGCACCATTTACAGAGTGGGAGCTCCTAAGCGTCCTTACACATTGCCCCGACACATCTCCTGGGCCAGATCGTATCCACAGATGATCAAACATCTCTCCTCCGACTACAAGCGACATCTACTCGTCATCTTCAACCAGATCTGGTACAATGGCGTCTTTCATTGCAATGACGAGGAAGAACCATCATTCCAGTGCTCAAAACCGCTTGATGTCGATAGCTATCGGCCCATCAGCGTCACCAACGTTCTTTGTAAGCTGTTAGAACGTATGGTAACACGGCGGTTGTGTTGGATTCTGGAGTCACGTCGCCTACTGACTCCATACCACGGCGGTTTCCTCCAGGGACGCTCTGATAATCTAGTTTATCACGAGTCTGCAATCCAAACAGCCTTTTCAAGATGCCAACACCTGGTTGACGTCTTTTTTTTATTTACGAAACACTTACAACACGACATGGCAATATCACACCCTTGCCACATTATATGATTGGGGTCTCTGGGGCCCACTCCCGATTTTTATTCAAAATTTCCTATCGCTCCGTACTTTCCGTGTCCAAGTTCGTGCCTCCCATAGTTCCTCCCGTATCCAGGATAATTTGGCCCTGCAGGGCTGTGTATCTCTATTTTTAGTGGCCATTAACAGTTAGCAGCAACTGTTGGGCCGTCTGTCTCACCTTCTCTTTATGCAGAAAACATCTGCATTTCGTACTGGTTCAAATGGCTCCAAGCGCTATGGGACTCAACATCTGAGGTCATCAGTCCCATAGACTTAGAACTACTTAAACCTAACTAACCTAAGGACATCACAAACATCCATGCGCGAGGCAGGATTCGAACCTACTGTAGCAGTCGCGCGTTTCCGGACTGAAGCGCTTAGAGCCGCTTGACCACAGGGCCGGCTTCGTACTGGTCCTCCAGTACTGGCGTTGCTGAGTGGCGCCTAGAGGGAGCCATCCACAAGGCGCAGTCATGGGCTCTAGCCCACGGCTTCCAGTTTTCAGCTGCGAAGTCGTGTGTCATGCAATTCTGTCAGAGTCGTACCGTTCATCCGGAACCAGAACTTTACCTTAATGACTATCCACTCACTGTAGTGGATACATATCGATTCTATGACTAGTTTTCGACGCCCGCTTGACGTGTCTTCCTCATATTCGTCAGCTGAAGTGGAAATGCTGGCAGCATCTCAGTGCCCTCCGCTGCCTGAGCAACACCAACTGGGGTGCAGATCGCTCTACGCTGCTGCAGCTCTACAGTGCCCTTGTTCTATCCCACCTTGACTATGGGTGTCTGGTTTATGGTTCGTTGCGTTTATTCGACCCAGTGCACAACTACGGCATTAGACTGGCGGCGGGAGCCTTTAGGACGAGTGCGGTGACCAGCGTTCTGGTGGAGGCTGGAGTCCCTCCGTTGAAGGTTAGGCGTGCACAGTTGCTCGCCAGTTACATTGCACTCATTCGTAGTTCTCCTCAGCATCCGAATTACTGTCTCTTTCCCACCCACATTGGTTCATCTCCCACACTGGAGGCCCAGGTCAGGGCTTACGATTGCGGTTCGTGTCCAATCTCTTCTGTCTGAAGTGGAGTCCTTACCTTTACCACCTATACTCGAATTCCATTCACGTACACCTCCATGATGTACACCCAGGCTGAAGCTTCACCTGGCCCTTTAACATGATCCTAAGGACTCAGTTAACCACTGCAGCTCTCCGCTGTCACTTCCTCTCGATTCTTGACATGTACTGGTACCATGAAGCGGCTTACATCAACGGTTCGATAGCTGATGGTTTCACGTATGTTCATGGAGGACATATTGAACAGCACTCTTTACCAGATGGCTGCAGTGTTTTCACTGCAGTGCTGGTGGCCATTTCTCATGCTCCTGAGCACATCCGCTCATGCTTTGGAAGGTCGTTGCTTCTCTGTACTGACGCCTTGAGCAGCCTACAAGCTATCTGCCAATGCAACCCTCGCCATCCTTTGGCAACGACCATCCAGGAGTCCATCTAAGCCCTGGAACGGTCCATTCGTTCCGTGGGGTTTGTGTGGACCCCAGGCCACGTCGGAAGCCCAGGGAATGAACTTGCCGACAGGCTGGACAAACAGGCTACACAGAAACGGTTTCTGGAGATCGGCGTCCCTGTAACTGATTTGCGATCATTATTACGCCGCAAGGTTTTTCAGCTTTGGGAGACGGAATGGCATAATCTCAATACTCAAAACAAACTGCGTGCCTTTAAGGAGACTATGAATGTGTGGAAGTCCTCCATGAGGACCTCTCGCAGGGACTCTGTGGTTCCCTGCCGACTCCGCATTGGCCATATGTGGCTAACACACGGCTACCTCCTCCGCCGTGAGGACCCACCTTGGTATCACTGTGGCTCACATATGACTGTTGTCCACATCTTTCTGGACTGCCCACTTTTAGCCCCTTTGCAGGGGCTTTAAACCTTCCCAGCACCCTGCCTTCGGTGTTGGGTGACAATGCCTCAACAGCAGATTTAGTTTTACGTTTTATTCTCGAGGCGGTTTTTTATCGGACGTGGGCATTTAGCCTTCTGTCCGAGGCCGCCAGCGTTCCGCATTTTGATGCATTTCTTTGTCTTGGTGGTTGTCTTTTCCCTACATGTGTTCATCTCGCCTTGTCTTTTTGGGGTGGACATTTCAATGTATTGCAGAGTGGCTGGCCCATCCTCTTTTATTATTGTGATCAGTCAGCCTAGACCATCTGCTCTATGGTTTTAATACCTTCTTCTACTTTACCTTGTGGTGTACGTTTTCCCGTTTTTTGTTCGTTCCATTCGTTTTCTTTTTAGGTGTGGTTCCCCCATTCCTTTTCTCTCTTTTACTTTCTCAAACGTACTTTGGGTGTTTTTGTATCTTGAGCCATGCTCACGTCAGGAAAAAGGGACTGATGGCCCTGCATTTGGTCGCTTTATACCCCAACCCAACTAGCCAACCAACCAAACAAACTCCCTGAAGAGTTCCGTCGTCCCATGTGGAATTAAAATTCAAAATGAAAGGATATCAATTATGAGATTCGCTGATGACATTGTCATCCGCAATGAAAGTGAAGAAGAATTACAGGATCTGTTGAATGGAATGAACAGTCTAATGAGTACAGAATATGGATTGAGAGTAAATCGATGAACAACGGAAGTATTCAGAGGTAGCAAAAAGAGCAGCAACAAACTTAACGACAGGGTTTGTGATCACGAATCAGGCAGTAAAAAAACCATGACGGACGGAGCAAGGAGGACATAAAAAGTATAGTATGGCAATAACTTCATTCCTGGGCAAGAGAAGTCTACTAGTGTCAAACATAGGCCTGAAGTTGAGGAAGAAAGTTCTGAGAATGTACATCTGGAGATTAAAATTGTATGGTAGTGGGACAAGGAATGTGGGAAAACCAGAAAATAACAACATCGAAGCGTTTGAGATGTGGTGCTACAGAAGAACGTCGAAAATTATGTGGACGGATAGGGTAAGGAATCAGGAGGTTCTCCGCAGAATCGGCGAGGAAATGAATATATGTAAAACACTGGAAATGAGAAGGGACAGTATGATACGACATCTGTCAAGACGTGGCGGTATAATTTCCATGATATCAATGGGAGCTGTAGAGGGTAAAAACTGTAGAGGGACACAGATATTGGAATACATCCAGCTGGTAACAGGACGTAGGTGCTACTCTGAGATGAAGAGATTGGCTCAAGAGAGGAATTCGTGGCGGGCGACATTGAACCAGTCACAAGATTGATGACTGAAAAGGAAATCATCTGCACAGGTGGTCACACCAGAGTCTCATACTTTTACTTTATGTGCGTGGTTGTAGAGCCTACAGTCTGTAGATCACATCCTGGTGATATATCCCTTCCTTTTGGCTCACCGTGCTAAGCACGATCTTCCAGATTTTTTGCACCTAATATTTGTTGGCGACATACAGACTGCTCAAATGTTTCTTCTTTCAGGTGAAAAATTTTAAACTATTACCGGGGTAGGGACATGGTGAGTAGGGTTGGGGCACCTCCCGCCGCCAGGTGTGGTGGACTCTCCACCACACGTACTTTGCCGGCTACCTCTGTCATCTTCCTGTTACTCTGTTTTTATTACTTTGCTCTCACACCTTATTTTGCATTTTAGAGAGAGAGCTCCGATGGAAGTAAGACTTTTAGTATTGCTTACGACTGATTCTTGCATATGACGAAAGAAAAGGTGACGAGATTTTAACGCGTCCTCCGAGATAATGTATGTTTTTCCTATCTTTAAAAATTCATGAAGTCACGGGTGTGACAGCTACTGGAGAGTCGGCCCCTTCGCCTGCAGAGCCCTGTAGAACACTATCCCATCCCCGCCACAATTGACTTAATAATTTCTCCCACCTTATATTGTTATTGTCAATGTCAATAAAATTCACCAACAGTCGTGTGCTTTAAGATATTATTTTATTTTATTATGAAGGCTACCTGTTTCAGATCCCTCTTGCAGGGGTGCTCAGTTGCTATCACGTCTTCGAATCTAGCAATTGTATACTGATTGAACTCACAATAACCAGTGACTTATGGCGCTATACGATAAGTTGATTTATTTGGATTGATGAGCATGGGGCCTGAAGATGGCATAATGAAATGCTGGAACTGATAGCCTTCACAATAAAATAAAATAATATCTTACAGTACACGGCTGTTGGTGAGTTTTATTGACATTGACAATTACTTATCCAGCCAATGACCCCGGGCCATGCTTCAGAGATAATTTTATCATTGTTGGTCCAGTTGATGTCCATTACATTTGTAGCCTTCTCACTTTCAATGTTACGAATCTCCCGGCAAGAAGGACTTCTTTCCTTCACAACTGCCTTAGACCTTATTTGAGTTCAGAGAGGCGAGATGTGGATGAAGTTTCTCTTGCCATAGATGAGCTATGGGGGAAGCCTTCGTCTGCTGGCTCACATGCATCGACACCTCAATTTTATCCCTCTTGAAATATTTCTCAGCTCTGGCATCAATATTGCTGTCAATACTTCGATTTTATCGTTCATATAAATTTTCGTAATTTGATCAAATTTCTGGAAAAGTCACTAGCTCTCTATCACCCATCTCTTGAAAGAACTGATGACTTCGCTGTTTAGTCCCTCGACCCCCTCCCCCCCCCCCAATTCTTTCCAGCCTCCTACCAAACAAGAAACTATCCAAGAGCGTAGGGGGCAAGTGCTCTTCTGAGTTGAAGAGGTTGTCGCATGTGAAGACTGTGTGGCGGGCTACATCAGATTAATTATAAGAATGACGATTCACAAAAAAGTAAAAGAATAATAAAGTCAGTAATATCTATTCAGGCTAGAACTATTCCCAATGCGATCTGGGTTAAGGTAAGAGTCGAAGTTGACTCAAATTAGCAGTCGTATTATTTTAGAGGCAAATTACCTCAAGCGCTAAGCTGACACAATGCTTCAGAGAAATTTTGAAGAATAGAGGGAATATATTTCTTGATCACTCTGATATTATGGAAATTTGTTGTTATAGACGGCATAATTCACGTGATTAAAACAGGTGCCAAGATCAGGAATTCGTGAGAAATTGTTCTCAATATCATTTCTAGAATTTACAAGTACTTTGAACAGTAGCAGAATCTACTCATGAAGGCGGTGTCTTAAGTTTATTGGCTAACAGACCCAAATTTCAGAACTGTTTCAGCTTCGATGACTGCGAGTGTTACAAAAAGTATTAGATAAATTTGAAAAAAATATCTTTACAACTTGATGGAAGGTACTGAAGAGACTCAGACTTGCAAAAAAGTCACGGAACAATATCGTAAACATTAAATGGAAAAAAATCGAAAGGTTCATAATTTCTTAAGATTTGGGTGTTTCCAACAGTTCTGAAATATAGATAGTTCGCAAGGTTTAGGAAAACAAAGTTCAGACGTAGGAATGACAGTCCTTAGGGAAATATTTTCTTCTACTTTCATCCCAAATAACAACATGTAAGATAAAACAATGTACAACCGGTGATAAACGATATCTCAGCAAATGCGGCAAGACGGCAAGAGCTGACAAGTGCAAGAATTATCGTACAATCAGCTTAACAGCTCATGCATCCAAAGTGCTTACAAGAATAATATAAGGAAGAATGGAAATGAAGTCCCATGCATCTTGACAGAGCGTAGGGGAACAATGCGGGAGACCCGCACCGCCGTACTAGCCAAGGTCCTAATGGAGGTGATTTGTCGTTCCCTTTCTCCGCTCGTAATGGGGATGAATGATGAAGATGAACACGGCATAACAACACCCAGTCACCTCGATGCAGGTGAAAATCCTTGATCCCGCCGGGAATGGAACCCTGGACCCCATGCTCGGGAAGCGAGAATGTTACCGCGAGACCATGAGTTGCGGACCTACAGAATAATGGAAAAGAAAATTGAGGATGCGCTAGATCTGTTTGGCCTTAGGAAAGGTAAAGGCACGAGAGAGGCAATTCTGAAGTTGTGGTTAATAAAGGAAGCAAGACTAAACAAAAATCAAGACACGTTCATAGGATTTGTCGACCTGGAAAAAGCGTTCGACAATGTAAAATGGTGCAAGATGTTCGAAATTATGAGAAAAATAAGGATAAGCCATAGTGAAAGTCGGGTCAATAGACAAGAAGGAATAATAAGAGCGGACGGCTCGATCTGTACATCGAAGAAGCAATGAAGGAAATAAAAGAGAGTTTCAGGAGTGGAATTAAAATTCAAGGTGAAAGGATATCAATGATACGATTCGCTAATGACAGTGCTATCTTGAGTGAAAGTGAAGAAGAATTACACGGGTCTACTGAACGGAATGAACAGTCTAATGAGTACACAGTATGGATTGAGAGTAATTCGAAGAAAGGCGAAAGTAATGAGAAGTAGTAGAAATGAGAACAGCGAGAAACTTAACATCAGAATTGATGGTCACGAAGTAGATGAAGTTAGGGAATTCTGCTACCTAGACAGTTAAATAACCAATGACGGATGGAGCAAGGAGGACATCAAAACCACACCAGCATTGGCCAAAAGGGCATCCTGGACAAGAGAAGTCTACTAATATCAAATATCGACGTTAATTTGAGGAAAATATTTCTGAGAATGTACGTCTGAAGTGCAGCATTGTATGGTAGTGAAACAAGGACTGTGGGAAAAATGGAATAGAAGAGAATCGAAGCATTTGAGATGTGGTGCTATAGACGAATGTTGAAAATTAGGTGGACTGATAAGGTAAGGAATGAGAATGAGGAGGTTCTGCGCAGAATCGGAGAGGAAAGGAACGTGTGGAAAACACTGATAAGGAGAAGAGACGATGATAGGACATCTGTTAAGACATGAGGGAATAACTTCCATGGTACTAGATGGAGCTGCAGAGGGCAAAAACTGTAGAGGAAGACAGAGATTGGAATACATCCAGCAAATAATTGAGGACGTGGGTTGCAAGTGCTGCTCAGAGATGAAGAGGTTATCACAACATAGGAATTCGTGGCGGGCCGCATCAAACGAGTCAGGAGACTGATGACTGAAAAAAAAGGTTAAAACTTGTACTATGGATCCAGATATTTTTTTGGTCATCACTGTACTGACTGGTTTGATGCGGCCCGCCACGAATTCCATTCCTGTGCTAACCTCTTCATCTCAGAGTAGCACTTGCAACCTACGTCCTCAATTATTTGCTTGACGTATTCCAGTCTCTGTCTTCCTCTACAGTTTTTGCCCTCTACAGCTCCCTCTAGTACCATGGAAGTCATTCCCTCATGTCTTAGCAGATGACCTATCATCCTGTCCCTTCTCCTTATCAGTGTTTTCCACATATTCCTTTCCTCTCCGATTCTGCGTAGAACCTCCTCATTCCTTACCTTATCAGTCCACCTAATTTTCAACATTCGTCTATAGCACCACATCTCAAATGCTTCGATTCTCTTCTGTTCCGGTTTTCCCACAGTCCATGTTTCACTAGCATACAATGCTGTACTCCAGACGTACATCCTCAGAAATTTCTTCCTCAAATTAAGGCCGGTATTTGTTGTTAGTAGACATCTCTTGGCCAGAAATGCCTTATTTGCCATAGCGAGTCTGCTTTTGATGTCCTCCTTGCTCCGTCCGTCATTGGTTATTTCACTGCCTAGGCAGCAGAATTCCTTAACTTCATTGACTTCGTGACCATCAATCCTGATGTTAAGTTTCTCGCTGTTCTCATTTCTACTGCTTCTCATTACCTTCGTCTTTCTCCGATTTACTCTCAAACCATACTGTGTTCTCATTAGACTGTTCATTCCGTTCAGCGGATCATTTAATTATTCTTCACTTTCACTCAGGATAGCAATGTCATCAGCGAATCGTATCATTGATATCCGGGCCGGCCGCGCTGGTCTAGCGGTTCTGGCGCTGCAGTCCGGAACCGCGGGACTGCTACGGTCGCAGGTTCGAATCCTGCCTCGGGCATGGGTGTGTGTGATGTCCTTAGGTTAGTTAGGTTTAAGTAGTTCTAAGTTCTAGGGGACTTATGACCTAAGATGTTGAGTCCCATAGTGCTCAGAGCCATTTGAACCATTGATATCCTTTCACCTTGTATTTTAATTCCACTCCTGAACCTTTCTTTTATTTCCATCATTGCTTCCTCGATGCACAGATTGAAGAGTAGGGGCGAAAGGCTACAGCCTTGTCTTACACCCTTCTTAATACGAACACTTCGTTCTTGATCGTCCACTCTTATGATTCCCTCTTGGTTGTTGTACGTATTGTATATGACCCGTCTCTCCCTATAGCTTACCCCTACTTTTTTCAGAATCTCGAACAGCTTGCACCATTTTATATTGTCGAACGCTTTTCCCAGGTCGACAAATCCTATGAAAGTGTCTTGATTTTTCTTTAGCCTTGCTTCCATTATTAGCCGTAACGTCAGAATTGCCTCTCTCGTCCCTTTACTTTTCCTAAAGCCAAACTGATCGTCACCTAGCGCATTCTCACTTTTCTTTTCCATTCTTCTGTATATTATTCTTGTAAGCAGCTTCGATGCATGAGCTGTTAAGCTGATTGTGCGATAATTCTCGCACTTGTCAGCTCTTTCCGTCTTCGGAATTGTGTGGATGATGCTTTTCCGAAAGTCAGATGGTATATCGCCAGACTCATATATTCTACACACCAACGTGAATAGTCGTTTTGTTGCCACTTCCCCCAATGATTTTAGAAATTCTGATGGAATGTTATCTATCCCGCCTGCCTTATTTGACCGTAAGTCCTCCAAAGCTCTTTTAAATTCCGATTCTAATACTGGATCCCCTATCTCTTCTAAATCGACTCCTGTTTCTTCTTCTATCACATCAGACAAATCTTCACTCTCATAGAGGCTTTCAATGTATTCTTTCCACCTATCTGCTCTCTCCTCTGCATTTAACAGTGGAATTCCCGTTGCACTCTTAATGTTACCACCGTTGCTTTTAATGTCACCAAAGGTTGTTTTGACTTCCCTGTATGCTGAGTCTGTCCTTCCGACAATCATATCTTTTTCGATGTCTTCACATTTTTCCTGCAGCCATTTCGTCTTAGCTTCCCTGCACTTCCTATTTATTTCATTCCTCAGTGACTTGTATTTCTGTATTCCTAATTTTCCCGGAACATGTTTGTACTTCCTCCTTTCATCAATCAACTGCAGTATTTCTTCTGTTACCCATGGTTTCTTCGCAGCTACCTCCTTTGTACCTATGTTTTCCTTCCCAACTTCTGTGGTGGTCCTTTTTAGAGATGTCCATTCCTCTTCAACTGTACTGCCTACTGCGCTATTCCTTATTGCTGTATCTATAGCGTTAGAGAACTTCAAACGTATCTCGTCATTCCTTAGTACTTCCGTATCCCACTTCTTTGCGTATTGATTCTTCCTGACTAATGTCTTGAACTTCACCCTACTCTTCATCACTACTATATTGTGATCTGAGTCTATATCTGCTCCTGGGTACGCCTTACAATCCAGTATCTGATTTCGGAGTCTCTGTCTGACCATGACGTAATTTAATTGAAATCTTCCCGTATCTCCCGGCCTTTTCCAAGTATACCTCCTCCTCTTGTGATTCTTGAACAGGGTATTCGCTATTACTAACTGAAACTTGTTACAGAACTCAATTAGTCTTTCTCCTCTTTCATTTCTTGTCGCAAGCCCATATTCTCCTGTAACCTTTTCTTCTACTCCTTCCCCTACAACTGCATTCCAGTCGCCCATGACTATTAGATTTTCGTCCCCCTTTACATACTGCATTACCCTTTCAATATCCTCATACACTTTATCTATCTGTCCATCTTCAGTTTGCGACGTCGGCATGTATACCTGAACTATCGTTGTCGCTGTTGGTCTGCTGTCGATTCTGATTAGAACAACCCGGTCACTGAACTGTTCACAGTAACACACCCTCTGCCCTACCTTCATATTCATAACGAATCCTACACCTGTTATACCATTTTCTGCTGCTGTTGATATTACCCGATACTCATCTGACCAGAAATCCTTGTCTTCCTTCCACTTCACTTCACTGACCCCTACTATATCTAGATTTAGCCTTTGCATTTCCCTTTCCAGATTTTCTAGTTTCCCTGCCACGTTCAAACTTCTGACAGTCCACGCCCCGACTCGTAGAACGTTATCCTTTCGTTGATTATTCAATCTTTTTCTCATGGTAACCTCCCCCTTGGCAGTCCCCTCCCGGAGATCCGAATGGGTGACTATTCCGGAATCTTTTGCCAATGGAGAGATCATCATGACACTTCTTCAAATACAGGCCACATGTCCTGTGGATACACGTTACGTGTCTTTAATGCAGTGGTTTCCATTGCCTTCTGCATCCTCATGTCGTTGATCATTGCTGATTCTTCCGCCTTTAGGGGCAATTTCCCACCCCTAGGACAAGGGAGTGTCCTGAACCTCTATCTGCTCCTCCGCCCTCTTTGACAAGGCCGTTCGCAGAATGAGGCTGACTTCTCTTGCCGGAAGTCTTCGGCCGCCAATGCTGATTATTTATCAAAATTAAGGCAGTGGCGGGGATCGAACCCGGGACCGAAGACGTTTTGATTATGAATCAAAGACGCTACCCCTAGACCACGGGTAAGTAAGAGAAATGGCTGGGCCATGCGAGCGAGGGAGTGGCTTTTGAATCTGGAACAGGTGGGAAACATTCTCGGAAGATGACGATGATGGTAACGGTGACTACAAACTCCTGCTGACCGCAGAATTTCGTTTAGCAGTTGTTTCTTGTACGTGGCATCGAATATCCGTGACATGGCATTTAAATTTAGCCTCGAAAACGAATATTCCCGTAACAGTGTCGGAAACCTGTTAAATAATTATCTGCGTGGTTTACCCAGGAGTAGTCTATTAAGACCTGCTTTAAAAGCAATCACCGCTCTACGCTTGCCGCTTGCGTAGAGCTTAGCGTCGCTCGCCTCAGCAGTTAAATTAACATCGCGCCGAGTAATTTCCGAGGAAGTACCTTCTCCGCGCCGGCTGGCATGCGAATCTTGGGTCTCCTCTCCGTCTTTGCGCCTGCTGGATTAGGCGTTTCCCTTTCCGCTGTGCAGGAGCGCCTCCAGATGTAATGGAAATGCTTAGCCTCTCGTGTGACAAGCCACTGGCAAACTCCAAGAGCGATGCTACCTCGATATTGTGTACCAGGTGCTTGGTGCGACACAGATTCAACTCAGACTGTTGAAAACTGGCAACGGACGGGCACTGCTATTTGAAGCACTTTACCTGAACTTCGTTTATTTCAGTATTTTATTTACTTTCGTATCCTGCAGTCTAGAGATTAATGCACGTCGTATTTCACAACAAATTCTCTCAGTTTCAATGCATAGTTTATCTTGATTGAGTAAATTACCCTATAGTATCTTTCTAGAGTGCTTCCATTACTGTTTTGTACTGTACCTGAGCTAGATGCTACACGTGAAGTAGATATAAGTGGAGAATAAGAAAGAGAAAGGCACAGCGTGTAGATACTTCTCTCTCTACAGTTCTATAGAGAGTGGCGCACGAACGGCCGGCCCGGGTACTGGTTAGACTGCTCACAGAAGCCGGAGAATTTTCATCTGTTGTTCTGAAGCTGCTACAAGTACTTTTTGTATTGCCAGCACGAAAGCCGTTGCGACTTGGTTACGATGTGTGAACTAAATATCTTAGCGAGATGTATCCTCTTCAAAACAGAATCGCAAATAGTGGAGGCGTACGAGTCTACTGGTTCATTTAAGGAAACGCGAGTCATTTTTGCAAAGAAGTTTTCTGGCGTTTCCATACAAGCAAAGAGCGGTATACAGGCCTGGGAGACAACGTGGCGTACTACAGGGACAGCTGCAAACGCAAAGAAGAATCGAGCCCTGTCCGTTCGTACACCTGCTGTGATCGCGGCTATTCGAACACGAATGATGCAGAGTCCAAAGAAGTCGACACATAAACTGTTGCAACAAGTAAACGTTTCGCCAATAACTGAAGGAGGAATGTGTGGCGAAACATGTAAATTACTGTACGTGGCTATGTCATACAACTAACGGTAGAATTTTGGTCTGGAGCTGTACTTGATGAGTGATGAAACCTGGTTCCATCTGACAGGACATGTGAACTCCCAAGACAACTGATACTACTCAACAACCAATCCCTGTACTATTACTGCGGAGTCTCTTCACGGTGAAAAAATTGGAGTGTGGTGCGCCGCCTCTGTAAGTCGGACTGTGGGTGACATATTTTTTGAAATAACAGTAAACGATGCTGTGTGTATACGAATCTTTGAGGGATTCTACGCACAGTTGACCACCATGAACCAACGCGTGCTGTCTTTCAACAGGATGGGGCGAGCTGCGACACTTTACCAGAGTCAGTCTCACGAATTCATGAAAGATTCACAGAAGAAATGAGTGTCAGCAAAGTACACAGTATTGTAGCAGCTGAGTTCCACGGACCTAACCATTTGTGATTTTTATCTGCGGGGCTGTCTAATGGGAAATGTGACTGCAAACAATCGAATAACGTTGGAAGACTTGAAGGGGAATATTTGCAATGACATTTTGGGAACCGATGCGGCAGAGTTGCGCAAAGTATAAATTAAAGTTTTAGGGATCGCAAAACTGCATTGTAGCACAAGAAGGTCATTTTCAGTACCAATTGTTATGTAAAATACAAGAGGAATTGAAAAATCAGCCAACCAGTTGGAAATAAAGGTTTATTATCCCTTGACCATGGTTTCGATATTTGTAAAAATATCTCCTTCAGAAATAGTGGCCTTATTACATTACATGGTGGCATAATCAATTAAATGCAGCTGAGCGGCTCTTATCACAAACGAAATTGATGAAACAAGAGTTATGGCAAGCCATGGCTTTACATGGAGCCAGATTATAGTATAAGGTACATGTAAGTTACAGAAATATTTTATCCTGTGACGCCTATTACATTTATATGTCGACATGAGCCTGTACCTGTGAGCATTTGTTAGTGAGTAGTCATTCTGAAGTACGATATTTGTAATCGGGCTCTGTGTAAAGCCATGGCTTGCAATAATTCTTGTTTCATCAATTTCGTCTATTAAAAGAGCCGCTCTGCTGCTTTTAATCGATTGTGCCATAATGTGATGTAATAAGGGCAATACTTCTGAAAAAGTTCTTCCATTGTAATTTCAAATTGATGAAAATCGTTGATTTTAGCAAGATCGTAACTCTAATTAAATTTTCTAAATTGCATTCCAGACTTCTAATTCCGTTAGTCACTGAGACGCGCTGTCACGATTTTCAGCTTACGCGTCCAGCTGCAGGGGCAGTGAAAAAGGAGACAATGAGATCTGCCCCGTGTTACATGTGTCAGCTACATACAGTGCCTCGTAATTCGAGTCCACCAAGAAGGTGCTACGGCTACCTCTAGATGTTTGTGTGTAGAGACAGCTGAGAAAAGGGCAAATACTGCTGTATATCTTTTCCATCTCAAAGTTTTCATCAATTTTAGGACCGAAAATATACAACTTTCTACGCTGAACACTCTTCAAAAAAATGGTTCAAATGGCTCTGAGCACTATGGGACTCAACTGCTGAGGTCATTAGTCCCCTAGAACTTAGAACTAGTTAAACCTAACTAACCTAAGGACATCACAAACATCCATGCCCGAGGCAGGATTCGAACCTGCGACCGTAGCGGTCTTGCGGTTCCAGACTGCAGCGCCTTTAACCGCACGGCCACTTCGGCCGGCTGAACACTCTTCGGTGATAGTTCACTATACACGGTGAACATTAATAAAACCAGGGAGGGGTTCCTGACTAGAAATAGAGGAAGAAAGGTCTTTTGAACATGTATTCGGCAATCCATTGTTGCCACGGTAAATGGCGCTGACGAATAAAGTTCCTCTGACCACGCACCGTAAGTTCTCCAGCGTACTTAAGCAGCGGAATGGCCTGGTATTCATTTCGGGAGCAAGCAAGGATTGTGTTTGTGTAGGGTCAAGCACATCGAAACGGTGGGGAGGTAGCGCGCCTATGCCAAAACAAGTAACCTCACAGACACCAACCACATCTTGGGTACTTTCAGACAGGGAGGTGGCGGACTGCGTATACTAGATTTGGAGGACAGGTTTCTGCCAGGCAAGTGGACCGCCAACATGGTGTAAGACAAAGTGCGATGAAGTGTATCCTGCATGACAATCGCTACTATCCCTGTCACCTGCAACGTGTGCAAGGGTAATCGGCAGCGGATTTCCCTCTACGGCGACGAATATGTCGATGCCTTTTGCACCAAACCATCACAATTATGGGATTTCTGTCATTTTTCTGCTTTACCGGCGAAACAGTCATTACCAGGACTGACATGAATCTGCGTAATCGTCGTCTGTGGTCTACAGACACGGCACGTGACCTGAGGAACTTTCATTCATCTGCTTAGCTACAGTGGCAACGATACATTTCCGGACATATCTTCATAGGAACTTCTTTCCTCCATTTCCAGTTAGAAATCCGTCCCTACAGTTTGTCAGTTTTATTAATGTTCACCCTGTATAACCGTACACAACTGGATGGGCTGTTTCTTCAAAGCAAGCACATTTGTGTAAATCAAGTCAATAACTTATTCAAAAGCATCGTATGTGATTTATTCCGTTGATACTCCTTTTCTCAGAATAACAATAACCTGCAAAATAGACTAACTGTACTTCTCCCTAGTTAAAATGTTACGTGACAAAGATAGAAGGAGGGTAGTAATGGGTTCATGCTCGAATTATGTGGTATCCTCATTATAATTTATTTTCATGCGGATGATGCAGTCCCTCAGTGAATTACTTCAAGCCACCATTACTTGCAGTAAAATTTACTTGGTTAAAAATAAATAGGGACATCTGAAAAACCACCTTTCCGATAAAAAGACTTTCCACTATTTTCGATAGTCTGACTGTTCTGATGCATACTGCCACGCCTTCCTCTCAACATTATATAACCAAAATTGAATCCTTTTGACATCATATGTGTGAACTCACGATGTTTTAGCGTTTAAAAAGTTATTTGCTAAGTGAAGGAGTGATTAGTTATCTCAGCAGAATGGATCAAAAGAAAACCAAATAATTGGTTAACTTCCCCATGATTGTACATGTAGGTAAGAATGATCATTGCGTTAGCATGGCAAAACATACCTCATACCAATTAAACCCATTAAGCCAACAAACGAAGCTGTTTTCGTTGTTGCAACCGCACGCACGATACCACTTTGCCGCAAAACTGATCTCTAGGTATGAATCCCTCTCTCTCCCCCTCACACGGCCACGAATACTGGAGGCCCTATACACAACTGTCGCTTAAAAGTTCCTGAAATAACATGCATGTGCTTGTCATTTACGTCATCGTAATTTATGACGTCTGTGTCAGCATATACATCTCGCATTTGGTCATAAAAATGGGTCATTAAATATATGCGGCACCCTTCGCGAGATATTTGACTGTAAGGTGTTTTTGTGACATTTTTGCGAAGCTACTTGGCTGGTTTTTTTAAGTATGAAGAAATAACTCATTAGTCTTACTAACATTAATAACAATCTATCTATCACTGCTCATATTTTCTCCAGAATATAAAGACTAATATATTTAATGTGCAACACCATTGGAACTTTCCAACGAACAACTCATTTGACTGAGTTGGCTTTTCTTTTTATTGCGTAATTTCAATACTACCAGATAATCATGAATTCTTAACATTTTCTAAATGTGTAGTAATGGTACTATTATTTGGATCTACTCAGGAAGAAGCCTTCGGCTATTTACTCTTAAGGTATGTCTATATTGTTCTTTAATTACATTGTATCAATCTCTTTTTAATTCTCTTAATATTACAGCTACTCCACCAACACTAAGAGTTCTGTCTGCAAAATGACAAGACAACCAATTAATTCAGCTCTGGCTAATGACTAACCAGTTTTGTTGAATCCACCTACACACTAAAGCATAAACTTAGCCTTCTCATATCAGAAAAAAAATCATGCCTAATCACAGAAGACGAACTAAAAAAGTTGAGTTATCATCAAGTTGTTAATAACTCCAGCTCAGGCATAGTCACACTAGTTACTCTCCCAAAAAGCTACTACTACTACACTTTCAGTTACTGAGTTACCCATCCACAGGTCGCAATGGGAAAGGTCCTCTTCCATTACATATCATACGTAGTCAGAGACTTCCTGCTTGAGCCACTCACAAATCTGTTCCACTTAGGGCATAACATTTTAAAAACGCAGTAGATAGTATCCGGATATCCCTTTTTTCCTTCTCTAGTTTAGGACCATTAGAGACCACATCAAGTAACTATAAAGTATTTCTCAAAACTTTCTTTTCTAGCTCGTAATCGTTGCACTCTCTCTCTGTCCACCTGCCTTTACCCCTCTGTCCAGTCATGTGCCATTCTGCTTCTGCTTCTCATGGAGGCTCTGAAAGCTGGTGATCCGTGATCTGTACTCCGATGTGTTAGAAATGTGTTACTAGTTCAGTCCAATCCTCGTGAAGTCCTTCGTTATTTCCCTCAACAGTTTATCGGAGAGTTTGTCTGTTGTCCAGTACATTAAAAATCTGTTTCGCTACTCGAGTTGCAGCCATCCTGGTAATATTCCCGTAGAACGTTACTCGTCGTTTCCTTACTGACTTCATCACTCTTCCTAGCAGTCTATAACGTACGTCTGTAAGCATAAGACCCATTACTTTCTTAAAGATCTTGCAGTCCAACTTCTCGGTTTTTCCCAGTCCAGAATTTTCTGTTATTTTGAGGCATTTGCTCGTTTATATACATTCGGATTTGATAACTAAGTTATTGTATTCGACTTTAAAATTTCTTGAGATACCTTTGCGTCCTAAGAAAAGAAGCGGCCATCTTCTCTCTTGTGCTATCATTGGGGTGTTTTTCGCCAGTCTTCGTTTCTTCTGATTCACGAAGGCATTTGTTCACTTTTTCTATTGTACGGTACTCTGTTGTTGGGTGATGAGGTGATGTTCAGATGTTGGTTATATACGTTGTTTTATCAAAAGACATTTGGAGACTAATTTTTTCTGCTTGTTTCTTCACCGTGCTTATTAGCTTCGCCATCTCATCGGCGAATTCAAGAGCTGCTCAATTACCCAGGTAACAGTTATTGTACGTTACGTTTTTCAAAGCTTCATATCTTTTTTTAATTAGCTGCTTAGCTGGGTGGTAACGTGCTCGCCTCCCACGCAAGCGGGCCCAGGTTCGATTCTCGGCCAGGTTGGAGATTTTCTCCGCTCGGGGTCTCGGTGTTGTGTTGTCCTCATCACTGGGGCGTAAGTCGCCCAATGTGGCGTCGAACGAAATAAGACTTGTACTTGGCGGCCGAACTTCCCCGAATCGGGGCCTCCCGACCAACGATGCCATACGCTCATTTCCATTTTTTTGAATTACCATTAGATTCGTGTTTACCAACAGAAGGTACTGAAATCCCTGGACTAGCAGGACAGAGCGGGTGAGGTTATATTAGTGGAAAGGGGCCAAAATAAGTTGCTGTCAGTTACACCCAACATATAACTTTCATTAGTTAAAACACACAATAACATAAGCAAAAATTAAAAAATCTCAAGGCTTTAACGAAAGTGCTCCTTTGACTTCATTTAAATCGGCTGAAAGCCGCATACGAAAATCCAGGGCCCAAGACCTAAGCAAGGAACTGAGGTACAATTCTCCTGGAAGTTTCACTTCCTTAAAAAAAAAAAAAAAATTTACATCAATAAAATAGGCTGAAGACCACACATTAAGAAAGAACAGTGTTAAGGCTTAAGGCCAAAACAAAGATTTTCAATGTTAATTCTAAATAGGCTGAAACCCGGGTGAAGGCCACGTACTAAAGAATACCAATCTTATGACCTAAGGGCAAAACAAAAATTTTGAAATTTTAATTTAACAGAGATTAAAACACGGGTAATAGCCACATACCATGTCAAAACAATTTTACGGGTTAAGGCCTAGGAAGAAGAGCTTTCAATTTAACAGGCTGAGGGCCTTAGCTTAAAACATTTCATGCAAACTCGGTTGAAGGCCTCATACTTTAGTATGAATAACAACGTTATGACTTAAGGCAAGACCAAGGTTTTGAATTTTTAGTTTAAGAAAGATTAAAACTGGGCTGAAGGCCAAACACCATGGAGAAAACAATTTCACAGCTTAAGGCCTAAAGAGAAAAAAGCTTACAATTTTAATAAGCTAAAACTTGGCTGAAGGCCACACAGAGTACTTAAGACTAAAACGAAATCACTATGTACAACACAAGGAGCGGAGCTCAGAAGGTTCCAAGGGTCGGCCTGGGAAGTAACACTAACGTACGTTTAAGTGAGAGAGGCAGCCAGACCGACAACCTCTCAATCGAAAGGCCACCCAACCAAAGGTCAGCCGACAAACCAACTAACAAAATCAGATCTGCTCCACCAGACGAGCAAACGACAACAAGACGTCAATAGCAAAACTTCTGGATACTGGTGCCCAATCCAGCCAAGTCAGAATAAACGCCCAAAACTACCAACACACCTCAGCTGTCGAACTACACGCTGTGCTGGACAGCAACAACACGACAGGAAAATACACTGCCAAAAACGACGTCAACGGCCAGGGCAGGTAAGCGGAACGTTAACGGCCACAAGACAGAAGATACCGCCGGTGCACTTCATTAGTGAAGGAGTGAAGTTAAAGCCCATCCAAGAAAACGGCTGCAATTCTGACTTCAATGCTCATACGTTGTTGCTTGCGGGAATCCCGAATAAAGCGACAACCAGGATAAAACGAGGAGAAGTGATAGCAGTTGAGGCTTGATAGTAGGTTAAGTGAGCACTCAACTTTAGTGTCCAAGGTCGGTGGGCGACGACCTTCGTAGCCCTCGCAAGGAGTGCCTCAGAACTCCAACCGCGCGTGCGCGCCGCCAGCGGCTGCGGCTCGTCCTCGCGCGATGGGGACCTCCTCGCTGCTCTGCGCTAACCGACCGACTGCCTCAACCCGGAAACGGTCAGAGGACCAAATATACGTCGGCTGATGGGATGACTGACCGAACGACCAACCAGCGGTCGTTCCTGCTCCAGTCTCCTTCAGTCGGACAGTGCATGTGTGTCGCCAGCGTTCGGCAAGTACTGGCTGTCCGTACCTCACTGGTTCTCTGTCCTGGACGCTCCTTCGTCGCCGACCGCTGCTCCGTCCCCGACTGCAGTGCTGGTCCGTCTCCAACTGACTTCCAGACACATGCCGACTCGGAAATACTATCGGTCGCTCCAGAGATGGTACGACAGTGCACTTATCGATAAGCGCTGCTGCTGCCACTCACGGGCAAGGAAGGCAGAAAGTTAGTGGCGCCAGTAAATGGAATAAGAAAACGAGGCGGCAGTACCGTAAAAGAAGATGACAAACAACTCATGTACCTCATCTGTGCCACTCACCCTTGCAGCTCTCATCTCGGCCTGGAGAGGTCAGAACCATCACCTCACTAAGTACACGTGTTTGACGTAGATACCAAGAGAGCGATCGAAAATGCACTCGGGATGATTCTGAAGACGAATGACAATCTTTTTTGTTAACTAAGTGCACGGGAAGCGCAGACGGCTCCACCCGATGGTAACAGTGCGGCCTTTAAAGTCGCACTGGCCACTGACATCTAGGCAACGCTACAATTATGCTAATCAGAAATCCATAAGCAAACCCAGTAATTTGGTCTACACCACTGTGTTACCCGACCAGGATATTTTCTTTTTAATTCACTGGCTTCATGGACGTACCCATACTGTCACCTGACAAGGGAACCTCCCCGTCGCACCCCCCTCAGATTTAGTTATAAGTTAGCACAGTGGATAGCCCTAGAAAAACTGAACACAAATCAGTCGAGAAAACAGGAAGAAGTTGTGTAGAACTATGAAAAAAATTAGTAAAATAGACAAACTGAGTAGTCCGTGCGAAGATAGGCAACATCAAGGAGGCTGGGAGTGTAGGAGCGCCGTGGTCCCGTGGTTAGCGAGAGCAACTACGGAACGAGAGGTCCTAGGTTCAAGTCTTCCCTCGAGTGAAAAGTTTAATTTTTTATTTTCAGTTTATATGACAAACTCTTATGTTTACATCACTTTTTTGGGAGTGATTATCACGTCCACAAGAAAACCTAAATCGGGCAAGGTAGAAGAATCTTTTTACCAATTCGCTAAGTGTACAAGTTAGGTGGGTCGACAACATATTCCTGTCATGTGACGCACATGCTGTCACCAGTGTCGTATAGAATATATCAGATGTGTTTTCCTGTGGAGGAATCGGTTGACCTATGACCTTGCGATCAAACGTTTTCGGTTCCCATTGGAGAGGCACGTCCTTTCGTCTACTAATCGCACGGTTTTGCGGTGCGTTCGCAAAACACAGACACTAAACTTATTACAGTGAACAGAGACGTCAATGAACGAAGGGACAGATCATAACTTTGCGAAAATAAAGAGAGTAAAATTTTCAGCCAAGGGAAGACTTGAACCAAGGACCTCTCGTTCCGCAACTACCCACGCTAACCACGGGACCACGGCGCTCCTGAGCTCCCCTTATCCTTCATGTTGCCTATCTTATGCATGGACTACCCAGTTTGTATATTTTACTAATTTTTTTCATAGTTCCACACAACTTCTTCCTGTTTTCTCGATTGATCTGTGTTCAGTTTTTCAAGGCCTATCCACTGTGCCAACTTATAACTAAATCTGAGGGGGTTGCGATGGGGAGGTTCCCTTGTGAGTAGCAAAATGTAAATTTGACGATACGAACTTGAGAACAACATAATACGCAAAGCGGAGAAAATCTCCGTCCCGGCTGGGAATCGAACCCGGGCCCATTGATTATCAGTCCACAACGCTGAACGTCCATCTGCCGCGGCGGATACTCGATATTACTGCACTTTGGCTCGCGTTTCCGATACCGGAAACACGCGGTGACGTTACAGTAAACAAGTACAGTTATGACTAAGTAGAACTCACCGAACTGTGAATGATTTCGAGGCAGTTGTGCACATGAGTCTCGAGTGCTTTACATTGCCCCCGTGAAATATCACGATAGAAACTCACAGTAAATCGACCGAAGCGCACTCACTCTCAGGTGCAATAACATTGCGGTCGACTAGTAGTACGTAATACGACTCGGCGCTGCTCAAATTTCAAACAGTCGCGGCAACAGGAAACTGCTCTAAATATTGGTTTATGATATTTACTGTAACAACGTCGATCTGACAAATAGTTACAATTTGTGATACTATAATTACACTACACATTACTTATAAAGTAATAGAATTCCTTCCGGAAGATGCATTGCTTGTAGTACTCAGATTAAATAAGTTACTAGTATTTTAGCTGGATCTGCAATACTCTTCCTGAAATTTTTTATGCGTCACTAAAATTATTGCAGAGAGTTAAAGAATATAATGGAAATCTGTCGAGCAGCATATATAACATGGCAGCTCCCCTAGTTTCCGCATGCTGTTCTAGATTAACATAAAATTTAACACTGGTATTTTCTTTTTTTTGTGCGGAATGTGCCAAATGACATAATGAGAATGCCGGCGAGAGAAGAAAGGGAAAGTAAAGTTGTGTAATACTTGCGACTAATAATCGACGCCAAGAGCAAATTTTTAGTCAAAAAAACCTGTGCCGCCTTCAGTTACACATACATGAGTGCACAGAGCAGAACAGAAGAGACATATAAAGAGGCGGGCTAAGAGTGTGAAAGACTCCTTTAGCCGTCACACAACTCTTTTTCTTATGTTGATCTCGACATATTGCACGTATACACATACCCCAGCGCCAGTTTTTGTTCCCTCCGCCATGAATTTCGAAATAATGGTGTGACGCAAAACTTTTGTCGGTGCGAGTACAAGTAAGCAAATTTCGCTTATCTGTCGGTGCGAACAACGTGGCCGCACAGGTGAGGCTGCAGTGCGGGCCGAGGGCAGGTGCAGCGCTGTGCCCCGCACGTATCGGGTCGTCAGCGCAGACAGCTGACTGCCGGCAGCGCTCATTGGCTGCGGCTGCTGCCGCCCACCTGACACACGCGGTCCGCCGCCGTAATTGGACTTCACTTCAGAGCGCCCGCAGGGGATTAACGACCCACGTCTGCATCCTAGCCACCAGCCAGACGCACGAACTCGGATGTCTGTCGGATAGGGAAGGGAAGGAATATTTCAACTTATCTACGTCGAGATCATTCGAGGCTCTGTTGGACAAGCCCAGGTTAGGAAATTAGAGACGAGGTTCTGAAGTTACTTTTGTAATCTCCCTCACGCTACATTTTGCTCATCATTTTTTTAAAATTGAAGCGTTTTCTTTGCGATCATCGGTAACAAATAAGGGGCGGCTAACAGGATGAACATGTTGCGAACAGAACCTAACCGTTTTACCTAAAACGAAAACGTGTTTGTTTATTTTACGAGTTTTTAGGTCAGCAGTGAATCGAATGAAGTGAAAAAGCTGATTAGAAAGGATAACAGTTCACACTATCTACTTCGTTTACTGAGCTCGTAACCGACTTCATAGTGAAACGTCCCATTTGAACAATTATACATGACTGTGCTTAAACTGACACACAATATTTTTTAGCGCAACGCAATCTGACTCTCAAAAATCTCTACAAAAGAATGGCCCTGACTAACATTAACCTATACCTTTCACAAATCACTTACCTCACCAAAAATCTTCGTTATTCGCACTACTGCAAAACAGCGAGCGCCACTACTGCCAGTTAAATAAAAGATTCAAACTACTGAAGGCACTAACTACTGACAGGCATAGTTAGCAAATGAAAGATTTTGATAGAGAACAAACAATGTATTTACCTTAATAGTCATAATATATATAGCAGTTCATGACATCCAGTCTTACAAATTTCAAAACTCCGCCATCTCTCTCCCCACATCCACCACTGCTGGCGGCTCACCTCCAACTGCTCAACGCTACGCGCTGTTCACATCCAGCTGCCCAACACTACAATGGCAGACAATAATGCAAACTAGCCACAGACTGCACACAGCACAGCCAGTGATTTTCATACAGAGCGCTACGTGGCGTTACCAATATAAAAACCTAAACAGCCTACTTACAATAGCAACGGTTAGGCCCAACGTGCTCATACTACCAGGTAAATTTACTTAGACTTTCACACAGAAGTTTACCAGTACTGTATTGCTTTTCCAGTTTAAACTATCACGTTACAGAAGTTCACGAAAACCAATAAAAGACTGCTCCTGGCAAGAATGACAACAGTGATTTGGTCATTGTTTATGCGCAAATTTGGGCACCTTCCGCAAATACACCGATTAATCACTCATTGTTAGTCTACCATTCGCCAGAAAGCGAAGCTCATATTTTACCAAAATCTACAAAATCTTTATATTATTTGCTCTTACGCGACTGCATATGACCATATCTTGTGAGACTTGAAAGTTTGCCATCGCCTCGCATAAAGGTGCACGAACGGCAGCGCCTGGCCTTTGATGAACTGAACAGCTAGACAACGCCTCCTACCGGAAAAGGCACACTAAACTCCGAATGTTCCAGAGAACATCATAAGAGGATGATGCACTATGTCATACCACTGCCGGTAGCAGCGCACCTTACGAACTGATAATGAAGGCAAGACTTATGAAATATAAATGAGATTTAGCGACATAATTAAATAACATGTTCAAAATAGACTGTATGAGAAGACGTGTAAAATAAAATGTGCACAAGAACTATAATAGAACAATAAGAATGAAATACCAAAAGAGAATCGATAGTATTTGTAATGGTTTAATGCCGGGTGCAGTCTTTATCATCCCGTGTTCATTCGTTACATCGAAGAAGTAATGACAGAAATAAAAGAAACTTTCAGCAGTATGAATAAAATTGACGGTGAAAGGACATCAATGATAAGATTTCATTGCAACAGTGCTATCCTCAGTAAATGTGGGGAAGAATAAGTAACAATCTAACGAACACAGAATAAGGATCGGGACATACGAAACTAATGGTTAATAATAGAAGTGAAATTAGCAATAAACTTAGCAGCTTTTGTCAAAACAGTGTAGTCAACAGATTACTATACATGCTGATACGGTGGACATTCCCTTAGTTCCACAGAATGATGGTCATAATCTAACGAACTTGACATGCTTCCAAGTTATCAAGTACGCTCTTAAAATAAAAGGATCTTTTTTCAATTAGTATTTTGAATGTTTTTATGCGCCTCGCCATGAATTCCTCTCAACTGTTTGTTGAATATATTACTATCTCTGTTTCCTCTACAGTTCTACCCTCTACAGCTCCCTCTAGCATCATACAAGTTCTTTCCTGATGTCTTGATGGATGTCCTATGATACCGCATCTTCTTGTTGTCAGAGTATTATATATATTCCTCTCCTCTCCGATTCTCGGAGGAACCTGCTCATTCCTGAACTTATCAGTCGACCTAATTTTTAGCATTCGTCTGTAGCACCATACCTCAAATGCTTCGATTCTCTTTTCCGGTCTTCCCACAGTCCATGTTTCACTACCGTACAATGCTGTGCTCCAAACGTACATTCTCAGAAATTTCTTCCTCAAATTAAGAGCTGTATTTTATACTAGTGGACTTCCTTGGCCAGAAATGCCCTTTCCGCCAGAGGTAGTCTGCTTCATATGTCATTACTCTGTCCTTCATGGGTTATTTTTCTGTCTAGGCAGGAGAATTCCTTCATCTGCTTCGTGAACACCAATTTTGATGTTTTCTCGATGTTCTAATGGTTCAAATGGCTCTGAGCACTATGGAACTTAACATCTATGGTCATCAGTCCCCTAGAACTTAGAACTACTTAAACCTAACTAACCTAAGGACGTCACACAACACCCAGTCATCACACTCGATGTTCTCATTTCTGCTACCAATCATTACTTTCGTCTTTCTTCGATTTACTCTCAATTCATATTCTGTACTCATTAGACTTTTCACTCCATTCAGCATACCATGCTCCATCTTCTTCAATTCCACTCAATAGCAATGTCATCAGCGAATCGTATCATTGACATCCTTTTGCCTTGAATTTTAATCCCACTCCTGAACCTTTGTTTTATTTCCTCCATTGCTTCTTCGATTTACAGACTGAACAGTAGGGGTGAAAGAATACATCCCTGTCTGACACCCTTTTAGTACGAGCACTTCGTTGTTGTTCGTCTACTCTTACTGTTCGTTCATGCCTCTCGTACACATTGCATATTATCCGTCTCTGCCTATAGCTTACTCCTATTTTCCTCAGAATTTCGAACATCTTGCACCATTTTATATTGTCGAACGCTTGTTCCAGATCGACAGATCCTATGAACGTATCTTGATTCTTCTTTAGTCTTGCTTCCATTATTAACTTCAGCGTCAGAACTGCCTCTCTGGTGGCATTAGCTTTCCTAAAGCCAAACTGATCGCCAGCTAACAGATCCTTAGTTCTCTTTTCCATTTCTTTCTATATTATTCTTGTCAGAAGCTTCGATAAACCCAGCTGATTGTGCGATAATTCTCGCACTTGTCGCCTTTTCTATCTTCGGAATTGTGTGAATGACGTTTCTCCGAAGGTCTTATTCTATATCGCCAGTCTCATACAATCTGCACACCAGCGTGAATAGTCGTTTTGTTGGCACTTCTCACAACAATTTTAGAAATTCTGATGGAATGTTATCTATCCCTCCTGCCTTATTAACTCTGATTCTAATAATGGATCCCCTGTCTCTTTCCGGTTCTAGGCGGTTCTATGCCCTGCAGTCTGGAACCGCGAGACCGCTACGGTCGCAGGTTCGAATCCTGCCTCGGGCATGGATGTGTGTGATGTCCTTAGGTTAGTTAGGTTTAACTAGATCTAAGTTCTGGGGGCTAATAACCTCAGAAGTTGAGTTCCATAGTGCTCAGAGCCATTTGAACCATTTTTGAACCCTGTCTCTTTCCTGTCGACTCCTGTTTCTTCTTTAATCACGTCATACAGGCCAGCAATGTACTCTTTCCACTTACGTACTCCCATTGCAGTGTTAATGTTACCCCCTTGCTTTTAATTTCACCGTAAGTTGTTTTGACTTTTCTTTTTGCTAATTCAGTCCTTCCGTCAATCATTTCTTTTTCGATTCTCTGCCTTAGATTCCCTGCACTTAATATTTATTTCTATAAATTACTTCTCTCCCCAATTTGTTGCAACAATAAGTATAATTTAAATGTATATTCTTGATATCTGTTTAGTTTCTGCTGCCGTTTCATTATTGTCGGTTGCGTTTGAATAGTGTGAAGTCAACGTGTATTTGAAATGAATGATTTGACAGACTTAATTCTGGATGGGTAATTTCATTTTGTATGATTTTAATAATCATTTAAAGTTCACAGCATATTTAATAGTAGGAACGTTAGATCAGTGATTTTCATGACTATATTTCAGACATGCATGTGCGTGACGGAAATAGGAGTGACATTTTTCTTGTCATGCTTCCTGAAGGACCTTATAAGAATGAAAAATAATTTATTTGTTTACAGGAAACGAATTAAGTTGCATGATCTTTGCGAAATTCTGGACAGTACTTTTGATCTGGCTGGAAATGAACTAGGTGTGACACTTTTCCCACCCAGTAATGCAACTAATGACCTGACAGACAAAGATTCTGGCCCTGAGTAATCTTGATAATATATCAGCGAACCAATTCAGTTACAGTGTTTTCTTAACAAACTCTGATATGAGTATTAGAGCCATCACTGACAACACTGATAATAATCCAACATCATCATCTTCAAGTACTATCGTTCCCGGACTATCTGAATCGTCAAACAAAAACCTGGCACCACACATTGCAATTCCACTTCCTCTTGGTCGTAGACTAAGGGGAAAGACCGAAAAAGAGCTTCAGTATAAATGGACATAGGATGATTTAGCACCATCTCATACTGTATGGCTCCTCATACAAAACCTGGGAAAAGCCCATTAGACTATTTCAACCATTTTTTTGATGATAAATGATTAGGATGATGATTATACATACCAGTCAATATTCCACCAAAAGAAACAAGCTAGGTGACTGCAGTGAAAATAAAATGCCTTTGTTAATAAGAATTCCTGTTTTGACTGGTGGCATAGTAGTTTCAAGGAGGAAAATGTACTGACATGCGGGAAATGGTAGTCACAATGAGCTTGTGACAAATGATACACTAAAGACATATTTGATTTCACTATAACAAATATGCATGTCTGTAACAAAGATAAATTTGATCATTTTGCTAAAATATGTCAGCTAATAAGTATACTGGATGACAATTTCAAACATTTTGCACCACGCCAACTATATCATTCCATAGGTGGGTCCATGGCTGCAAACAATTTATCAAAGGAAAGCTGATTCGTTAAGGGTGCAAATTCTGGGGTGGAGTGACTAGTGATGGTTACTTTGTGTAGTTGGAACCTTATCAAGAAGCTGAAACTCGCAAAGAAAAATGTGTTCAGAAAGTACTTAGAATACGGAGCCGTAACGAAATATGCCAACCAACTCATTTGTGATGTACCACATCGATTCTTCTTTGATAATCTGTTTACCAGTATTGAAATTTTACAAGATCGAAGAAATCAGGCATTGATGCGGCAATTCCCAAGATCTGCATACTGACCGAATTTGAAGAACTCGGAAAGGAGGACACGAGAACCATGCTCAGATAGAGAGTCGGGTAAATATTAATTTCACTCAGAAAATTAGTTGTTTTACAAGAAATACCGGTATATACCTACCATACTCAAGAAAGTTTTTTTTTTCATTGTTCCAGGTGTATCGATCGCCCGATGGAACGATGATAACATTGTTACCAGTGGCACAAACTATAATCAAGTTTTGACGCTCAGACAAGTTGGACGTTTTCCAGGAAGGAGAAACAGATGGCGTCAGTGTCTCAATCGAAAGTTTTTCAAGCATAGAGCAGCCATATGTGAGGTACTGAGATGAGTACTAAAAGAAATCCGTTAAGTTTCGGTTACGCGATAAATCACACAAAACTGAAGGCCGTAAATTCAGATAGATACTTAGGGATTACAGTTACGATTAAGACAGTTACAATGATTGCATAGGTATTGTTGTGCGGAAAGCAAATCGAAGACTGCGTATTATTGGCAGAACACTTCGGAAGATGCAGCAGGTTTATTAAGAAGACTGCAAGGGGCCAGCTCAAGAGGAGGGGGGGCGGGGGGGGGGGGCCGAGAACTATGCCACTGCCAAGCACGGCAGATTCTTTTGAGGCGACACAGTCTTTTTATACCTTTCCAAAAGTGTAAATTAAGCAAGACCAAGAAAGTTTGGCATAAATGAAGAAGTGTGAGAATAAGATGGAAGTATATCTCATCCATTAAATCTACGGTCTTACAGAAAATTGTAGGGTATCACGAAACAGATAACGGATGAAAGACTGGAGTTAGTCACCTTGGGTGCGTCTTTCAAAAAAGCAACAACTGAAAACTACCTACGCCCGCGTGAAAGCTCCTGCAAAAGCGAAAAATTTTACTACAAAGAAATAAATATAAATGTAAACAAAGAGTGTAACAAAAAAGTACGGCACATACTGCAAGACACATTCCTCACACATAGTCGAAGAAATTACGTCATATGGACATGGGCCTGGAAACGCTTTGTTTCCATATTACAGCTCATTTTCTCCAACTCATTAATCATCGGAAACACACACGAACAGAACACACTAGCATACCAACTCTTTCTCACATGCCACGTTCAATATACCCTCAGTGGGCACTGATACGTGCATTAACTCTCCGTTGTAGTGAATTTCCAATGCGCTGGAGTACCGCTTGTGGACACGGAGACTGAACATTTTGTACTCAGGTTCCATATTCATGAGCTTTCAAATGCTCCCACAAATAAAAGTCCGCTGTGTTTAGGTCCGGAGAGCGTGGAGGCCAGGCAGTTGGTCCATCCATTTGACATCGAACGGACATTAACACTAAAATGAGGAGATTTTGAGGGTTGATGCCTCTGTCAATTCAAACGGAAGGCATATTAAATATCTCCTCTGACAAAGAATTGCGTGTGGTATGTTCTGGTCGTGTGGGATTCCCACGGTTAATGAGTGGAGAAAATAAACTGTAGCATGGAAACAAAGCGATTCCAGACTCATGTTCATACAACGTAATTTCTTCGTCTACGTGTAAAAAACGTGTTCTACAATTTTTGCCTTTTATATTTGTTACACCCTGTATAGGACCGTTGATCACCTACAGGATCGTCCCTGAGAAAATCACTTTGTAATAAATAAATAAAGAATAAGTAAAAGCCGGCCGGTGTGGCCAAGCGGTTAAAGGCGCTACAGTCTGGAACCGCGTGACCGCTACGGTCGCAGGTTCGAATCCTGCCTCGGGCATGGATGTGTGTGATGTCCTTAGGTTAGTTAGGTTTCAGTAGTTCTAGGGAACTGATGACCTTAGAAGTTAAGTCCCATAGTGCTCAGATCCATTTGAATAAGTAAAACATGCACTGCCTGTCATACTTCAGTCTTTTGCATCCAGACATTGAGATGAAGTGGCGTTTACACATGACAAGATGCATGCCATCCTTACCCCATCACATCCTCTCCTTTGGATCTGCCATTAATACAATTTAGATTGCTGTTTTTCTTGCCACTCTCCTATAAATTAATTTTTACTGCTTTGGCTGTAACTTCTTTCAAGTTTTCCCTCATCCCTTTCTTCTTCAGTGGTTAAACCATAATCAGAAAACACTGATATTAATATCACACGTATGGGCTGGTAGACAGTCGGCTTTCAGTCGTGGTAGCCTGCGGAACTGCCCCGCGCGCCTTCCAGCGCTCCACTCTTAGCGTTGTTTATTTGCGCGCCGCGGTACTCGAGTTTATAGAGTCCACTATTACCGTACCTCATTTCGCACTCATACCGCCGTGCAACGGTCAAAGTAACGTTTCAGACTGAACATCCACGGCCAACAGTTCATACGAGGGGATCTGCGTTTGAGTGAAGCGATCCCGGCGTCGAAGTTCACGTCCGTACCTGTCACCTACGCGACGGTAGCACGGAACCCTGCCACGCCACTTCAGGATACGCCTGAAGCCTTGTCAACGCCACCCACCGCACCACAACACGCCGACAAGACCAGCATGGCATCACCGCCAGTGGTCGCACCGGCAACATTCAATCTCAGGACCGTGACGGGCGACCCTGCTCGAACCATGGATGTCGAACTAGACGTCGTGCCGACTGCTGCCTTTATCGAGATAGGTATAGCGTAGGACGATGGGCGACCACCTTCTGATTCTTAACAATACAGTAGGAAACAGTGGTCGTTGAGGAAGCGCAAGAAACGGCGACGAACATCTTCCGATCACGCTCCCCTACAGATGACCTCGCGAGATGATGACCGGATGTTTGCTGGTGATCTTCCACACTGCTCCCAGCCACGTGGTACGACCACTACTAGCAACCCTCCTGTGAGAATCCTCTCTCAATCCAGAACACGAACTCAATGTTGCCAGTACATGAGGACGGCAGATCCACCGCAGCTATTATCACAGCGCCTGCTTCTCCCGCTACGACAGTAAACGACTGTCGCATGTCATTGGCATCAGCATCCTGGCGCCGATGATGTTGAGGAAGGAGAGGATCAGACCACCAACGTGCCCAGAGAGAGCATCCCACGGAGGCGCCTGAACCGGCGACCTGCCAGTAATCGTGACCACTGCAGCAGACCCGGTGGGTGTACAACTGCAGGATCAAGCAACTTACGGGTATTCGGCCAGGTAATATTTTCAGGTCTCACCTGCAGGATGCTTCCATCACACTTCCTGCATCCACTGCAAGGGACTGTACACAGCAATATCGTGTCCATACAATGAATCTTGCACCTCACAAAGTAGCCATATTCCGAGACACCTTCTACTCTGCGGATGCTGATATTGCACTCCTATAGGAGCGTTCGCGGGGGTTCGAAACCCTTCTGCTGGACGCTGGCCTCGGGCAAGGACTGCACGCAGCTGCCTCAAAGCCTCTTCGTCCTCTGCAGCCACAGCGGCTGCGAAGGCAGCCCTCTCTGCCGCAATGACGGCTCTGACGGCTGCTGTGGCTTCTTCCACGGCGGTGCTGATGTGGACGCCGTTGCTCTTCTCACGGGCGCGAGCTGCATCCCGAGCGACCACCGGGCGGCCATCACCGCTCTTGGCGGGGGAGCTGCTTCTGCGCTGTCCCTCAGCTGGGCCGGGCTGGTCTGCACCCGTCTTCGTCGCCGACGTCGTAGTCTCTTCCGCTGCACCGGTGCGGCAGCGGCCGCCTCGCCGCGCCGCCTTCGGCAAAGGGGGAACAGGCTGCGACTCGTCTTCTCGGGTTTTCCTTGATTGGTCGGCAGACTCAGTGGGTCGCACAACCAAAGGCCCCCTCGTGGCAACAGGTTTCTTCTGCGCCTTCTTCTTTCCCATGCTATGGGGCGCAGAACACGACAATTTGCTGGCGTTGTGAAAACAACACACGACATTATGCCTTCTGCTGCGCCCACAGTACTGAAGCTCTTCTGGAGCTCTCCTCGGCCGAGAAAGCGTAGCGCGCAGCGGCAGAGGTGCGCACCCCTCGCTGGGTCAGGCCGAACTGCTGGTAGGTGGTTCTCCTGTACAAAACTGACTCTTCGTAAGTCATTGATTAGCTGTAGGAAGGAAGCCAATGCATGGCGTGCTAATATCTTACACTTTTATTGTTAAGTTCTTCATGACTGTGCAACAATGACTTTTTCGCCAGCCACACAGACGGTGGTACACCGAACAAAGGCGCAGATCTCCTTGATCATGTGCCGTCACCTGGAAGGCACTGTAGTCCGATCTCGGACCTCTGATCGTACACGTCAAGAACATCCATCGAAGTACCATCTCCTCCAGGAAAGACAACGAAGATGCAGTGATCTGATCTACGTTCTCACTGACGCGGAAGGCCACCAACATGAGACCCAACAAACCATCAGCCATCACAATCATTTCGCCGGATTGTATGCATCTGTACCGCATTCCGTGGAAACGACCACAGAGGTCGCACGACTTACTAGGAGAACCCCCGTCCATGCATCATATTATCCGAGCGGTGTCGGAGAAACCTGGTCAACGCCCAACGCCCTCGACATGCCAGATGGACACCGATATCACGGACGCCTTTCTAGATCACTAGAAACAGTTCTATGCAGCAGAGGACCAGAACATCGCGGTAATGACTGATGTCCTCCGTCCGTTGACAGGAACCCTTGACAGGGCTGCTGAGATTCTCAAGATGTCTGTGATGCTCTTCATAAGGGTGCGGCGAACGAAGCCCCAGGTCCCGACGGGTTCCGCTGGAGTTCTACAGCACCTTCCACGACGTCGTGGCTTCACGCTGGACTGCGATGTATAAAGAACTGATGAACCCTGACCTTCCCCTCCCACCGAAATTCGTAGAAGGCTTGCTTATCCCGGTCCCCAAGCCGTCGGGAGGCCGGAGAGTTGGACATCATCGGCCGGTGACCATGTTAAATTGTGAATTCAAGATTTTTACTCGGATTCTTGCCGCTCACCTTCGGTGCGTCATCCCTCAAGCCACCTCTCCGGATCAAACGTGCTTCGGTGGTGACAGTAACATTCAGACGGCATCCAGCGATTACCGTGACATCATAGCCCTGCTACGAGCTGCCACAGTCGCGGTGCCTTAGTCTTTGATAAAGTGAGTCATGACTTTCTAGATGGCCTTCCCCACAGATTTGTACACACCGTCTTCGACTCCTCCGGGGTGCCACGTCGCGAGTGACGGGTCCTATTGCTATCATGCGGTCGGTCCGCCAGGGATGTCCGCTGTCGATGCTCCTTTTCGCCATCGCCCTTGAGCCACTGTTGCACCGTTTGAGGAGCCGGTTCACAGGGATAACAATGAGGGGACATCTGCCGTGCGTATGCAGATGACGTGGTGTTCTTTGTTTTATCTGAGGATGACGTGCAAGGGGCAATGGATTGTATCAACCAGTACGGGACTGCTGCGGGCAGCTGTGAGAACGTGATGAAATCTAGTGCTATGTTCGTAGGTAGAGGTCTTCCAGCAGGGAGTGTGGCTCCGTTACCATTTGTAGACAGTCTCAAATGATTGAGGATCACCTTCACGGGTGATACACAGCGTCCGATCTCATTTAACTATAAACGCTTGCTTCAAGCTATGCGAACGAACATTCGTTACAACCTCCTGAGAGCAATTAACATGTTACAAAGGGTCGATTTTGTTAACACACATCTGGCCTCGCCGCTACCCCATTCAGCACAGATTTTACCGATGCCAAGGCAATATCACGCAGACCGCAGGCGGCGTTCGACTACTTTGTAAGCGCGGGTCTGGTCTTATCTTCAAAGTCCGCTACGACGCGCTAAGCCTGCTCCTCGAGATGGCGGCCTCTGCCTTGTCATCATCCGAGCGAGAGGAGCAGCTGCCCTTTATGTAAGTACGATGGTTAAATCGTGGACCCGCGGCCCAACCGGATTATCGGGGAGTCTGACTGACGAATTGGTCCCTCCCTCCCGAGTGGCACCCGTTGCAGTAGCACATGTTTCCTCCTCTCTCTCACATGTCAGGACCTTTTCCATCGAATACAGTTATATCCATGCCGACTTACCTATTCCCAGGAACCCTATGGCACGTCATATTTACCGCCTAATGGTGAGAAATCATAGTTGGAATGTTGTGGAAAGTCGATTGTTAAGATCGTATGGCCCGTGGTTTGGCATTCTGTGCACCATGTCCTCCTCGACTCGAACGCCCGTGTGACATGATATCTGGTCGTTAACGGAAAAGACACGACACAACTTCGTGTACATTTCATAAACATGACAGATTCGCCGCTTGCCGTCGTTGGCAAACGCTTGATATGGTCGAACATAGACTGATGTGTGGATCTTCAGCAGAGGTGTGGGAGCTGATTCAGAAAATGCTTGTCTTTCTTCCACGTGCGGCTCCACATGTCATTACACCGAAAAATTTTGTTTCCAAATGAGATTTGTTTCCCCCGTACGAAGACCAACGCAGTGAAGTGGATAAAATGCCTCTCGATCTCTTATTTGTTCCACGAAGGCGTTAAGAGTGTTCTTGATTTTTGGACATTTCTGCAAGAACACTTTACTTTTCTAACGCATCATCCGCGATACCGCCAGTACTATGCCAGCTTGGTAGTGCCTTCTTCGATCCCCCCTGTAGCTGGGGTGTCCCGGGTATGAGAAGGTGATTTCAGTAAGATTGTGTAATACCAGGACTCGGTCCAATGTACTACCAAAAGGGAATATTCTTCGCTTAGAAGAACCTGGAACATAGCTGACTGCCTTGGGATTCTGAGTACGTCTGCCCACAAGTTGTTTCTTCTGTCAGGAAAGTGCCTTTTAATTCCATTTATATTTTGTTTGTTATTGATGGTAATGACAAATCATTATTTTTCCCATAGAGGACGATCTATGTCATCTAAACATAAAAAAAACAAAACAAAAAATTGGTATGATACATGATCTGAAAAAAAGCTGATGTTGAAAAGCATACTCATTTAAGTTTTCAAGGAATAGCTTTTTATTTTGTGAAGAAGAGCGTCATTTATTTTCGAACAACAGAGCTTTTTAATTTGCTTTGTCATTACCTACAACATTTTACACATGTAGTAGGCGTTCGGTAATTTAAAAAAGGAAGAAAAAAAGGTAGTTGCGTCTTTGTTTTGTAATAAAAAATCCTGCGTCCCGGGTTCGAAAAACGCCACCGCATAAATTTTGATTAATAATCAGCATTTGCGGCCGAATACTCCCGGCACATTCTGCCAACGGCCTTGTCAAAGAGGGCGGAGGAGCGAGCGGCGGTTCAAGGCACTCTCTTTTCCTTGGTGTGGCAAACTGTCCCTAAAGGCAGAAGAATCAGCAATGATCGACAGCATGAGGATGCAGAACGAAACCAATGCATTAAAGACACATAACGCGTGTCCTCATCACATTTGGTCTATAATTGAGAAAGTATCGTCATGACCTCCCCATTGGCAAAAGATTCCGGAATAGTCGCATTCGGATCTCCGGGAGTGGACTGGCAAAGGGGAAGGTTACCATGAGTAAAAGATTAATCAACGGAAGTATAACGTTCTGCGAGTCGGGGTGTGCAATGCTAGAAGCTTCAACGTGGTAGTGATGTTAGAAAATCTAAAGAGGGGAATGCAAAGGCTCAATCTAGATACAGTAGGGGTCAGTGAAGCGAAATGGTCAGATGAGTATAGGGTAATATCAGCAGGAGCAGAAAATGGTATAATGGGAGTAGGATTCGTGATGAAAAGAAAAGTGGGGCAGAGAGTGTGCTACTGTGAACATTTTAGTGATAGTGTTGTTGTTCTCAGAACCGACTGTAAACCAACGCCGACAACGATAGTTAGCGTACACATGCCGACGTCGCAATCTGAAGACGAAGAGAGAGAGAAAATACATATGAGGATACTGAAAGGGTAATACAGTACGTAAGGGGATCTAAAGATGTAATAGTTGTGGCGGACTGGAATACAGTTGTAGGGGAAGGAAAGGAAAAAAAGGTTATAGGAGAAAACAGGTTTGGGAAACGGAATGCGAGAGTAGAAAGACTAATTGAGTTCTGCAACAAATTTCAGCTAGTAACAGCGAATACTCTGGTCAGGAATCACAAGACGAGGAGGTATATTTGAAAAAGGCCAGGTGATAAGGCAGGATTTAAGTTAGATTACACCATCGTCAGACGGAGATTCAGAAATTATTTACTGGGTTACAAAGCGTACTCAGGAACAGTTATAGTTTCAGATCACCATGTAGCAGTGATGAAGAATAGGCTGACCTTCAGGAGTTTAGTCAGGATGAATCAATACGCAAAGAAGTGGGTGACAGGAGTACTAAGGAATGACGAGATACTCTTGAAGTTCTCTAAGGCTATAGATACAGCAATAAGAAATAGCTTACTAGGCAGTACAGATGAAGAGAAATGGAATCTCGAAGCTGGGCAGTCACAAATGTTGGAAAGAAAAACATAGGTACAAAGAAGAATACATGTGTAACAGAAGAAATACTTCAGTTGATCGATGAAAGAAGGAAGTACAAAAATGTTTATGGAAATTCAGAAACATAGAAGTACAAGTCACTGAGGAATGAAATAAATAGGAAGGCTAAGACGAGACGACTGTGCGAAAAATCTGAAGAAATCGAAAAAGAAATGATTCTCGGAAAGTCTGATTCAGATTATACGAAAATCAAAACAATCTTCGCTGAAATTAAAAGCAAGGTTGGTAACATCAAGAGTGCAACAGGAATTCCACCGTTAAATGCAGGGGAGATAGCGGTTAGGTGGAAAGAATACACTGAAGGCCTTTTTGAGAGAAGTTTGATGTGACAGAAGAAGAAACAGGAGTCGATTTAAAGAGAAAGGGGATCCAGTATTAAGATCAGAATTTAAAAGATCTTTGGAGGGCTGGAAGTACCGATAAGAGTTTCTAAAATCATTGGGGGGAAGTGGCAACGAAACGACTATTGACGTTAGTGTATAGAATGTATGAGTCTGGCGACATACCATCTGACTTTCGGAAAAATGTCATCCACACAATTCCGAATACTACAAGAGCTGAAAGTGAGAGGTCGCACAATCAGCTTAACAGCTAATGCAATCAAGTTTCGGACAAGAACAATATACAGAAGAATGGAAAAGAAAATTAAAGGTGTGTTGGATAACGATCAGTTTGGCTTCAGGAAAGGTAAAGGCATCGGAGAGGCAGTTCTGACCGTGCGGTTCATAATAGAAGCAAGACTAAAGAAAAATCATGATACGTTCATAGGATCTGTCGACCTGGCAAAAGCTTTTGACAATGTAAAACTGTGGAAGACGTTCGAAAGTCTGAGAAAAATAGGGTTAAGATAGAGGGAGACGCGGAAATATATAATATGTACGAGAGCCAGGAAGTAATAATAAGAGTAGACGACCAAGATCAAAGAGCTCCCTACTGTTCAACCTGTACATCGAAGAAGCAATGACGGAAATAAAAGAAAGGTTCAGGAGTGGGATTAAAATTGAAGGTGGATGGATATCAACGACACGATTCGCTGATGACATTGCTATCCCGAGTGAAAGTGAAGGAGAATTACATGATCTGCTGAATGTAATGAATAGTCTAATGAGTACAGAATATGAATTGAGGGTAAATCGAAGAAAGACGAAAGTAACGAGAAGTAGCAGAAATGAGAACAGCGAGAAACTTAAATCAGGATTGATGGTCACGAAGTAGACGAAGTTATTAATTCTACTACCAACATAGCAAAATAATCAAGGAGGGACGGAGTAAGGAGGACATCAAAAGTAGACTAGCACTGGCAAAAAGGGCTTCCCTGGCCAACAGAAGTCTACTAGTATCAAACATAGGCCTTAATTTGACGAAGAAATTTCTGAGAACGTACGTCTGGAGTACAGCATTGTGTCGTAGTGAACCATGGGCTGTGGGAAAACCAGAGCAAAAGAGAATTGAAGCATTTGAGATAGGGTGCTAAAGACGAACTTCGAAAATTAGGTGGGCTGATATTGTAAGGAATGAGTAGTTTCTGCGAGGAATCGAAGAGGAAAAGAATATGAGGAAAACACTGACAAAGATAAGAGACAGGATGATACGACATCTGTTAAGACATCAGCGAACAACTAGGTGGAGCTGTAGAGCACAAAAACTATAAAGGAAGACAGAGATTGGAATACATCCAGCAAATAATTGAGAAGGTAGGTTGCAGTTGCTACTCTGAGATGAAGAGGTTAGCGCTGGAGAGGAATTCATGGCGGGCAGCAACAAACCTGTCAGAAGACTGGTGAATCAAAACATAAAAAAGCAAAAAATAAGAAAACGTATGAAACCTTATTTTGGAGCTGAAGCAACTAAAAAGCATTGCACGAGCTTCTTATACTGTTTCGACTTATATGACACTGTTTTCGTTTCAGACCTTTATTTAGGATTTAACTGTTACTTTTCGCGACAGTAAATGAAAGTTATTTTAAAACTGCTTATTTTGAATTACAAATTGTGGCATGTCGAAAAGCACATCTTCTCGACATCCGACTACAACCGTTTTTTCTTTATGTACTACGTACACGCTAACTAGGCACTGACGATTTATAAACTAGGCACTAATTTTTAATTCACTCGTTGTCTTATTATGTTCCCTTTTGTATAGCTCAAGCTCCGACGATGCAGCACTCAGCTGCTCTGGATGCTACAGGTCTCCCACAGTATGCTTCCTTCTCCTCTGGGAGGGAGAAAATGTGGATGGATTTAGTTATGTATCCTGTGCGTGACATCATTTAATTTTAGTTGACATGATTAATTTTGTAGCATAACTCAAAATAAACAACTCACTTCTTTATCACTGAAAGGCGCCCCATACTTGCCTCTGGTCTCAAAGGCATGTTCATATCAAAAAGATTCATGAGTGACCTGTGAGGATATAACTGATGAATGACAATCTGTAAACGATTGACTGTCTGAAAACTAAAGATGGGAGAGTAGAGGGGGGGGGGGACGAGCGGCACCTGACATTTTCGTATGGGGCGCAAAACCCTTGGAGCCGGGCCTGGAGACTGCCTACACTACGCTTGTCCGCCCTCTTCTGGAGTATTGTTGCGCGGTGTGGGATCCGCATCAGATGGGATTGGCGGAAGACATCGGAAAAATTCAAATAAGGGCAGCTCGTTTTGTATTATCCTTAATAGGGGAGACAGAGTGCCATGGATGTGATATGGCGAATTTGGGTGCCAATCATTAAAACAAAGGCGTTTTTCGTTACGGCAGGATCTTGACATGAGATTTCAGTGCCCAACTTTCTCCTGCGAGTGCGAAAATATTCTGTTAGCGCCCACATTCATAGGGAGAAATTATCTTCATAATAAAATGAGAAAGTGGAACAGTAGAGAAATATCTTGAAAGTGGTTCGATGATCCCCCTGCCAGGGTCTACATTGTGAATTGCAGAGTGATCATGTGATGTACACGTAGGTTCACCGTGCCGATCAAGACATAACATATACCTTTATCGCACATCTGTAAGAGTCAAAAAATGGTATTTTCCGTAGTTGCTAATCTACTTGGTGTAGCTGTTCAAAATGCCTAGCTTCTGTATGGACTCAATGAATGTAATATAGATCACTTTGTGTTTCATTGCAGATTAACAATAGCTGTTCTTGAGACTAACAAAAGAGTTGCCAGTTGCAAACGGAGACCTAAGCCAACAAAGTTTCCCGGTGAGATGGTACAGAAGACTATATTACTGATTTGATAGTGGACGGAAAACTAAGAGACAACTGCATTGCAGAATGAGTTGCAGAAAAGCTGCAACAATGGGCATAAAATGTGATTTGCCTCTTCATTTTTCTTGTGTTGCAATATTTCACATCAAGTAAAACTTAGCGTTTTTGAGGTTAGCGATAACCATGACATCCTTCCAGAAGAACGGCCTGTTATGCACAAGCTCAAAGGTTAATTGCTGAAAGTTTAACATTGTTGTGTTAATTAATATCCGTTGTGAAAGAAGTAGTTTTGAAAATAAATTTAACAAAAAAATAACTCTGGCATATTTGAAATAATGGTGTACACACTCCCAAAACATGCCCCGTATTCTGACGAAGTCCAAGGTTTCCTCAGTGATGGTTTTGTGGGACAGAGCATAGGACGACGTGAGCTGAGCCAGTTGGATGGTCAGCTCGTTGGTAGGAGAAACTACCTCTTGATTTTCCCTAATGGAGACGCGGGTTGTCTTCAGGGGCGGTACAGAGGACGCTCTAACGCAGTATGGGGGGACAATCTCACGCTACGGCTTCGCCTGCCGGACGGCAGCCCGCAAGACTTCAACCGGATAGCTGCAGCAGCAGCCTTGTCTGTCGAGACAACCACAAGAGCCAGTGGAATTCCTCCGTGCCACTGGCACGCGGCATCAGCCAACGAGAAGACACTGCATTCTAAACCCGAACGGATAAATATTAACTTGGTAATCAAGTTTTATTAGCGCCTAAAGACGCTCCACAGGTTCCACAACACCATCCTGACAATGTACTACAAGTGTCTCCGCTCGTTAGACCTACAGTTCATTCAAAGCCTAAGAAATCAATGGCTTGATAACATGGACTAGTTGTCGAGACCTGAAAGAGAAATGAGAAGCACAGAACAGAGTATTTGGTGTAAAGTACTCGCATTTTACAGGACATTTAATGGCAAGAAGTGAAACTAAGAAAAGTACTAAAGATTTTCAGATGGCAGAAAGTTTGTTTTCCAGTGTATTAAAAAGTGTAGATGACATTCTGTAAGAAGAGAGCTACTGTTACGTGGTGAGATAGAGGCTTCATTTTTGAGTGTATGATGGTTCTTGATTTCTTCTGCTTGCAGTGGGAAGGCATTTGATACTTTACTGATCGCTTTCAGTTGACACTCTCTCCACCCGACGATCGCCAAGTGCGAGATGTACGTCTCCTGTTTTACAGAAACAGTGTAAATCCATGTGCAGTTTTAGATTAATGTTGTTTGATAAATCTAATTGCGCAGAGTTTTGTTTTGTTTAATAACTCGCGTACCTGTTGTTGTTGTTGTTCTTGTTGTGGTCTTCAGTCGTGAGACTGGTTTGATGCAGCTCTCCGTGCTACTCTATCCTGTGCAAGCTTCTTCATCTCCCAGTACTTACTGCAACCTACAGCCTTCTGAATCTGCTTAGTGTATTCATCTCTTGGTCTCCCTCTACGATTTTTACCCTCCACGCTGCCCTCCAATGGTAAATTTGTGATAGCTTGATGCCTCAGAACATGTCCTACCAACCGCTCCCTTCTTCTTGTCAAGTTGTGCCACAAACTCCTCTTCTCCCCTATTCTATTCACTACCTCCTCATTAGTTACGTGATCTACCCATCTAATCTTCAGCATTCTTCTGTAGCACCACATTTCGAAAGCCCTCTCTACTTCGACTATCATCAGTTATTTTGCTTCCTAAATAGCAAAACTCCTTTACTACTTTAAGTGTCTCATTTCCTAATCTAATTCCCTCAGCATCACCCGACTTAATTCGACTACATTCCATTATCCTCGTTTTGCTACCTTTCCATTTTGTAAGTTCTTTTAAAACGGTGCCGTGGAAAGTTAACTCGTCGCTGTTTCTTTTTGTGTGACACTTTCATTACTTAACAGGTGGGCCCTGCTACCCTAGCCAGCCTGGTGCCATGTGTGGCGTCAATCAGCTACCCGTGGCACGCCCGCGCGGAATGTGCAATAAAGACGCCGAGCCCAGCCCACCCCCAACACGTGACGTGACAGCTCCCCCCCCCCCCCCCCCTCCAAAGCTGCCGCCGTTAACCTCCGGCCAGGCGGGAGACGAGTGACGCAGGTAGGCCGCCTACAGGCGCCGTGAAACACGCTTTCCTCCTGAACTGACATCCTATTGCTTCTGCAGGAACCAGCGGAACTGTTATAAACTGCCGTGACAGTGTTGAGAAAAGCCTGACATACGCTTGTAGCTGTGTTGATCACTCTAAGCAATGGCCGACACGCAGCGAGAGGAAGCAGGCACAAAATAGAATTAAATTGAAAAGCATATGACCTCTTAACGAGGAATGCGAACGCACTAATAAATATATAATTGTATGCGGAGATTGTTAGAAAAATAAAAGAATTCTTTTTTAGAAACAATTTTATTTATTAGTCTGCAGATGTCATCCCCTTCAAAATTATCCACAAAAGATAGTATACACTTAAGGCAGTATTTTTCCCACTCTCCGGAATCTATCTGCAACTTGATCTTCGGGGGAGCTTTTCGCTCTCTGTGATGCGTTTTTGATGTTATCTGTGCATGTAAAAGAACGACTTTTTTCTTTATTTTTGGGAACAGAAAAAAGTGACATGGGGCCATATCTGGCCAATGGAAGGTTGGGGCATCATTACAATATTGTTTTAAGATACAAATTCACGAACAAGCAACGAAATGAAAACAGGTGCATTACCATGGTGCAAAAGCCACGAATTGTTTCGCCACAAATCCGGGAGTTTGTTTCCGAATACTTCATACAAACGGTATTTAATTCGTAGCTAATACTTCTTGTTGATCATTCACATTTCACAGCACTGCTTCTTCTATTTCTTCTTGATCTCACGTACTAGGCAAATTGCTGATACGGTACTCCATATCCTTTACGGTCTTCCTACATTTCTCCTTCCAGTGCATTTGTAATTGAGACCCTGTATTGGGAATCTACGTGTTCCTTGTATTTTTTCCTTTCTTTCGTTTATGTTATGTATTCCTAAGGTATCTTCATTTCTTTTCGCTCGTCCCTCGTACATCCTTCCACTATTCTTACAAATGTAATATCTTGGGCCTGTATTCTATGTTCTTAGCGTCTTCTTGTTGCTCATGCCTTACTTCCATAAGTAACGGTTGGCACTGCAATGATTTGTAAAACTTTATCTGGGTTTCTTTTTTGCCTTTATTCCACAAACGTTTAACGATGGTTCCACATACGAAAATAAATTTTATTTAATTTTTGCTCCACGTCTTGGTTACACTGAAGCGCCAAAGAAACTGGTATAGGCGTGCATATTCACATACAGAGATATGCAAGCAGGCAAAATGCGGCGCTGCGGTCGGCAGTGCCTAAATATGACAACAAGTGCCTGGTGCAGTTGTGAGCTCGGTTACTGCTACTACAATGGCAGATTATGAAGATTTAAGTGACCTTGAACGTGGTTTTGTAGTCGGTGCATGAGCGATGGGGCGAGGCATCTCTGAGGTAGCAGTGAAGTGGGGGTTTTCCTGTACGGCCAGTGTACCGTGAATGTCTGGAATCCGATGAAACAGCAAATCTCCGACATCTCTGCGGCCGAAAAAAGATCCTACAAGAACGGGGTCAACGACTGCTGAAGAGAATCTTTCAACGTGACACAAGCGCAACCCTTCCACAAACTGCTGTGCATTTCAATGCCGGGCCATCAGAAAGTGTCAGCGTGCGAACCATTCAATGAAACATCGTCGATATGGGTTTTCGGAGCCGAAGGTCTGCTCGTGTACCCTTGATGACGGCACGACGCAAAGCTTTACGCCTCGCATGGGCCCGTCAACACCGACATTGTACTGTTCATGACTGGAAAAACGTTGCCCAGTCGGACGAGTCTCGTTTCAAATTGTATCGAGCGCATGGATGTATACGGTTTATCATTAATCCATGGACCCTGCATGTCAGCAGGGGGCATTTCGCGCTGGTGGAGGATGTGTAATGGCGTGGGGCGTGTGCAGTTGGAGTGATATGGGACCCCTGGTACGTTTATGTACGAATCTGACAGGTGACACGTACATAAGGATCCTGTCTGATCACCTGCAGCCGTTCATGTCCATTGTGCATTCCGACGGGTTTGGGTAATTCGAGCAGGACAATGCGGCACCCCACACGTCCAGAATTGTTACAGAGTGGCTCCAGAGATTAAACACTTCCGCTGGCCACCGAACTCCCCAGACATCAACATTACTGAGCATGTCTCGGATGCCTTGCAGCGTTCTGTTCAGAATAGATCTCCACCCCTCGTAGATCTCCGCACCAGATCGGGTTGACGGAGGAGATAGAGAAGATCCAAAGAAGAGCGGCGCGTTTCGTCACAGGGTTATTTGGTAACCGTGATAGCGTTACGGAGATGTTTAACAAACTCAAGTGGCAGACTCTGCAAGAGAGGCGCTCTGCATCGCGGTGTAGCTTGCTCGCCAGGTTTCGAGAGGGTGCGTTTCTGGATGAGGTATCGAATATATTGCTTCCCCCTACTTATACCTCCCGAGGAGATCACGAATGTAAAATTAGAGAGATTAGAGCGCGCACAGAGGCTTTCAGACAGTCGTTCTTCCCGCGAACCATACGCGACTGGAACAGGAAAGGGAGGTAATGACAGTGGCACGTAAAGTGCCCTCCGCCACACACCGTTGGGTGGCTTGCGGAGTATAAATGTAGATGTAGATGTAGATCTCAAGGATTTATGGGCAGCCTTGCAGGATTCATGGTGTTAGTTCTCTCCAGCACTAATTCAGATATTAATTGAGTCAATGCCACATCGTGTTGCGGCACTTCTGCGCGCTCGTGAGGTCCCTACACGATATTACACTGGTGTACCAGTTTCTTTGGCTCTTCAGTGTATATCTAGTAACCGAGATATTTAAAATGTCTTACAACATCCAAGATTTTATTATTTAAGACTATTTTAGATCTTATTAGTTGTCTACTTTGGAATGCCATCACAACTGCTTTATCTACTGACAATGTCAGATTGTAATTTGAGGCTATCTATCACAACTTACAAGTTCTCATCTGGAGATCATCTTCTTTCTCTGTAATCAGAGTTAGGCCACCTGCATACAGAATTTCAGGGGATAGGCAAAATAATCTGGACACCTGTACTTACTTGGGAATGGTTTATTAATATGGGGTTGGACCGCCATTTGGCACGATTCTTCTTGGAATATTGGCATATAATGATTGTATGGTGTCCAGTGGAATGTTATGCCACTCTTCAATCAGAATCTCTTCTAACTTCTGTAGTGACGATGGAGGTAGAAAACTGCTCCGGAGTCTGCACTCCAATACCGCACACAAGGGTTCGATAACGTCCGGGGACTGAGCTGGCCAGGAAAACGCTGCAGTTCAGTTGCATGCTCCTCTTACCACGATTGTACTGTCCTGGCTGTGTGAATGGGTGCATTATCCTCTTGAAATATGACATCATTGTTGGGGAACAACATTTGAATTATGGGGTGCAAATTATGGGGTGCACCTGATCACCTAAAATGTTCACATAATCGTTGGGTGTAACACAGCCTTTGAGAGTAATGATGGGACCAGCAGATCACCATTATATGACTGCCCACAACATCACACTTCCACCTCAATGCTTAACCGTTGGAATCGAGCAATAAAGATTGTAGGCTTCTTTTGGCGTTCTTCAGATGTAAGCCCGGCCCGATTTTGCAAATAACGAAAACGTTGACTCGTCGGACCATATGACGTATTTCCACTGATCAGCCGTTCTGGATTTATGTTCCTGACAACGTCTTTCGCTGCTTTTCGTTGGTTTTCGTCAGTAATGGTTTCTGTACAGCAATCGCCTATGAATATTCGCTTTATGGAGTACTCGTCGGACAGTGTCAATAGATATGAGATCTCGAGGATGGCTATTGAGCTCTGCAGTCACTTTAGCCGTCTTAATTTTGTGTTGTTTTGACACAATTCCTGTTAACATAAGACGATCTCTGTCATTTAGGTTTGATTTGCACCCACTATTAAGTTTACACAGTGACGTTTTTCCATGTTTTGTCTAGGTTGTCATGATAATTGAAACAGTTGCTCTGGAAATTTGCAATAAGTTGGCTGTCTTGGTTACTGATGCTCCAGCTAATGGGGCCCCTACAATCTGCCCTCTTTGGAACTCTGTTACGTCTTTCATTGGACGTCGATCTCGGTCTCTGAATGCAAATAAGAAGTGCACTACTCGTAAACAACCTGCTCTGATGCCTAGTTCGTATTGAACACGCAAAAATCCACCGTAACACGTGCCTTACCTGCGTTGTTGACCATCAAACACAACCATCCCATTACTACCACTGTTCACATTATTTTGTCTATCCTGTGTACATTTAGTTTACTGTCACTACCTAAGAAAATTCCCTTTATGTTATTTTTAACATTTTCCGTTTGCTGATTACTTAATCAAGATGGATTTCCCCATTGAACTCTCGTCTGTGTTCTGTAATTTGTTGCAGTGTAAAAAAATAGACAACAATTGATCACCCTTTTCTAAAACCTGATTGTTCTTCAGATATTAGCTTTTCCATAGCATTTTCAAGTCTTGCATTGACGATTTTGGTACCTAATTTATAGGCTAAATCCAGGAGGCTTATACAGTACCTCGATAGTTATTACATTGATTTTTATCGGGTTTTTATAGATAAATATTGCTTTTTCTCAGCCAGTTCTTTGTTCCCTTTTTATTTCTCCAACATTGATCAAATATATGAAGAAGTCTTAGGTGTAGGAATAACCCTCCATATTTCCACAATTCCATATTAATACCGTCTAAACCAGTAGCTTTCCTACTTTCTGTAGTTTTAAAGATTCTGCCAGTTCTCTCATATCGATATCGTCCAGACCTTTTGTGTCATTTAACACAGGTAGCGTCTGAACACGTTCTTTTTTCTTGTCTGTTGAATGATTTCATCACTTTATATGCAATTATTTGCCCTCCATGTAAATCGTAATCAATACTGCTAATAAAACGTTCCCAAGATTCTGCGAGCGCTTTCCGAGTTACGTGTTACTTCGTTTCTCCTTATATTCATTACTCTTTTCGTTTGTGTAATTATTTATGGAAGGCTTGTGAGCTTCTTTCTTTTCTATAATTGATTTTTCATCTCTGGCGTCCAAATCGTTAGTCTTCTGCGTTTCCTGTAATTCCTTTTCTTCCGCAGAATCTCATTAGCTACGTTCGATACGGCTATTTTTAAACTTTTCCATTCTTCTGCCAAGTCTTCTACCGTCTGTAAATTGCTAATTTTTTGTCATCCGCTTTTGGTGAAGATCTCTAATGCTATTATCTTTTAAAAAATAACTTAGGAAGTTGTTCTTCCTTTTGATCTTGAACTGGTTTCTTCGGGCTTCTCCATTTTGCATAGATGTCAATTACTGACAGCAACAAGAAGTGATCTGATCCGATATCGACTCCTCGATAAACTCTTCTATCTCTGACGTGGCCGGGAAATAATACATTTTTATTATATAATATACAGTAGATCCATATCCTCTTGCTGACCTGGTAAATTTGTGTATGTCTTTCTTCCTAAAGAAACAATTGGTAATTTTTAAACGATTAAAGGTTGCGAAGTCTAAGTATTTTTTTTCATTTTCATTACATACTTTTCTCTAAATCTGCCTACTGTTTTTCGAATTGGTATATTTCCAGCTGTAGCGCTGAGATCTCCCATAAATAAACTTATTTTTTGAGATTACTAGTACCTGTTTCTAAAAGACCTTGGACTCGTCAATTTTTCCTTTTTCTGGGGCGTTTTTTGCTTTTACTCTTACATTCCTCTTCGACCTTTAATTCATGCTACTGTAATGCATTCATTTACATATTCATAGTCCAGTATTTATTCTTCCTGTTTTTTATGAATTTAGATGGCAACACCTTTGCTTGCTCCTTGTTCCTGCTTTACTCCGTTGTAGATCATAGTATAATCGTCTACATATTTAATTCCTGACGTTTTTTTTCTTTATTTCTGTAACTGCTGCAAAACTGGAAAATCTATTTCCTCTTCTTTCAAATGTTTGCTAATTTGTCTTCCTTAAGAGCATTTTCCCTAACGCTCCAGGTGGCAACTTTCCAAGCTCCACTGAACGACTTTTCTCTTGTTCCTATTTCTTACTCATACCGTATCTCGGTAATTCGTCCCGTTTCCGAGGCTAGAAAGAGTACTGCAAGAGTGTGCTGCTAGCCCATTGCAGGCAGGTCTGCCATTTCTGAGCTTTCCATAAGTGAGTATGATACAGCATTTCCTCCTTACTCGATGTTATGGCTATACCGCCAATACTCGGTCGCGAAAGCCTCGTCTGCTTGGCAGGGTACACCGTTAGCAGTTGGATGGGAGATTCCGTATATTCGCATCATCGACCCCGCAGTTTTCGACCCACTTTCGGCTTTGGAGATCCAGAACGCTTCGACTTGTACGTTTCTACCTCATTTTCGAAGTCATATTGGTAAACCGGTGCTTCGTGACCTATTACGAAACGTTTCAGTATTTCTGCATCGTTCTGGACTTCATATAGTGGCTCCAGTGGTGCTTGCATTCGCCGTTGTTATTCGAAATTCATCAATTTTTGGACACAGTTTGCAGTCATACGTTTCATGCCCATAACATAATTTTATGCCACTTGCCAACTGGTATGCGAACGTCATCAGCGACTTCTCTGATTGTGATTTGGCCATTGTTGATCATTTCTGTCGCGTTTGATGATGTGCTGGAGCGTCCAGAGCTCGCGTCGTTCTCATTATTTCCACGGTCTTCTCCGAAATTCTTATACGACTCCTAAACCATTGTTTTACTCGCAACAGAGTCACCTTAAGTAACATTTAACATTTCAAATACTTTGCAGCACTTTATTTCGCTTTGTAGCGACTTTAATATGTATCCTGTGATCGATTGTTGTACTTCTTAAATAATCACTAATACTACCAAAACACGTGCAACATTTTTGACAACAAATGCATGCATGTCCGAAGGAAGATTGCATCGTACGTCTTGACAACAAGCACTGCAATTTCGTGTTACTGGCTTCATTTTGCCAGGCGTACTTGGAGGTGCAAACCAACCTAAAACCATTCTACACTATTAGCTATAACTATTAGTCTGCAAATGAAGTAAATACTAATGTAACGATGTTCAGTACAATGTTCTTTATGTACACTGTTATAAGCAAACGTTTAGCGTTTTGCCAAATAATACTTCATTTACGGAATTGCGAATATGCCAACCGTAATTGCCTGTTGCACGGTACTGTTCCGTGTGCTTCTGTAATCTGCGGATTGGTTAACCGTCAAACACCGATTGTACACAGATGTAGAACTTTACAGATAAACTACACAGATGTATTTTGGAAGAGAGACAGCTTCATATTCTAAAATCATTTCAGTTCGGTTTTAGCTGTTCGGAATCGCGTATTTCGTTTGCGAGACTACAGAATCAAAGGAAAGAAGCTGACGTACCGAACACATCGTAGAACACCTTTTTCGTTCCTTCAATCTTTTCGTAAACGTCGCAGTTCAGCAGGTTTGAGGCAACAGTAAGTAGTTACGTAATACAGGCAGAACTGAAGACGGCCAGTTCTTCACCGCAAATACTGGTAATTGACTGTCAACATATACTGACGGTAAAGAATCACAACGCCAAGAAGGAGCGGTGCGACGTAAGCGAAAGCTGGTAGTCGTGATTCTACATCTGACAGATGATGGATACTCAAGTTTCGCACGAGTCGCTTAAGAGTGAGGAAGAAAATCAGGTTTGCTTTAAATACACGCTGTAACGGTCGTTAGCGTTAGTTACCTTTGAGAATTGAGATGGTGAGTTGTTGTCGGTACAGAATGTCTTTAAGGCGACAAAGACACCATCATCGACACCTTTATGAATTTTAGCGAAGTCGTGTATTAAGTCCGCGACAAGCTGGATGTTCCTTCAGCGATATTGCAGAAATGTTGCCACTGTACACGATTGCTAACAGCAGCGGTTACACGATTGCTTGGTCGCAAGACGACCGGTCTCCGGATGGCCACGTGGTACTACCGAGGGTAAGACCACCGTGTTCGACGTATGGCTCTAGTGCATTCTACGGCATCTGCAGCAGCAACCTGAGCAGCACTCGACACCACAGTGACACAAAAAACATTTACAAATCGGCTACTTCAAATACAGCTCAAAACTAGAAGCACTTTAGCGAGCATTCCACTGATCCCAAACCAGCGCCATTTGCGACTTCAGTGGTGTCAAGGGAGAGCTCATTTGGAGGACAAAGTGGAGGTCTGTTATGTTTCTCGATGAAAGCTGGTTCTGCGTCGGTGCCAGTGATGATCGTGTGTTGATTAGAAGGAAACCAGTTGAGGGTCTGCAACCAGGCATTCTGTGTGCTAGACACATTGGACCTACACCTGGAGTTATGGTGTGGATCGTGATTTCGTACGACAGCAGGAGCACTCTCGTGGTTAGTCCACGCACCCTGACTGCAAGTTTGTACATCAGTCTGGTGATTCGACTGTTGTGCTGCCATTCATGAACAGTGTTCCAGGGGGTATTTTGAAACTGGTTAACTCTCGCCCACATTCGTCATAACATGATCTGCGGAGGATCGACATGGCTTGCTCGATCATCAAATCTGTCTCCAGTCGGGCACAAATGGGACATCAACGGACTACAATTCCAGCTTCATCCACAAACAGCATCAACATCCCTGCGTTGACCGAGCAAGTGCAACAGGCACGCAACTCCGTCCCACAAACTGACATCCGGCACCTGTACAACACAATGCATGCGCGTTTGTACACTTGCATTCAACATTCGGCCGTTACACGGTTATTAATGAATCAACATTTCACATTTGCAATGGTTAATATCGAGCATACATTAATCTCTGATCACGCAGTGTTAATCATTTAAATACGTCACCTACACGAATATATTCCCGAAAGTTCGTTACTCTACGTTAACTATTTTTTGGTGTTGCGACATTTTCCGTTGGTTTATATAAATCCGTATCATTGGACAAATGACACGATATGTTTTGACTACGCGAGCGGCGAACAGTCACAGGAATCAAATACCTGAGCGCAGTTGTCCGGGCTGATCTAAGCTAAATGTAGAAGTGAAAAACTATAATGCTGACATATTCATCTTAATGACGGCCCAGCGTATAGTTCACCTGCAGAATCTGCTTTCGAATAAGTTTTAAGTTAGCTGATTTCTTCTGGCAACCGTACTGAGTTCGATTAACGGGACAGAAAGTGAGATGGTGTAACGGAACAGAAAGAGAATATTTAGAGAAGAGTCGCAAAAACGTGCAGCCCTTCCCACCGGAGGTTCGAGTCCTCCCTCGGGCATGGGCGTGTGCGTTGTTCTTAGCATAGGTTAGTTTAAGTAGTGTGTAAGTCTAGGGACCGATGACCTTTGGTCACTTAAGAACTCACACACATTTGAACATTTTTTTGGAGAAACGTGTGTCTGGTTTGTCGGTGTGAGAACGACACAGAAATTCTCGACATACTCCAGTGGGATTAGTCACAGAAACGATGATGTACGTTGCGGAAAACGGTACTCTCTAACTTCCTACAGCCCGCGTTACACTATGAATTGAGAAACATTTTATTTACTGTGGCGTATCCCTCGTGTAGTGATCAAGGGGGTAGAATTTTAAGGCACGCCTTTACAGCTGTTTACGATCGATCTGTCTTCCCGCGCTACACGCGAATGATCAAACGGAGTAAATGAATCTGGTGCATTATGTATTCTCCGTCACAAGCCTTTCGTTGGCGTACCGAATGCAGGCAGAGATACTCGTTGTCCCAGTTTCCTGAAACTCTGTCCGCTTTTCGGACATCGTTTCAGGAGACGAATCTGACTTCTGTCACGAAATCTTCCTCGACCGTAGAAAATGAGTTTTGGTCGAGATGTTATCAGTGCCTCATTAGTTCGCTACACTGATTAGTGACGGGGTTGTTAGTATTAAAAAAACATCGTACCAAAAATCTGTATAATTTTATCACTCCACTTTGCCACTACATCTACATACATGTTGCTCAGTCTCCTTACAGCCTTCAAAGTTCGATTCGAAATCTTTGCCTTTACTTCTCGTCTTGACAGCCGCTCCTGTTCTGTGCCCAACTTCCCCGCTGGATATCCGAACGACGGCCGCAAAATATAGAGGACCTGTAAGAAAGTTATGGTATGTGGCTTGCATACAAATCAGCAGAACGCAGTTCAGTTTGTTTGGACACTCTGCAACCTGAGATTTGGGACGTCAGAAAGTATGTTCAAAAATGGTTCAAATGGCTCTGAGCACTATGGGACTCAACTGCTGTGGTCATAAGTCCCCTAGAACTTAGAACTACTTAAACCTAACTAACCTAAGGACAGCACACAACACCCAGTCATCACGAGGCAGAGAAAATCCCCGACCCCGCCGGGAATCGAACCCGGGAACCCGGGCGTGGGAAACGAGAACGCTACCGCACGACCACGAGATGCGGGCAGAAAGTATGTAACACGTGTCGTCCCAATTGATCCGGTATGCTGTCGATCTCAAATATTTGCTTCCACCTCGTTGATGCATGGTATCGTTGCCCGCTAGGAGACGAGCGAGTCGTGCCATCGAGTAGCTAAAGTTGGTACGCGGACCGGCACGGGAAATGTCTGTCGGTGTGTTCTGCCCCTTGCCTTGGTTAAAGTGCTATCCACCAGTTTGAATATCTTCGTTTTGAATCTATAAAGTTGTACCAGGCCCGTTGTGGTGTAGGTCCTGTACTGGGGCACGGTGTGCTGTGTACCCATTGCCACACTGAACTCCAGATGGAGCCGGCCGGTATAGCCGCGGTACGTGGTGGCATTCAGGGTCAAAGATAAACGGAGTTGGTGGATTGAATTTGGATGAATGGAAGCGTTTGCCAAATCCTGCCTTCACGGTTGTCGAGCAGTCACATTGGATAAATAACGGGCTATTTGTGGAGGCTCTGCAGCGCTGCATTTTGAAAACAGTGAGCATCAGCCGGTTTCAATGTAAATGATTACTTGCTTTCATCGTGAGGAAACTGGTTCAAAGTGGCTTCTCCCTTAACGTCGTCACTATTGCGCTTAGATTGTAATGAGCTGCTAGGAACGAACTTCCGTGTAAAGTTACAACCCCCTGTTGTGCTGCTTTGCAGCGTTGTTAGTTTTGCAAAGTTTTATGGTTCCTCTGAAATTGTAAATTAGCCGTGGAAAGCTGCGTGCAGTTTTATTTCTCTATTATTAATCAAAAGCACGTTCTCGCTCACGCAGTCCACAACTGCATGCACTTCCAGTTTGTTTGTGAACGGAGCAGCTAACAGGTTTTTAGATCTGAGCCGTTAATTGTAATTGCTGTACAAGCCGGCTTGGTTTAAAGTTTCATTTGTTTTGGAGATAACTGTTTTAAGCTCGTGCTGATCTCTACACGTTTGGTCAATCTATGTGTTTTATCAGGTTTAAGTGATGTTAATTATTTATGCATTTGCTGGTAAAAAAAGTTACATATTGCCTCGACCACGGGTGGGTTTTCTTTTAAAGGGCGTTTTATGTTAACTGAGTGGTTTATTGAAATGTTTCGTGGGTGATAATTGTTATATTTTATGTGTCTTTTAGAAATTCCTGTCCCTGCTGTCGTCAATTGTTATGGAAATCTGATCAAAGGCGGCCGGTGTTGGCGTTCAGTGAGGGCAATCGAAATGCCTTGTGGCTAGGGCCTCCCGTCGGGTAGACCGTTCGCCTGGTGCAAGTCTTTCGAGTTGACGCCACTTCGGCTACCTGCATGTCGATGGGGATGAAATGATGATCATAAGGTCAACACAAAACCCAGTCCCTGAGTGGAGAAAATCTCCGACCCAGCCGGGAATCGAACCCGGGCCGTTAGGTATGACAGTCCGTCACTCAGCTACCAGGGGCGGACTTCAGTGAGGCTCTTGCAACTGGAGTAATTTGTTGGATGAAGTGTTGTAATTTCATGAGTTTCCAGTCCTAATTAATTTCGTAAATGCTCTACATATAAAAGAAGTTTTGAATTCAAAGTTCGCTTCCTGTGAGTGGTTTGTTTAAGCATCATACACTACCGGGCCTGACCGTTTATTTTATGATTAATTCTGTGCTTCTGTTTATGTGCTTGCTCTTTGTGTTAAATAATTTTGTTGTACTTGTGATTAATTGAAGTAGGCAAACAATTTGAATAGAGGAATGCAATCAAAGCACAACATAGCGTGATTCTAAGCTTAAAGTAAATCTACCACAGCTCAACACGCAAAGATTATTGTTCGGCGAGAGTGACTTATTGTCAAAAGAGAGTACATGTTCCGGTTTCCTTGGAGACACAGTTCTGCTGCGGTATGGCGGCAGATGGATCAAGTGTGCGAGTGAGGTGGGCGTGGTAGCTGGAAACATATTCCAAAGCTGACGCGTGTGTGGCAGTGTGTGGCAATTCGTATGGACAATATATGTAAACTGCAAACAGATTCACCGTGAAATTCTGGCGGTATTTGGACCAACTGCGAAATAGCTTTGTAATGTAATTTATTTCAATTTATGTAAGCTTTGATAGCTTTTAATAAAATGACGTCAAAGAAAAGAGAAATAACTCTAATAATACTATTAACAGTGTAATGTAATTTAATTTAGCACGATGCGGATCAGCAATCAAAAAATTAGCTCAGTACTCAGGGCGGTTACGGGATTATAAATAATTAATTGTCTCTCTCTTGAATCATGACAGATATTCCTCAATATATATCAAAAGTTTAGTTAAAACTCATGTGCTCAAAGCACCAGATAATATTTCGTATGTCAGTTCAATGTGAAGTAATAAAACCCATAACTCCAGATCGTGGTTTCGTCTCTAGCACCAATATAAGGTAACAAGCATTGTCTTTTGTAGATGAAATCTTATACTAGAACTAGAATCCTGTGACCAGGCCTTTCTGCCTGGGATGTTATCTCGCAACCTTGAGGAAACCTGAAAGTGAAATATATTAAATAATTCGTAGCGACCGCATATCTCGTGGAATCTGAAAGAAAGTTTAGTGACCTAACAGGTGGCACGTCTCAAAGATAAGCTGAAAGAAAATTACTAAATATTTTCTAGTATGGCGCCTAACAATGGTCAATGTACCGTTAAGGCCACGTCTACTCAGGACAAGCAAGGTTTATGATTACAAATAATTGCGCACCCTACACAAATTTTAAGTCATGAACACCTGTATATTAGTTTCGTTTACAACTTACATAGATTGTTGCAGCAAGATGAACCTCAGAGAATCGTTCTTTCCTCTTAGAGTCCAAGAACAGAAGAAGACAAATAAAAGAGATTTCAGTCACAGAATCTCAATGTCCATGGAATATATTTCAACACAATGCGTTTGATTGTTCTTTGATGTCATCGCCAGCTATTCATACAATAATTATCGCTACATGGCATTTGTAAATTTCAAATTCATGACTACCCCGAGAGATACAGTACAGCGTCCAGCTGTAGTGGAGTTGTGCCATCAGTTTGACTCAAGACGCACAGACGTGGGCCAGGTCTAGTACCTTACGATTTCCACCTTTTTGGTAAGCTAAAACAACACCTCAGAGGAAACAGGTTTTCCAACGACGAGGACGTTCACGCAGATATTCTCGAATGTCTCCGTGACCAAGGATCGGATTGCTGTTTCCGAGAAAGTGAACGATTGGTAGAACATTTCGAACGTTATTTACACAGACTTAGTGACTGCAGTACAACTTCGCTAATCCGTCCGCTATGGGACAGGGAGCGTGGTCGGAAAGCAGTAACTGTCGGATTATCAGAGGAACAACTTTATTGACCCATAACATAACAAAACAGTACAGCATAACCTAAATTATCAAAAGCAAAAAACTGATTGAAATACAGCACCGTGTTAAAAAAAATAACAAAACTAAAACGTAGACATACTAAAAATTCACACACGAAATTGTAATGTGCAGTAGTGCCTGTATTGTAAAATATGTTTGTGTCGTAGGATAAGATATTGTTACTGTCAGAGTAAGTTGAACATCTGTATACATACATCTTACTCAGTACTGCATTGACACACAACTGATTTGTACTTCACTTTTGAAACATGAAAAATCACACGTCATAAGCAGGACGAAAAAAGTCTGTAATGTACTTTTGCTGAGCGGACGATAAGCTTCATTTTACCCGATGTCTGTTGCGATAGACCTAGAGCTTCGTCCGATGTACTGAAGGGATATACCAAATGCATTTTTATTATCTGTATGTAATGCGCCAGCCTTAGGTTCATTATCTTCGTTGTTTCGTCTTCTTGCTCGTTTTCATCGGTTGTTCGAGATGCAGAGTCAATGATTCGGTCGTCAGTTAACCCTGCTTCGCTGTGCAGTCAGTGCCAGCTGTATTGACCCATTCAGTTACGTCACTGGGCTCAAAGTCCGGCTATAAAGGCAGCGTTTATTGGTGCCATAATTTAGTTTTATGCATTTTAATGTGTAAGAAGAACACTGATTTGTAAAACAAATGCGTGCACAATAGCACTTTATTGATCGAGTTAAAAACAAATTGTTCATACTAAAATTGATCGAACTATCGCACCTAGCAACGGTCTACGGCCTACGGATTCATATCGCAAGCGGTGAGCCATCGAGAAGCCAGACCTCAATGTAGCAGCGAACAATTTAGGTAAACAAACATCGGAAATGGGACGGCCGGATTAACAGGGGAGTCGGACCATCCGAGGTCGGATTAACGAGATTCTAACTGAACTGTTGTTATGGTCGTTAGTCACCTGATGTTCAGCAACTCAAATTTATTGATGCGTTTCGAGTAATTTCATCTGTAGAATATCTGCAGAAGCATTATTAATTGATAAAGAACACAGCTTTCTTCTAATTAATAAGCAAAAGATAAAATTTACAAAGATTTTGAAGGCTATAAATTAATATGAACATAGCAGTGGAGGTACGGAGCTTCATACAAAAGATACGCCGTCATGTACCAGTACTAAAATCAGAGTACAACTGAGTTATGAAACACGATGTAACGTACAAAGCAAAATATACGGTCACCAGGTGGCGTGTATAGTAGCACAAGGTAGCGCTGAAGGCGTTCATTAAGCCAAACAAAGATGCCAAATTTTTTGAAAACGAAGTGTATAAAATAGGCAGCTATACAGCAAAGGCCGAGCGGTTCTAGGCGCTTCAGTCTGGAACCGCGTGACCACTACGGTCGCAGGTTCGAATCCTGCCTCGGGCATGGATGTTTGTGATGTCCTTAGGCTAGTTAGGTTTAAGTAGTTCTAAGTTCTAGGGGACTGATGATCACAGATGTTAAGTCCCATAGTGCTCAGAGCCATTTGAACCATTTTTATACAGCAAAGACCGTAAAATATATACTTACAGTAGGTATATGAAAAAGAAGAGAATTACAATAAGAACAAAAATGCAATCTAAGGTTAAGGGTGGAGGCGGAGGAGAAAAGAGATGGAAACTAGATGGCCAGTAATCACTTGTGTTGTGGATTGGCAGGAGAACCAACCCAGGAATATTAGAGGAAGCCGAAAGGCACGCGTTTTAGCTCACGCAGGCTGGCGTGAGGTCTGGAACAGGACAGGGAAATTAGAATGTAGAAAAACGGACATAGCTGGTGGAATACTTAACTTTAATCCATTAATTGTGAACGTCGGTCTGACGGTATATGAATAACAAGATCAATAGCTACTGATAATGATGATAATGGCGCCCTGCTAGGTCGTAGCAAATGACGTAGCTGAAGGCTATGCTAACTATCGTCTCGGCAAATGAGAGCGTATTTTGTCAGTGTAGCTTCGCTAGCAAAGTCGGTTGTACCACTGGGGTGAGTGCTAGGAAATGTCTCTAGACCTGCCGTGTGGCGGCGCTCGGTCCGCAATCACTGATAGTGGCGACACGCGGGTCCGACGTATACTAACGGACCGCGGCCGACTTAAAGGCTACCACCTAGCAAGTGTGGTGTCTGGCGGTGACACCACAATTTGTCGTTTTACATAAAAAGTGAAATACATACAGGTCGTTATACAGCAAAGACCATAAAATATAGCGTTGAAATAGATCAAAAACAAGCGAATTACATTAAAAACCTAAATCTGAGGCAAAGGATAGGGGTGGGTGAGAAAAACAGATGAAAGCAGTAGTTCCTATCTCCATATCTATAAAATGGCCAAACCTCAAACGTTGAAATGTAGTGTAGCACTGAATAAAAGTTACATAGCCTACTGTAGTAACATGTAACTTACTTTTAGAAGTCCTCTCTCAGAAATGAGGAGGAGATAGGAATTCAGTTGGCCTGAAAAAGGACAGATTGGAGACTTCAGTTGCGTCGAGCCGTGTGCGACGAGTTACTGTTAGTAGGATGGGTAGACTCTTATAATCCGGAAGAAGAATACGTTGAAAATACCCTGGAAAACGGCGTGGAGTGTTTACAGGCGAGAAGAATTTGGAATGTGCTCGTATAAGCATGGTAGGAGATCACGGTTTTCTACTTAGCGGCAGAATGGGGTGTCGGGGCTCGAGTTAGGCTGTTTTGAGTTTCTTAGGAGGTGGAAGAACTTTAAAAACGGTACATGACTCGGATGGAAGAAGTGAGTCGTACGCAGAAAGTCAGGTGAAGTGTGCGTCCTTCAAGGATTTGTAGTACATGTTAAACCTTGGGAATAGCGGGTGTCTATACAACGTCTGAATGGGCAGTGTGAAGCTGTGTACTGGTCTTTAACTGAAAGAATACAAAATTAGACATTAAATCGTCATGAATTTCAGGCTGTTAAAAACTGAAACAGCAGCCAAGTAGTGACGCCTCGTTTGCTAAAAGCGCTCTGAAAAGACCTCGTGGTGTTGGGAGCCGTGCTTTGACTGTTGTCGAAGCGTGAACAATGGGTGTACTCTAGCCGCCTGTGGGGCGTACACTGGCGTGTGGAACAAAGACAATATTGCGCGGTCGTGTTGTTGTTGAGGCAGCTCTCATTACTTCTTTTTCTGGGGCTGGGGGCGTCTCCTCGCCAGTGAAGAATGGAAGAGCGCTCTCGTGTTTGCCCACATCCAATGCCGCGCACTTCTCTAAAAAATGAAGACAGTTCCTGTTAAGCGGGAAACGTTAGACGCTACATATAAAACTGCATTGCAGCTGCTTAAGGTGCTTTGTTTGAAACACTTGAGACATGCCACAACCGGACACACATGAGAACTATAATATTTGCATCATGAGAAGAGTATAACAGAAAGTAGTGGAGTTGGATAAGGAAATGTAGTAGAAGAATTATGCTATTTTGGCAGCAAAATAAGACAATGGCAAAATCAGAGAGGATAAAAACTAAAGAGCACCAATTACAAGAGAAGAGGTTATTAAAAGAAGCAGTTCATTGACATCGAATGTAAATTTTAGTGTTAGGGAGTGTAGCCTTGTCGGAAATGAAATTTGAACGATAAACAGTTCAGACAAGAAGCAAGTAGTTTTTTATGTTTGGTGCTACAGAAGAGTGTTGAAGATCGTATGGATATACCGAATAGCTAATGAGGACGTACTGAATCGCCTCGATGTGAATAGAAATTTATTTTGTCATCAAATAAGTCAATCAAGTTATTACTTTCGGTCAACGCTAACCTACTAGGCACCTGAGTCAGTGTAGTATGCTACAATACATTTACTCAAGTCTGAAGACAGCCACCCTTGACCGAAAGTAATAACTAATTAATATTTGTGGCCCATGACTGGATTTACACTGAAGAGGCATAGAAACTGGTACACCAGCCTAATATCGTGTAGGGCCATCGCAAGCACGCAGGAGTGACGCAGCATGACGTAGCATGGACTGAACTGGTCTATTCTGAACAGCACGTCGTAAGACATCCGAGACATGCTCAATAATGTTTATGTCTGGGGAGTCTGGTGGCCAGCGGAAGTGTTTAAGCTCATAATAGTGTTCCTGGAGCCACTCTGTAGCAATTCTGGACGTGCAGGGTATCGATTGTCCTGCTGGAATTGCCCAAGTCCGTCGGAATGCACGATGGACATGAATGGATACAATTGATCAGACAGGATGCTTACGTACATGTCACACGTCAGAGTCTTATCTAGTATCAGGGATCCCATATTACTCCAACTGCACACGCCCGATACCAACAGAGAGCTTCCGCCAATTTGAACAGTTCCCTGTTGATATGCGGGGTCCATGGTGTTGTGGATTGACAAGACCGCCAACCTACTATGAGGAAGCCGAAAGGCACGCGTTTTAGTTCACGCAGGCTGGCGTGAGGTCTGGAACAGGACAAGGAATTGAGACTAGCAAAAAAGGTACGTATCTTCTGGAATACTTAACTTTAATCCATAATTGGTGAACATCGCTCTTGACGGTACATGTTTTACAGCATCAATAGTAACTGGTAATGGCGCCTTGCTAGGTCGTAGCAAATGACGTAGCTGAAGGCTATGCTAACTATCGTCTCGGCAAATGAGAACGTAATTTGTCAGTGAACCATCGCTAGCAAAGTCGGCTTACAACTGGGGCGTGTGCTAGGAAGTGTCTCTAGACCTGCCGTGTGGCGGCGCTCGGTCTGCAATCACTGATAGTGGCGACACGCGGGTCCGACGTATACTAACGGACCGCGGCCGATTTAAAGGCTACCACCTAGCAAGTGTGGTGTCTGGCGGTGACACCACACATGGATTCATGAGGTTGTCTTCATAGCGGTGAACGTCAATCCGCTCGATACAGTTTGAAACGCCCAGGCGAGGAGTAAAGCTTTGTGTCGTGCAGTCATCAAGGGTAAACGAGTGTTCCATCAGCTCCGAAAGTCCATATCGATGGTGTTCCATTGAATGGTTCGCACGCTCACACTTGTTGACGGTCCAGTATTGAAGCCTGCAGTAATTTTCGGAAGGGTTGCCCTTCTGTAACGTTGAACAATCTTCATTGATCCCATTCTTGCAGTATCATTTTGCGGCCGCAGTGATGTAGAGATTTGATGTTTTACCGGATTCTTGATATTCACAGTACACTCGTGAAATGGAATGGTCGTGCGGGAAAATCCTCACTTCATAGATACCTCGGAGATGCTGTGTCCCGTCGCTTGTATACCAACTATAACATGGCGTTCGTACTCACTTAAATCTTGGTAACCTACCATTGTAGCAACAGTAACCGATCTGACAACTGCGCGAGACTCTTGTTGTCTTACATAGAAGTTGCCGACTGCCGCACCGTAACTGCCTGTTTACATATCTCTGTATTTGAATACGCATGCCTATACCTGTTTTGTTGACACTTCAGTGCGGAATGAAATTTAAAAAAAAATCTTGAATCGCTGGAAAATCTTTCTGCGATTTTGCCGCATTTCGTGGAACATAAATTTAATTCTTTCCTTCCCTGCAGTCTCACTCTACTTTTCTTTTTTTCTTTTTTAGGCTTTGGCTCTAGGACAGATTCCTGCTAACAGCGTAGCTTGCTAGTAGGAAGTAAATCAGAGTTTCCCTCACTTTTTTCATTATTTTATACCACACAACTTATGTTTGGTCCCCGCGTCTGTGTTTCTCCAACAACGTTTCAATTTTTTTATTGAAGTGCCAGCCGTGCAAGGAAGGTCGATCAATGCCAGCATTATAGGCAATCCAAATGGACGTCGTCAGATATCTGATTGGTGGTATCCCGTTACTACGTGTGGAACGCGCTATTGGAACCCGATTTGTTACCTCCCCGCGCATGCCGAGGAGTAGTTGTCTGTCGGTGTAGGGGTGCAGGTACTCCGGACAACGGCCATCGCACCAGGAACCCACGAGGCTACGGCTACTTCTCCCAACAGTAATGTTTCAGTGTCTAACGTTACGTCCCCAAGAAATTTTCCTTACTTGGCCGCGCCATGGGAGGAAAGCGGCTTACAGAAACTTACCTCCCTTAGTTTCTGCTATGCACTCGGATAGATGAGTAACATACTTTTTTAAAGTCATCTAGCAGGAATCAGAGACGGTAGGGTTTCAGTTGCCTAGCGAAAGAGTAGGCTGAAGCCTTCATTTGCGCTGGGACAGACAGCATAGGTTACAGTTGTAGGACGGAAGATTGCAGTGGTCTGGGAGAAGCCACTAAGCCCTTGTTCTCTGTGGAGAATATTGAAAACATACTTGGAGAAATAGTCCTTGGCGTTTCTCTTTCGTACCTGGTACTGTAACACCGCGTAAGAACCTCAACATGGTGCAGGCTATAATTTTTCACCGGCACTTTACACCGCAGACGGACGAAGAATAATTATACGAACACTCTGAGAAAGGTGGAATCCATTTCAACCGTCGTGTACGTCGAGGTCCACAAAACAACAAGTTACTATTGGAGCACTTATCGTTGCTTTTGGAGATGATTCGCTATAGAGATCACAATTGTGCTTGTGGCAGTTGCGTAAAGCTGTATTACCTACCCCCGATTCGGCGCATTAAATGTCAACACTTCAGGCATTTGTCTTTCTGGTGCCCATACGAACTCATTTGAGGAGTCTTTGGGCGGCCACTTCACAAAGACGCGTCATGTGCGCTATTGCCTGTCAGTGCCTGGTGCGGAAATAACCACCCACCCCGATCCTCCAAGTGTACTTCCACAATTAAATATCCTGTCTCAAAAGTATCCATCTTAGAAACTATTGTGGCCAGGCCTTCGGCAGTACCTCAACACCTACCTTCAGTAAACTGAATCATGCGGACGATACGTCTACTCCTCCAGTGTTTCCTACAGTACCATCTTTGAGAAGCTCGACTAACTGCACCCGGCTGGAGAAGCAGCACTGTCTTCCAGTGCCTATTTAGGACAAGGTTCCGTTTCGGGAACCGTGTCCGTGGAAACATACAGTCCAGCAATCCAACACGAGCCAGTAATTGGCCCAGGGCTGCCAGCTGTTCTTCGGTTGCTACGCCCCAAGTGGATAAGCCCTCACAAGAGTCTCGGTCGCCAAAAGTTGTGAAGAAAAAGAAGAAATCTCGGGAGAAGCCTACTCTGGTGACCCTGGAGCTGCTAGAATCACCCACGCTTTCGGATTCTGAAACGACGTTCGTTGATGTTTTCCCTACCCCTATCGGTGACAATGATCCTGGGATATGGCCTGTCCTCCTGGCCTCTTCTAACGTAACCAGAACACTTAATGCGATAATTCAAAGGAACTGAAATGGATATTTCGTTCGTCCGCCAGAACTTCAACAACTAAGTCCTGTGAGGCTACTGTTTCCCTTGAGCCAAGGGCCGTTGTCAGCAGGAATCTGAACTATCGTCGCTAATCGTGAGCAGCGCTGCTGACTGCTTTGGTGCCCCAGGAGGCTGTGGCCCCGGAGCTGCGGACGCGGTCTGCAGAGGACACGGGTTCTTCGAGTTCCGCCAAAGAGAACACAATCGATCATCACCTACTGCCGTCAGACAAGTGTAACTTCGTGTTAATAAGCTAATGTGACGCGTGGCACATTTGTATGTCAGCCTGACTGCTTTTCTGGGTCGTTCAAAGTGGATGAGTGCATTGGACGACTTAGTACGAAACTGAGTGAAGTGGTCCCTTGATGGTTGTGGAGTGCCGTGAGCAAAACGGCCATTCCTGTTTATAGGTTGCCCCTATAAATGGCCACTGCACGTTCGGGCAAGAATTTTGCTGACGTCAGCACCAACATTTCTGGAACTGACGACATCAACGTCAGCTTTTCCCAGAATCGCCGACGGCAGCATCTAGCCCTCGAGCAATGACATTATTCCTGGAATTCACTACCCTTTCTCCTCTTCCTTCCTCTGATGTCAAAGGCGTTACACATTTATTTAAAAACGAAGTGACGATCCAAGGCATCTTTTCAGCAGTTTTAATATTTGTAGTTGGATGGCGCCAGCGCCTTCGTTTCTCTGCAAGTGTATGTACGTCCAGGTCTCATATGTTGAACTGAAGAGATGCTTGCATTTAGCAAAGAAGACTTTAACAAATCTATTTCTAGTACGCACATGTCGGAGAAATGTTCTCACAGCTTTCTGCATCAAGAATGGGAAAACATGATAACTGAGGAGCATATTATTATAGGCAGGAGGAATATAGTTCAGCAAATAACGGCAATGCAACGGAATGGTAAAAATACATGTCTCGCGAGGTGAGCTTGCTGTTCGCTACTTTGCCTCTGAGACACACAGAGGCTACTGCCAGGCACGTGACAGCCATACACTGACAAACTTTTCCAAGTACGTTTGCTTGACCCATCGTAGCACTGTCACAGCAGCAACTGACTGATCCCAAAGAGCCCCTAACCCAATGGAGGACCAAGAGACGTAGGTGTTCCATGAACCACAGTAGTAGCCTTCTACAAAGAGTTCAGGAGGGATATAGCGTGACAATAACTATTTTGCCACACTACCATACTATTATTGCTTTTTATCAGTACTCCCAAATTTCCCACACTAATCTTTCTACAAACAATTATCTCATTCTTGTTGATTTCCAAAACATTCATCCATCACTAATTTATAACTTTGTCATCATCAAGAATTACGTCAAATTTGGAAATATAGTCAAATGAGGTTATAGCTACATAATTTTCACTTTTGATAGTTTGATAGTTGAAGATTTGTGTCCGCAGCTCGTGGTCGTGCGGCAGCGTTCTCGCTTCCCGCGCCCGGGTTCCCGGGTTCGATTCCCGGCGGGGTCAGGGATTTTCTCTGCCTCGTGATGACTGGGTGTTGTGTAAAGTCCTTAGGTTAGTTAGGTTTAAGTATTTCTAAGTTCTAGGGGACTGATGACCATAGATGTTAAGTCCCATAGTGCTCAGAGTCATTTGAACCTTTTTTTTTTTTTTTTTTTTTTTTTGAAGATTTGTCTTGACAGATACAAAGGATAGTAGAAGAGAAAGAAGCAGTGTGGAAAACTAAAGGAAGAGACAGCACTACAACAGTCCAATGCACGCTACCAGACATATACACTAAAGAGTAGTGAACCCCCTGGGATTTTCTTCATCACACCTGATCACTTCTCAACTGTTTCTCCAGGATCCCACAATTCATGGTCTTCATAACGGTTTTCTTTTCCCTCCAGCCAATATCTAGTGTGCCATCTACTAACACTTCTCACTCTGTTCAAGAAATTCTTTAGTCTATAGTTTTGACCTACCAACCTATACCTATTCTCATAATGCAAATTCCCTACTAACAGTTTAACTAACTTGCTTCTTTCCTGTATAATGTCTGCATGTTTTAATTTACTAATCACTTCCCCACTATATCCTTTCAAACTTATTACAATTTGGATGTGCCTGTAAAACTTTCATTACTTTACTCTAGTCCCTAACCAGTACATATCAGAAAATGGTGTGGTGAGTTGCTTAAAATATTTATATCTCTCTGTTGTATATGTCCCCATTGTAATCTGTTTCTTTTTAAGCTAGCACTACCTCTTCTGTGAGCAGTCAACTGTGACTGGGTTTCTAACATTATTTGCAACAGAAATTGAATTTACGTCAACACTGAGATCAACAGCTGTGTTGTTGATACTCTGCACCTGCATTACCAGATGTGACCCAAATATAATTTTAATCCTCAACATTATATTCAAAATCATCGACCTTATTCTCATTTTCAGGAGTGGTCTCTTTAACTTCGTCTGCTTCTGTCTCATTCTCTCTCCTACATTCCTGGAACAACTGATCACAGTCAGTTTCTGCTTAGCCATTCTTTTGTTCACACTCAACAGCTTGGGCTTCGGAGTTGTTATCCAAGTTTACTGACAGTATTTTCATTTGTGGCACTCTCTGACCTATCTTGTTTCGTAAATATTGTACTTCTAACTTTTCACCCAGATTATTCAACATTCCACACACTTCTTTCTGTGATTCATCTACCTTTTCTGCAACACCTCCTACTTCCTTGCTAACAGTTTCTATTTCCACTCAGTTCTTCCCTCATTTCTTTCCGTAATTTTTCTACTTTATTCCCCATTTCCTTCACTTTCATTAACAGCATTAGCCACAAATTTTCTGTCCCTTCTCTATCATCTGTTTCGCTTTTGATACCCCGTTATATTTAATGACTGATCGTTTCTTTACATTTTCCATAAGAGGTTGTGTATCTTTCTCCCCCCCCCCCCCCCAATTCACTTCATCTCTGTTCATCCTCTTTAATCGTCATTTCGTAAACCTAATGCAAACAAAACAAACTAAAACAATTAACACCACCCACTAAATTTCGAACTTCGACACGAAAATTAACAGACCCCGCCAAGACAGCGTTAAAAGAACACTGTTCTGTCACAACACAGTCGAAGATAATGTGAAGATAATGGATCAGTGCTGTCACAAAATTTAGCTACATCATCCGAAACGGTACTGACCGAACTAGAACCGACCGGGATGAACTACTAAGACTGACGAAACACTTTTCTGTCTCCTCTAATTTATCGTGCACGGAAGTTTTAAGGTAACTGAAACGAAGACTACTCACTTTTCCCACAGTTTATCTGAGCATTACACTCACGCACGCAAGTAATTCCCCCAAAACCTATAAAATTACAGTGATTACCCGTTAGTCCAAATCAGTTTATCATTGATAAGATATTCCCCTAAATAAACTGAACAATTCTTGGGGTACTACTACCTGTTAATGTAATGGTGGATAATGCATAGCATGCGTACTTCACCAGCACAGCGCAATAATTCACAAGAGATTAAATGTAAGACAACAAAACCTGCAAATAAAAAATGACACCAGAAAACAACACAAATATGCAATTAAATACAAATGAAAAATGCAGATTGACTAACTTTAGTGTCACAGATTACGATAGCAGCAATTTGCAACAACGAGGACCATGTCTAAAGACAGGAAACCTGTGCTTGCAAAGAAATGACATCTGTAAAACCAATTGATTTCTTGAACAAAAGTGATTTTAATTTTTGTTTCTGAGACTTACTGAAAATAAGGTGTTCAATTTTAAGTGATATTTTCAATTATTTCAAAGACAGTGACCAAAAATATTAACATAGTTTTAATATATGGCGATTAATATAAATTTCTTTTCAGTAATTATTTCCAAGGGTTGAGGTTTTCAGGTGTAAAGTCAATCTTAACTTAACTGATGCTGCCGGAGGGTCATAGACGTCCCCGTTGTTGGGCCGTAATCCTTGAGTACGTAGTCCACTAATTATTGGCGTCTACCTGATTGTAGCTGCCCGTTGTTAACATAGCGGGAATGCGCAGTGATTATATAATCATCGTAATTAGCGCATCTACGTGCAAAGAAGAAAGTAACACAGGCTTCCTTCAGTTAATGTATCCCGATGGCATAATGTTTGTTAGTCGTCTTCGGTCACAGTTTCAAATTTACGGTTTTTTTCACTTCGATCGCGGTTCAGCACATTTGACAGTACATTTACATCGGCCACGGACATAATACACACATCAGTAGCACTCACGCGGCCATGACAATCAGATTCTGTTCTTATCGCTCGAGGCTTTTTGTTGGTCTTGCTTTTCCCTGTCGACCTGTCGATGTGGTTCTACACCGTTCATACATCTCACTTGACGCAAAACTTCCCAGTATTCTGATTACATCGATTTACTGTTTAATACAAAATTACAACTTCATATTATAGGAAAAAATACGAAAAAATGAAAAAGAAAATGTCATTCTGTAGAGTTATCCTCACAAGTCACAGCTACTGATTTCCGCTTCCTACCTCTTATATCTGACCTCCTCTTCCTCATAAATAAAAGAATATTTTATTTTCAAAACATGATGTAGAGGAAGACTGATGAAATTTCAAGTTATCTTCCCAGTCGGATGATATCCTAAACTCTCAGTACAGACGTCTTTGCATTGGAAATGCGATTTAGGAAAGACCTTAATCCCAGTAGTCGATCGAGCACAAACGGAAAGACTCTTGGTTCTACTTGAGTTTTCGCAAGTAAAAATGAATGCCCTCTATGTGTTCCCAAAATCTTTCATTCTTTTTTGCTGTAACTTTCCGCGACCAAATGTAACGAATTAAAAAATTATATGATACGACCAAAAGAACGTTTGTAGATAAAATAATGTTTTTCCAACAATAGTAACTTAATAATAGCTATAATACACTAAAATTAGTCTTCACAGTTCGATGTAGTCCTTAGTTACTGTTCAAAATTATTTATCTAAGAAAGAGAATCCCATATACCAATCGTTCAATTTACATTGTATATTCTTACCTAACTTAAGTTTATGTTTGACAAATTTACCATGCACGATATAACCGAATTCAGAATACACGTATAAACATTCAAGTACCTAGCAACGACACCTGTAAAACTGTCATATACCTTCTGCTACTTTAATTATTGCAGGCTATGCGTGATAGTTAAGTTAATCGCTGGCTACAAAGATTTTATTATCGACCTACCGGCAGCTGCAAGGATACAGGCATTTATGCAGAATATGGATTGTAACTTGTGCACACAATCACACTTGCAGGGAATCACTTAGTAAATACAACTGTTCAATTAACTTTCCATGTAACAATACTACTAAAATAATCTGTTTCGTTACGTATAAGAGGAAAATTTTTAATCTGTATATTGATTCAAAATATTAATCCTCGTTACAGTCTCAATGCACACCTGATTGGTTATTGTAGGTGCGCTTCACTTGATTATGTTTTTTAGGATCAAATATGAGTGCAACTAATCTGCACCTCCCTCATGCCGCATGAAAACGGCAATTTACGCTGTTATATCTGATTCCGCTATCTTTCTGTGTCTAGCATAGTAACTCCTCCCCAATTACCACTTAATTTGTTTTTAAGATTATAGATGGCTGCAATTACGTAATTTCTGACAGTCAAATCTACTGTAATGAGACAAAACATTATGGCCGCTTGCTTAACAATATATTGGTCCGCCTTTAGAATTAACTACAGTAGCGGTTTTGCCCTTCAAGAATTCGTCAAGCCCTTGGTAGATTTCGAGGATTATTTGACAGCTAACGTCTACGCACAGGTCACGCAGTTCTAATAAAGTACCAGCCAGTGATCAGTGGCCGCAGAGCTGGTGCCCGACCGAATCGGAGACGCGTTCCATCGGACTCATATCAGGAGAATTTGGTGACCAAGACATCAAAGTGAATTCACTACCATGGTCCTCAGACCAATGCAGTCCGATTCTGGACTTACGAGAGGAACGTTTCCCGGCCGGAAGACGCCATCGCCGTCGCGGAACATGTCACTCTTGAAGGGATGCAGGTGGTCCGTAATCTCCACGTAGCTCACGGCCGTCGTGCTGGCTTTCGGTTGCTACCCGTAGGTCTCATGGAAGCCCAGATGAATGTTCCCCATAACTAGCCGTCACTTGCCTGCGTCCGTAGCGCGGTGTATGTTTCGAACAGCAGCTGCGTGGATGACGGCGTATCCGGATACGACCATCAACCAGGGGTAACAAGTTGGATTCACACGACTAAGGGATAATTCCATTGATCCACGGGCCACTGTTGCTGTGCCCATTGCTGTCGAGATCGACGACGTCGTTGCGTCAACATATTAACATTAATTATTGTACATTTTAATTACAGCCAATTAGACAACAGTGTCAGAAAGACGGATCCAACAGCGTAGTAGAACTGGCCACTGAATTCACTGGCAGCAACCTTCAGGTCTGGAATGACTAAGCTGATGTAGTGGGGCTTGCGGCCATATGTACGCTAAAAATTTATAAGCAGTAGCACAGTTCAGTGTCTCCGTGTGTTGTATGTCCATCCATATGAATTCGCTGGTTCTAGTACGAAAGGTCAACTCCAACAACTTTCTTTGGCTGATAAGTCTCGTAGTACTCAAGCGAGAAAGACCTCCAGCAAACAATTAAGACCTCTTAATAAATCAGAAAGTAAGACTTTCTTTGAGTGTTCAAAATATTTAATCCTCCGTGTTCTCCTCTCCCAAAATACCTCAGCTGCTTCTTCGTTCTAGTACTATTAGTTGTGTAACAGCGTTACTCGAAGTTTATAGTTTTCTTCTTCTCGGCCGGCCCCTGGTGGCCGAGCGGTTCTAGGCGCTTCAGTCTGGAACCGCGCGACCGCTACGGTCGCAGGTTCGAATCCTGCCTCGGACATGTATGTGTGTGATGTCCTTAGGTTAGTTAGGTTTAAGTAGTTCTAAGTTCTAGGGGACTAATGACCTGAGATGTTAAGTCCCATAGTGCTCAGAGCCATTTGAACCATTTTTCTTCTTCTCGGTGACCTATTTTAGCCCCGTCAGGTTCCCAACATTCGGTTGCACTTGAATAAACTACCTAGGCTGCGATACATCAGCTTTAGAAGCTGCCTCATATTCGTTTCTCACGAGTGTGTATTTTTCCGGCATTGTTTTTCGCATGACGGCTCACGTTGTAGCAGATTTTGCCCATTCGTGTGTAAAACTCTGTTGAAAATTGATTCCGGTGCCAATAATTGGGATTTCGGCGGCTACCTTGTTGCTATCATTACAAAAATAAAAGATGAAAAATACTTGTTCAGCGACTACAGAATAATAAATGCAGTGTTAGTGACGGGAGTAACGGACTGTATTGGATTTTGATTCTTTGGCATCCAGATACCTGGAAAGTTTGGATGGTGCAATGGCTAACTCTGCCGGCCGCGGTGGTCTAGTGGTTCTAGGCGCGCAGTCCGGAGCCGCGGGACTGCTACGGTCGCAGGTTCGAATCCTGCCTCGGGCATGGATGTGTTTGATGTCCGTAGGTTAGTTAGGTTTAATTAGTTCTAAGTTCTAGGCGACTGATGACCTCAGAAGTTAAGTCGCATAGTGCTCAGAGCCATAGCTAACTCTGTCTCTCTCATTCGAGTGATGGAAAATACAGACAGAATGGCGCACCCACATACGATGACGTAGGTGGACTAAGAAAGCTGAAGTTCAAACGAAGAAGCTAGTTCTCAGCGGATAAATAATGTGTGTGGAAAATTACATAATTTAAAAAAGCAAATGGCGCTGTAAATACTATACGTAAACGGAAAATAATTTTATAAATAAGATATTTGTACAAGATGTAAAACTATTTTGTCGGTTTATACAGATAATGTCACGATTCATACAGGAATGACAGTTTCTACTCAAACAAGTGATTGAGAACCTGCCAGCCAGTCCATGGGAAGGATTTCCCTCAGTCATTAGGTAAACGTCGGTTGAATAAAAAATAACGACAGTGTATTACTGCCATTTAAATTGTGTAGTAACGTTGACTGCGCCTAGGTGACGTAGTACCGTAAATTCATTTACACAACGTTATTTCATTACACCAGTGCAAAAGTAATGGTTAAATTACGTTCAAGTAAAAAAGTAACCTATTGGCAAACGCGTATGAAGTTCTTCGTATTTCCGGCTATTTTGGATTGCAAAGACGAGCCGAAGCTGGTTGGATATTTCACGTAAAAGCCCTTTCTTGTTTCATGAGGAAAGGATCATCCCAGGCGATGTAGCTAACCTGACTAAAAAATCAGCCAAGGAACGCACTTTGCCAGTGACAGCACCGTATTGGAATAATAGCCATTAAGCTTTTTACAAATCCGTGAAGGTTTAGTCAACGAAACTGGAGTTTAAGGATTAGTGAACGAAACTGGAGTTTATGTAGTAATGTAAGAAAGTACTTATAAAGCACCCCGTCTGCAGGCCACAAGTGGCCCATCAGGACCATCCGACCGCCGTGTCAACCTCAGCTGAGGAAGTGAACAGGAGGGGCGTGTGGTCAGCACACCGCTTTCCCCGTCGTTATGATATTTTTTTTTTCTGACCGGAGCCGCTACTAGTCGGTCGAGTGTCAATTGGCATCACGAGGCTGAGTGCACCCTGAAAAATGGCAACAGCTTACGGCGGCTCGGATGGTCACCCATCCAAGTGCCGGCCACACCCGACAGCGCTTAAATTCGGTGATCTGACGGGAACCGGTGTATCCACTGCGCCAAGGGAGAAAGCACAACAAAGTCTGGTCATCTGGGTAGCTCGTGAAATCAAGGGTTGACTACACAAGGGTCTGTAGGGGTGTCAACGTATCTGCTGGTTTCGGTTTTGGCTTTATCTAAAAATATTTTTATCTGAGCTTTGCATTATAGTTACTATGTGACTTTGTTTGTATTCATCTGTACTTACCTATGGGAGTCAAAAAAGAGGTAATATATATATGATTGTAGACCACTGACAATGTTTTGAACGAATAGAACGAAACGTAATACACTCCTGGAAACTATAATAAGAACACCGTTAATTCATTGTCCCAGGAAGGGGAAACTTTATTGACACATTCCTGGGGTCAGATACATCAAATGATCACACTGACAGAACCACAGGCACATAGACACAGGCAACAGAGCATGCACAATGTCGGCACTAGTACAGTGTATATCCACCTTTCGCAGCAATGCAGGCTGCTATTCTCCCATGGAGACGATCGTAGAGATGCTGGATGTAGTCCTGTGGAACGGCTTGCCATGCCATTTCCACCTGGCGCCTCAGTTGGACCAGCGTTCGTGCTGGACGTGCAGACCGCGTGAGACGACGCTTCATCCAGTCCCAAACATGCTCAATGGGGGACAGATCCGGAGATCTTGCTGGCCAGGGTAGTTGACTTACACCTTCTAGAGCACGTTGGGTGGCACGGGATACATGCGGACGTGCATTATCCTGTTGGAACAGCTAGTTCCCTTGCCGGTCTAGCAATGGTAGAACGATGGGTTCGATGACGGTTTGGATGTACCGTGCACTATTCAGTGTCCCCTCGACGATCACCAGTGGTGTACGGCCAGTGTAGGAGATCGCTCCCCACACCATGATGCCGGGTGTTGGCCCTGTGTGCCTCGGTCGTATGCAGTCCTGATTGTGGCGCTCACCTGCACGGCGCCAAACACGCATACGACCATCATTGGCACCAAGGAAGAAGCGACTCTCATCGCTGAAGACGACACGTCTCCATTCGTCCCTCCATTCACGCCTGTCGCGACACCACTGGAGGCGAGCTGCACGATGTTGGGGCGTGAGCGGAAGACGGCCTAACGGTGTGCGGGACCGTAGCCCAACTTCATGGAGACGGTTGCGAATGGTCCTCGCCCATACCCCAGGAGCAACAGTGTCCCTAATTTGCTGGGAAGTGGCGGTGCGGTCCCCTACGGCACTGCGTAAGATCCTACGGTCTTGGCGTGCATCCGTGCGTCGCTGCGGTCCGGTCCCAGGTCGACGGGCATGTGCACCTTCCGCCGACCACTGGCGACAACATCGATGTACTGTGGAGACCTCACGCCCCACGTGTTGAGCAATTCGGCGGTACGTCCACCCGGCCTCCCGCATGCCCACTATACGCCCTCGCTCAAAGTCCGTCAACTGCACATACGGTTCACGTCCACACTGTCGCGGCATGCTACCAGTGTTAAAGACTGCGATGGAGCTCCGTATGCCACGGCAAACTGGCTGACACTGACGGCGGCGGTGCACAAATGCTGCGCAGCTAGAGCCATTCGATGGCCAACACCGCGGTTCCTGGTGTGTGTCCGCTGTGCCGTGCGTGTGATCATTGCTTGTACAGCCCTCTCGCAGTGTCCGGAGCAAGTATGGTGGGTCTGACACACCGGTGTCAATGTGTTCTTTTTTCCATTTCCAGGAGTGTAGTAAAATAAGTACGTATTTCCAGTAGTTGCACAGACGGATTTGAAATAACTCAATTAACTATGCAGAAACTTCGGAGACAATGGTCGCACAAATGGGAGCCTTTGTAATCTGTCGATACATGCAGTAATGGTGGGTTAGTGTACTGTCAGTAGTGAGATAATTTTGTTTTTTAATACAGTCCTAAAAAGTACTTATTCACTGTTTGCGTATTATTGTTCCGTAAGGATTCAGTGTTTAAATTCTTCAAGTTACAAGCGGATAGTGTTCTCGTCGGAGGATATACCATTATATTTACAATGAGACAAACGAAATAGCATGTCTGCAGTAATTAATAAAACATAACAAAACGTCCTCTGCGCTTATGATGAAACTCTAGAAATTGAAGCAGCAGCTATATCTTCAATTTTCCTTCATTTCTGTTGCCGGAAGCGACCGGCTACGTGATTTATAGCTTGGTGATGGTGACGTCCTGCGCGAAGGTAAATTCGCCAGCCCAGTGGTAATTTTATTTCTGTCCCTAATGTTAACTGAATCTTCGTAATGAATTGTTTTGTTGGTTTTGTTTGGAGTAGCCCTTTGGATCGATTTATCTGGCAGGCTACTTTATTATCTTCATTACAGCTGGGTAGGAGACTGACCTGTCGGCAAAGGTATTTTCAGCTGCCGCCACCGCAACAGATAAACACCGCCCAGAAAGTCGGCGAGGTAGGGAAGGAAACTTTGTGCAGTAGCAGCTAGTTTCCACTTAACTACTTTTATGTTTAACCGTGAACAAAAGTATGAATTATCTTTTGTTAAGGCAGATACGGCTTACAGTCGTATTATCTTACCAAAAACTGGTCTTGTGAAAAGAAATAATAGTTGTGCGTCCCGTAGATCACAGTCGAGAATATTGTCATGCGGAAAGTGCCAACTGAACAAAAGCTGCACAGGCATCATACGGACTATACTATGTCATTTTGAATCCTATAATTCGTTCTAATTCAGTAAATTGGTTAGTTAATTACAAGTTCCATAGATCATTTGAACAGATTTTATCGACAAAATGTAGAACGAGACCAGTTACAGGCTACCATTACAGTACGCGACTTGTTTGTGCTATATGATGACATTAACAAGTTATGAAATGCATCACTTTGATAAAATGAAGAAACCGTACAACAATTTCTTAATCCACAATCTTTTTATTGAGTCCACGACATGTCTCAGACACTTAAAGTTCCTCCATCTCGTGAAAAACACTAAAATCACTTAACCATCCGAGGTCAACCTCCGCCCAATACTGTCATGGAACCAAATGTTCCGTGTCAAAAGAATACAATTTGGCTTAAATAGAATGAGAATAAGAATATCAGTCCTCAATATTAATTTTTTTAGCTACTCGCCAGTTACTCAAAAATATACGTCTACAAAGCAGGAGACTGGATGGTTCTGATGGTGTATGGAGGATCGGTATTTGGGAATTGCTGTAATGTGGGAAGGTGGGTCCCACGGATACATGGAACATGAGATAATTATACGTAATTAGGGTGGAGTCCAGGCCATGGCTGGATGTATGAAATGTGATCACAAAATAATGGGAAGCTTTACTTTTCTTAAAGTGTCTTTATTTATTCATCAATATCAACTCCGTCCACTTCAAAATAATCCCTCTCAGATAAGCTCAAAAACACCCGTGACACCCGTTTTCAAACATTGGAACCAATTAATTTTGGAACTCACTTTTCGTTGTGGTTTTCAGCTCCTTCAGCGTTTCTGTTTTTATCTCATCAATGGTGGTAAAACTACGTCCTTTCATGGTTCTCTTCAGCCTAGGAAATAAAAAGAATCGCCGGGAGCCATGTCCGATGAATACGGCGGCTAAGGAGGTTAGCGGTTTTGTTTTTTGCCAAGAAATAACGAACAAGCGTTGGGGTGTGAGCGGAGCATTATCGTGGTGTGATTTCCATGAGTGGTTTTTGCCACAATTCTGGTGGTTTTCTTCGGATTGTTTCACGCAAACAACACATAACGTCCAGGTACTATTCCTTATTGACCGTACGGCCATAAGGTAGGAACTCATGATGCACCATTCCATTATAATCGAGGAAAACAATGACAAGAACTTTCACGTGTGTTCGAACTTGAATTTTCTTCGCCCTTGGCTCTTCAGTTTCCATTGGGACGACAGGACCTTAATTTCCATGTCGTACCCGTATACCTACGTTTCATCACCTATTATAATCTTCTTCGAAAGTTATGGATAGTGGTGGCCGAGCGGTTCTAGGCGCTACAGTCTTGAACCGCGCGACCGCTACGGTCGCAGGTTCGAATCGTGCCTCGGGCATGGATGTGTGTGATTCCTTAGTTAGGTTTAAGTAGTTCTAAGTTCTAGGGGACTGATGACCTCAGAAGTTAAGTCCCATAGTGCTCAGAGCCATTTGAACCATTTTTATGGATAGTTGTCAACTTCGTTCAGCGGTTCTTGAGCAAACATCTGCACAATGTCGTTTTTGCTCCAACAACAGTTTCGGAACAAATGCCGCTGCTACATGCTTCATGTCCAGAACATTCTAAAAATTGCTTGGTGTGTGCCAGAGGATATGCCGACGTCATCAGCGACCTCTCTGATGGTGATCGGCGATTTTCCAGAACCGTTTTCTTTACTTCTTACACACTGTAAACAGTAACTGATGAGTTAGGGTGTCCGGGGTGGTCGTCGTCTTCAGCGTCTTCTCAGCACCCTTTGAAACGGCTATACCACTAGTAAACTCTTGTCTTAATCAGAGTAGATTCTCTAAAAGCCTCAGTCAGCATTTAAAATGCGGTCATGTCTTTTATTCCATTTCTCAAGTAAAATTTAATGCAAATTCTTTGACCCATCTTTCAAGTAAGTCAAAATTCATGTAACCTTTTGGACTGTCAAGAATAAAATAACTATTCAAAACAACTACAATTGCAAACGTACATCGGGAACATGGCTGGTGACAAGATTTAAAAAAACATATCGAAAATCGGCTGTATAAAACACATGAAATTAAAAAAACTCACGTTGATTTTAGATCACACCTCTTATAAGATATTCAGCTGTATTCAATATGTGTGAGTGAGGGGGGCGGGAAGAGAAAGTGGTGCCCTGGCGAAGGTTCGTGTAAGGTGGAGGGGGCGGGGGAGACGTGTAGTCATGAAGTACGTGGCGTTCAAGAAGAATCCGAAGCGAATGATACAACTTTGGTGGCATCAGATGTACAAGCTTCATTGGCATAGCAGAGAATTGAGCCGATCAAGGCTCTGTATTTGCTAGATGCCTGTAGCAATGTGAATGAAAGAACAACTGCCTTCACAAAAGGTAATCAAGCACAAGTGGTGTCAGCATCATAAGACAAAAGATAAATGGACGCCAGCAGATTATGTTCGTTTGCAACATTTCTACTGCACGCCATCAATATGTGTAACTACAACTTACCCTACATGCTTTGAATCCGCGTTGCCTCCAGAATAAATCTTCCTGTATCTAAGATATATTTCACGCTCCCATGTGCTTGATAACGACAGTCCGTCGAAGCTTCAATAGCGACTAATAAACTACTGACAACAGCAAGTGTATTGTTCGTGTTAAATTATTTATTAACGTCGGATGTCAACGCGGTATACGCAGCAAGACCATTTATTAATATGAAATATGGTGCATAGCACAAATAAAGCCCGAACATTACTAACTTTATATCGTTGTATGAGCTGGCGGAACATGAATGATCTGCATGCAATCTGTGCATTAGGAGCTGAGCCGTGGTTTTATCAACGTGACATTAAGCTGCTCTTACTTAGGCAGCTGCCTGGTACTCTGGTGTGACGTGACGCTCCTTAATGACTGCGGACTCGTCACGTAGCGAAGTCTCACACTACTCTCTGTACGTATCAGATGGAGGCTAATTACGAGGTCGTGCTGAAAAGTAATGCATCTGAATTTTTAATGCCGGTCGGGGTGGCCTAGCGGTTCTAGGCGATACAGTCTGGAACCGCGCGACCGCTACGGTCGCAGGTTCGAATCCTGCCTCGGGCATGGATCTGTGTGATGTCCTTAGGTTAGTTAGGTGTAAGTAGTTCTAAGTTCTAGGGGACTGATGACCTTAGAAGTTAAGTCCCATGGTGCTCAGAGCCATTTGAACCTTTTTTTTTTAATTTTTAATGTGAAAACTCTTATATCTTTTTAAATAAAACAAACAATATTAACATTCTAAATCTTTATTTTTCATGTATATATATTTATCTCTCAACATAGTCACCCGAGCCACGAACACACCCCTCCTAACAGTGACCATTTTGTTGATAAGTCACGGTGGAATGATGGACTCTAATGACGGCGCCACAACCTCACCTCTGCTTGCCACGGTTCATCACTGTCAAAGTGCTCGAAGGTGTTCTTTGAGTTTTCGAAACAGATGAAGATCGAATCTGGTAAGTGGAGACTGTTTCAAGATTTATCAGTAACTAAGAACAAAAGGTGTCGGATTGTTGCAGAGGTCGCAGTGCTTGTGTGTGATCTGACTTTATCATGGTGAAGTGGAGTGTGTCCCTATGGGAACGAAATCTCCGAAATCGAAAAATTACATCTCACTGTTTCTCAGGTAGCGACCTAGTTACGTTATGCACATCTATATTACACGCTACAATTTGGAGTCCTTTAGCAGAAGAGGACTGCAAATAAGTAGACGTGAAGCATAAAGGTATAGAATGTTAATAATGTTTGTTTTATTTAAAAAGCTTTACGAGTTTTCACAAAAAATTCGGAGGCATTACTTTCCATCAACCTTCTTGGATCTATACTTGAGAAGTGTGAAATATGTAATTAGTTTTACATGTTATGTTTTATTATTATGTGTCCACGATATTAATTGCTGAGGCGTAAGGGGAGCCACGGCATATTTTCATCAAATGTGCAGAGGTGTATCAAAGAAAATGCATCGCTGTCCTTGGAGAGAAAGAAATGGGATGGAGGAAACTGACCTGTATAGTGTCCCTTTTGAAATATTCAAGCCGGTATGTTTAAAGTAAATAATAAAAGAACACTGAATAATATTATATGGACATAAACGACAAATTAATTAAGAAAGTGTACTAAATTAGCCTCAAAGAAAGACTATGTGGATTGCAATGTAATAAAAAGACATTATTTATATTAGATGGGATCGTAGTGCATAACGTTCCCAAAACTAACGTTATTATCTTCGTCATTAGATATAAGAGAAAAAAGATACTTAAAATCACTTCGAGTCAGATCATTTCTTCTGCTGTATTAAGGTACGCTTGCTATTGTAAAGCGCTAGCTTTTGTTCTATTTGTTCTCGTATGCAGCGAATAATTCAAGTGTGTATTCTGTGCTTAGTGAAAATATATTTACAAAAAGTGAGTGCATTGTGTTACTTAAAGAAAGTAACTGCAAAAAGATGTTGCAATAAAGAAATTGTTCTTTTAAATCGCAAAAAACCTTGTTAGAGCACTTCTTTTTTGATGTACACTCAGAAACTCCAAGGAGAGAAAAGTCTAGGACAAAAAAGTCATTTAAAAAGAAGAGAAAAGTAATGTTTTAAGTAAACGTTTCTAACTTATACGAAATAATCATGAGGTAATTCGAAACACATCTTTAAAAGTTTGGGCATTGACAAAGTAAGCATTTTTCTTCAAAAGTTTAGTTGTTTTCAGATGAATAACTTTTATTAAAACATATTCATTCGGACATAAATAACAGTTAATCTTCTTTACGCAAAACGGGATAAGAACGAACATTGCTGGGGCAGCAAATATTTATCAAGCTTGGCAAATGAAAGTAGATTTAAAATTTTAGCGGACGTTACAACGTAAATGTGCAAAATAAGGGAATTTGGAAAGATTTGTCTAAACGTAAACTGAATACATGTTGACGTAGATTATATTCCACACAGATAGTATGAAAAGATGTATATTCTATTTTAATTTATAGTAAAGGTGTTGTTTACGTCGACGTGAACATCTGTGGCAGATCGCAGAAATACGTATGCATTAATTACTTGTATCTTAAGGTAGAGTTAACAGATAATTAAATTTTCAACTCTTATTATAACAGCTGACTGAAAGATAAACCGTTTTGAACCACTGACGTACTTTGCAACCACCGCTATTGATCCATTTCATTAATTAAATACAAAAGTTTTTCTTGTAGTAACGAAAGCTGTGCGGATCTCAGGTTATATTTATGTGCGTCTTCCGATTATTATTATTATTATTATTATTATTATTATTATCAGCATAGATTATTTTGCAGTCGAAGGACTTTCCTTATCTGCGGTTCCTTCCTACCATGTGTTAAGGAAATTTTGGTTCTGCGTCGAGCAAACACAATTTTCATTGTTTTACTACCCATACATGTTATCAAGAAGCTTCTCCATCTTCAGCGGGTTTTATTTACTATCTGTTGAACAATATCTGTGCGCTCTGATATTTACCAGTTTTTGAGTTAGTAATTACAGTTGACATACTGCAAGGCAATAATTATATCTGTTCCGCAAATCCCAAACAGACTTGTGGACATCAGTATGTAATAATAAGGTAAATACTTATTTTTTATATTAATATTCCTGTCCACACTTATAGTAATGTAAATAATACAGTCCCAAAAACTGGTAAATATCATAATGCATAAATTCTTTGTATATTGGACAACAGATAATAAACAAAACCCGATAAAGGTGCAGAAAGTTATCCGAAACATGTATGGATAATAAAACATGAAAATTTGTATTTTCTCAAGGCAGAACCAAAATTTCCTTATTACATAGTTAGTAATATTATGAGGTGACGTATCTGCCAACTGTAATAAATATAATGTACGTCAAGGTTCTGTCGATAGAAATTCTATTACGTAGCCACCGGGCATGCCGAAGGAGCGTGGCAGTAGCCGTTGAATGGCACAGCGGCTTCTTTAAAGGACATCCTCAGTGTCGCTCGCCGCGATGGAAAAATTATTGAAGTCGCGCTACGTGTGTCTGAAACTAGTCAGACACCTAAACTCACCGGTCTTCAACTAGCGTGCACCGTCGCCGTAGAGTGCTGCGCAATGCATCTCAGTCAGCTGCCGATGCTAAGCTTTCTCCATTATTAAAATCACCTCTGGTTTAGGGGTAGCGTCTTTGATTAGCAATGAAACCGTCCTTGGTCCCGGGTTTGAACCCCGCTTCAATTTTGAGTAATAATCGGCACTGGTGGCGTAAGACTTTCGCCATAAGAAGTCACCTCATTCTGCTAACGATCTTGTCAACGAGAGCGGAGTTGAGGACGGAGATTGAGGTCACTCTCTTACCCCTGTAGTGGTAAAGTGCCCCAAAAAGTGGAAGAATCAGCAATGATCAACGGCATGTGGATGCAGAAGACGATAGAAACCACGGCATCAAAGGCACATAATGTTTATCCACAGTACATGTGGTCTGTAATTGAAAAAATATTCTAATGATCTCTCAACTGGCAAAAGATTCTTGAACATTCCCTCATCGAGATATCCGGGAGGGGATTTTGCCAATGGGGAGTCGACCATGACAGAAAGATTGACCAACGAAAGGATAACGTTCTGCGAATCGGAGCGTGGAAAGTCAGAAGTTTGAGCGTGATAGGAAAGCTAGAAAATATGAATAGCGTAATGCTAAGGCTCGATCTGGATATAGTGGGGTCAGTGAAGTGAAACGGAAAGAAGACAAGAATTTCTGGTCAGTTGAGTATAGGATAATATCAACAGCAGCAGAAAATAGTATAACGGGAGTAGGATTCGTAATGAATAGGAAGTTAGGGCAAAGAGTATGTTATGTGAACAGTTCGGAATCTACAACAAACCAACACCGACAACGATAGTTCAAGTATACATGCCGACATCGCAAGCTGAAGATGAAGAGACAGACAATGTGTATGAGGATACTGAACTGGTAATGCAGTTCTTAAAGAGAGATGAAAATCTTATCGTCTTGGGGGACTGGAAAGCGGTTGTAAGGGAAGGACTAGGAGAAAGGGTTACCGGAGGACATGGGGGTTATACTAGGAATAAGAGAGAATAACGACTAATTGAGTTCAGTAACAGATTTCAGTTAGTAATAGCGAATTCTCCTCCAGAAACACAAGAGGAGGAGGTATACTTGGAAAAGGCCGGGAGATATTAGGTTGCATCGTGATCAGACAGAGATTACGAAATCAAATACTGGATTGTCAGGCGTACCCACTAGCTGATATAGACTCAGATCACAATGCAGTAGTAGACAACAGTAGACTGAAGTTCAAGAGATTAGTCAGGAAGAATTTTAACGCAAAGAAGTGGGATACGGAAGTACTAACGAATGAAGAGATACGCTTGCAGTCCTCTAACTCTGTAGATACCCCAACAGAGTTAAAGAGGAATGTACATCTCTAAAAGGGTAATCACAGAAGTTGCAAAGAAAAACATACAGGGTGTTTCAAAAATGACCGGTATATTTGAAACGGCAATAAAAACTAAACGAGCAGCGATAGAAATACACGGTTTGTTGCAATATGCTTGAGACAACAGTACATTTTCAGGCAGACAAACTTTCGAAATTACAGTAGTTACAATTTTCAACAACAGATGGCACTGCGGTCTGGGAAACTCTATAGTACGATATTTTCCACTTATCCACCATGCGTAGCAATAATATGGCGTAGTCTCTGAATGAAATTACCCGAAACCTTTGACAACGTGTCTGGCGGAATTGCTTCACATGCAGATGAGATGTACTGCTTCAGCTGTTCAATTGTTTCTGGATTCTGGCGGTACACCTGGTCTTTCAAGTGTCCCCACAGAAAGAAGTCACAGGGGTTCATGTCTGGCGAATAGGGAGGCCAATCCACGCCGCCTCCTGTATGTTTCGGATAGCCCAAAGCAATCACACGATCATCGAAATATTCATTCAGGAAATTAAACACGTCGGCCGTGCGATGTGGCCGGGCACCATCTTGCATGTGTTCGCAGTGTCGTCTAAGGCAGTTTGTACCGCCACAAATTCACGAAGAATGTCCAGATAGCGTGATGCAGTAATCGTTTCGGATCTGAAAAATGGGCCAATGATTCCTTTGGAAGAAATGGCGGCCCAGACCAGTACTTTTTGAGGATGCAGGGACGATGTGACCGCAACATGGGGCTTTTCGGTTCCCCATATGCGCCAGTTCTGTTTATTGACGAAGCCGTCCAGGTAAAAATAAGCTTCGTCAGTAAACCAAATGCTGCCCACATGCATATCGCCGTCATCAATCCTGTGCACTATATCGTTAGCGAATGTCTCTCGTGCAGCAATGGTAGCGGCGCTGAGGGGTTGCCGTGTTTGAATTTTGTATGGATAGAGGTGTAAACTCTGGCGCATGAGACGATACGTGAACGTTGGCGTCATTTGGACCGCAGCTGCAACACGGCGAACGGAAACCCGAGGCCGCTGTTGGATCACCTGCTGCACTAGCTGCGCGTTGCCCTCTGTGGTTGCCGTACGCGGTCGCCCAACCTTTCCAGCACGTTCATCCGTCACGTTCCCAGTCCGTTGAAATTTTTCAAACAGATCCTTTATTGTATCGCTTTTCGGTCCTTTGGTTACATTAAACCTCCGTTGAAAACTTCGTCTTGTTGCAACAACACTGTGTTCTAGGCGGTGGAATTCCAACACCAGGAAAATCCTCTGTTCTAAGGAATAAACCATGTTGTCTACAGCACACTTGCACGTTGTGAACAGCACACGCTTACAGCAGAAAGACGACGTACAGAATGGCGCACCCACAGACTGCGTTGTCTTCTATATCGTTCACATCACTTGCAGCGCCATCTGTTGTTGAAAATTGTAACTACTGTAATTTCGAAAGTTTGTCCGCCTGAAAATGTACTGTTGTCCCAAGCATATTGCAACAAACGGTGTATTTCTATCGCTGCTCGTTTAGTTTTTATTGCCGTTTCAAATATACCGGTCATTTTTGAAACACCCTGTAGGTACAAAGACGGTAACTGTGAAGAAACCATAGGTAACAAAAGAAATACTTCAGCTGATCGATAAAAGAAGGACGAACACAAATGTTCAGGAAAATTCAGGAATACAGGAATACAAGTCGCTGAGGAATGAATTAAATACGCACTGCAGAGAAGCTAAGACGAAACGGCTGCATGGAAAATGTGAAGAAATTGGCAAAATAAATGACTGTCGGAAGTAGTGACTCTGCACATAGGAAAGTCAAAACAACCTTCGGTGAAATAAAAAGCAAAGATAGTAGCTTGAAGAGTGCAACAGAAATTTTAATGTTAAATGGAGAAGAGAGAGCAGTTAGGAGTAAAGAGTACATTGAAGGTCTCTGTGAGAGGGAAGATATGTCTGACGTGACAGAAGAAATAGGAGTCGATTTAGAAGAAATGGGGAATGCAGTATTAGAACTAGAATTTTAAAATAAGGCAGACGGTATAGATAACATTCCATCAGTATTTGTAAGATCATTTGGGGAAATGGCAACAACGTTGTTGTGTAGAATGTATGGGTCTGGCGACATACCATCTGACTTTCGAAAAATATCATCCACACAACTGCGAAGACTGCCAAAGCTGACAAGTGCGAGAATTATCGCACAATGAGCAACACAGCTCATGCGTCGGAGTAACTGACAAGAATAATATACAGAAGAATGGAAAAGAAAATTGAGGATCTGATAGTTGACGATCATTTTGGCCATAGGAAACATAAAGGCACTACAGAGGCAATTCTGACGTTGCAATTGATAATGAGAGCAAGATTAAATTAGAATCAAGACACGTTCACAGGTTTTGTCGACCTGGAAAAAGCATTCTACAGTGAAGAATGGTCCGAGAGAAAAATAGAGTAACCTATAGGGACAGACGGCTAATATGCAACATGTACAAGAGCCAAGAGGGAATAGTAAGAGTGGAAGACCAAAACAAAGTGCTCGGCTTAAAAAGGATGTAAGACACGGGTGTAGTCTTTTGCCCCTAATGTTCAATCCATACATCTAAGATGCAATACTGGAACTAAAAGAGTGGTTTAAGAGTGAAACCAAAATTCAAGATGAAAGGATATCAATGATACGATTCGGTTATGACATTACTATCCTCAATGAAAGTGAAGAAGAATTACAGGATCTGCTGCATGGAATGAAGGATGCTGAGTACAGAATATGGATTGAGACTAAGTCGAACTAAGACCGAAGTAATGAGGAGTAGCAGAGATATTAACAGTGAGGAACTTAACATGAGAATAGGTGATAACGAAGTAGATGTAGTTAATGAATTTTGCTACCTGGCCAGCAAAATAACTCAAGACTGACGGAGCAACCACAAAACAGCAGACCAACACTGGGAAAAAGAGCATTCCTGGCCAAGAGGAATCTTCTAGCATCAAACATAGGACTTAATGTGAAGAAGAAATTGCTGAGAATGTACACCTGGAGCACAGCATTGTATGGCAGCGAGACGTGGTCTGTGGGAACACTGGATTTGAAGAAAATCGAAGCATTTGGAATGTGGTGCTATAGAAGAATGTTCAGAAGGAATGCAGAAGTAAGAAATGACGAGCTTGTCCGTAGAAAGGGCAAGGAAAAGAATATACGTAAAACATCGACAAGACGAAGGGACAAGATGATGGAGCATATGTTAAGAAACGGAATAGTTTCGATACTTGTAGATGGAGATGTAGAGGGTAAAAACTGTACAGGAAGACAGATTAGAATACACCCAGCAAATAATTGAGTACGTAGATTGCAAGTGCTACTCTGAGATGAAGAGGTTGGCACAGGAGAGGAATCCGTGGCAGACAGCATCTAACCAGTCAGAAGACTGACGACTCAAAAAAAAAAAAAAAAAAACAGTTGAGTGATTTATCAAACAGGTATGACGAGTCGATTAATCTGTCCAGTAAACTCGGAACTATGGTAGCAAAATAACCTTTTTCGCCAAGCGGTTAAAGGCGCTACTGTCTGGAACCGCGCGACCGCTACGGTCGCAGGTTCGAATCCTGCCTCGGGCATGGATGTGTGTGATGTCCTTAGGTTAGTTAGGTTTAAGTTGTTCTAAGTTCTAAGGGACTGATGACCTTAGGAGTTAAGTCCCATAGTGTTCAGAGCCATTTGAACCATTTCTTTTAAGCTTTTTCGAGTGCAAAGGCATTATCTACCCCAATTAACACGAATTTGAAGTCCTTTTCTTTCCCTTTTCTTCTGGGCGTATGTCTTTAGCGTTTTGGACTACCAACTTACGCAACTGTGGAAACATACTTCGTTGCTCAGTTGGTATATTGAAGATGTGGTGTCCTCAATTTAGACCTTCCTCTTCCACACAGACACTGAGGCTGACAGATTTTGTGTGTGGAAGAAATACAGTATGATTCAAAAATATTAATTCGGTTTCACAAGACTATATCTTCTACATGAATTAAAATAAAAACTAGAGATGAATTTGTACATACACGTAGAGCTACAAAGGTTTTAGTTTCAAAAGGGTATGTCTTGTACATGTGAGGACATACAACCTTAGGGTACTTTTTACAGTGTTTAGAATCAAAGTTATCTTTCATAAATTCTAATTGTACTGTCCACCGGACGCAAAAAAAAAAAAAAATAATCAACGAGGCAAAGTCTCACTCTTTTAGAAGAATGTTCGTAGCTAACTGCATTCACAGCTGTTGCCGTGCGACATGACAGTTAACCCAGAGTTTTTACGAGGGGAGTCACATAAACGTCTTTCGCAAGCACCCATAAAAAAGTCCCATACTATGGGATTAGGCAGCCCTGGAAGCCAACGATGCAACGCGATATCCATCCACCCCTTACGGCCTATCGGTCGCTGAGGCAGCTAACTGCTAAGAAATTTTCTTGCATGTGGTGCAGCGTATTGGTGAGTAAAGGAATTTTCAGCATGTTTTCACAATTGAGACGAATCCAGGTTACAACACTAACATTAAAATGGGTATCGCATATTTCTAATACGGTGCAATATGCGAGAAGACCTACAGTCTGTGGCCGAGCGGCTCTAGGCGCTACGGTCGCAAGTTCGAATCCTCCCTCGGGCATGGATGTGTGTGATGTCCTTAGGTTAGGTGGGTTTAAGTAGTTCTACTTTCTAGGCGCTAGAAAGTCCCTTAGTGCTCAGAGCCATTTGAACCATTTTTGAACGTACAGTCTGGCCAGAAGGATACGTGGTGGTTCCAGCATAGCATTTGCTAACGTGGCAAAGCATCACTAACCTGGAAACAAAGTCCTCACTTACTATTGGCCAAGATATGTTCCACTATATTAGTATCACGAAAATATAATTGCTGTAATTCGTTAAAACAATTAAGGCAGTAGATAATGTCTTTGCCCTGGAAAAAGCTTATTTTGCAGGTCGAGTTCCGAGCTTATTACATAGACTAATTGACTCGTCATACTTGTTTTGCGTGCTGCCACGAGTTTCTCTCTTGTGCCAAACTCTTCATCTCAGAGTAGCACTTGCAGCCTACGTCCTTATTAATTTCATGGATGTATTGTAATATCTGTCTTCCTGTACAGTTTTTACCCTACACATCTCCATCTACAAGTATAGAAATTATTCCCTGATCTCTCAACAGATGTCCCATCCTCTTGTCCCATCTCTTGTCAGTGTTTTACATATATTCCTTTCCTTGCCCCTTCTGCGGACAACCTCGTCATTTCTTACCTCTTCATTCATCCTGATTTTCAGCATTCTTCTGTAGCACCACAATCCAAATGCTTCGATTCTCTTCAATTTCGGTTTTCCAACAGTCCATGTCCCACTGCCGTACAACGCTGTGATCCAGGCGTACAAACTCAGAAATTTCTCCCGCAAATTAAGACCTATGTTTGATACTAGAAGGTATCTCTCGACTAGGAATGTCCTTTTTGCCTGTATAAGGCTGATGTTTTGCCCTTTTGTTTCCGCCAGCTTAAACCTCTCAACCGACGAAAGTTAAGGAATTCTGCTACCTAGCGAGCAAAATGACTTATTTTGCTGGCTAGGTAGCAGAATTCCTTAACTTTTGTCGGTTGAGGGGTTTGGATGGAGGAAACAACAGAGTATGGACTCGCACCAAGGAATGATTTGTTGTGTAATATTAATAGTATTTCATTAAAAAGACTTAGTCGCTGGGCGATGATTAATGTGGTCGCGTACGTTAGCCAGAACTAATTAAATATTTAAGGTAAGAGCGATTACATAATGCCAGCCGGGGTGGCCGAGCGGTTCTAGGCGCTACAGTCTGGAACCGCGCGACCGCTACGGTCCCAGGTTCAAATCCTGCCTCGAACATGGATGTGTGTGATGCCCTTAGTTTACTCACGTTTAAGTAGTTCTAAGTTCTAGGGGACTGATGACTTCCGAAGTTAAGTCCCATAGCGGTCAGAGCCATTTGAACCATTGATTACAGAATATGCGCAACACAATAGCTCTGGTATTGACTGTGGTGTGGTCCAAAACCACAGGAATTAATAAAGGGCAATTCTTCAAAAAGCACTGCAGTATGCTCTTTACTGCAAAGTAGTTGAGGATTTCCTCCGATTTTCACAATTACAGTGCCTCTTCTATAAGAGATTATGACCGAGCGCTTCCAATGCAGCACGTGATTTACGGAGAATAGTCGCCGTATGTAACGGATGTCCATATTTCCAGCGACAACTCTCACGTGTTCGGATACTCTGTTATCATCAGATACCAGGCCACGTCTTCGTATTTAAAAACCGTGTTGTAAGATCTCCAACATTCCTGTAACTGTCTTTCCATTTAAAAAAATCGAGGTGTATATCTGTTCTCTGGATAGTGTGACATACACATGATGCTTTTAAGAGTCTCTCACGTGCTTGAATGCGACATGATTTTGCTTTTTACACTACTGGCCATTAAAATCGCTACACCACGAGGATGAAGTAGCCCGCATCTCGTGGTCGTGCGGTAGCGTTCTCGCTTCCCACGTCCGGGTTCCCGGGTTCTATTCCCGGCGGGGTCAGGGATTTTCTCTGCCTCGTGATGGCTGGGTGTTGTGTGCTGTACTTAGGTTAGTTAGGTTTAAGTAGTTCTAAGTTCTAGGGGACTGATGACCATAGATGTTAAGTCCCATAGTGCTCAGAGTCATTTGAGGATGAAGTACTACAGCCGCGAAATTTAACCAACAGGAAAATGATTAGATTTTCAGAGCATTCACACAAGGTTGGCGCCGGTAGCGACACCTACAACGTGCTGATATGACGAAAGTTTCCAACCGATTTCTCATACACAAACAGCAGTTGAACGGCGTTGCCTGGTGAAACGTTGTTGTTATGCCTCGTGTAAGGAGGAGAAATGCGTACCATCACGTTTCCGACTTTGTCGGATTGTAGCCTATCTGCGATTGCGGTTTATCGTATCGTGACATTGCTGCTCGCGTTGGTCGATATCAAATGACTGTTAGCAGAATATGAAATCGGTGGGTTCAGTAGGGTAATACGGAACGCCGTGATGGATCCCAACGGCATCGTATCACTAGCAGTCGAGATGACAGGCATCTTATCCGCACGGATGTAACGGATCGTGCAGCCACGTCTCGATCCCTGAGTCAACAGATGGGGACGTTTGCAAGACAACAACCATCTGCACGAACAGTTCGACGACGTTAGCAACAGCATGGACTATCAGCTCGGAGACCATGGCTGCGATTACCCTTGACGCTGCATCACAGACAGAAGCGCCTGCAATGTTGTACTCAACGACGAACCTGGATGCACGAATGGCAAAACGTCATTTTTTCGGATGAATCCAGGTTCTGTTTACAGCATTATGATGGTCGCATCGGTGTTTGGCGACATCGCGGTGAACGCACATTGGAAGCGTGTATTCGTCGTCGCCATACTGGCGTATCATCCGGCGTGATGGCATGGGATGCCATTGGTTACACGTCTCGGTCACCTCTTGTTCGCATTGACGGCACTTTGAACAGTGGACGTTACATTTCAGGTATCTTACGACCCGTGGCTCTACCCTTCATTCGATCCCTGCGAAACCCTACATTTCAGCAGGATGATGCACGACCGCATGTTGCAGGTCCTGTACGGGCCTTTCTGGATACAGAAAATGTTCGACTGCTGCCCTGGCCAGCACATTCTCCAGATCTATCACCAATTGACTCTGTTTGACTCAATGCCCAGGCGCAATTAGGCTGTTATTACGGCCAGAGGTGGTTGTTCTGGGTACTGATTTCTCAGGATCCATGAACCTAAATTGCGTGAAAATATAATAACATGTCAGTTCTAGTATAATACGTATATTTGTCCAATGAATACCCGTTTATTATCTGAATTTATTCTTGGTGTAGCAATTGTAATGACCAGTAGTGTACAATGGTTCATAGCCTCTTCAGCGAATGCTAAACGTGAAAGAAAATTATCTCCACTACAGAAAGATTTCAGTAAAATCTACACTTTATTTATGAGCGTCCTGAAGGGCGCCTAGCAGTGGTATCGTGTATGGTTTGAAACAGAAACTTTACCGAAAACACGGCAGACAAGACTAGAAACATGCAACTGGCGCCAAGTTAAAATTTTAGTGCCGATGCGTAAGTTGAAATTGACCCCACATTTCTATTCTCGTTCTTGGAAAAGATATAGTCCTGTGAAATTAGATGAATATTCATGAAACACCCAGAATTTCATAATGTCCTTGATGACTTCGATTACAACAAGTGCAGCTTCGCTGACTATACAACCATGGCCCTATGCCCGTGGCCATGGAATTCCCTGTTTTCCTAGAGCCGTCTGTATGCAACTAAATTTAGCAAGGTTCTCCTCGCAGACGAGTCAAGGGCGTCAAGCTGCGCATCTGCCTGCAGAGTTTTACGGTTCTCCTCCGCGTGCTGAATAACAGGACGCGAAACTCGAACTCTAAATCAGCGGAGGAACGACAACTTTAAGCCGGAGAACGGATCACGAAGCTCCTCAGCCTCCATGTCCTGGAATTGATTCGCCTGACAAGAAGCGTAGCGCTCTTCGTCGGAGACGAGACTTAACGGGAAACCAGAATCCCAGGGGTTTTCACCGGTTCTTCCTGAGCTAGGCTTAGCTCGTCTCGCTCCCTTTTTCCTCGGATTATTTTGTGAAAAGAAATGTGGCTAGCTTAGACGAGCGTATATACGCTATGCTGTTTTCGGATTCAGATCTATGATAACAGAACTCTAGGTGCCATTATGACGAGAAAAATATATATATAGGATTTTCGATGCTTTTGCTGCCTCATAGTGTGTTTCCAAAGTCTCACGGGCGCAGGAAACACTTTTCTAGAAAAAAAGTACACTTATTAGCATAAAAACAGGGAAAAGCAGAAATAATGACAACGTTTATGTGCCAAACTGAGCCATAGACTAGAGGGGAAAACAACGTAGAAAGGTAATGTGTTAATGAATTGTTCATGGCCATTATAAGTTATAGTAATAAAAATGTATACCACTACCCTAAAGTCCTTAAGTAATGGCCACCGGGTGGTGACAAACATGTGCCAAAGAGTAAGTTACCAACTTCCAATTTTATTTAGGACTTTGTTGTCAAACTTGACGAGAATGTTTTAAACTGTGTCGTCTATCTTTGCTGAAATTGTTCCATCACAATTTATACGATTATTTCTCATTATCTCAAAGTAATACATTGCCTGTCTCTTCTTGGGATCTCTCCATGTAGTAGAGTTAGTAAATAGTAGAGTCTATGAGCAGCAATATGCCTCTCGAAATAATCCCAAATTTGCTGCACGGGATTGAGGTTGTGAGATAAAGTGGACCTCTCCACACCCTAAACTGTCTGCTGTTGAATATGTTAATCCATTAACCGCTTCCCCTCTATATTCGATGTCAAGCACAATTTGCAGTCGTAAGCGATATTTGATTGACCAGTAAATGCCTCATTAAAATTTACTGCTTGCTCTCTCAGTCAAACAGGGTAATAATTAGGGTTTTCGTAATCTGATGTAGTACATGGATAAAAGTCGTGCAGTAGAAGGGTATTATTCACCATTCAAACTGTGGGGTCCTGCCCACTCATCGCTTACAGGATTGCCTAAAGGATGGTGCGTTCTCTGAATGCTATACAACAATTTCTTTTTTTTTCCTTTATTGTGATTTCATTCCCCTGCCCCATATGGACAGGGGAGGGCTGGCAGTCGCACAATCCACCGTGACATGACAGCTAAGAAAAGGAGAAAATTAGACATATAAAGGCGATAAAAAGGGGGACATAAAAAAGGGAGACAATGGAGGGAATATATACACTGATACGGAGACGTTCATGGGGGGACAATTAAAAAAGTCTACATAAAGTTAAAAAAACACTGTTGGCGATTCGTAGAGCGCAAAAAAAAGAGACTGAAGTCACATGTACAGGTTAAAAGTTGGCCACAGTGCTAAAACACTCCAGAACAAAGACACCTTAAAACCACTTTAAAGAAGAAGCACACACAACAAAGAATAAAAACTGCCAGGCGGGACCTGCCGAGGGAGAGGCCTGAGAGGATGGAGAAAGAGGGAGAGCAAGGTGCAGTGGGGGAGGGGGCGGGATGAAAGAAATAGGGGGTCAGGGGGCGTACCAAGAGGCAGGAGACAGGTGGGGTGGGAGATGAAGTGGTAAGACAAGGCAGGAGGGAGTTCAGAGACACTGAAGGGGAGTATACAACAATTCAAGCAAACCACATTAGTAGTTTTTATTACAATAAAGAAGATAGACAATATTTAACTTTGAATTTACAATGGCGTCACAAGCGATGGGTGTCACACAAACAATCAGTCATTTGGTGTATACAAGGTCCACGTAAGCAATTGGTATGGCTCACACGTCCCTGCTGTCGTAGTGCTCTCCGCTAGTACTGTCCGCATACTGTCGGCCAAGGCTGGCAGGAGCGGTGCTTATATCCTCTTCAACTAGAGGATGCTCCTGTAGTGGTGTGGTTCTAATCAGCCGACCATTGGCCGACGTCGTCTCACTGGCTTCTCTCCTCTTGCGTTCTTCATCTTCGTTTCGGGGCTTGTTGTTACGCCAGAACACAAACATCAACTTCAGTAGAGGTTATCTACCTCAACTTAGAGTAAAAGTAAATATACCATAAACGACGACTTGACAGCACACAAAATTTACAGATAAGAGAACAGGAAACTGTGATGGAGTGACTCTAGTAGAATTGTTGATCATCGGGAAGCTTACTGAAATCAATTCGTATAACAATTCAGATGTATTCCGCATCGTTTATTCCGGTATATCAGTGCTGGAAACTACTTAATTCGTATGAGTATGCTATGTTACACCTATTTTCATCATCATCATAATCCTTTCAACGATTTGGCTGTTGCCAATTTCTAGCTCACAAACCAATTCATTCCCATCCTTTTCGAAGTTTCCCAGTATCTCTTTTCCCATTCGGCTTGTAGCTAAGGATCTTCTGAGGAATTCACATGAGGTTTGGCTCTAATCTTCACAATATTCTTTAATTTTTTTCATTCCTGTTGAAAATATTCTCTTCTAATATCTCTATTTCTTATCATGTCTCTTCTTGCACAGCCCTCCATCTTGCTTAGGAATCTCATCTCTGCTATTACACTTTTTCTTTTTCTGTGGTAACCAAGATTTCGCTTACATAGGACAACACATGAATCGCCATCGCTTTATAGAATTTCATTACGGTCTCCTTTTGTGATTTATGGCCCAATGTTCTGCTAATGGTACCTACAGACAGCTTGGAATTTGTGTATTTTATTTTCAATACCAGCTTCAAAATCAAAACTTCTGGCACAGCCTAAATAAGAGATTTGAAAGACTTATTCTAAAACCGAATTTGTTTTGTTTCATCTACTTACTAAATTAATTAATGTGTTTTACGAGTATATTAACTTAGCATAGCTGTTTTTGAATCAACTAATTCCAACTTGGTACTGGCCAGACAAAATGAATTCATGTTCTACGGTAAATTAAACAGTTGCCACAGAATATAAATTAATGGTTTCGTGCCTTCTAGGCCATAAACGCCTTATTTTAAACAGGAACAGTTTGTAATACAGACTTAAGTTGTGGTAACCATCTCAACCCAAATGAACGCTTAATCGTGGAAAAGTGTAAACTGGCACGGTCAAAGCAAATATGAGAAAACAACTTTCAGCCTTCTTGGTCATCTGTGTCACAATCGTCATCTCAAAGACGTGCAAGAAGTGAAGGAAGGAAGCTAGCTCTGCATATCACATAGGCTGCTCTAGGGAGAGGAGAGACCAGCAAGTTGTAATCCACCGAGCGGATCGTACGTCGCTATACACAGCCACGTTTCAGAATGACTGAACACAAAACACTATCTCTCCGATGTCCTAATTTTTCCATCGATTTAGCGCAAAATTTTGATACTACATTGGTGAAAGTCCATACAGAAATTTCAAAGAAACGATTTCGCACGCAAAAACAGAGTGTCCCAAGAGAAATAAAATTACAAAACTGCTGAGCCTTTCGTGGCCATTTGTTGACTTCTGCCTGCGGATCCTGACTTTTACCAGCACATCAAAGGTTCATCGCCCATCTTACTTGCTAGATCATACCTATATACAGAGCGCCCTTGCGACTATCTCTACCGTGTTAATGTTTGAAACCAACATCTAAGTCATGTGATGCTAGGTAGGAAGCAGAGTTTTTGCCATTACGAACTTATGCGAAGTGGAACCGACATTTACAGTTTATAAAAAAAATCAAGCATTTATTTCATCAATTGGACGACTTAAGTCATCTGTATTATACACGTAGTCGTAGTGCAGTTAACTTAATTTCTCCGAAACCCCCAATATTAATAGAATGGCTGTGATTTTTATAACTGTCCAGATGAAATGGCAACGACCAATTTGAAACACTGTACCTGCAGACGCCAATGCCTGAGGGTTTTTCCCTGCTCGTAACCGCTATGATATTTCCCTTGTTATCCGCAGTACGAGAATCCAGGTGCTGTTTCTCTTGAGAAGTTTTGATTCTTGCTAAAGTTGTCATATTCGTGAATTTTGTAAAGCCTCTCTGGACGAACGGTCGTGGTAGCTCTTCTCCACAGCCACAACCTGTGTGTCAGCAAATTTCATTACTTGGTAAGTATCACACCCCACATGTTTTGCTACAGCCCGTTTCTTCATCTGTCCCAACCCGCAATACAGTTTACGTTCCATGTGTCTGGTGGATCGTGCAGTGATTTCAACATAGGCTTCTCAACATGCTCAGAGTATGTGGCATATTCCTGACACCGTGCGATTGTCCTTTTTTTCCTTTGCCGATATGAATCTCTTGCTAGGTTGGCAAATTGTCTTCACACCACGTAAAGATTCTGAACAGTCTTCAAGCCAATATAAAATTTCCTGTGCAGGTAGAAAGCACAAACAACTAACATTTTCCAGATGTACTGGTTACCTGGGATGATGACAACCTGGACAACAACGGGTATCGAAAACTGAATCGTAAACTGTCAAATCATCAAAAAAGAGGACTAATTAATATACTCGCAATGCGTGCGAGATTAATACGTGAGTCGCAGAATCTCAGACGCGAGATGCTACACCTCGAATGCCTCCTGTGGAGCTGTAGACATTCAACCAATTGTGTAAGAAGTTCCAGCAAACCTAATACTCGGCGAAGTGAGTCGTCGGAAGAAGAAATGTTGGGTACGGCCTTTCAGCCATACGTTCCTAGTCTCTGTATATCCATCTTTTTAGCGATGGTTGCGGGACTCGGCTGTTCGATAGAGGATGTCAAATTAAGCGCCTTTAGCCCCCAATTTTCAACCTTATTTTATTGGGCAACAACTTTCAGCGTTTTACTACGCCATCTTCAGGCCCATGACCAATGTGTAGGAATAATCTGTCTCGCTTATGATCCAAATAGGTGCTACAATACTGGTATTAGTACATATCTGTTGCAGTGACCACTTCAACCATCACAATCAAATTGCAACAGGTAGAAAAATGAGCCGTGGGGAGCATGAGCTGTGAGAGGACGACCACGTGATAAAATTCGCCGATACGGAGGTTCTCGCTGTGGAGAAGAGATACCACGCCTGCTTGTTAAAGGAAGCCACATACACAAACGTTAGAACAGTTTCAACAAGAAAGAAGCCTCAATCTAAACCGATCCTTGATTCCTGTGGTGCACTCAATGGGGTGCATGTAGCACTCAGACTTGGGAGTGACAGTCATACATATCCTACCGTGGGCTATAGTTCAGTCCTCCACCACTATTTGTTCTTCGAAATTTTTGTAGTGTAAATTCAACGATATGGATTAAAATTGCAATACCAGGAAGGATAGGAAAGAAAGAAATCTTACTTATTATACTTGTAAATTATAGTAGGAATAATACGAGCAGCGTTCAGTAAGTAATTCAAAATTTTTTATTGGCCAATTACGGTTTTAAAAATGCAGAATTTGTTGTGGAGTATTCCCGTATCAGCCCCTATATCTTCATAAAGTTCCGATGGTTGGCGGCGATATACTTGTCCTTCATAATGGCACCTGTAACAGAGGTGCGTTCCAAGCAGAGAAGGGAGCTGTCGTTGAGTTTCTTTCGGCAGAAAACTAGAGCATCGCAGATATTCAAAGGCGCTTGCATAATGTTTACGGAGATCCGGCAGTGAACAAAAGCACGGTGAGTCGTTGGGTGGGATGCCTTTCAACAAGTGCTAGTGCTGACACATTCGTCCACCAGTTGTGTTACTCAAAAGTGTCTGTCCGCTGGGTTCCCCCCGCCGCCTAACAGAAAACTATAAAGGGCAAATAAGAACCATCTCTGAGGAAATGCTTGCGCGTTACGAGGCTGACCGAAAACAAACGGCAGTCCATGGTGTGACGCTATACGGTCTTTCCTCCGAATAATAAGTTCATTCTCAGGCGGTAATCAATGACGACGGACTTCTGGTACTCTGAAGGAGTTATTCTTTTTGATGTCCTCCCTCGCGGCGCAACACTCTGCTACCTTCGGCAAACTGAAGAAACGACTTCAGCGTGTTCGTAGCCACAGAAATGCAAACGAATTTCTCTTTCTCCATGTCAAAGCAAGACCTCACATAAGTCTGCACAACCGAGAGCTGCTCATAAAACTTCACTGGTCTATTCTCCCCCATCCTCCCTACAGCCCGAGTCTCACACCTTTCGACTTCTATCTGTTTGGCACGATGAAGGATGCACTCCGCGGGAAGCATTAACTGGATGATGGAGAGGTTATTGATGTAGCAAGACGCTGGCTCCGAAGTCGACCAGTAGAGTGGCAGCATGGTGGGATACAGGCCCTCCCAGTAAGGTGTCGTCATGTCCCGCATTGACGGAGACTATAGAAATTCGTAGCCAAAAGAGTGGGGAATAATGTGATGTCCTGAAATCCTGAATAAAACCAAACTGCTTTCCGAAAAAAATATTGCATTACCTGTTGTAAGCTACTCGTTCACGGTTCATTTTGTAGGTGATTTCGGGGTGTACAGGATGAGAAATTCAGCGCACAGAACTGCGGTCTCTGGGAGCTATGGTGGATCTAACCTGGCTGGGCAAGACTTGAACTGAGCCTGCCTGCCAGGGTGTCATTCAATGCCGCTTCATCTCCGTGCCAGACTTCAACAGTTGAAGCGGCTGGCGAGTAGTGACATACCGGTCGTTCGGCAGTCCACGACGAGATGTTTCCTGCTCTGAAAAACGCTCCGGCTAGGGCAACAGTCGAACACCTTCTGCATCACGATAGGTCAGGACAGCACAGACAACATACAGTATTCGTTATCTTGAAGATAGGGTCTTAACGAATCAGAATCGAAACGGTTGCTACCCAAATTAACGGCTACGCGAACAATAGGCGAAAGAGTTGGGCGTCAGTGGCGTCCCATACCACCACACTTGGTGCTATATGGGTATGACGATCACTAATGCAATATGCAGCGTACATTCCCCTCGCCGCCTCTACACTCGGGTATGTTCATCTTGATGCCGCACGCAAAATCCAGACTCGTCTTAAAAGAGTGCAACGATGTTGCTGGGCGCGCCATTATCAGGCCGCTTCTCTCTGCTGCCGTGCGAATGGAACTGCAACACAAGGCGCCGTGCTGACAGTGTGTGGTATATTGTCACAATGTCCGTGTGGATATTTATTACGAAATCCATGCCCTGACTCAATATATGTGATGGGGATGTACGACCCTACACAGCTTAGTGAACAATATCTGTCCTCTCGGACGCTAGTCGCCCGCTGAGATATTGCGTGCCGTTGAGTACAGCCCTTCTAAACCCCCCCCCCCCCATTTCATATTCTACATTGTCCTAGCAGTAATATCCTGGAACGATAATGTGCAGCCCATTCAGACCACGATCCAGCAGCTGTCGAATTCTGGCACGTGCCGGTGGATTAATCTTATTACACAAGGCATATATCTATTTCCTCATAAAAAGCAACACAGCAAACATGCTGCGCAATCTTCCCTTATGTACATAATGGGGATAGGGTTCATCCTAGCTGCTACGTAGACTTGTTCTGAAATATTAGTCATTTACATATGCTATTACGAAGTCCATTTCACGTCAATTTGATGCTTGACGAATACATGGTGGTTCAGCAGTCAGAGGTTCGTAGTTTTACCCAATTCAAAGATTATAATAATATTTAGAAAAAGTATTTTTTGTGCAAATATACACTTTTTATCAAAACTAGACATGTGATTCTTGAGTTTCTCCCGGCGTATTTGATAATCAAAATATCCACGGGTATGCTGCCGGTCTATAGTGTCCAACGGGCACAATATTTCGGCGATCAAACATGTCGCCATCATCAGGTGAACTGACGGACTGAGCTCCTGTGAACGTACCGGCACGGAGATCCGTACGCTATGGCAGTTCCCTCTGAGCAGCCATAGCGTACGGATCTCCGTGCCGGTACGTTCACAGGAGCTCAGTCCGTCAGTTCACCTGATGATGGCGACATGTTTGATCGCCGAAATATTGTGCCCGTTGGACACTATAGACCGGCAGCATACCCGTGGATATTTTGAAAACTAGACATGATTGTCGTAATGGGAATTCCGCGATCGTTCATTAAATAAAATATGGCGTTTCAGTCGTCGATCGCTATTCTTTATTTTCAATTACTGGTTTCGGGCTAGCTGCCCATCTTCAGATCTGTTAGACAAAGTTAAAAATATAATTAATAAGACAGATACAGTTAGTGATAGAAATATCTTAGTTCACAAAAAGAAATTTTAACGGCCAACATACCACATATTGCAGTTACAGAGTAACTTGTCCGTACAGAACAATCGGTTCGCTGTCACAAGTAAAGTAATTCTTTTTTTTTTTTTTTTTTGATAAAACCTTATATCGCAGTTTTTAAGAGTAACCTGATTGGTAAGAGTAAAAAGCGCCCTTTACCTTTAACAATTGTGCATCTGTCATTATTTCACCGTATATATTAATGGCGAATATTCTTTTTAATAAAACAATTTTTAAAGTAATAACATATGAATAATCTTTTTTTGAGTGGTCCATGAAACGAAAAAAATTACACTAATTTGAAATTGCTTTATAAAGAAACACAAAATATAATTAACATGTAGATATTCTTTCGAAAATGTGCGTTTCTTCTTCTTTGTTTTGATAGGTGGTGGAGCGGATTTCCCTACGTCAGAACGTTACAACGCCACGCCGAGTGCTCTTCCGCCGCGCCCAATTCACCTCGCCGCCAGTACACGAGGGCCGTTCCGCTGTAGCTGGTACTTACTGGGGCGTGCTGTTGCATTCAAGAGTAAGCCTAAAACAGGTCTCTAAAAATCTCATAATAACGCCTGTGCATAAAATCGCTTTGCTCATTAAGTAGTAGGCCTGGGGTTTTTCTTTGATGAGCGTATATTTCAATCTCTTCGAGCACGTTGAGATAGATACTTTTTGGAGCTTTATGTAGCACCTCCATTTGTTCATTTATATTACTCACTTCATGTTTACTCTCTTTTACATGTGTTCCAAATGCTGTTCGATTGCTATGACTGCAATGTTCCCTGTATCGAATTTCAAAATTCCGCCCTGTTTGTCCTATATAATAACTGTCACATTCAGCACATTTGATCTTATATACTCCGGAATTTTTGTATTTCATTTTTTTTGTCGTTGCTGGTTTATGTCTTAGTCTATATGTCATTTGCCCTTCATTCTGAAATGCCACTGCGATGTTTTTTTTGGAAAGCATTTAGCAATTCTTTCCGACACACACCCTTTGTATGTCAGGGTGACAAACTTCTTCTTAACTTTAATTTTCCTAGAATCGTTACTGATACCCGCGGATTTGTTTTTGATCTTGTTAAACATACGTGTAACATCTTGTGTCCTGTATCCATTAGCTGCTGCTACTTGCTTAATAATACCTAGTTCTTTCTGCAACTCATCCTCATTTAGTGGCAATCTCAGGGCTCTGCTGCACATTGCATGAAAGTACGCTCTTTTATGCTCTGCCGGGTGGTGCGACGTCGCTACTATGATGTTGTCGGAGCAAGTGTCTTTTCTATAGACGCCGAAAACGTGCCTGCCTCCCTCCTTTCTGACGGTCAAATCTAAATAGTTAATCACCCAATTGTTTTCCATTTCTAGCGTGAATTGAATTTTTGGATGCTGTCACCAATCAGGTTACTCTTAAAAACTGCGATATAAGGTCTTCCTTCACTAAAGAAGAACCAAATCCACCATAATTTGAATCAAGAACAGATGCCAACATGACTTACATAGTAAATGTCCTCGATCTAAAAAATCAGCTTAAGTCACTTAAGAAAGAGAAGTCGTCCAGGCCACGCTGTATACTAATTAGATTAATTTCAAAATATACAGTAATGGCTCCGTACTTAACTAAGCATATCAAACGCTCGCTCGACGAAAGATCCGTACCCAAGGACTGGAAAATTCCACAGGTTATGTCGATACTCAAGAAGGGAAGTAGAAGTTACCTGATGAATTACAGACCCAGTAGGATTTTGGGGCATGTACTATGTCAGAACATTATGAATGACCTCGAGGAAAAGATCTGTTGACGTACAGTTAGCCTGGACTCATAAAATACTGTTCTTGTGAAACAACACTGACTTGTTATTCTCACGAATTAATGAGTGTTATTGATAGCGGATCTCAAATTGATGCCATATTTCCGTATTTCCAGAAGGCGTTTGATACCGTTCATCAAAAGCGGCTTCTATTCAAATTGCATGCTTATGGAATATCTTCTCAGTAGTGCAACTGGATTCTTGATTTATTTCCAGAGAAGACACAGTTCGTAGTAATTGACGAAATGTCATCGAGTAAAAAAGAACTAGTATTTCGCGTTCCCCAAAGAAGTGTTACAGACTCTCTAGTGTGCCTATTCTACTTAAGCGATTTAGCAGACAGTCTGAGCAGACCTCTTAGATTTTTTGCGTATGATCTTCCGTCTATCAGTGTCATCAGAAGACAAAAACCAATTGCAAAATGACTTAGGTAAGATACCTGTATGATGTGAAAAGTGATAAATGATCCTAAATAATGAAAAAGTGAGGTCATTCAGATGAGTACTGAAAGGGATCCGTTAAATTTCGGTTTCACCATAAATCACACAACTATAGAGGCTGTCAGTTCAACTAAATACCTAGGAATTATAGCTACGTGCAACTTAAACTTGAACGATCTCATAGGTAATTATGGAAGCAAATAAAATACTGCGTTTTATTGGCACAACACTTAAGGAGATGGCCGGCCGGTGTGACCGAGTGGTTCTAGGTGCTTCAGTTTTGAACCGTGCGATCGCTACAGTCGTAGGTTCGAATCCTGCCTTGGACATGAGTGTGTGTGATGTCCTTAGGTTAGGTTTAAGTAGTTCTAAGTTCTAGGGGACTGATGACCTCAGATGTTAAGTCCCATAGTGCTCAGAGCCATTTGAACCATTTTTGAACTTAGGAGATGCAACATATCTACTCAAGAGACTGCCTACACTACGCTTGTCGTCCTCTGCTAGATTATTGCTGTGAAGCAAGGGATTCTTTCCACACAATGAAAATGTGCAGAGAAGGGCAGCTCGTTTCTTCATCATCGGGAAATAGCGCAGTTAATGTCATGGGTACAACACGCGAGTTAAAGCAAAATATTTTCGTTGCGGCGAGATATTTTCACGAAATTTCGATCTACAACGCCCTCCTACAAAAGCGAAAATACACTCCTGGAAATTGAAATAAGAACACCGTGAATTCACTGTCCCAGGAAGGGGAAACTTTATTGACACATTCCTGGAGTCAGATACATCACATGATCACACTGACAGAACCACAGGCACATAGACACAGGCAACAGAGCATGCACAATGTCGGCACTAGTACAGTGTATATCCACCTTTCGCAGCAATGCAGGCTGCTATTCTCCCATGGAGACGATCGTAGAGATGCTGGATGTAGTCCTGTGGAACGGCTTGCCATGCCATTTCCACCTGGCGCCTCAGTTGGACCAGCGTTCGTGCTGGACGTGCAGACCGCGTGAGACGACGCTTCATCCAGTCCCAAACATGCTCAATGGGGGACAGATCCGGAGATCTTGTTGGCCAGGGTAGTTGACTTACACCTTCTAGAGCACGTTGGGTGGCACGGGATACATGCGGACGTGCATTGTCCTGTTGGAACAGCAAGTTCCCTTGCCGGTCTAGGAATGGTAGAACGATGGGTTCGATGACGGTTTGGATGTACCGTGCACTGTTCAGTGTCCCCTCGACGATCACCAGTGGTGTACGGCCAGTGTAGGAGATCGCTCCCCACACCATGATGCCGGGTGTTGGCCCTGTGTGCCTCGGTCGTATGCAGTCCTGATTGTGGCGCTTACCTGCACGGCGCCAAACACGCATACGACCATCATTGGCACCAAGGCAGAAGCGACTCTCATCGCTGAAGACGACACGTCTCCATTCGTCCCTCCATTCACGCCTGTCGCGACACCACTGGAGGCGGGCTGCACGATGTTGGGGCGTGAGCGGAAGACGGCCTAACGGTGTGCGGGACCGTAGCCCAGCTTCATGGAGACGGTTGCGAATGGTCCTCGCCGATACCCCAGGAGCAACAGTGTCCCTAATTTGCTGGGAAGTGGCGGTGCGGTCCCCTACGGCACTGCGTAGGATCCTACGGTCTTGGCGTGCATCCGTGCGTCGCTGCGGTCCGGTCCCAGGTCGACGGGCACGTGCACCTTCCGCCGACCACTGGCGACAACATCGATGTACTGTGGAGACCTCACGCCCCACGTGTTGAGCAATTCGGCGGTACGTCCACCCGGCCTCCCGCATGCCCACTATACGCCCTCGCTCAAAGTCCGTCAACTGCACATACGGTTCACGTCCACGCTGTCGCGGCATGCTACCAGTGTTAAAGACTGCGATGGAGCTCCGTATGCCACGGCAAACTGGCTGACACTGACGGCGGCGGTGCACAAATGCTGCGCAGCTAGCGCCATTCGACGGCCAACACCGCGGTTCCTGGTGTGTCCGCTGTGCCGTGCGTGTGATCATTGCTTGTACAGCCCTCTCGCAGTGTCCGGAGCAAGTATGGTGGGTCTGACACACCGGTGTCAATGTGTTCTTTTTTCCGTTTCCAGGAGTGTATTTCGTTGACACCCGATTACACAACGAGAAACGATCATTGTAATAAAATAAGAGAAATCAGAGCTCGCACAGAAAGGCTTAGATGTTCGTTTTTCCCGCACGCACTTAGAGAGTGGAACGGTAGGCAAATAGCTTGAAGGTGGTTCGATGAACCCTCTGCCTGCCAGTCAGCTGTGAATTGCGGAATATTCATCTCAATGTAGATGTCACTATTTTTTGGTCGCTACTGTGGAAATAGCAGCTCTGCTCCGGCTGTGTTGAAAGCCATGGGCAGCCGATGGGCGCTGAGGCTCTCGTATAACTATTTCATCAGCGGACTATTTCCCCAACACGAGGCGGACCAGGCCGCGCTTCGCAATCCTGGAAACGTAGCAGAAACGCAGCTCAGCTGCGAGATGGTCCAGGGGATTACTACATCTCTGATCCATGGAGGCATTTGGTGTCATTAATCAGTATAAATACTCGTTGATTTTTAGCAGAGAGATGAACTGTCTGACAGCACCCACCACGACGCTAGGACCACAGCAGTCACCACCAGGTTATGGTTCAACAAGCAGCTGACACTGATGTGGACCACCAGCTCTGCCAGACCAGCTCCCAGTAATAAGTCCACCACCTGTGCTGTGTGACGGAAGAGCCACTTCCAGGCTCTCTTCAGTAGCACCCTTGGAGGGCAGCAGTTCGTGTCCGTGGTGGTGCGGCACCGCACACGCCAACAGGGAAACGGCTCCAACGCCAACCACCGTCGGCTGCCGTGGCGAGCTCTTGTTCCAGTTGCTGACAGTCGCCACGGAACTTCTGGCAGGAGTAACGACACAAGCACTTCCCGCATGACGCGTCACTGCAGGGTGGTCCATTGATCGTGGCCGGGCCAGATATCTCACGAACTAAGCGTCAAACGCAAAAACTTCAAAGAGCGAAACTTGTCTAGCTTGAAGGGGGAAACTAGATGGCGCTATGGTTGGCCCGCTAGATGGCGCTGCCATAGGTCAAACGGATATCAACTGCGTTATTTTTATAGGAACCCCCAATTTTATTTACATATTCGGGTAGTACGTAATGAAATATGAATGTTTTAGTTGGACCACTTTTTTCGCTTTGTGATAGATAGCGCTGTAATAGTCACAAACATATGGTTCACAATTTGGCGATACGTGTAACGACATTCCTCTCATCAGCGAGTAGTTCGTCTTCCGTAATGTTGGCACATGCATTGACAATGCGCTGACGCATGTTGTCAGGCGTTGTCGGTGGATCACAATAGCAATTATCCTTCACAACTTTCCCCACAGAAAGAAATCCGGAGACGTCAGATCCGGTGAACGTGCGGGCCATGGTATGGTGCTTGGACGACCAATCTACCTGTCATGAAATATGCTATTCAATACCGCTTCAACCGCACGCGAGCTACGTGCCGGACATCCATAATGTTGGAAGTACATCGCCATTCTATCACGCAGTGAAACATCTTGTACTAACATCGGTAGAACATTACGTAGGAAATCAGCATACATTGCACCATTTAGATTGCCATCGATAAAATGGGGGTCGATTATCCTTCCTCCCATAATAAACACCATACATTAACCCGTCAAGGTCGCTGATGTTCCACTTGCTGCAGCCATCGTGGATTTTCCGTTGCCCAATTGTGCATATTACGCCGGTTTACGTTACCGCTGTTGGTGAATGAAGCTTCATCGCTAAACAGAACGAGTGCAAAAAAAAACTGTCATCGTCCCGTGATTTCTCTTGTGCCCAGTGGCAGAACTGTACACGACGTTCAAAGTCGTCGCCATGCAATTCCTGGTGCATAGAAATATGGTACGTGTGCAATCGATGTTGATGTAGCATTCTCAACATCGACGTCTTTGAGATTCCCGATTCTCGCGCAATTTGTCTGCTACTGATGTGCGGATTACCCGCGACAGTATCTAAAACACCTACTTGGGCATCATCATTTGTTGCAGGTCGTGGCTGACGTTTCACATGTGGCTAAACACTTCCTGTTTCCTTAAATAACGTAACTATCCGGCGATCGGTCCAGACACTTGTCCAGGATACCGAGCTGCACAATAGCCATACATCAAAACGATATCGACCTTTTCCGCAATTGGTAAACGGTCCATTTCAACACGGGTAATGCATCACGAAGCAAATACCGTCCACACTGGCGGAATGTTACGTGATACCACGTACTTATACGTTTGTGTCTATTACAGCGCCATCTATCACAAAGCGAAAAAAGTGGTCCAGCTAAAACATTCATATTTCTTTACGTACTACACGAATATGTAATAAAAAATGGGGGTTCCTATTTAAAAAAAACGCAGTTGATATCTGTTTGACCTATGGCAGCGCCATCTAGTGGGCCAACCATGGCGCCATCTGGTTTCCCCCTTCAAGCTAGACGAATTTCGTTCTTTGTAGTTTTTTCGTTTAATGCTTATTTCGTGAGACATGTGGCCCGGTCACTATCCATAGACCACCCTGTATACAAGCTGAGATGCGCGTTGCTGAGTGGGTAAACAAGTGTCAGCATTGTTGCGCTCGGACGCCACGACCAGCCTTGCCACCAACAAATGGCTTCCACAACTGTCAGTGGGGCTTCCAAGTCTCAGAGAGCACGTCCATGATATCTCAACACTAACAATTTTGTAGCACAAGTTGAATAAAAGTGTTTTACCTTCCAACTATTTTTTCCCGGTCGCCATTGGCTAGCATCACTTCACACCGCACCTCAACCACTCCGCCATGGTGGCCCCTCACCCCCTGGACACTACACAAGCTGTAAACTCTAATTCGGTCCGCAGGCTATGCCTCTGCACGAGTACCTTAGTACTCAGCCTTGTTGCACATTTCCCTCAGCCCCACACCAGGCTGTTGGGAGAGGGAAGAGGGGAAAGCTGTGAACCTTTATAGTTCACATTTCTGGACAACATAGACCAGAAGCTAAACAAGTTTTCAATATTGTTTATATATATTTGGCGCACAGAACAAATAATTTTTGTCTGGAACAAACTGTGAGCATACAAACAGATGCAGACTATCTCACTGATTTTCGCACTCAGTTTGCCACATAATTGTAACTTATTTAGTTTCATAATCGAAAAGAAGTCTTTCACATACATATGTTGATATTAATATCGTAGCACTTTTACAGTCACCTTATGGAGACGTCGAAACCACCTGAGGAAAGTAATGTAGATGTCCTGGTCAGTTTTAAGGTAAAAGCATCTGCTTCTGAAATGAGAATTACCTTGCAGCTCAATCAGTTATTTCTGCAAATGCATAGTGGCACTTTCAACTAAAAAGCAAACGGCATCGAAAACAGCTCGAAAACATATGTAAGACTGGCAATGTCCTCAAAACATTCAGAAAAACTATCCTTGTAATTCTTTCAAGATTGCAATGAATCATTCAAAGCTCTCGTTTTGTTTAACGCCAGTCAGCTTAGGCAAGTGGACTAACATCTTCAACTTTTCTAGTCTTGTCTTCCTCAGTTGCGTGTAATATTATGGTATATTGATAATTTTTACTTTTTGGACCGTCTGACTACAACTGAATGAAACACAAGTTTCGTGCCACACGCGTTTCGCCTTTATTATCTGCAAGGCATCTTCAGTGTCCTAGAATATGTACATATTTTTTACTGTTTAGTTTACATTTTGGGGAAACGAAGATATCTTGCAGAGAAAAAAGGCGGAACGCTTATGGCACGAAAACTGTGTTTCATTCAGTTGTAGTCAGACCGTACACCGTAACAAGCCGTCTAAGTTTGTCAGAATATGTTCCTTCTACAGTTCGATTTTCTTTTTAAATGCATTCTCATCAAATCATAAATAAGTTGTTTCTCATGTGTCTAGTTAAGTCCATTTAAAGTGTGGAGTCTGCAATCCATTTCGGATGTTCTAGTTTTCGTTCCTTTTTCCTTCATAGACTCAACATTATCGAGCTTTAAATCGAAAAATCGTTCCAGGCGTGTACCATGAGCTAACCAATATACTTCACAGCAAGATATAAAGTCTGCGTTCTCTTCATTCAGGCGCCGGCCGCTGTGGCCGAGTGGTTCTAGGCACTTCAGTCCGGAACCACGCGGCTGCTACGCTCGCAAGTTCGAATCCTGCCTCGGGCATGGATGTGTGTGATTTCCTTAGGCTAGTTAGGTTTACTTAGTTCTAAGTCTAGGTGACTGATAATCTCAGATGTTAAGTCCCATAGTTCTAGAGCCATTTGAACCATTTCTTCATTCTGTTCCATCCAAAACTGTTGCAACTGATATCGGACTAACGTATGCGACTTCAGAAGTGGTGGTTTTCGTACCACCAATTTTATTACGCGTTACATGCCTACAAATTTAGCACAAAGTGCTTCGTGATGTACAGAGCAATGACTCCCATCTGATGATCGCTGTAATTTTTTGCTTTTTCACTATCAACTAAATCTCTAAATTTTTTCTGCATGGTTTTGCAATGTGGTTTGACTGCATAACATACAGGGTGAAAAGTATTTAAACCGACAAACTCTGGGAGGTTGTCGGGGACATAAAACAAATATTTTTCCATAATATATTTTTTTCCTATGAGGAGTATTTAAACCGGTAGAGGAAGATTTCTCTGGCTGCAAGTTAATTAAACCAACAAACACTTTTCCATTTTATTATGACCAAGAGACAACACATTAACACAACCGAATTTCAATTACAATAGATTTTTAAAAATGCCTCCATTGAGCGTAAACAAAGGTTACACTATCGGATCATGTTATGTCTGACACGGGCAAAAACCCCAGGAGTATCCTGAATCGTTCAGGGGTTGCGTAAACAAGATTGCCCACCTCTCCCCACATAAAAAAGTCCAGAGCGGACATATCTGGGGATCGATCAGGGCATGGTACATGACCACCTCTGCCAATCCACGTTTCTGGCAACCGTCGATCCAGGAATCGAGGCACACGACGACTGAAATGTGCCAGCGTCCGTCATGTTGGAACCACATGCGTTGTCTTGTAGGGAGCGGGACGTCTTCCAGCAGTTCTGGCAATGCTCTGGCGAGAAAATTGTAAGAGTGTCTGCCATTTAATGGCCTATGTAGCAGATACGTCCCAGTTAAACAGTCCCCAACAACACCAACCCACACGCTAACGAAGAACCGCACTTGATGAGTGCTAGTAACTGTGGCATGTGGGTTATCCTCATTCCAAACATGAGAATTGTGCATGTTGAAGACTCCATCACGCCCGAACGTTGCTTCATCGGTAAACAACGCACAGGATGGAAATGTAGAATGAATTTCACACTGTTCCAGGTACCACTGCGAAAACTGTGCTCTGGGTGGATAATCAACTGGTTCCAGGTTGTGGACACGCTGTAAGTGAAATGGACGTAACAAATGCTCTCGAAGGACTGTTCTTAAATTCGCCTGATTCGTCCCCATGTTTCGTGCAATTGCGAGAGTGCTGATTGAAGGATCCCCCTCCACATGATGCAAGACAGCTTCATCAAATTGCAGCACTCTTACCGTGCGACGGCGTCCCTGTCCAGGTAATCTGCTAAATGACCCGATCTCGCGGAGACGTTGGTACACAGCAGCAAAGGTCATATGATGCGGGATACGGCGATTAGGATATTGTTGTCGATAATCCCGCTGTGCAGCTCGTCTGTTGCGGTGCGCTACGTAGTTAGCACCAACCATATCATTGTATTCACTCCAGGTTTATCGCTCCATTAGTAACCAGAGACAATGCACTACTACACTGGTGGACAGCAGTTGCCTACTACTGAAGAGCGTAATATGGTCCCCATCGGCTTAAATAATCCTCATAGGAAAAAACGACTTTAGGGAATAATATTTATTTTGATGTCCCCTACAACCTCCCAGAGTTTGTCGGTTTAAATACTTTTCACCCTGTATAGACCCTTTCTTCTGTCATTCCATTTATTTTTAAGGACCTGTGACGATAGATAGCTAGATAGCTTCTTTCTTTGCAAATAGCCACTGGACGTGTGAACGTCCTTCATACCATAAGCAAATAGCATTGGATAAACAGCGCCGACACCACGATTCTGCCGAACTGAAGAGAGTCGTGCCGACCGAAAAATGGCGTACCGCAGTATTAAATGAAATGTCGCGCTGCAGCGGGTACTCCTGAGACGGACCGAGCAAAGTCGAGGTAGGCCAAGCCTTGGCCCGCACACGAGGCACGAGTGAAGTTTGGCGCACCGTGGTCGGTCCTCCTCTAGACGGGCAAAACAGGACGTCAGCATTACAGTGAAGTAAGGGGCGTGTTTCCGAATACTGAACGCGGACTTGCTGTGCTACTTCAGTCTATGATCAGAGGATATCGCTTTACAATTGCAGACAGGAGCGCTTGCAATCGAGATGAAGCAGATATATTCCACCAGCAACGTTACAATTGTGTAAAGATTATAGAAAACAAACGCTGATGGAAACATCACATTGCTGGTATTTGCGCATCTAAAATGATCTGAGGAATTGCAGAGCCAAATACAAGACCATATATAAAAGATGCAACATAAAGTGGAAATTAAAAACCTTAAGAAGGGATAATGTATATTAGCAATACGTAATGCTTTTAAGCATCAGGATAAGAAAAAAATACTGCGTTTCTGGTGGAGACATATGTTTCAGGGAGAAATAAAGTTGGAAACAGAGCTGTAAATTAATATGTAGGTATAAGTGAATTCAGATATGCTCATAATTTTGATAAAACACCCAGTCCAGCTCGCACGGCAACGAAATAATTCTGAAGCACAGGAAACTAAGAAAATATGACTCAGTGAACAAAATGCAGGTATTGAAAAGAAAATACCTGGAACTCGCTCAACAGAAAGTGAAGGTGCACAAAAACATTCAGTTGCTCTCAAAATTTAGGTGGTATTGTATTTCGTTCTATTCATCCTTATCGATTCCATCCACCTCATGGCAGTGAAATGAATTCAGTTGGTATATTTCTCGTACGTGTCCCTCGTGGTAAGTGAAGTCGTGATCCTCCATAATATTCGTTCCAGTTTCTGAATAGAGGACAGCCTGTGTCTGCTGGGAAGTAATAGGTGGAAACACCAGTGACAGTGACAGATTGTATGCTTTGAGACGTGCTCATATATGCCAATAATTAAAGCGATTTCTTCCTAACTGCAGGAAATCGGGGCTCCAACCCTGGTCCGTCACAGGTATTCATTAGCGATGACATATTCAGCACGCCTACTGAAGCGCCACTCCGGCAGAAACTTCCGCTAGCCGTGAATTGCTCGGCTCTTTGGCATTCACCAATGATCGATCACTAATATGTGTTTGGTGTTCTTTCCATGGCACAAAATATTTCTAAGATCATGTTTGGTCAGTACGTAGAAGACAGGGGGAAAGGGCTGCCCAAGAATATTGTACTACTATCTGTCGAATGATTGGAGATCCCGATACGTGACGCTGTAGAGTCCTACAACAATGAATACCAAAGTTATTACGAAAGGGTGTGCTTATGTTTTGTATGTGCTCGCGATTTCTTTTATGTAAGCTTAGATCAAATTCTAGGCAGATTACAAATCAGTCGGGAATTGTCTGGAGTTGAAGCGTGTGCTCATGACTGGTCAGTTCTAGAGCATACCACCAGCCAAGGTTCGCTACAAAACAACTGTGGCCAACATCATGTAATTTTGGACGAAAGATGCTTTCAGGTATGAGTCAAGGTAGCATCATAAAATCACTTCATACGCACATATTCAGTAATCTGTTGAGAATGATTGACTCCAGATTAAATATTTGTTCAGAACGTGATATACCTTTCCTAAAACCACCCATACTTACCGAAATAACTGTCCAGAGTCCTTCCTGCTCTGTTTATCACAATCTTGGAAATTACTTTGTATGCAACTGGTAGCAAAGAAATTCCTCTGCAGTTGTTAACATTCTGTTTCTTGCCTTTCTTACGTCGTGGTTGTGTCAAGCTACTTTGCTTTCTCCTGAGATTTTTTTCTATTTTCCAGATTACCTCAAACTTAAATCTTAGCTCATCTTTTATTATTGGTAGAGACCATTTTCAAAGTTCAGCTGCTATAGAGCCTTCTCGACTAGGTTTATAGTTTTTTGATTACTTCTTCAGTTTCTTTTATAGTCCGAAGTAAGTCCTCTTGTAGATTTTCTGAGTGTTTGCGAATTCCAGCTTATGGGTGAATGAGTATTAAAGAGTGTGCATTCCTAGGATAACATTTGCATGATGTGGCACGCCTTTTCTGTTTTAAACTGCGCCACAGGGTGCGGGGCAACCTGATCAGTAAGCTGCGAGTGCACAAGCGTTATTCAGCGTCTATCGCAGACGCTCAGCCGTGAGAACTGACTGTTCCAGATCGGTTGACTGTGCGGATGTACTGAAACCAGGCGTGCGTAAAGCGCGAATTCAGCCGACGTTCCGGACTTTATACAGAATGACCACCTACTGTACATTCCTTAATTAAATGTCACACGTGAGATCCGCTATTTGCAACTACTACAAGAAAATCTTCGGATGTGAAGCAGCGCAGTTGAAGACACATTCTTTGAGCGCTAACTAATTGAATAATTTCTCGTTGAAAAATCACATCCTCTCGCCATGAATCCAATGCTGCTTATCTTAGTACATTCTGAGGTGCCACTGAAGTAATGTCAACGTCCTTGCAACTGTAGCAACTCTGGCTCCCGCGAGATCACCGAAGTTAAGCGGTGTCGGGTTTGGCTAGCTTTTGGATGGGTGACGGTCTAGGTCTATCGAGCGCTGTTGGCAAGCAGGGTGCGCTCAGCGCATGTAAGGCCAATTGAGGAGCTCCTTGACTGACAAGTAGCGGCTCTAGTCGCGAACACTGACAACGCCCGGGAGAGCGGTTTGCTGCGCCTCCATATCCGCAACCCGTGACGAATATCGGCTGAGGATGACGCGGCAGTAGGTCGATACCATAAGGTCCGAGGTCTGTTCAGACGGATTTTATTGAAAGTCAAGCAGGACAACGAGGACACTGCAATGTTGAAGCGGAAAGCCATTGGCATTGGCACAACGAATACACTGAATCTTATACAAAGGGGAATAAGAGACTGGCACAGATACGAAAAAGTTGTATTGGGCGAAGCAGGGTACCCACTGTTTCAGCATAAATTTAAGAGATCTTATACAGCTTAAATATCAAACAGGCCACCCCTTAAAGAGAACAGAAGACGACCTAGCGTTCTAAGCAGCCGTCCACGGAAATAAAGACGACAATGTTCTTAATGTGCAATTAAAAAGCAACAAATCTAGACTTTTTAAGAGTTTTTGGACTTATTTAGAGGCAGATTCATAGGTTTAAGTATTTAATATTTCGTTGAATTATAGCAAGATGTTGGCGACGTAGACGAAAGCTGCAAGTAGTATCTTTGGAAACGATGGCAGAATAGGTAGCTAACGAAATGACATTATGATTCACTCAGCAGTTGCTTGTATGCAATAGTACCTCGTGCTTAGCAGTTCACAACTACGGCAGCACATCGAGCAGACGCTTCAACTGGACACTGTTGGTGTACACATCTAATCAAGAAAACAAGACCTGTTGGGTGGTTGTGGTATGTGATGTGACAAGGACAGAAGTGGACGATTTTAATTGAAGACAAGGCTAAATAGTCCAATGTTGAGTGTCAAGAACCTAATGATCACCGTATAAAACAGCGTGTAAAACAACGTAGGCTACCTTAGAGTTTCGTAACTGGGCGCTGGCTGTGGTTTCTTAGTAGCTTTGGTCAGTTAAGACCGTACCAACGTTACCTCTACGTTATGTGTGTTGCATACGTGGCGGGCGTTAGCTCATTTCGATAGCCTTGCTTATGTATACGATAAGAGTCCATCCAGATTCCCGCAAAAACGGGAAGCAGCGAACCACCTAGACTATGAGTGAGGATATATAAAGCGCCTCGTAGCAAACGGAATATTTTTGTTCTACGTAGTTATACTCCTGTCTGTTACTTAAAAAATAAACAGTATATAGAGCAAAATTGAAATTGTCGATGTTTAACTCAGATTTATTTGGAAATTGTTTCTTTCTTTTTTAACGTGAAACAGCGGGATCTTGTAGAAAAAATTCAGAAAATGCGGATTGAACACAGTTTTCTAAAAAGAGGGAAAAACTAAAAAAATACGAAAAAATATATCAAACGTCGCTGCAATAATTCATCGAGAGTACATAAAACATGTTTCTGTTATTGCTAAACAATTTTCATACTTATCAGTAATAAAAGAAAACTCTTACCTTTGATCATGATGAGTAACATTCTACTGAGTACAAAATAACGACAATAATTATACTTATTTTCTTGTGTTTGTTCATGCATCAAAAGTAATTGCTTTGGTTACATAAAAGCGCAGAAGTTAAGCGCACAGCTAATTTTTATTACTTATAAATGCAATTTACATTTTGTAAATATAAAAAATACATAAGTCAGTGCGATCCTAATTATGCATAAAACGATCAATAAAATAAACAATAAACGAAGGGGAGTCGTCATCTCCTAATTTGTCTCTCACACATTTATTTATCAGCTGAAACTATATGGTTCCAGAGATCTTATCGTCTCAAATGTTTATGATGTATTTATGGAGACTCAAGCGACGAATAAAAATTTCTATCAAAGCTGGGATTCGAACCCAGTCTCGAATCCTGGCCTCGGTACAAATTTTCATTTGTCGCTTCAGTCTGCATAAATACATTTTTGTTTCTCTCCCTACCAATGCCACTGGTAATCCTGCAACTTTTTGCGCCATTTACGTACTGTACCAAAACTGTAGCACCGTAGTTTCGGTAGAGTGCAGCCCTAGATGAGAGCGTAGCCTTTCGAAATGCTTTGCTGTATTGTGTGAACTACAGTTTGTGGCACAACCTTCATCTCCAAGAACCCGTGAGTGGGGTCACGGAACTGAAGATGTTGACAACTAGCGCCACATGTGTGTAGGCACGGCGTAGACGTAACAGGAGTGGTGTGAGAGCGTGGACGACTACCTACGGTGGCGACTACCTGCGAAGCCGTGCTGTTGCTGTCGTTGTGTGACTTCAGGGGCCGAGCGACACTTGTGGCCTGCCGCGTCAGTTCTGTGGAAGCTATTTCCTTTACGTCTGTGGCCATTTTTTTTTTTTTTTTTTTTTTGTCATCAGACTACCGGTTTTGGTCTTTAACGACCATCTTGAGATCTGTTCTATAAAAACACAGATCTGAAATTGGTGATTGTAGACCGAAACCGGTAGTCTGATGACAAAAAATTTATGATCACAGACGTAAAGTAAAGGAAATTTATTCTATATTCGGGTCACTGTTTTATTCGCGACCACGTCACAGCTTGTTAAACACAAACTGTTTGTAACGTACCACAGTGATAGAGGGGAAGTCGAGACGAAAAACTTGATACAGGACCTTTTGGTCTATGAAGCAGGGAAACGACCTCAAGTTGGCCTACAAAACCTACCTAAGCAAAAGCGCATGCACGTGGCTCGAGATTTTTAATGTCGTTTCGCCCTCTTATGCCATTGCCTTTCGCTAACATTAGTAAGTTAACCTTTCCTGTGAGGGTATTGAAAGGTAAAGGTTTTTAACTTGTTATAAAGAAATAATCACGTTTAGAATTCGATCTAAACTTATTCCTTACAGGCACAGTTGTCTCGTAGTAAGAAGAAAGAGAAACAAAACGATGTAGCTGTTAAATTTATGCTGTTAAAATTCATAAGTTTGTGACATAACATTTACGTAAACGCAAACTTTGCAATCTGTAAGTTGCTTTTGTATGAAAATTTAAGTTTGTTTCTCGGCCAGATAGATCAGAAGTGCCCTGTACCAAACTGTTCATCTCGATTTCCCATTCACCACTGTGGTACGTTCAAACAGTTAGCGTTCACAAACTGTATAAGCCGAACTTCGATTAGCTGCGGTTGCCTGCGTGAGAATGCAACGGAATATTTCATCGATGTGGAAGGACAGGTGCAGCCATTCTGTACACACATTGTCTCTTGCTATTGACTGTGCTGGTTGTTAGTTCCACCTCGGCTCGGACTGGTGGCAAGTGGGATCTGCGATTGATGTTTAACTGACGTTTTATAGTGTTCCGTTGTATTATATTTGTAGTTTTTGCGTTAAACCAGCAAGTGCAGTCCTTAATTTATAAACACAAAGGGGTTTTATTTCTTTCAATTCAAAAGCAAGTTGTCTGTTAATAAAGTGAAAATTATAAATCGTACAATGGTTTCTCGTAATTTATGTATCATTAATGCAGGATACCACAGTTACAAAAACGCAGCTTGCTTGTGTTAATTATGAAGTGTAATACGCACAAGCACTTCGACCTGCCTCAGCCACTCTACTCAACCATGAGACTTTTGTTCTGTCACTACTTAAAGTGGTTGAATGCTATTATCTACGATTCAAGTACAAAAATTCTCGATAGAATCTGTGCCACGTACTTCATCAGCATTGAAACTGACTTTTTATGCGTGCTAATTTGCAGGAGAAGCGTCTCCGTTGTGATCGTCTAATGACGCCAGGACCTCTATGTGCAGACTGCGAGTTTCCAAGCTCGAACGGAACAGCGTAGATCTCGTTGCTTTTCGTGGTGAGGGGACTGGAATTGCAACCTGCACAGCCTGATGAATCAATTTTGATTTGGTAGGTTTCCTTCCTTCTCTTGAGGAAGTCTACTTGCAGTGTCTGATCCTCCTCGTGAGGGGGGAGGAGGGGAGGGGAGGGGAAGGACTAGGGCTAGTAATATTGAAAGCCTGCCATTCTGTTGTAATTGAATCTGAAAGTTCATATAAAATTATTAACCTACTTCAAGCCCTGAAACACATTCTCAGAGACTGAACATGACCCATAAATAAAGCCATTTGCCTATAATGACATTCGGAGATAGAAAACTTTAGCAAACTTTACTCGAAAGTAACAAAACTGAAATTTAAATTAAAACATTGACTCGAAACGTCGTACTACACTGCTTCAAGTGTAATAAGCTAATCCTTATAGGTTCAGCTTATGCAGGACAAATATCTTTGTCATTTGTGACCTATACTACTCACGAGCCTGTAAATCTACTTGCCGATCTGATGGAAGGAATGAGGGAACACCGTCTCCGCCGCAGCGCGTCTCGAACTGCTGTATTACTCCTACCTGCGGACTGTGAAGGAAAATGCGAGTGCTGAGCTTCATACCTCCTTATCCTGGCATTAACAGTAAAAAAAATGAATAGAGCACGCTTTATCAAACAGGTTCACATACAGAGACTTCGGACATGTAGTGCAACTTGTGAACGAGGGAAAACATTCAACGTATGAAAAAGACAAGATACATAATATTATCCGTCATGGGATAATACAAGGTTAGATCAAACCGTTTAACATTTCCGCCAGACCTTATAGCATAAACAAAATTCAAAAAATGCTTACAGCCTTCTGAAACATGATCTTTCGAGTGAGAGAAGCTGCTGATAAATCACTTGAATTTATGGATAGAAACGGACAACGAACACCACGTGTTGTGATCAGATCGAAAGATAGACCAATGGCTTAACGTTCCCCACGACCAGTTCTAATCCAAAATGGAACACAGTTCTGAACAATCTTAAACCACACGTAAATTCCAACGACCTAAAAATGGTTCAAATGGCTCTGAGCACTATGGGACTTAACATCTGAGGTCATCAGTCCCCTAGAACTCAGAAATACTTAAACCTAACTAACCTAAGGACATCACACACATCCATGCCCGAGGCAGGATTCGAACCTGCGACCGTAGCTGTCGCGCGGTTCCAGACAGAAGCGCCTAGAACCGCCCAACCATCTAAGTGGAACCAGAATATCTATCGCTTGTTGCAATCCCACTGTGCATCTTAAGGTTCTCGGTTGGATGCATACATCTCGAAAACTCATCTGTCGAAATCACGTCCGTTTGATGTGCTGTCATGATCTATAGTGCTTTATACGCAGCTCCACGAAGCGTCGAAACCGAAATATACGTGCCCTGCGCACTGACTGGTCGTCATGGGTCGGCTAGCGTCGGCTCTTCTATGAAATAAAGAGTGACTCAGGAACGGCGCATTAGTACGCGATTTGAGTGGCGTTCCCGTGAAAGCGGACGTGTCTCAACGTGCAGCTTGATCTTAGGTAAACAAAAAACAAAAAACTCGCAGCGCGGTTACTATGAGAGGTACATTTACACTCAGGGAATTAATTCGTAGAACAATATGTACCCCGCAAGCAGTTTGATGCCTGTCCTCTATGATGATAGTACTGCACACTATACGAGAAGGGGCCAAGCAGTTCTAGAAAAACCTGTGACAAAAGGTAGAAATTATGAACAGCCTACTATCAAGAATATACTATGGGAGTTGTTTGTGGACTGATCTAGTTACCAATTAAACTACAGCCTTTATTCAGCAGTATACAAACGCTTTCAGTCTCATCTTGGAATCTTTTAGACCAAACATTTCTTACATCTTTCGTCTTTCAGGCAGACTCATCACCTCAAAGAAGAAGTCTTACGCGAGGTAAACAGGAGCACTTCTCCACGGCAACGCCACTCGATATTACATTAAGTTTTCTTTTGAAATCAGTCATTTCTAACTACAAGAAAATCTTAAGAGTATCATGATTGCCACCTTGAGCTGCTGCGCCAGCCGTCCGACTGCCCACGGACCAAAACAGTTTTTGCCAGAGAAAAGGGATAATGGCTTGCGTGTTCACCTTAAAAGCAAAACGCGCTGTATTGTTTGGCAGAGCCCCAGCAAACGCATTTTTTTGACGGACCTAGTGCGCAGTTTCAGAGTTCTCACAAGTGGACAGTAAACCCCTAATGCAGATGCTATATATTTCTGGATTGGTCGGCTTTGCCATTCTCCCGTTTGTAAGAGTAACGCTGATTGGTGGACTATTTTTGACGCAATGAGCCGGAGGATTGAGGGAAAGACAGTGGAAGACATACCCTTTCGCTTTTTGCATGGAGGGAAGTCGTTCCGGTGACGCTCTTGTAGTGGGAACATGTAGCGGGAGCGAGTGCACTCGTGCGTGTACGCAGAGAGCGAGGAACAAAGTCTCTACTCAGTACTGCACTGAGAGAGCACCTCTGTCTCTAGTGAATCGGAGTGGTACTCTATATTGAGTCGCTCTCGATTAAGCATTTGTCCAATATGTTGGCCGTGACAGTTAATGTGCAGTGTGAACACAGACAGAGTATTAGTTAGCGCCTGCGAACGATCATTGAGTTGCATCACGGTGGACAGGTTATCTGACCGGTGTACCACGCCAATAGTTAGACTAGGGGCAGATAGGAGTCCTTGACTCAAGGCGTAGTGAGAGTTCGATTAGCGAAGGTCAACCCAGATAGAAAAAGACAGTTTTGTTATTTTTCAGCGGCGAACGACTCAGGCAGCAATCGTCGCAACTCACGGTATTGTGCGCTACAGCGTAGGCGATCCCCATCTTTCCTCCATTAGAAATAACATACTTCATTCACGTCACTCCATTACATTTCTCACGCGACAGCCTCCACTGTACTTAGAAAAATACAATCGGATAATTATTCAAGTTGAGTAGGGGCGGCTCTCAGACTTTCTACCGAATACATTACATTCTTAAAGAAAGAGGATAAAAGAGCTTTCTAATACTTTGTATATAAACGTCATTAACAGGATTCCTATCCATAAGAGGAAACCTCCTATTCTGAAAAGAACCCGGAAATTTGTGTATCAGTTTATAAATAAAAGTTTCACTTGAGTTTCTTAAATTTTGCGATAAATAATATTTTTCGTTCGTTTAATGTTTTTCTTACACTAACTAGCAATACTCCAGTAGCCAATTATCTCACTATTTACGTAAGAAAATAGAATATTTTTGTGTCTTCTCCTTACAGCGGACGACTCCAGAAGATATTTATTGCTGAAAGTTTTTCAGGCATTTCTTTTTGGTACGTTAGGAGCGTCTGTCAGACTTCTGTAGTAGTGTAGGGTGGAAATTGCTTCTTGCAAGAGCCAAAGGGTACTTGTCAGATCAATCCGTTGCGCAACTCGTCAACATAACACCCACACACTGACAATATTTATATTTAATCTTCCGGTTTCGGTCGACTGAGCGTCGCCTGGCCTGTCCGTTTCCCCGACTTCAACCTGGCGTCGAACACGTGCAAGGAGCGGTGGGGACGCATATTGCAGCACGTCCACATGCACCAGCGACTGTCAACCACGCTGATGGATGGATGGAACGCCGTGACACAAGATCTCCTTCCTAACCTTGCGGCCAGCATGGGCGCACGTTACAGAGGACGCATTGCCTTCCGTGGTCATCACACACCCTATTAAGAACCAAGTCCCGTCGTTTCTTATATCCAGTGAACAATCAAGAAAAACGGCAACTTCGCTGTAGTTATTGCCTTTATGTATTTCTTTCAGTTACCTTCTGTGCTGTAATGTATAAGTTCTTTCTATGCTTGTCCAAGCTTCATCGAACCACTTTGCTCGGCAGCGACACATCATGCGGAAGTTTTGCACACCAGTGTAATTCCAACACATAAATTCTGCTTTACGTAGTCATATGCAACTCTACATACTGACCCCCAAAACCTGTACAGACCTTTCCATCCGACAGAATAATAACACCACACTTTACGATAAAAAAAAAGGAATGCTCTTGCGACTACTTTGTTTATTAGAATGTTTACGTGTGGCGTATTGTGTGTTTAGGTCCACTGTTTACCACGAAAATGAAAAATATGCTGTCACCAAGAAATACGACGATGGCTACGAAATCTCGTCGTAACAGATGCTGCCTCGTCTCACCCCGTTGTACAAAAACATTGTAATTAACAATAATTTGAAACGAAAATGTTTCACGATATAATCTTCGTTGCGGCTATATACAGCGGGACGGCCTGTGTCGCCGAGCGGTTCTAGGCTCTTCAGTCCGGAACCGCGCTACCAATGCGGTCGTAGGTTCGAATCCTTTCTCGGGCATGGATGTGTGTGATGTCCTTAGGTTAGTTAGGTTTAAGTAGCTCTAAGTTCTAGGGAACTGATGACCTCAGATGTTAAGTCCCATAGTGCTCAGACCCATTTGAACCATATATACCGCGAGACAAGTTTACACAACCTCAGGGAATAAATATGCTGCCGTCTCTACAAAGTTCTGGTTCCACTATGTATAACCTCGACGATAAACCTTCCTTCTAAGAGTTTATTTATTTTTTTATTTTTTATTTTTGCTGTGGAAGGAATTACGTGGGACAGCTTCAAATTCAAGGTCATTCACTTATGACGCCACGAAGGCCAAACTCTGAACAGGTGACTAATCCTGGTACAAGAACATATTTTACGGCGGTTGGTATAGTAAGTGCTGGTCATCGTTTTACCATTTTCGATACACGCAATCAAAACAGTTCGCTGTGATTGTCAGAAAACAGTCGTTATCATTTTCCAGCCCTTATTACCCATCAATTTCAAACTTGGGTAATAAATTCTAAATGTTCTTAATACAGTCTGTAAGAGCTGATCTTCGTGTGATCTCTAAATTCATATACAATGTTGTAAGTTGTTTACTGAGATAAATAAACACAGATTCTTGGGTGATACATTCTTTCTAATCACACAGCCAAACATCCACAAGAAGACGTAGTATTAACCTCGACAGCATCACATTTCACTGGTTATGTGTCGTCATAATTCTATCTTAAATTTCTACTTGTCGGCTCCACTGGTACACACAGTGCATAAAGGCATGAAGACTTATTTGTACGAATGCAACGTTTTCTAAAAATTTCTCTACGTACGTAGTATGCATCAATATAAGTACCTCTCTAATTGTGGAGTTGAATGATCTGACAATCTTTGGCATGATTCGTATTGCAGATGAAGCGTGGCATAAGCCATAGTCCGAAACCAGAGAAGAAAACTTTCCGAGGTACTTTAAATAGTTGTATGGAACTGAGATAGCAAATTCTGTACAAAACTTGGGTTTCAGATTCGCATATATCCATCTAAAGATTCATCCTGATCACGGTGTGATTCTTCAGGTAATATACCGGGTGTTCAAAAAGTCAGTATAAATTTGAAACTTAATAAACCACGGTATAATGTAGATACAGAGGTAAAAATTGACACACATGCTTGGAATTACATGGGTTTTATTAGAACAAAAAAAATCAATATTCACAAAATATCCGACAGATGGCGCTGGACAGCAAAACGTCAGTGACTGCGCATGACAATCGTGTATAGTTGCACGTCGCACCGGCATTCCATACACTACTGTTTGGTTGGCACTTAGGCCTACCCTCAGATGCTATCCGTACAAAATCCATCGGCATCATGAACTGTTACCTGGCGCTTTAGTGAAGCGGGGGGCATTTGCGGTGTGGGCGTTTCAAAAGATGTCGGAAGATGACGATTGGTTGAGTACCGTGTTGTGGACCGACGAAGCTCATTTCACGCTTCGAGGGTCTGTCAACGCCCACAACTGCAGAATTTGGGCTACCGATAATCCTAGAACTGTCGTGGAAACTCCATTGCATGACGAGAACCTCACGGTATGGGTTAGATTTACCACATCTACCGTTATCGGGCCTTTTTTCTTCGGGGAAATGCGTGATTCTGGTTTTGTAACTGCTACCGTGATGGGTGAGAGGTACGCCGATATGTTACAGAATCGCATCATCCCCAGCCTGGCTGATAAACACCTGCTGGAACGTACGATGTTTATGCAGGATGACGCTCCACCCCATATTGCTAGACGCGTGAAAGATCTCTTGCGCGCGTCGTTTGGTGATGATCGTGTGCTCAGCCGCCACTTTCGGCATGCTTGGCCTCACAGGTCCCCAGACCTCAGTCCGTGCGATTATTGGCTTTGGGGTTACCTAAAGTCGCAAGTGTATCGTGATCGACCGACATCTCTAGGGATGCTGAAAGACAACATCCGACGCCAAGCCTCATCATAACTCCGGACATGCTTTACAGTGCTGTTCACAACATTATTCCTCGACTACAGCTATTGTTGAGGAATGATGGTGGACATATTGAGCATTCCCTTTAAAGAACATCATCTTTGCTTCGTCTTACTTTGTTATGCTAATTATTGCTATTCTGATCAGATGAAGCGCCATCTGTCGGACATTTTTTGAACTTTTGTATTTTTTTGGTTCTCATAAAACCCCATGTCATCCCAAGCACGTGTGTCAATTTGTACCTCTCTATCTACATTATTCCATGATTTATTCAGTTTTCAAATTTATACTGCCTTTTTGACCACCCGGTATTTAAGTGATTAACTTTGCAAGAACATAGGTTCACGTAAGCGCAAGATAAGCCAATTGAAAAGGAAATGCTGCTACATTAATAAGCGGTGTATCCGCCAGAATGTTGAAAGCAAGCATGCAAAAGTGCATGCACTGTGTCGTACAGGTGCCAAATGTCAGTTCGTGGGATGGAGTTTCGTGCTTGTTGCTCTTAGTCAGTTAATACAGAGAAGCTTAATGCTGTTTGTGGATGACACTGGAATTGTCGTCCGATGTCCCATATGTGCTCGACTGGAGACAGATCTGATGCCCAGCAGGTCAAGACAACTAGTCGACGCTCTTTGTAGCATGTTGTGTTACAACAGTAGTGTGTGACCGAACATTATCCTGTGGAATGCCACTAATGAATGGGAGCACAACAGGTCAAATAACCAGACTAACAATTTGCAGTTCGGGTGCGTGGAATAACATCTCGAGTACTCCTGCTGTCATGCGGCTGACGCATCTTTCAGATGTCGAAATACGCCTACCTGCATCCATTTATGTCACATCATTCCTTCTAGCTGTTGCGATTTTTTTTCCGTCAGTGTATCTGAATAACGTTTGTGTTCCCAGATTGTTAAATCAAATTTACATATAGTGGTTACAGTTCTGTTTCGTAATATTTAATTTTGGTTTCCCGAAATACTTAAGGTTATAACTGGAATAGACACTGTAATGTTACCATGACTGGTATAAACTTCATGGGTGTCGGAAAGGCTCCGTCCCCGCCGCAGCCGCAGTGGTCCACAACCCCACGACGGCTACCGCAGTCCACTTCACTCCTCCGCCACCCCACACCGAACCCAGGGTTATTGTGCTGTTCGGCCGCCGGTGGACCCCCCCCCCCCCCTCCCCAAGGAACGTCTCACACCAGACGAGTGTAACCCCGATGTTGGCGTGGTAGAGTAATGGTCGTGTACGCGTGCTTGGAGAACTTGTTTGCGCATCAATCGCCGACATAGTGTAGCTGAGGCGGAATAAGGGGAACCATCCCGAAGATGGAGAACCGCCTAAAAACCATCCACAGACTGGCCGGCTCACCGGATCTCGATACAAGGCCGCCGGGCGGATTCGTACCGTGGACCAGGCACCCCTTCCCACTTCGGGGAAAGCCGTTCGTTAGACCGCTCGGCTAACCGGGCGGGCTCGAGTTTTGTTGGGTCTTCCTTTTCAACAATCATACTATCTGAACTATAAGCATTAGAAAGCAAAAGTAATTTTAGACAATAAAAAACCAAAATCATCTTATACATTACATATATTCGCAGATGCGAATATGGACAACCATCAACTGTGTAATGGAATGTCGACGACGATAATTTGTGCCGGACAGGGTCTCGAATCCGGATTTCCCGCTTATCGCGGGCGGCCGCCTTACCATTTGGCTATCCGAGCACGAATCAAAGCCAGATCCAAACTTCCATATGTCGTCAACAATGTGTCTACTGCTTGTACTCGATATTCATTGAGTATATTCCCAAACAGGGGAGATATTTTACTTGAATGTCGCTTGCCCGGTGTCGGCGGACAAATAGGATATTGGAGTGCCTGTGTTATTCCGATTTACAATTCAAAGTTCCTTCTGACATGCATGTATGTAAGAAGGAACTCTGCATTGTAAATCTCAATAACACAGGCACTGCAATATCGTACAATCTCCTTACTCTCTTTTAGAGGAAAGCCGGTACCTGTCTGTGAAACATAGGAATCATTTTTAAGGTCGGCGCCATTGTATCCATCCAGAAGGCGGTCGGCTACTTTTAGCCGCCTGTTTCACCGAAAAGGACTAGTAGTACATCATTATCTCCCTCTCACGTGATCAGTATATGACCGCACTAGCTGCAATGATGACGCTCGCTAGAGAGAATCCCTTTCTTCCCACAGGCACAAGTTGTAGGTCAAAAGCCACACCTGTTGTTCGGCAAAAAGTGTATAAAATTGCTCATCCTTCTGCATCATAGTTGTGTGTAAGAGGACAGAGTCTAACACTGATAAAATTTTCTCGGGCTTCCAGCCGCGTCTAGTGGTTTAAAACCCACTCGACACGCATAGAAGTCCGAGAGAATTTTATGCATATACATCGCCGCGAAACTATACATTTGTGTACAATCTAATTCTGTTTCACAGCTTGTTGTATTCATGGGTAACTGTTGTATTTCTACGAACCATGTTGCGTAATATATGTATATATACATTGAAATTAAATGTGACAGTGAAATGCGAACAATCTTATGTCCATAACAGAAAGCAAGGAAGCAAATCAGTTAGTATCAGAAACAGACATTTCGGTGACGAGTCTGCTCCCGTTATCTGCATCACTTTGTACAAATTGATTGAAGTAAAGCTTTCGCCAACCCGAAGGCTGTTTTGCGCACCACAGTGCTTTACTAGGTGGTACGCTGTTTCCTTCCTCCTATCTACAGTGACTTACCCAGCCAGTTACAGAAGGACTTGCAGTTTAATGTGTAACTCGGCATTTTTCACATCAACAAAAACGTGCGAGAAGTGAAAGAAGTGATGAGTAATAGGAGAATCTTAGGACTGATCGGAGATGGAACCCGGGACCTTTAGATATGGAGTATACCACTTTATCATCAAGCCACCGCTCCACAATCTGATCACAGGACTCTTAAAAAGTTGCAGCCTTTCCTAATAACAGTAGGGTATTAAGCAAGAATTCAAAATTAAACAATTGTGTTAAAGGCAAGACTGTAGCTGAATGGTGCTTAAAGTAGTTCATAGAAAATAATTGGTTTAAATTTTGCAAAATAGATGGTATTTTCTCAATGAAATTAAGGGTATACAGTTAACAGATATCAATGGTAATACACGTACTGCGTGGTTGTAATTAAAGTGTAGCTACTCGCAGAGGTCCAACGTGGGCTAGTTATAACAGCGAAACGTGGTAGATATTATAATGCGTCAATGCGGAATTAATTTACGCTGGAAAAAAGTTAGTTTCAAGTTTGGCCACCACCTGCAAATCTAGTGCTCTGAGTGCAAGAAAGACGTACAGAAATGTTTCCTTATGGAATGGATTAGGAAGAGGACGTAGGCAGAAAAGATCAAAAAAGTGAGAAGGGCATAATGCTGATTTTATTGCCAACCGCCACTTTTGCAGTATGAGCACCGGAGACGTCAACGACACGCCGCATCAGGTCAGGTGAACTTACAGACCATGCATTTCTAAAATCTCTGGAGTTAATACGTTTGTGGAAGGCTGCGCTAAAGAGATGTTTCACTGGACGAGCGACAAGAGGTGTTGCCCATCTTCGATGGAAGCAGCGCAGAATTGCGCTCTTCCAAAGCAGAAGTCACATGCTGTTGAAGTAGGTCTCGGTAACGTACAGGCGTCAAGGCACACCTTACAGGCCCTCTAGCTGTATTCTCTTGAAAGACGAGAGGACAGAGAATAAAGGTCCTTGTGAATCCACACCTCACAGCCACGTACGGCGATGCAATGCCTCTTCTTGCCCAACATGCTGTTTAACGGTAAGCAGATTCGGAAGTTGTGTGTATTCACGGGACGCTGTGGTGTAAAATCTGCCTCGCTACTCTGTAGAATATTGCCTGACCACATATCATCAACTTCCATCAGTCCCACAAACCGAAGAGCAAATTCAGAGGTTTGCTGCGGATAACGAGGTAGCAGTTGCTGCATCGTCTGAATCTTGTACGGTTTTTTTTTCATCAGTCTACTGACTGGTTTGATGCGGCCCGCCACGAATTCCTTTCCTGTGCTAACCTCTTCATCTCAGAGTAGCACTTGTAACCTACGTCCTCAATTATTTGCTTGACGTATTCCAATCTCTGTCTTCCCCTACAGTTTTTGCCCTCTACAGCTCCCTCTAGTACCATGGAAGTCATTCCCTCATGCCTTAGCAGATGTCCTATCATCCTGTCCCTTCTCCTTATCAGTGTTTTCCACATATTCCTTTCCTCTCCGATTCTGCGTAGAACCTCCTCATTCCTTACCTTATCAGTCCACCTAATTTTCAACATTCGTCGATAGCACCACATCTCAAATGCTTCGATTCTCTTCTGTTCCGGTTTTCCCACAGTCCATGTGTAAGTAGGCTATGTAAGTAGGCTGTTTAGGTTCTTATATTGGTAACGCCACGTAGCGCTCTGTATGGTGTGCAGTCTTTGGCTAGTTTGCATTGTTGTCTGCCATTGTAGTGTTGGGCAGCGGCAGCTGGATGTGAACAGCGCGTAGCGTTGTGCAGTTGGAAGTGAGCCACCAGCAGTGGTGGATGTGGGGAGAGAGATGGCGGAGTTTTGAAATTTGTTTGACTGGATGTCATGAACTGCTATATATATTATGACTATTAAAGTAAATACATTGTTTGTTCTCTACAAAAATCTTTCATTTGCTAACTATGCCTATCAGTAGTTAGTGCCTTCCGTAGTTTGAATCTTTTATTTAGCTGGCAGTAGTGGCGCTCGCTGTTTTGCAGTAGTTCGAGTAACGGAGATTTTTGGTGAGGTAAGTGATTTGTGAAAGGTATAGATTAATGTTAGTCAGGGCCATTCTTTTGTAGGGATTTTTGAAAGTCAGATTGCGTTGCGCTAAAAATATTGTGTGTCAGTTTAAGCACAGTCGTGTATAATTGTTCTAAGGGGACGTTTCATATGGCGACCCTGCCAGGATACCTCACTGGAATCTTCTGATTTTTTCTTGTAGTTTGTGTAATTAGTGTAGATTTTGTTTATTGCTAGCACATAATTGTAGAGAGAATCTCCTTTGTAGTTGCAGCCTTTGATTGTTGTACAGTAAAACAGTTGTGGCATGCATGTAGATTTGCACCAAGTATTTCGCAGCTGCGCTTGCAATTAACTAGATATTATTTTCAGTGCTATGTTAATGTGTTCCCCTATTTTTGCTCTTCAAATTGTGTTTTTCTGTGTTGTCATGTGAAATATTGTGATAATAATGGCGTGTGAAAAACGTAATACTAGGCTCCAAAGTAAACTGAGAAACGACAGTGAAGACGAAAGTAGTGTGTTAGCGCCACCATGTAATGAATTAACTAATGTTCAACATAGTAATTTGGTAATTGTGCATAGGGAAATGGAGCGGGCGTCAAATAATGGTGTAGACAGTGAAACAGGTAGTAAACAGGGAAGCACTATCGATCGATCGGTCGGCAACAGCTCGCCTCAGGAATTGGGAATGACAGAACACAATATTGCAAATACTGTAGACTCAGGTTTTGGGTTCTCATCGTTTTCTCAAATGAGTCAAGACACATTTTCCGCTTGTCAAAATGTGAATGCTGCCGGTGCAAATTCACTGCCGAAAAGCACTGAGGAACATGTTTCAGACACCAGTGCATTGTTATTACAGTTAACGCAACAAATGGGACAAAGGCTACAAAAGTTAGACACAACGCTTGAACAAAATCAGAAACAACATTTGCTAACTATGCCTATCAGTAGTTAGTGCCTTCCGTAGTTTGAATCTTTTATATAGCTGGCAGTAGTGGCGCTCGCTGTTTTGCAGTAGTTCGAGTAACGGAGATTTTTGGTGAGGTAAGTGATTTGTGAAAGGTATAGATTAATGGTAGTCAGGGCCATTCTTTTGTAGGGATTTTTGAAAGTCAGATTGCGTTGCGCTAAAAATATTGTGTGTCAGTTTAAGCACAGTCGTGTATAATTGTTCTAAGGGGACGTTTCACATGTTTTACTACCATACAATGCTGTACTCCAGACGTACATCCTCAGAAATTTCTTCCTCAAATTAAGGCCGGTATTTGATATTAGTAGACTTCTCTTGGCCAGAAATGCCTTTTTTGACATAGCGAGTCTGCTTTTGATGTCCTCCTTGCTCCGTCCGTCATTGGTTATTTTACTGCCTAGGTAGCAGAATTCCTTAACTTCATTGACTTCGTGACCATCAATCCTGATGTTAAGTTTCTCGCTGTTCTCATTTCTGCTACTTCTCATTACCTTCGTCTTTCTCCGATTTACTCTCAAACCATACTGTGTACTCATTAGACTGTTCATTCCGTTCAGCAGATCATTTAATTCTTCTTCACTTTCACTTAGGATTTCAATGTCATCAGCGAATCGTATCATTGATATCCTTTCACCTTGTATTTTAATTCCACTCCTGAAACTTTCTTTTATTACCATGATTGCTTCCTCGATGTACAGATTGAAGAGTAGGGGCGAAAGGCTATAGCCTTGTCTTACACCCTTCTTAATACGATCACTTCGTTCTTGATCGTCCACTCTTATTATTCCCTCTTGGTTGTTGTACATATTGTATATGACCCGTCTCTCCCTATATCTTACCCCTACTTTTTTCTGAATCTCGAACAGCTTGCACCATTTTATATTGTCGAACGCTTGTACGGGTACCAGTGCAAAACAGACCGCAAAGCTTTCCCTACTGTTGACCAAGGGATGGACAATTCACGCGATACTGCACAAGCACTAGCACTGGCAGAACCCGGGGCACGTGGTGCGTGGTCAGTGTACAGCAACAGCTATCTGTCTCGTCAGTAACTTCCACCGGCATAGGATACCTTTGTCTTCCGGGTCCCACACAAGCTCATCCTTGTTTTAGAATTTCATTATCGTCTTCTTTAAATCATTTAATGAGATCGAGCGTCTTTCAGTCGGCGATGCTCTCTCAAGGCAGCACTGTAATTGTTACCGACATATAACACAGCTTCACTAACAGCCGTATTGTTAGTTACAGCTTGTCATAAGACGACGTTGATGTCATAGAATCATATGCAGTGCAAAGTGTCAGAGTCGCACCTGGTGGACAGAATTGGAGCTAATTTGTTTTCCAATGTAAATCGACCGCATTAACGCATTAGCATATCTACCAAGTTTCGTTGCCATACGATACTTACAGCCCACACTGACATCCGTGAGTAGTTGTACTGTAATCATAACCAAACGTTACTTACGGTGCGTATATAGCATAGCAGGAACAACACGAGCTTAAATTATTAGTAATTGGGGAGAACGGGGGTACAGGATGCGAAAATCAGCACACACAGGAGTCATGCTTCGCGTGAAGAGCAGCTCTAACCCGGACGGGCATCGAGTGGAACCGAGCTTCGATGACAGATGTGGGTACGTCATTCCATGCAGCTTTAACTCCATGCCAGAGGTCATCAATCGTAGTGGCTGGAAAGAATGAATGCTATGTCACTATCTCGGCAACCCATGACCGTATGTTTTCAGTGGGTGAGAGATATCGAGAATATGCTGCCCAGAACAGTAGTCAAATCACGTTCGTATGGAGGCAATGCCAGGACAGCAACGGCAACATGCGTTCTTGCGTTAACATGTTAAAAATACCGATGGGGAGATCTCGAAGACATGGCATAGCTATAGTCCTCGCCTTCTCAGAAATGTAACGGCTGCTTGTGAAAAAGCAGGTTGACATGCGCCACCATACTTTATATGCACTCCTAATTCATGTAATAAGCTCATACAAAATTTTCGCTTTCTTTTCAAAATCTGATGTTAAATTTCCTAGATTAAGCACACAGCACGTATGTTCTCAAAATAGTAGAAAAAATGTCCCCCTTCCGCCCTCCCCCTCACACACACACACACACACACACACACACAAAACTTTATTACTCAGATAATTCAGCTTTTTGTCCTGGTCGCAATGAGCTAATTAGTTTAGTTAGGAATGATGACATAAAAAAATATCGCAGCTATAAAATTTTGTATATTTTAAACAGAGAAAAATCTTATGTGCTAGTAGGCAAATTCGGAAGGAAAGACCACTTTCTTCCTCTTTTCAGGAAAGTGTTTATATTAACACAAAATTATTTTGAAAGATACCGTTAATCAAACATTTTACCTGTCCCAAACTTTCAGCGCCAATTATAACCTAACTACTGTAAATTTTTGGGATCTATTGATACGCTTTTGATCACCTGATTTTTCTGAATCTATTGGCAGCCATATAAATGAACAAGAGTCCTTAATAAAAACTTCTAAATTTTCAATACCTAAATTTGAATGTTCCCATTCAATAGGCATAAAATAACATTGAATAATAATGATAATCATGAGGAATAATACAGAAACAAAACACAATGACAAAATCAACAACCGATAAAAGATGAACTTTGTAATCTACAGTATTTGTAAAGTACTTTAATAAGTTTAGTAATATCCTGCAGCGAGTCTTCAAAAGTCAAAATCTCGCGTCATTTTCTGTCATTCTTTCTCTGAGCTTCTCATTCACTCTGTTCGGTGTAATTCTGTTTATTCTGCTATTAATCTTCAACTTGCATAGCATCAGCCTAGCTAGTCTGTTTTTTAGTCCAGCCTCGGGAATCATTTGTGTTGCATCTCTGATTGTTTAATTCTGGCTGAGAGGACATGTTTTGTGAGTAACAGACATAAAAATGTGTGTTTTGATTTATTGCAACAATGTTTGTGACTATAGTAACCGTTCTGTGACATAACTGACTGTGAAGCAATATATGATCACTTCATCTGTACTATGTGAAATTTTACTTTGAAGAAATAAAAACAATCATGCCCCGCATATGTCCGTAGTAACTACTTGTGTGTAAACATGCTGCTCATCTAAAGAGACTGTAAGTTAGCAGAACAACAATTGCAAAAATGCATTCTTATTTACAGTATGGGTACATGTAGTACAGTATTGTAGTACTACAGTACCTTTTAGTAATGTGTACAGCAAAAGTAGTCGTTGATTAAAAACTATATCTGCCGGAGAAGTAATGGTTAAAGTTAGAAATATTCAAGAGAAACATATGCCAGCATCCAGGGTTGCAGACGACACACTTCAAATAATTAAAATCCGACAGGACCCAATACCTTACTCAAGGATCAATAAAGCTAAAAAAAAAGCGGTAAAAATGATAAATCATTATGATTTAACTTCTTGTCAGTGGCAAGGTTATTGTAGGGAAACACAAGCTCAGATCAGTTTGGAAATCGGTAGGCACATTCCAAGGCAAGATGCCTCCCCTTAAAAGATTTTAGGGAAAAAATTTTGTGATTTCAACTTTCCTGCTCATGGTTTCGAGTCTCATTTCAACTCGTAAGAAATTTATTATGGGAAGAGCACCAACCGAGTAGTATAAGAATGATGAGCAATCACCTGTAACACTTTTGAAAGAATGTCCTGCCATTGTTCCAGTGTGTGAACTATGTAAGACCTAAACCAGGATGACAAAACGGGAATAAAACACCGGTACTCTCAGATAAGGGAAACGTATCTTAATGACAACGCACACTCGCTCGGAAGAGGAAGAGAAACAATTCTCTTCCTTAGAAAGCTGATTACAGGATAAGGAAAGTAAGGGCGACATGGAAAGGTTTCTGCACCAATACAGCTCTGCCGTTGATAAAGTATGGATAGAGTCCTGTCTCTAACTCTGGTAAGAAAGGGACTGTTCAGCCAAACAGCAAGCAAACTGGTACTGAGTTAGACAGGATTGCACGTAAGTCGCTGCTGAACTTTTTACATATCCTCTAGTGTCTACCGAATCGATATACCTCGAAAGACGGCCACTTCAGCGCGAGCGTCTCTCATAACGCAGCATCTGTGCAGTAGGAGCGCAGGTCACTTGTCACCTCAAAAACGATCTGACGCTAGCCGACTCCGTCAGCTGAAGCGGTGCAATGGGAATCAGCTATCTCTTAAGTTACCTCTAGACAGCAGATAAAATTGACAATACTTTTCAAATGTGCAAGAATATTGACCGACTAGGAACGAGATTGAGAGGTTCCGTATTAATATTGAGAACAACAAAAGCTTTGCAAATATATTGCGCTGCCTGGAAATATTATGCCGCCTGTGGGCAGTATTGACAATAATCTTGACGGTCTGTCGTGTGCGACAAAAAGACTATGGAGGTTATATCCGGTTAAGCTTCTTGTTGCTGTGTGGAAAATGAGTTCAAAACAAACGAAAGAGCGCATTGAAGTTTATAAATCAATGTCTGCATTGTTAGATGATAGGACAGATGAGTGCAGCAACGTAAGTGTTAAGAATAGTGGATTGTATTATTTGTTTCTCAGAAAGTATAAGGAACTGTTAGAAAGGAAGATGTTTTTAAAAAATTTAATTAGTTCAAATTTATGACTAAAGGTATATATATAGATATTTATCTCTGTGTATACATTACTTACCCGAATATAATCAATTGGTGTACGTATTATTACATGAGACTTTTCCACAATTATGTCTCAAACACTGTAAGGTGAAACTGCAGTTGCAAATTCCAAGTCTTCGAAAGACTTGCCAGTAGCAAGTTACCGTAACGTAGTAAATGCGCGCTGACTTGATAGAACAACGTCTCTCTTTGTTAAATTTGTTGTTTTTTTTCATTTTTTATGATGGTAATATGGCCATCCACGGAAATCTATCCCGAGAGCGGATGCGGTGGGTCGTTTCCAGTAATGAATCAAATCGTGGACCATCAACACAGAAAAAGTTATGATCATTAATTTATGCTCCTTCAATCAGTTTTTCAGCCATTTGTTTCTTTTGCTTGCAAAAAATCAGAGCAATTGTCACAGTATCATCTTCTTTATCGACCGACATTCCGAACCACACTATTATTGCACAATATTATTGACAACGTTATTGAGCAGTCTAGAGACAACGTCAACGACAATGCACAATATTTTTGAGCAAATTATTGTATGTCTTCTAAGAAACGTCAGTCGCAAACTCTCTGATGTTACAGCAGGTATTTGCAATTTCGGTTTTGCTTTGTGTAGCTGGAGTCAGCCGAAACAAATATAGCTCATAACGTCTTTCATGCGACTCATTGTGTTAATGGAGAGTTTCCTGTTACAAACAAAATGATTTTTAAAACGGAATTTTACGTACCCATTTGAGACAGCGGTCCTAGATTAGTCTAGCCCGACGTTCCTTTTTTATCGATTTATCGATATGTATTGACAGGGACAGCAAAACACGAAGAATAATTAATACTCCAGCAGTGACTGAGCAGCGCTGCTGCATGGAGGCAGAGGGAATCCCAGAGTGCCCCAGAGAGCATCCCAGAGTGCCCCAGAGAGCTAAAAAAACAACGGTCTGGGCGCCAGACGCTCCGCAGCCGCCTTGGCGTGCGGATGTCCTTCATTAAATCGATGTCTTTATCGATATTCTTATCAGTTAATTTATTGGTAGAGGTGGTTATTGGTCGCGCCAGACCGCTCGTGAGATTTTTTTTTTATTTGACTTAAAGCGCGGACCAAGGTCGTGTTGTCGCTGCTATAGTATTGGGAATACTTCGCGTTCTACTGTCCCTGTCAATACACATCGGTAAAATAAGCATCGCACTGGACTAATTTGAGACCGTACTACCGAATAGGCAAGTAAAATTCCGTTTTAAAAATTATTTTCTTTGTAACGGAAAATAAACTGGCGCCTGCCCTTGTCACCGAGCGGTTCTAGGCGCTTCAGTCCGGAACCGCGCACCTGCTACGGTCGCAGGTTCGAATCCTGCCTCGGGCAAAGATGTGTGTGATGTCCTTAGGTTAGTTAGTTTTAAGTAGTCCTAGGGGATTGATGACCTCAAATGTTAAGTCCCATACTGCTCAGAGCCATCTGAACCATAAACTGACGGTTTCCGCGGACACTGGGTGTCGCAGGGAAGAGTTGACGATGAAACATCCGCAACTCTCTTGTGGTTCTCTTTTTAGGTACTCCAAGTCGACGTCTGCTCGTAGATACGTATCGTCGGTAGGTTTTGCGGTTTTACTTCCCGACGTGACAGCGACGACTCTCCGATGAGGTACGAGCCTTGTGTTTTGCTATTACTGCGAGTCTTGTAAATATCGCTTTTATTTAGTAATTTGCCCGGCTAAAACTCTCCCCTTTTATGATTAGGACAGCCTGCGCCACCTTTCGGAGGGAGTGGGGACGTCAAAGAGTCACAAAAGTTCATATTAAGTAGTCCGTAAAACAAATAAACGTTCACTTCAGTTAGCGTGTTAGTTAATGTCTACGCTTTCCGCTAGATGGTGCTGACATACTGCTGAATAGCTTTGGTTCCGTAAAACCTTCACTGATGAGTACTAGGTAAATGAAATAAGTACAACACTCTTGTATTTCACTTTCACTCTATATTCAAGGATTAAGATGGTGATGGATGATGGTCTATTTAAAAGGTTCCTAGCCTGGAGGAATCTAAATAGTCTGCAAATGCCGATATGCACGCGCTATACGTCTAGATTCGCAACTAACGGCGCACGACACTTTCAAAAAATAGTTCAAATGGCTCTGAGCACTATGGGACTTAACATCTTAGGTCATCAGTCCCCTAGAACTTAGAACTACTTAAACCTAACTAACCTAAGGACATCACACACATCCATGCCCGAGGCAGGATTCGAACCTGCGACCGTAGCAGTTCCGCGGTTCCGGACTGCAGCGCCGAGAACCGCACGGCCACCGCGGCCAGCGACACTTTCAAAAGCCCACACGTTAATATCTGAATACCGGTACCTCTGAATTCACTCGTATCAGCAGATAATTTGAGTTTCTGTCGTTTATATGTCCGTAAAGTTCCAATCTAGCACTAAAGTCCTAAAATCCCCTTAACACTCCGTTGCTACCAACAGTCAGAGATCGTACAATACATCACTTTTAATCTCCGTAATATTCTAACAGTTTATCGTGAATCTTAACACGATAGAGTCCAATCTAATTATTGTCTCACTGACTGACACGGGTTCCCCGCTATTTAATGAAACAATCAAGGAAAAAAGGCGACAATAATGACGATCAGTCATTTTTATAGGTTTTTCATCACAAGAGTTTAACGTCACTGCCTTCTCCATGACGGAGCTTCCGTGGCTTTTGCTGTACTTAGACGTTAAACTACTTGCTGATATACTATAATTTTGATCTGCCATTACCGAGCTCTTATTCAACACTATTTTCCTCTCTAAAAATTCTATTCTTAATTTTGAATTATTCTTTCTATAGCTTTTATCACTGTAAACTGAACCGAGGTGTTACAACGAGCAGTATTGGTTTGGTCTGACTCCAGCTACGCACTGCAAAAAAGAAATTGCAAATATCTGTCGAAACACCAGAGAAAATGCGACTGACGACTCTTTGGAACGATACCTGTATAAAGGAGATATCTAACATTGTCAGAACCTGGAAAGAGTAGAAGTGCATCTGTCAACGGAAACAGTAGGGTTTGTCTTAACGGACAGTGCGAGTGCTGAATGGATCCTGGCAATAGGAATGCGAGGCAGCAGAATTTGTTTTAGCAGGCCTCGTGGCACGCACACAAAACACTCCCACTTCTTCCTGCTGCCATGGTCGTTGGAAGTGCTGATTTATTGCGTAGTGGGAGACCCAGCCACGACAAAACTGTTCCATCTGGTGTGCAATATATAAGACACAGGCGAAATACGCTCCTCCCCCCTCCCCCAGACTCCAAGAAGAAAGTAATAATTCCAGCTTCAAAGAAAGCAGGTGCTGACAGGTGTCAATATAACCGAACCAAGAGTTTAATAATCACGGCTGCAAAATACTAATACGAATTATTTACAGAAAAATGGAAAAACTAGTAGAAGCTGACCTGGAGGAAGATCAGGAGCATGCAAGGCAACACTGATCTTACGACTTACCTTTGAAGGTAGATTAAGGAAAGGCAAACATACGTTTCTAGCACTTGTAGACTTAAAGAAAGCTTTTGACAACGTTGACTGGAATATTCTCTTTGAAATTCTGTAGGTAACAGGGGAAAATGCAGGGACCGAAAGGCTGTCTGCAACTTACACAGAAACCAGACGGCAGGGCAGGCGAGAGGAAGCAGTGGATGAAAAGGGAGTGAGACAGGTCTGTAGCCTATCCCTGAAATTTTTCAGTCTGTAAATTGAGAAAACAGTAAAGGAAAACGAAGAAAAATTCGCTACAGAAATTACAGTCAGGGAAAAGAAGTAATTTTAGTTCTGTCAGAGGCAGTAAGGGACTTGGAAGGGCAGCTGAACGGAATGGACAGTGTCTTGAAAGGAGGATATAAGATGAACACCAACAAAAACAAAACAATGATAATGGAATATAGTTGAATTAAATCAAGTGATACTGAGGGAAACTTAAAGTAGGAGATGAATTTTACTATTTTGGCAGCAACATAACTGGTAAGAATGTCTTCCACGAGTAATGAGTGTGTTGGGGTGGGACACTACAATTGTAGTCTGTAGACATACAAGGTAAGAATGTGGGTCTCGCTGGAGGCTTGCGCGAGATATCCCTGCAGTCGCGCAATCGTCTGTGCCCTCGATGGCTCAGATGTATGCCTGCACGGTAGATCAGCGTGTTCGATCAGAGGGCCGATTGTCTTTTGTAATAAGGAAACTGAGTGAAGGAATATCATGTGACGTCCGCCCAGAGCAAACGAAACGAACAATCCCGAACAAAATTATAAAAAATAAAATAAAATAAGGTGTTAGAACGGTAGTTCGCCGAATTTTAAAAAAAAGAGATGGATAGTGCATCTGCCATGTAAGCAGGAGATCCCGGGTTCGAGTACCGGTTAGGGCACACATTTTCACCTGTCCCCGTTCATGTATATCAATCCCCGTCAGCAGCTGAGGGTATTAATATAATTCTAATTTTGTTCTAGACGGCTGCAGGTCATCAATGGTGTCTATTCTTTCGAACATGTCCGAAAGAACAGACATCATATCCATTTAAGTATATTGTTCTGGCAACACCGTCCATGATCTTCTTCTTCGGTGTGGATGCACACATATTCCCGTAACTCTTACGGGACTTGGTAAGAATGTCTTCCACAAGTAATGAGTGTGCTGGCGTGGAACACTACAAATGTAGTGTGTGGACATACTCGGTGAGAATGTGGGTCTCGCGGGAGGCGCGCACGAGATAGTCCCTGCAGTCGCACTATCCTTGATGCCCTCGGTGGCTCAGATGGATAGAGAGTCTGTCATGTAAGCAGGAAATCCCAGGTTCGAGTCCCGGTCGGGGCACACATTTTCACCTGTCCCCGTTGATATATATCAACGCCCGTCAGCAGCTGAAGGTATAAATATAATTCTAATAACTGATCATGGTCGAAGAAGAGAGGATATAAAATGTTGATTATCAATGGAAAGGAAAGCATTTCTGAAGAAGAGAAATTCGTTAACATCGAGTATAGGTTTAAGTGTCAGGATGTCTTTTCTGAAGGTATTTGTGTGGAGTGTAGCCATGTATGGAAGTGAAACATGGACGATACACAGTTTAGACAAAAAAAAAGAATATAAGCTTTTGAAATGTGGTGCTACAGAAGAATGCTGAAGATTAGATGGGTGGATCACGTAACTAATGTGGAGGTACTGAAGACCGTAACGGCAACAACAAAATCGAGATTTACGGAGAGTTACCTCAATGCTTTTCACTTCACTTCAGGAATTAATAATAATGTTCTCCGATCTGTTGTACGTATTTTAAGGTAATACAAAGACGCATGATCTGTTGTATTCACGTAAGTATGTTGCCTTGCATTAAGATACTGATCATCATATAATGTCTGAATATAGCTAGGATTTTTAAGAACTTAGTATATTCTCACCTCCAGTTTTGTTTAGTTCTTACAAGTGTTCCATGCCTTTCTTTGAGTTTTTGAAGATTCATGTTCTCGAAAAGTACCCTTTAATTTTAATTGTCTTCAAAGCTGAGCTGAATCTGCCAGCCTTAAGCAGATATTGCAGATTTACTGATAGAAATTTGAGCCGTGCAGGTAAGTGTGTGTCGCTGTTGAACTGGAGGTAAGAACCAGCGGTGATGAAGATATCGAGGCAATTTCTGCTACCAGAGAACTCAGGGGTACCTGATTACTATGTCAGGTAGGGCACACACTGAAAAAATATTTGCACTGGACATATTGTATCTGTACGATGCATTTTATTTACGTACGTACGTAGTTGGTAGATGTATGTGGTCTACAATGAGAATTCAAATACCAATTTTATCTTAGTTAACTCCAGTTAATCCTCCCTTATTTTATTCTGCTGAGCTTCACGAAAGTCGTTAACACTCCGAAACATAAATAATTTCAGTCAAATTGAGTTTATTTACATACTGGTCAGATTTGTTATAAAATGGTAACGTTTCAGGGGATAAAACAAGCTTCATAATCTCTTATGAATTCCCTGGTTAAAGTAACAAAAACAGGTGCAGCTTTCAATACTCTTGCGATTATTCGTTAAAACCTAATCAATGGCTCAGATATTGAATGTGTCCGTCCAGTTCTGAAGTCATCCACCGTTACGGAATAAACAGGGCATAACTCTCTCCGCGAGTGAGCCACAACGTTGAATAAAGTAGAAGTGTTATCAACAGACCGTTGCGACATGCTGTCAGTTGTTCAATTGGACGACAGCGCTCGTAGATTGCGAGCTGTCCCCCGGGATATCGCTAGCTATACCAGTTATCGAGTATCGGTTTTCACCCGTCCGTTAGCGCTAATGGCCTCTGTCCACTGCCTCAGTAACCATGATGACATTACGTGCGTACTGACGCGCAAATCCCATCCACTTCACAAAGTTATATCTACGTAACAACTTCGGGAAGCTGGACGGAAATAGAATGTTAGTTTTGTAAAAGAGTGCTTGATACATCTGTACATAAAACAGAGCCACGATAGACATTCGAGCTGCAGAGTAATGCAGTCTCAAATGTTAATTTGTAAAACTGAGGTTGAGGCGAAAGTTCATCGACAATGAAGACACAAGTATGTAACTGAATCAACAGGTAATAATTTCGTGCATTCATAACATATTTGGTGCTAGACGAATGTCGCATTCTAGAAACAGCAGTATTATGTACATAAACCAAAACTTACGCTTTCCGAGCATATCACAGATGGGTGAAAGAGGGACGAAGGGCGTCCAACGTTCTTGAGAAGATCGCTAGAAAGACAGTAAACTCTCAGAATAAGGAACTAAATGGGTCGTGTGCTTTTGAAAAAGGTCATTCCGGAATAAAGTATACGCTGTTTAGTGAAACCACAGAAAATCTAAATCAGTACAGTTGCACAGAAATTAGAGACTGACTCTTCCCGAATGCAAGCCCAATGCATCGTCCTCTGCGCTACCTCAGTCTGTGGAAGTGAATGAGAAAAACTGTGTACGAAATTGTATGGTCCAATTAGGTACAGCTTAAACTAAAACCGAGTGAGCTAGCGTAGTGGTTAACACACTGGACAAGCATTCGGGAGGACGACCATTGAAACCCGCGTCCGGCCATCTTGATTTAGGTTTTCCGTGATTTTCCTAAATCGCTTCAGGTAAATTTCGGGATGGTTCCTGCGAAAGGGCATTTTTTCTTTTTTTTTTTTTTTGGCATCAGTCTTCTGATTGGTTTGATGCAGCCCGCCACCAATTCCTCTCCTGTGCCAACTTTATCACCTCAGAGTAGCACCTGGCACCTACGTCCTCAATTATTTGCTGGATGTATTCCAAACTCTGTCTTCCTCAACACTTTTTTGCCCTCTACTACCATGGATGTCATTCCCTGATGTCTTCTCCTTATCAGTGTTTTCCACATATTCCTTTCCTCTCCGATTCTGCGCACAACCTCATTACTTGCCTTATCCGTCCACCTGATTTTCAACATTCGTCTGTAGCACCACATCTCAAATTCTCCGATTCTCTTCTGTTCCGGTTTTCCTACAGTCCATGCTTCACTACCATACAATGCTGTACTTCAGACGTACATTCTCACAAATTTCTTGCTCAAATTAAGGTGGATATTTGATATTAGTAGACTTCTCTTGACCAAGAATGGCTTTTTTGCCGTTTATAGTCTGCTTTTGATGTCCTTCTTTCTCCGTGCGTCATTGATTATTTTACTGCCTAAGTAGCAGAATACCTTAACTTCATCTACTTCTTGACCATCAATCCTGACGGTAAGCTTCTCGCTGTTCTCGTTTCTACTACTTTTCATTACCTTCATCTTTCATCGATTTACTCTTAATCCATACTCTGTATTCATGAAACTGTTCATTCCGTTCAGCATATCATGTAATTCTTGTTCACTTTCACTCAGGATAGCAATGTCATCAGCGAATCGTATCATTGATATCCTTTCACCTTGAATTTTAGCTCCACTTCTGAACCTTTCTTTTATTTCCATCATTGCTTCCTCGATGTACAGATTGAACAGTAGGGGCGAAAGGCCACATCCTTGTCTTACACTCTTTTTAATACCAGCACTTAGTTTTTGTTCGTCCACTCTTATTATTCCCTCTTGGCTGTTGTATGTATTGTAGATGACCCGTCTCTCCCTATAGCTTACCCATACTTTTTTCAGAATTCCGAACGTCTTGCACCATTTTACACTGTCGAGCGCATTTTTCCAGGTCGACTAATCCTATGAACGTGTGTTGATTTTTCTTTACTCCTTTACCTTTCCTAAAGCTAAACTAATCGTCATCTAGCGCATCCTCAAATTTATTTTCGATTCTTCCGTGTATTATTCTTGTACGCAACTCGAATGCATGAGCTGTTAAGCTGATTGTGCGGTAATTCTCGCACTTGTCAGCTCTTTCCGTCTTCGGAATTGTGTGGATGATGCTTTTCCGAAAGTCAGATGGTATGCCGCCAGATTCATACACTCTACGCACCAACGTGAATAGTCGTTTTGTTGCCGCTTCCGCCAATGATTTTAGAAATTCTGATGGAGTGTTATCTATCTCTTTTGCCTTATTTGATCTAAGTCCTCCAAACCTCTTTTAAATTCTGATTCTAATACTGGATCCCTTATCTCTTCTAAATCGAACCCTGTTTCTTCTTCTACCACATCAGACAAATATTTCTCCTCATAGAGGCTTTCAAAGTATTCTTTCCGCCTATCCGCTCTCTCCTCTGCATTTAACAGTGGAATTCCCGTTGCACTCTTAACGTTATCACCCTTCCTTTTAATGTCACCGAAGGTTGTTTTGATTTTCCTCTATGGTGAGTCTGTCCTTCCGACAATTATTTCTTTTTCGATGTCTTCACATTTTTCCTGCAGCCAATTCGTCTTGGCTTCCCTGCACTTCCTATTTATTTCATTCCTCAGCGACTTATATCTCTGTATTCCTCCGTTTCGCCGCGCGGGGTAGCCGCGTGGTTTCAGGCGTCTTGTCACGGTCCGAGCGGCTCCCCGTGTCGGAGGTTCGAGTCCTCCCTCGGGCATGGGTGTGTGTGTCGTCCTTAGCGTAAATTAATTTTTAAGTTAAGTTAAATAGTGTGTAAGTTTAGGGACCGATGACCTCAGCAGTTTGGTCCCATAAGACCTTACCACAAATTTCCAAATATCTTGAGTATCCCGGAACATTGTTGTACCTCCTCCTTTCATCGATCAGTTGAAGTATTTCTTCTCTTACCCATGGTCCTTCGCAGTTACCTACTTTGTGTGTACGTTTTCCTTCCCAACTTCAGTGATGGCCGTTTTCAGAGATGTCCATTCCTCTTCAACTGTACTGCCTACTGAGCTATTCGTTATTGCTGTTTCTACAGCCGTAGAGAACTTCAACCGTATCTCATCATTCCTTAGTACTTCCGTATCCCACTTCCTTGCGTATTGATTCTTCCTCACTAATGTCTTAAACTTCGGCCTACTCTTCATCACTACTATATTGTGATGTGAGTATATACACTCCTGGAAATTGAAATAAGAACACCATGAATTCATTGTCCCAGGAAGGGGAAACTTTATTGACACATTGCTGGGGTCAGATACATCACATCATCACACTGACAGAACCACAGGCACATAGACACAGGCAACAGAGCATGCACAATGTCGGCACTAGTACAGTGTATATCCACCTTTCGCAGCAATGCAGGCTGCTATTCGCCCATGGAGACGATCGTAGAGATGCTGGATGTAGTCCTGTGGAACGGCTTGTCATGCCATTTCCACCTGGCGCCTCAGTTGGACCAGCGTTCATGGTGGACGTGCAGACCGCGTGAGACGACGCTTCATCCAGTCCCAAACATGCTCAATGGGGGACAGATCCGGAGATCTTGCTGGCCAGGGTAGTTGACTTACACCTTCTAGAGCACGTTGGGTGGCACGGGATACATGCGGACATGCATTGTCCTGTTGGAACAGCAAGTTCCCTTGCCGGTCTAGGAATGGTAGAACGATGGGTTCGATGACGGTTTGGATGTACCGTGCACTATTCAGTGTCCCCTCGACGATCACCAGTGGTGTACGGCCAGTGTAGGAGATCGCTCCCCACACCATGATGCCGGGTGTTGGCCCTGTGTGCCTCGGTCGTATGCAGTCCTGATTGTGGCGCTCACCTGCACGGCGCCAAACACGCATACGACCATCATTGGCACCAAGGCAGAAGCGACTCTCATCGCTGAAGACGACACGTCTCCATTCGTCCCTCCATTCACGCCTGTCGCGACACCACTGGAGGCGGGCTGCACGATGTTGGGGCGTGAGCGGAAGACGGCCTAACGGTGTGCGGGACCGTAGCCCACCTTCATGGAGACGGTTGCGAATGGTCCTCGCCGATACCCCAGGAGCAACAGTGTCCCTAATTTGCTGGGAAGTGGCGGTGCGGTCCCCTACGGCACTGCGTAGGATCCTACGGTCTTGGAGTGCATCCGTGCGTCGCTGCGGTCCGGTCCCAGGTCGACGGGCACGTGCACCTTCCGCCGACCACTGGCGATAACATCGATGTACTGTGGAGACCTCACGCCCCACGTGTTGAGCAATTTGGCGGTACGTCCACCCGGCCTCCCGCATGCCCACTATACGCCCTCGCTCAAAGTCCGTCAACTGCACATACGGTTCACGTCCACGCTGTCGCGGCATGCCACCAGTGTTAAAGACTGCGATGGAGCTCCGTATGCCACGGCAAACTGGCTGACACTGACGGCGGCGGTGCACAAATGCTGCGCAGCTAGCTCCATTCGACGGCCAACACCGCGGTTCCTGGTGTGTCCGCTGTGCCGTGCGTGTGATCATTGCTTGTACAGCCCTCTCGCAGTGTCCGGAGCAAGTATGGTGGGCCTGACACACCGGTGTATGTGTTCTTTTTTCCATTTCCAGGAGTGTATCTGCTCAGAACGCCTTACAATCCAGTATCCGATTTCGGAATCTGTCTGACCATGATGTAATCTAACTGAAATCTTGCCGTATCACCCGGCCTTTTCCAAGTATACCTCCACCTCTTGCGATTCTTGAACAGAGTATTCGCTATTACTAGCTGAAACGTGTTACAGAACTCAACTTATGACTTGTGTTCTTCGAACAGCCAAATATACTATCAAGAGACTCCTTAATGAAAAGCCCTTTGGTAGCAAAAGAAATAACAAAATTAGTTATCCTGACATTGACTGGAGCTACTGACAACAAAATTAACACTATTGCAAGTTTGACTAACAGGAATATTACATAACTAATAACGTTTATTATAAAGAAAGGACTAAATAAAGACTATCAGATGATACGAAGCCTGAAACTTTCAATAAATAATTCAAAACATATTCTTTACGAAGGTTACAGCCCAGACCATAAATAGATCAGAGATAACATTTATCCAAGACGAGAGTTGTAGCCGCATCGAGCTGTAATTTCGCTGCGACTACAATGTAACACTGCGATGGATATGTTCATTCAGTCTCTCTTGTAGACGTCGCAATAGTAGTAAGCCTATTGAACGCTGCTAGATTGTTTCAGACCGATCTGAAGTTCTAAATGTTTTCCGATATCGACTTGACGTACTAGTCAGAATTTCGAACTAAAGTAAAATAACGTTTACGGTTTAGCCAGACAACGCTGGGACTTAGCCTTCGTGGTCTGTGATTGTCACAAACATCCAAGGACACAGCAATATACCAACCGCCGAGATAAACTCTAGTATTAGCCTTGAGTAGGAAACAGCTACACTCGATCACGAAGAACTTAAGTTACGCCGTGTTGTTGGAAGCTGTAGTCAGTGTCATAATCGCTTATGCAAATAGATTCAAGACCCTGATTGACAGATCGGTGTGTTTTCAGTGCAGCTTTAAATAATTACGAAGTTCAATAAATTCCAATATAACCTTAATGCTTCGTGTCGGATACGTAATTTCATCGAACTTTACTGTGTAATGGTGAAATTAACCATTTCTTGAGAGAACGCAGAAGTTAAAGGTGATTTAGTGATTTTATTAACAGTGAACAGCAAGTTTACACCGAAATACGACGCTATCTGTACGTTGTCAGAAGATTATTTTGTCTCTGGAATCACGTTGTATTAGTTGTTGAATTAACACCGTAGCGACGCCTTGACGGCTCTATATTAATTAATAAATCAACATCCTCGAAAAATTATGATGTGGCTTCGGCTTGAGTGATGGACTTTATAATTCAAGATATCCTATTATCTGCGTTTGAACACTCATTCGCAAACCGGGCATAAGAACTACCGTTATCAATTTCGCGTAAGCTTATCAGCCTGTCGCTAACACGCGAAGCATATTTGGTTAATTGTTTCAGATCAAGGGAATTGTTGCGGTACCGAGTGGTGCAGTCGCTGTTGATTCGAAGTAAAGAAGACCGACAGATTTCGAACACCAGTGCCTCAATTTTAAACAAGGGCTGCTTACGCATTCCGGCGTGCTGCTACATCGATACGCTGATGTCAGTCTAAGGGAGATAGTATTTGAAACTAATCAACCAAGCGAGGAGTTTGTTTTTAACAATTACAGATCGGAGTCGTCGCGATTGACGGACACTGTTCCAAGTCAACCAGACTGGGACAACCATCATCATCGAGCCGACACAAATAAAACGCCACAGTATATCATTTGTAAGTGTCGTTAAAATATGAATTAACAATGATCCTACATAGATATAAGGATACAAGATGACAGCCGAATACTAGTGCGAGTGGTCTGCAACAATGCTGAAAGCGACAATGACCGTATACAGAGTTAAATATTTCACCACAATACCTAATTAATTTTTATATGAAAAATCTTTGTTGATCTGGTAATCAAAATCCATTCTTACTATATTTCATTCACGTAGTATTCAATAAATAAGGAAGATTAGTGGTTTAATAGGCCTTCTACGACGAGATCATTAGAGACGGAACACAAGCTCGGATGGAGAAAGAGTGGGGAAGGATAGCGGTCCACCCAGTATTTGTTTTAAGCTACTTATGGAAACGACAGGAATCTATATCTGGATGGCCGCTCGGGCTATGAGCCGCCGTCCTCGTGTATACAGCTCCAGTGTTTTATCAGTGCTCTGTCTCACTCGGTGTAGTGTTCACTAGAACGGCTAGGACGGAGAAATAGGTCTTTTTCTTAATCACGTAAAAGAAAATGACTGCTTTCGCCAAACACATACGAACGTGTAGCAGAAGTGCTCGGGGAACTTAAATGGGACTTGTGACGGTACCTAACGGTTACAAACAAACCAACTAAACCAACTGCGTCTTCGACTGTGCTTACTCGTACTGCGTACTGAGGGGGGGGAGCACGATTCTGTTTAAAAAGTATAGCTCGATGAATTCATAAATTCATAGTCGAGCCGTGCACGTCTGCTTTCATACCCTGCAGCTAATCCGCTGCAAATAATATGTAGCCATGATCCTCCAGTCAAATAGTCCATGCATTTAATATATATAAAATAAAAGATAAACGAATAATATAATGAAAGGGGGTTCTGTTCTAACGACAGAAAATTATACTGAATAATATTTATTCAAGAAAGGACATACTAGTAAACGTGAAGTGGTCCTATATTCAGTTGAAATACAGATAGAAAATACTCTTATCAAATCCAGCGAAGTTACGTTGAGAGCATGACGAAAATGGTAACAAAATCCCCCAACTAAACGGTCATCGAAGACATGCAAATACTAAATCCATTTCGTAATAAAAATATGTGCAATATTGAGCAACTCAAAACATGGTTATTCACAAATTAAACCAGCTTCGTAAATCAGGCTGCAAAAATTAGTCCTACACTGGAGAACATCCAGTCCTCTCGAAATATAAAGTCCCTTGAGAAAGTAAACTATGGTAGTGGCCGTTTACTGTCTATAAGCCATCACCTATATCTGAGTCCGCAGCTCGTGGTCTAGTGGCTAGCGTTGCTGGCTCTGGATCACGGGGTCCCGGATTCGATTCCCGGTCGGGATGGGGATTTTCTCTCCTCGGGGACTGGGTGTTTGTGTTGTCCTCATCATTGCATCAGCATCATAATTCCTGACAGTGGCGAGACTGGATAGCGAAAAAAAAAAATAACTGGACTGTGTAACAATTGGGAATTTGTACGGGCGCTGATGACCCCACCCCCCAAAAACCAAACATCATCATAATCACCTATTACTGAATCAAGCACATTACCACAGGAACGACTGCCTTCTTCCAGCAGTCGACACAAAGTATCCATCTTCTTCGAGATGTAACGTAAAAGTTAATCTCTTAGCGGCCGTTCGCCGTCCAGAATCTATCAGCCAAACGACGGAATGAAGCGCTGTATCACAGGCAGGTCTGCCTTCTTCAAGACCAAATGTAAAAGTGTCCTGAATCGCCACCTTGAGCTCTTCCTCGAAAAGTCCCCATCTGCTCTTAACTCCCATAGTGTTCCGCTACTGTCTGCTTCTCTGTTGGCTGAAAGAGAATGTTATACACATTCGATTACATTTAGATAATTTACATTAAGCGATGGTGGATTCATAAATAAATAAGCCAGTGTTCTTGCACAGGTGTGCTCATTTAAAAAGACAAAAAATTGTTGTTAATATTATTTAAACAGTTACTTATGCCTTCTTGACTGGAGCGTCTTTTGGTTCTCTTTTCAATTGTGGTGTTCGCTAATACATGTGGCTGACCACTTTTAACTTAGTACCTTTTTTTAATAGCACTTGCAACCAACAGTTTGTTAATAGCACTTTCAACCAACATTTAAATAAAACTACTGCTACAACAGTAAACTATTCATTAAATGAAAACAAAAGTATGACAAAACATGAGGTATTGATGCTATATTCATTAGCTGTGTAATTTTGGAGGATACGATGTGGCTGACCAGCATAATCAAAAGACATAAAAAACGTAATAAATTAAGAAATAAAATATTCAGATGTACGGCTTTCATTGATAATAACTATAGTGCAGTGGTTTTATCTGAGATCGTATGTTGAAATCTCACGAACCGATTAAAAGTTTTTAATCAGGGGGTCATTGTGAATATGTTGAGTACCTGTAAATTATTAACTTTTGTTGCTTTAAAGATACTGATATTAGTGTTGTCATTGGATGCACCTCATTTTTTTCTGAAATCGCCGATGTAAAATAGTAAATACATACATAACATAATAAATGAAATACCCTACTTGCATGTCAGGGCAATAATTACCTTTGTGGTATTTATGAAACAGCATTTTCTAAATGTAACATAAATTTAAAACATACGACATATAATTAACTGCCAAAATAAACACATAAAATATTAATTCTCGAGTCAGCTCGTTCTTTTCAAACGTTTTTGGCGTTTTTGCGCTCATTTGATTGCACCACACTTCAGCATACCACCATCACCATTACAACACACGATCCGTCTTCTGGCGTCGAGGTTTAGGTCATTCGCAGTCCAGCCGCCACTGCAGAAATTCGGGACGCCGTTGGCCAGGTACTGCGCCAAATATGCTTCAGTTCGCAGTCACCGTCAGTGTTGAAGAACGATATCTGTCGAAAAACGACTATGGTGTAGTTAACAATGATCATTCGACTTCCCCATTCCCCATAAATCGGGCACTGAAGCCGTCCCCAGTGGAATCGATACATTCACAAACAGGACATCGAGCAAAAGCTTTATAGCATAGGCCTTACACATTTGATTTAGCTCCACATTTAAAACACTCTGTCCATGTACGCTCTAGAAAACATAGCTTTCATGCTATAAAATTTGACACCACAAATCAACTAACACTTCATCTTTTTTCTGCAAATTTACCGCATGTAGTTAGAAACTTGAAAGCTAGTGTTACCCAGAGCAGAAATCGTCCCTTTAACAATCGTTATAGCTTAGCTCAAAACTACCATAAATTCAGCAAATGTTCCCTTACTTTCGCACTAAAATCCCATTATCCTCAAAATTTTAAGCACATAAATCTATTCAAAACCCTTCCGAAGTAACATGCATTATGTAATAAACATATGTAATGTGCCCCTCATACATTGCACTTACCTACATGTTTTATTCCCACAAACAATTAAATTTTTAATGATGTCTCATGACCTCCGTGCACAAACTTTATGCGAACAATAATTAAGCATGCCGGCCGGAGTGGCCGAGCGGTTCTAGGCGCTACAGTCTGGAACCGCGCGACCCCTACGGTTCGAATCCTGCCTCGGGCATGGATGTGTGTGATGTCCTTAGGTTAGTTAGGTTTAAGTAGTTCTAAGTTCTAGGGAACTGATGACCTCAGATGTTAAGTCCCATAGTGCTCAGAGCCAATAATTACGCACATTATACGAAAAAGCCATCCAAAGTGCTGCAAGTATCATATATAAATAACCTTTTAAATTTCACCCCCAAATGTTACGTACAGTACAATTTACTCCACTCTTTCGCAAATAACGAAATAAATTACGTTCTGCCGACCTCCCCGCACCAAGAGTCGACACTTTCTTTGCGGTGAGTTATGCCTCCATGCATCGTACATACATCTTAAATTCACTAAGTTTATCCTTTACACCAAACAGAAAGAGTCCTCAAAATTCTTACATATTACATATGAAATTACAGTTATATACACACTTGTATTAATGCACATTCCAGGTCTTCTTTTACAAGATGCAACTCTGCCACCGTTGCCGTTTACGTTTATACCGCCACTATATCTTTTGACTCTCACTCTTTTTATGTTTTTTCACCTGCTCAAAGTCGAGCCCTCTTTCCTCGCACACCAACGGACTCTTACGTTTAACGATTAAATTTGTTACCATAGCTGGAACATCAGATTCGAGAAACTCACACTTTCTTTCTTCACCAACATCATTTATTTCACGTACAGGCTCCCCCCTTTTTTTAAAATTTCACTCATCTCTAAACATTGCTCCTTCAAAAGATTACTTCCAATATCGCCACGCGGGGTAGCAGCGCGGTCTCAGGCGTCTTGTCAGGGTCCCCTCTGTCGGAGGTTCGAGTGCCCCCTCGGCCATGTGTATGTGTGTGTGTGTTGTCCTTAACAGTTTGGTCCAATAGTCCTTACCACAAAAAAATCCAATATACTTTCCTTTCTCTTCCATATCTGTGGTACACATTACAACTCATACCAACCTTCAGTTTCACTACCACCGTCAAACAATTCGTTGAACACTTCCTTCGCCCCAGGTTCGTCTTTCCTCCCTTCAAGACCTCTTGCTACTTTATACTTCTCCAGTGCCCACCAGTCAGGTATTAGTGACTTCAACATTTTTTCCATACCGTCTCAATCATTTACAGATTGGTCACTTTCTTCCTTGCCATACCATTCAGTACCAACATCATCTACTAAGCAAGTTTTTCCTCATTATCCACTTCTATATACTCCCAGTCCCTCTCTGAATCATCTGTAGGCTTGAAATGACACACAAAATCCTTCATCTTATCATCCTCGTTAAGCATCAAATATAGTTCCCTTGTAATTCTTCCCTTCCTGTGAAGTAACGATATCAGTAGCCGCAGCAATCTCCCAATTAACCACACAACTAAAAACTTCCTTTCACCTAAACAAAAGCTCCCTTATTTCCTCCGAATCACTAAAAACTTTATTACCATTACCTGCATTAAAATCCACCTATAACTCATAAGCTTCTTTACTTAAAACATCCATTACATCCGTCGATACATTATGGAAATCATCACCAACAACATCATCAACATCCGTCAGTACCTATATTAATTGCCGCTACTAAATCTTTCCACATTCTAACTCAAAGTACACATGAATTCTGTAAAACTCGAATCTAACCCTTTCTTCTTTACATTTTCTCTACTCTCAGATTTCTTCGACACTTTGGATTCTGATCCACTGACCAATACATTATGTTCACATTCATTCTTCCAAATACACTCATAATTCATGATTTCATCAAAAGCCATCGGTTCACTTACACCAGTAGAAATAAATGCACAAATTTCTTCCTATATCTAAATCAGTAGCTTCTTCACAACCTCAGAACCTAAGATATCACCTTTTCCTCCCTTTAACACTTAATCACCCATCTTTGCCGATACATAACAAAATTCATCACCAGCTGATGAGACTATTGCTACGCAGCCTTCACAAATACCTGCACATACTTTCATCGATACACCACAAAATTCATCGCCAGCTAGTAAGAGTAAGGCTTCGTCGTCTTCACAGATAACTTCACCTACTTTCTCCGATCCAAAATCATCTACATTACTTCCACTACTTTATTATAATTGTTGCTACTGACTGGGGCCTCCTTAGAATTCGTATAAATTCCATTGCCACCAAATTCAGATTCACCTCAGCTTCTCTTCTGATCACAGAATTTTCCACTAAACATCATTCACTTTCCTTTCACAGAATACATTTTTCAGCCCCATACCGTTATCAACTTTCTCTGCAAATTTTACAACCTTTCTCGCGTCGTCTTTATTGTAGCACTTCTAAAAATTACTTATTATTTTATTTTTGTTTCTTATAACCACCATCTCCAAAATTTGTGGCTTCTTTGCCGAATTCACGAGATCCACAGAATTTTTAAAGTAACGTGTTCTTTGCAACAAACGTTTATTTCTCGCCTCCGGACCTGAGATGTGGCGTTCTCTAGTTTCCCCTCGTTGTATTCGGGTACAGCTTTTCGTGACGCTCCTGCCCCTCAGATTTTCGTTGCAGGCTTTGATAACCTTTGTGAGAATTCCCCTTTCCAAGCCCCTTTGAAACTTATCATTACGGTGTTAATTATTTTTGTTACAATCATTGCAATTCTTGTAGATATTATTATTGTTCCCATTCTGATACCCGTTTCTCTGTCTACTGTTCCAACTATGTGGCTTGAATTTCAAAGCCTGTTCAAGCTTCTCAATAAAATCTAAAAATTCAAGATCCCATTGTAAATATTCTGGTAAGCGTTGTAATGGGACGCAAAATTAAAGCGTCTCCCATCCACAAGGATCAGCTCAGTTTGCATGTAAATATAAGTTTAATTTAGTGTTTTGTTTATGTATTCGTAATATTTTGTTATGTTTGTAAAATATTTAAAGTTTTGTATTTTTTGTTATGTATGTTTCATGTTTGGAGAGAGCAGCACAACTCGTGGAAACAGCATCTTTACTGCCGGAACCAGAAAGAAAACTGCTGGCCACTAGACGTCGCGGGTCAACGGCCAAAGAGCAGCAGAGGATCCTGTGACCGGGTTGTTGCGTCGAACCTCCAACATTCAAATAAATAAAAAAAATTTAATTTTCCATTGTAATGACGTCACAGAATGTTTAGTTCATGTTGTATTTTGTTCAGTTCTGTTTTGTCGAGTCTGACGTTCACATCTGTATGTAGCGTATAACGAACACAATAAAACAGTGTATTCTCTAAAGCTTAAATACGTGTTCGAGAATTATTTATGAAGAATGATATTGAGGAATAATTATTACTGAATTTTTCCAAGATATTAATTTTCAGATGAGTTTGATTTCGATTTTTGAATCTTAAAGGTTTTACAGTCTGATTTTAATATGGGAAAAATAAGATAACTTGCAAGAATATAATTTCCAATAAGAAACAAACGCCATCTAAATTTCAAAAAGTTTCCGCAAACCAGTTGGCCTGAGTGACGTTATTTTGCACAAACCACTCAACTGAAGGTGTTTTAATGACAGTTTCGTTCAAGAATCTTTTATAGAGAACTTTAAAAGAATTTAAATAATTTATTAAGTGTTTTTGTAAACGACGTAGGTGAGGAAGTCTGCACATGGTCATATTTCAAACAAAAATCATTTAGTTATACGCGTGGTTACACTACAGTGCCTCTTGAGAGTCATTTGTCAGTACTCTTAGCGGACGATTTATACGCGTCAACTTGGCGAGCTCACGCACGCAAAATTTTCCACATCGACTCTCTCCCGTGTTTTAAATTTGTTCCATCCAGAAACTCATTTTGTAGTCGCATTTGTTTCGCTTCACTCCAGAGTTTGTTCAAGAAACAACTCTCAAACAATTCATAGGTAGTAAACGAAGCACTCATTAAATTTGACCATGGCTATGCATTGCCCTAAACATGTCTTTTAGCGAACTTTGTTTTTGCCTCTTCAGACATTCCTCTCACAAAACTATCTCTACAAGCAGATATTTTCCATCATTCGCTAAAGATTTTGTTGTTCCTGAACTAGCCCACGGAACATCTATCACAGTAGTAGCCTGATTCGTTGCTAAAGAATTTGATTCTGTCTGAATATCTTTAATCTGCTCTTCCTGCCGCAAAACTTCGTTGTTAATCTCCGCTTCCAACTGTTGTCTCTTTCTCAGCACCTCTCTTTCACATTCTGTCAAACTGTTACTAGGCTTAGTGGTCACTTCCTCAAGCGTATTTTGCCTCAGCACCCAAGTCTTTACCTCGTCGCCCAGCTCGTAATGTATCTTTTCCAACTTCTTCCAGAAATCTTTCTATTCTGACAACTATGGTGTTAACCAGGCCAACCTCTTCAGAAATTTTGCCAACCTCTGCCGTTATAGCTTCTAATTTCGAATCTATCAATACTTCTATACGGGATTTAATTTTCTTCATCTCAGCTATTCTACTACCTACACTTGTCTCTACTGAACCTATCTCTGCTTTTATTGAAACTATTACCGTACCCAGTACCCTAATTTTAGAGTTCAAGTTTGTCATAAGTCCCTTTATCCATGGCAGTGAAACAATCGCAGTTATATATCTTTTCTCTGATTTCAGACTATCTGCCTCACTAATATCGCCCCTGTCAACACTAACCCTTTCAGATGTTGGACTGACTGTACATTAACACACAGACTGAGCCACTGCTTAATCGTTGGAAACTCCATCATTGACGACGACCCTGTGGTTTCAAACAATTTAACGCTGTCGGCGCAAGTACTTCACTTGTGGGTCATGTTGGCTGCTTCTGCAGTACTGTTGCTACCGAAAGTGTAGGTGCCGATGATGAACTTGAAGTCACCGCCAGCGGCCCGCGTTGCAGTGGTCACCACTGCCGTCGAGGTCTTCCTGCTACTGGCTGCTGCAGACTCGAGCTCAGCACGCCTTTGCGAAGCCTTCTGCTTCTTTCATGAAATTTCGCGGCTAACTTGCCCACGCCTAATCTCTGCTACCGATTCTCACTCATGCAACTGCTACACAATCTTACGCTCAGAGCCTACACGCAAACTGCCTATCATGCAACAGATTTGGAAGCTGTATCATATAATATTGTAATGAGTTAGAATTACAGTTGCAATTCTAAAGGTATTACGCTCATGTCCCGCACGAATAAACCCAAATTTCAGCAGGAGGTCGCGATTACTGCTGCTCATAGTTGCTTTTCCAAACAGCATCCCACACGAGCAAACCAGTTGCGCCTTTACTTGCTGTTACTCATACTTTAGATACTAGACATACGCACAGTTCTATATTAAAAGATTAGCTCGATTAAATCATGGTGTCGAGCCGTGCACGTCTGCTTTCATGTCCTGCAGGTAATTCGCTGCAAATAATAAGCTGTAGCCGTGACCCTGCAGTCATATAGTCCATGCATTGGGCTAGCACTGCGAGTTAATAAAATACACAGAAACATAAAACAAATGATAAACGAATAATTTAATGAAAGGGGTTCTACTCTAACGTTTATAATTTATACAGACGACAGAGAACTGTATGAAAGGACATCTCAAATGGTTCAAACGGCTCTGAGCACTACGTGACTTAACTTCTGAGGTCATCAGTCCCCTAAAACGTGAAACTACTTAAACCTAACTGACCTAAGGACACCACACACATCCATGCCCGAGGCAGGATTCGAACCAGCGACCGTAGCGGTCGCGCGGTTCCAGACTGCAGCGCCTAGAACCGCTCGGCCACCCCGACCGGCAAAGGACACTTCAAATAAACGGAAAGTATTCCTACGATATTTACTTAAAATACTGACAGAAAATACCCTTCACAAAGGGAGTAAAGTTACAAAGAGAGCGTTTCGAGGATGGTAGAAAAATACCTACATTAAAAGGTCATTGAAGGCACGAGGAAACAAGTCCATTTCGTAATCCACACAGCTCAGAACAGTTAACAGTTCAACAATATGATTCACAAATTAACACATGCGATGCAAAGAATGGTAACTCATACTCTATTTCTCAGTTCCGTAAGCCAAGCGGCAAAAATTAGAGTCCCAGACTCAAGCACATTCAGACCGCTGGAAACAAAGTCAGTTCAGGAATTAAACTATGGTAGTGGGCGGTCTCTGCCCAGTATCCATCACCTAAACGACAGAATCATGCACATTACCATAGGCAGGTCTGCCTTCTTACAGCACTCAACAGAAAGTGTCCACCCTCTTCGAGATGTAACGTAAAAGGCCGTTCACCGCTCAGGATCTATGAGCCAGAAGACCAAATGAAGCACTGCATCGCAGACAAGTATGACTCTTTCAAGAACAAATGTAAAAGGGTCCCCATCTTCACTTGACTCCCATACAGTTCCGCTACTCTCTGCTTCCCTACTGGCTGAAGGCCGTCTCTTCCAACTTTCTATGGACATGACATCTCCCGCACTAAGCTAATATACTATAACAATATTTAAATAAAAGAGATGTTTTCTAACATTCGCTTACAGTCATGTGATTGATTACATTTAAATTAGCATAATATTGCACTCGCAACTAACATTTAAATAAAGTTATTGGCACAATAGTAGACTATTCATTAAATAAAAACACAAATATGATAAAATATGAGGATTTATGCTTTATTCATTAGCTCTGTAATTTTAGAGGATATGAATTTGTGACAAACATTAGCATAAGGAAAATATATAAAAACTTAATAAGTCAATAAATAAAAGAGATACAGGTAGGTAGCCTTCGGCGATGATAGCTATAATGCAGTGGTATGATCTACGTATGTTGAAATCTCATGAAGGGATTAAAAGTTGTTAATCATGGGGCCATTGTAAAAATATTTAGCCACTGTAATAACTTTTGTTGTTTTAAAGATATTGATACTGTCTTGTCACTTCTGCAATCGCCGATGTATTCAGATTTGCATTCAGTTTTAACTACAAATTATTATAAACTCTCAAAGGGCTGTAAGACGCCATCTTTGAGCTTGTCTCAAAGTCCTCCACTGCTGATTATTCTGCATTCTGCTAAGCGCGACCATTGTCGCTCCTACTGGGATTTTGCCTCACTCAGTATGCTAATGGACTCAGATAGAAAATCTATAAGGTTGGTACGAAGCACCCTCCACCATTCACTGTACAGTCGCTTTCAGAGAATGCTGCCTGCTGGCGTTCAGCCTTACATCAAATACCCCTTACTTCGTAGAAATTCTGGGCGGCAGATTAGCTCATGTAACGTTACGTTACCGCGCTGGGTAACGTCAATGACACTGAATTCTAAGTCGACTGTTCGACCATTATGCTTCTACCATACTACATTTCGCGAAGGAACTATAACAGGAGAGATTAGGGCACGTAAAAAGGTATATAGAGAGTCATTTTTGCCTCTCTCAATATGCGAATGGACTCAGCTAGAGAAACGATAAGGTTGGTACGAAGCACCCTCCGCCATGCACTGTACAGTGGCTTACAAAGTATGCGCTTATATGCAGATGCAGAAGCAGAGCAAAGCAGTTAATCTAAGAAACTACGGTGACAGCTTCGTTTCGAGACGGCTTACTCAAGGTATCGACAGCTTAACGTTACTATACATTTTGTGTAGCCATTTGACAAAGACCGTTTGCTGTTCTTTCCGCCAGAACAAATCCGGCAGCCAGTCTCTGTGTGTATTCCATTATTTCGGATTTTGTAGCAATCGACCTAGCTCGCCCCGTAAGTCAACAAAGGCGACCCGCGGGGCTCCTTTGAAATGTAAATACCGCAGTGTTCGCTTTTGGACCTGCCTCCCTTCATCCCCTCTGCCACAGCGGCTCCTTCTCAAAGCCGCCACCCCTCCCTCTCTCTCTCTATGTTCGCTATTCGCTCTGCGGCACCTCTATCGCCTTTCAATAGATCCTCTCTTGTAAACGCCCCCATCTGAATCTGTATCGGTAACCCCCAAATTCCGCAGCATCAAACAGCTTTGAATGCTAAAGACGTTTGTCCTTAGCCCACAACCAAACGTAGATGATAACTGCAAACGGAATTCCCCTCTCTAAAATCAGCAAAAATCGATGCAGTACATAAACGTTTTTACTTTTGAGAACATTTCATGATACTGAGATTTACAGTGTGTTAATACGTAAGCATCACTGAATTAATGATATAAATTTTGAAAATCTTCGACAAATGCAATGACACAATATGTTTTTTGTTGGTTTTGTTTTTGTTCAAAATGTTCAAATGTGTGTGAAATCTTATGGGACTTAACTGCTAAGGTCATCAGTCCCTAAGCTTACACACTACTTAACCTAAATTATCCTAAAGACAAACACACACACACACCCATGCCCGAGGGAGGACTCGAACCTCCGCCGGGACCAGCCGTACAGTCCAGACTGCAGCGCCTAAGACCGCTCGGCTAATCCCGCGCGGCGGTTTTGTTTTTGGCTCCTTACTGTTCCAAATTTGTATAGAAATCTCGTTTTGTCAAAAATTATTTAAATGTACTTTGTCGACTGAAACATGTGACCCAGGGTGTGTTTTCATATCTGTACCATTCTGCTTTAAACCATCACTTCTAAATAAGTATACCCACGCAGTAGCGACTTCTTGGCTATTTCTTCTGAGTATCTCCGGTTATGCTTGCAGCTTCTGTTCTATTCACTGAAACCTAATATCCACACTTTCAGAGCTTATTTACTTAGTTACTTAAACACATATTCTATACATCACTTCAACGATATTTTTCATCCAAATGGCGTGAAACGTATGTGTATACATGATTAGTCATGACATAAATGAAAAAATTATTTCTCAGTCCTACTCATGCAACTACATCACACAGTACTACACAACAAATTAGTTTCTTTTTACAATACTAATTAGTTTCTTTTACAGGCTACCAGTCTTTAGATAGAAATGTGTTAATGGAATAGAAAATTTGTTCAGAAGAAATGATTTAAAGTTGAATGTAATACTTGTTTTGCACTTGTCAGACAGTTCATGGTATTTCACAAATGATCAAAAACTTTTGTTGATTCATATTAGAGTCCTTTGTGTGCGAGTAACACCTTTACTAAAAAAGAAGTAGTCGTACTACTTATTAATACGCAGTAATAAAGCTCTTTTCGTTTTAGTAATACTGTTTACTAACTAATAAGAATAAAAAAAGCAACAAAGGTCTTTTGCTGTTATTATTGTAGGCGACAAAAATCCTGAGATACCTCCTAATATCATGTTGGACCTCCTTTTGCCCGGATTAGTGCAGCAGCTCGATGTGACATGGACTCAACATGCCGTTGTAAGACGGAAGTAGAAAGGTTGAGCCACGCTGCCCCTACACCCGTCCATAATTGCCAATGTATTGCCAATCCAGGATTTTGTGCACAAAATTACCTGTCAATTGCACTACTGGCCATTAAAATTGCTACACCAAGAAGAAATGCAGATTTTCACGCAATTTGGGTGCATAGATCCTGATAAATCAGTACCCAGAACAACCACCTCTGGCCGTAATAACGGCCTTGATACGCCTGGGCATAGAGTCAAACAGAGCTTGGATGGCGTGTACAGATACAGCTGCCCATGCAGCTTCAACACAATACCACAGTTCATCAAGAGTAGTGACTGGCGTATTGTGACGAGCCAGTTGCTCGGCCACCATTGACCTGACGTTTTCAATTGGTGAGAGATCTGGAGAATGTGCTGGCCAGAGCAGCAGTAATCTCGACTGCTAGTGATACGAGGCCGTTGGGATCCACCACGGCGTTCCGTATTACCCTCCTGAACCCACAGCTTCCATATTCTGCTAACAGTCATTGGATCTCGACCAACTCGAGCAGCAAATCGCGATAGGCTACAATCCGACCTTTAACAAAGTCGGAAACGTGATGGTACGCATTTCTCCTCCTTACACGAGGCATCACAACAACGTTTCACCAGGCAACGCCGATCAACTGCTGTTTGTGTATGAGAAATGGGTTGCAAACTATCCTCATGTCAGCACGTTGTACGTGTCGTCACCAGCGCCAACCTTGTGTGAATGCTCTGAAAAGCTAATCATTTGCATATTACAGCATCTTCTTCCTGTCGGTTAAATTTCGCGTCTGTAGCACATCATCTTCTTGGTGTAGCAATTTTAATGGCCAGTAGTGTATGTGCCGAAAATGTTCGATGGGATTCATGTCCGGCGACCTGTGTGGCCAAATCACTTGCTCAAACTGTCTGGAATGTTCTTCAAATCAATTGCGAACGGCTATGGCCTTGTGACATGGCGCTGGCGCATCGTTGGTTGGGATCATGAAGTCCATGAATGTCTGAAAATGTTCTCCAAGTACCCGAACATGACAGTTTCTAGTCAATGATCGGTTCAGTCGACCAGAGGACCGAGTCCATTCCACGTAAACACAGTGCACACCATTATGGAGCCACCACTAGGTTGTACAGAGGCTAATTAATAACTTTTGTGGCCGCGGGTTCGTGGGCTCTGCGCCATACTCGGACGCTACCACCAGTTGTTACCAACAGAAATCGGAACTCATCGGCCCATGCCACGGGTTTCCAGTCGTCTACGGTCCATCCGATATGGTCAAAAGCACAGGAGAGGCGATGCAGGTGATTTAACGCTCGCGTGCTGCGTTTCCCATTAATGCCAAATTTCGCCGCACTGTCCTAAGGCTACGTTCGTCGTACGCCCCACACGGCCACTGAGTTGTCCGTAGTAAGAGATAATGCCTGAAATTTGGTATTCTCGGCACGTTCTTGACAATGTGGATCGCGGAAAGTTGAACTGCCTAACGATTTCTAAATGGATTGTCTTATGCTTCAAGCTCCAGTTACCATTCCGCACTCATAATTCGTTAATTCCATTATCACTTCGCAAACTTTTTCACATGAATCTCCTGATTACAAATTGCAGCTCCGCCAATACACCGCCATTTTATACTTCACGAACGTGATACTGTCGCCATCGGTGTAAGTTGTAAGAGGTCCATGATTAAGAAATTTGTTGCTAGCGCACTTGAGCAGATGTAATTTCGATGGATTGCTCACGCGCTGCCTGCGATATGTAAGCTGTAAGAGAATCTCAGACCAGAGAGCAGTGTTGTATGTAGTAGGAACTGTGTAGTAGTAGGAGTAAGTAGTCGCCAGGAGTCTGGTGTATCGTGTTGGCTGGGCCGGTCGTGGGGAGCGATGGCGCAGCCTGATTGATATGATATAAGGTAAAATCAGCCTCGCGCATATGTACTATTGTTATGTCAAGCCCCATGTAAATGTTATTAAAAAATCTCTTAATAATAATCTTTCTTATGAAAAATTAAGTTTGACAATTATTCATCTCAATTTAAAGAATTTACTAATTTCTCCAATCGACGGTCATTCCGATTGTTGTAATGAAAATTCAGTTTTTTCCTTCTATACATGACAAATCTATCGGCCAGTATTGCACTGGGATGTGCCAAAAAAGATTTCTTATAGGAGCAGATATATACGCGTTATTCGGCGCCCTTATTGAGGTAAGAATTTTCAATTTATTCAGAATGAATTCAGTCATTATTGAAAGGTTATAAGTGAGCGACAATTTTTTATTGAGACATTTTATTATTGGTAGGTTACGGAATTTATTTATTGGGAGGTTATGCTAAATGTCAATGTTATAATTGGCTCTGAGCACTATGGGACTCAACTGCTGAGGTCATTAGTCCCCTAGAACTTAGAACTAGTTAAACCTAACTAACCTAAGGACATCACGAACATCCATGCCCTAAGGACATCACGAACATCCATGCCCGAGGCAGGATTCGAACCTGCGACCGTAGCGGTCTTGCGGTTCCAGACTGCAGCGCCTTTAACCGCACGGCCACTTCGGCCGGCAATGTTATAATTATATTTTTTACTGTTGGGAAGTTACGGAGTTTTTCTGTTGGGAGGTTACAAAGTGGATATCGCTGTCCCGTGTTAACTCCCCGCAGAGGTAGCTTCAAGACACTAGAAGACGTCATAAAATTTTTGAAATTTTTGAAAACATAGTCAGCTATCTTAAAACAGTCTTGATCGCAAATTTTTTGTCTTTTTTTTTTTTTTTTGTTGGAGTGAGTGACCGGTTTCGACTCTTTCATAGAGTTATCTTCAGATTGTGTAAAGATATATTGCCAAAGTAGTGTAGACGTAATAATAAGCATGTACAAAATATATAAAAATAAGATAAATAGTAATAAATTGTACCCCCTAGTGGTGGATGGACACTGCCAGACGAGTTCCGTCGGCCCTCGACGCTCGTGTAACTGCTGACTGTGCATGGAGGGGACAGGTATTAGTAGGGCTGGTCACACCCACCGTTCTGAGTATGACATCGTAAGTAGCCAATCAGAAAACACGTTCATGATTACATAACCTAATGTATAGCTACGAAGGAACAGTTACAGTTGGAATACACCGTAATGTCAATTATTGATCATTATTCGTCAATGAATATAAATTATACTGTTAAAATGGTTCATTGGTATAAAATAAGACTTAGAGTATGCTGCCCTCTAAACGGGCGCATGCCCCTCCTGGAATCTAGTGTGCAGACTTCTAATTCGATAGACTCTTCTAAAATAGACTGTCTGCTATTGTACTAGACTTCAGACTGATGACTGTTGCGACGGGAATACTGTGTAGCGGTGGCTACATAACTCATGTTTGTTTGGTTGGAAATTAGCAGGAAACTATGTCGTCTCTCCTGGCCCACGAAAGCAATTTCAACGATATCCTGCAGCCAGGGCGGAAGCAAACCTGTGCAGCACATTACCGGAATTGAGTCCCTGAACTTTCCTCTGTCGCTTCCTAGTACAGCCCGTTATCGAGCTGTAGAAGAAGAACCGTTCCAGTACTCTGTTACACGGAGGAAGTCTCCAGTTCCCAAGGCACTGCTATTCAATGTCGTCTTACACAAACAACCCAAAAATGTAGTTTGAAAATCACGTTGTTCAACAGGCCAGTTAACATGAAAAAATGGGACTACGGTACATACACTAACATAATAAGATGTGAAGCTCTCAAATGGCATCAAAATTCGATAACCGACATTGAAAATTTGTTTCCTGTTCCTCCACGACGAAGAGAAGAATCAGTGGGTTTCTTATTTATTTTTGTTGATATCTGAGGAGATTTTCTCAACCATTCCGATTTCATTTAAATTGTAAATTAATAATTTTCAGATGCAGCTGAAAATTATTGATACATGAACCTGTAAAAAGCTTTGCTGATACTCTTGATTTAATCATACGAGAGTTGTTCGGAAAGTAAGGTCTGCTCGACTGCGAAATGGCAACCACAATGAAAATCCCATGAAGCTTTGCATACATGTGTTGGATAGTGTCTCTAGTATGCTCGTCGATCGCGTCACAATGGTGTTTTCAGTCCAGAGCGCACAGTGAACACGTAAAGATGCCTAAAAAATAGTGTCCCCCTACCCATTACGAGTGCCTGTGCGAAATTTCGCCTGATTTATCGCAGCCTACACAACGTAAAAATCACATATTTCCTTCTTCAATTCTCGGTCGTACACTGCAGGGTCAACGATGGCGCTCCTGCAGCGTTTTCGATGGGAAGTGTTTTATCGCCCACCATACAGCCCAGATTTGGCTCCCTCTGGTTTTTGCCTCTGCTCACATGAATTGCTAGCAATGAAGACAACATTTTGGCACAGACAACAAATTGCAGATCAGCTTAGAGCATTGGCAGAAAGCAGAGGCGGCTGCCTTCCATGACTTGGATATTGGAAAGTTCGTCCAATGCTACGACAAATGTCTCATTCGGAGGGCGACAGTGTAGCGAAGTTGCTGGAAGGTGTAGCTAACTGTTGCAAATAAAACATGTTTTATTTTAACTGTAGTTTCCATCTCGCAACCGATTGGACCTTACTTTCTGAAGGCCCGAAGAAGTAATTTCAAATTATTGGTTTGAAAAATATGGCAACATTAATCACAGTAATAAAACAAAATTATGCACTTTGAATATACAAATGAAATTTGATTGCCTCTTTTGCTTCGAAGGATATTCTTGTTTCTGTGGTCTGCAATGCAAAGTCTGCTTTACTGCAGCTGGCCCTCTGTCACGTGAAGGGGTCATTATCTTTGTATAAGTACTGTAAAATATATCCGTTTGAACCTTCTTACTGTATTCAATCCTCTATCTTCGTCTATCATTTTTACCCACCACTCTTCATTCCACTATCAAATCGACGATTCCTTGTTGGCTCAGGATGTGTCCTACCAGCCGATTCCCTCTTTTAGTTAAATACTGACACAGTTAATTTTTCTGAAATTCGATTCTGTGCCTCATTTGTTACTCGATCTACCCATCCAACCCCAATCCTTCTTCTATAGCACCATATTTCAGAATCTTTTATTCACTTCTTGTCTTATCTGTTTATCGTCTACTTTCCACTTCCGTTCAGAGCTACCTTCGGAAAAGATTTTCAAGAACTTACGTTTATATTCGATATTAACAGATTTCTCCTTTTAAGAAACGCTTTTCTTTCTATTGCCAGTCTCTATTTCAAGTGCTCCCTCTACTTAAGCCATCGATATTTATTTTGCTCCCTAAATAGTAGAACTCATCTGCCACTTTTAGTGTTTCATTTCCTAATCAAATTAGGATCCTTGGTTTGAACAGTACCCAGGAGATAGAGATATCCACATATATCTATAGCGGCAGTATCGCGTTCACAAGGTATAAAAGGGCAGTGCACTGGCGGAACTGTCATTGTCCACAGGTGATCCATACGAAAAGATTTCCGACGTTATTATGGCCGCACGAAGGGAATTAACAAACTTTGAACGCGGAAAGGTAGTTGGAACTAGTCGAATCGGACATTCCAATTCGAAAATCGTTAGGATATTCAATATCCCGAGATGCCCAGTGTCAAGAGTGTGCCGAGAATACCAAATTTAAGACTTTACCTCTCACCAAGGACAACGCTGTGGCCGAGAGCCTTCACATAACGACCGAGAGCAGCGGCGCTTGTGTAGAATTGTCAGTGCTAAGAGAAAAGCAACACTGTGTGAAACTGCGGAAATCAATTCGGGACGAAGGACAAACGCATCCGTTAGGACAATGCGGCCCAATTTGGCGTTAACGGTCTATGGTAGCAGACAGCCGACGCGATTGCCTTTGCTAGCAGCACGACATCGCCTGCAGCGCCTCTCCTAGGCTGGTGGCTGCATCGGTTGGACCCTATACGACTGGAACACTGAGGCCTGGTCAGATAACTACCTATTTCAGTTGGTAAAAACTGGTGGTAGCGTTCGAGTGCAGCGCAGACCCCACGAAGCCATGAACCCAGATTGCACATCACTTTGCAAGCCTGTGGTGATCACATAACGATGTGGGTTGTGTTTACGTGGAATGGAACGGGCCCTCTGGTCCAGCTAAATCGATCATTGACTGGGAATGGTTATTTTCGGCTACCTAGAAACCATTTGCAGCCATTCACGGACTTCATGTTGCCGAACAACGACAGAATTTTTATGGATGACAATGCGCCATATCGCTGGACCACAGTTGGTTGCGATTGGTTTAAAGAACATGCTGAACAGTTCGAGTGAATGATTTGGCCACCCAGATCGCCTGACATGAATCCACCGAACATTTATACGACATAATCGAGAGGTCAGTTCGTGCACAAAATCTTGCACCGGCAGCACTTCCGCAATTATGGACCGCTATTGAGGCAGCATGGCTCATTATTTCTGCAGGGGACTTCCAACGACCTGCTGAGTTCATTCCACGTCGAGATGTTGCAGTACGCCGAGCAAAAGGTCCGACACTATATCAGGAGGTATCCCGTGACTATTGTCACCTCAGTGTATCATCAGTTCTTTATTAGCACTGTTCATGATTAAAGCAGTACATTTAGTAATATAATCACAAAAAATTGGATGAGTGATTTCTGTTTTGTTACATCGATGTTTTTTCGTACAGGGTCGCAAGAAAAACGTGTTACAAAACAATTGGCTACTGCGGTTTAACTGTATGCCGTAAATGATTCCCCTTGTGATACTGTTGTATTGTTGCTCTGAAAATTCTATAGCTCACTCATCGATGTCTCAGCTCACATTTCAGAGACAAATTTGACGCACATTGTAGACGTACCTTTGTGATGAGACGCGCATTCAACAGCACTGTTGGTACAGCGCTGTCCTTAATTACAATTTCTCGGTGATATTACAGTACAGAACTGAAGTAAAAATGAAGTGGTACAATTTTAGCATCCTTGGTAGACTATTTGTGTAACAATTTCCCGGTTTCGTAAAAGGAAGATGAATTGTTTTGAAAAGATCGAATTCCAGGAAGGGCCAGTCATGACGATCAACCTTGATTGTAACCCAGGAGAAAGTGGAACGAGTGCGAACCTTATCCGATGATGAATCCGCTACATCAACAAAACAGCCAGCATGATGGCCGCTCCAGAGGATAGTGAAAGAGAAACTTAATCTTTTCCCTCACGAAATTCAGCGGTGCCAACCTTTGATGGTTCAAATGGTTCAAATGGCTCTGAGCACTATGGGACTTAACATCTATGGTCATCAGTCCCCTAGAACTTAGAACTACTTAAACCTAACTAACCTAAGGACAGCACACAACACCCAGCCATCACGAGGCAGAGAAAATCCCTGACCCCGCCGGGAATCGAACCCGGGAACCCGGGCGTGGGAAGCGAGACAACCTTTGATGGATAGCACTCGGAATCGGCGACATTCTTTTAGAAGTGCGATGACTAAGGCCTTTGAAAATGGAATAGTCGATAAGGATGAAATGAAGGGCTTATTTCAATAGTGGTACAAGTCCATTTTTGTTCATTCTGCAGATTTTTCAGCGCTCATTTAACTTTAGGACTCTGTATCTCAGAAAGAACAAAAAGAAGCCCTTCAAATCTGCTTTAGTGACGAGGCACTCTTCCATCTCCGAGTCACCAAACAGGGTTTTACATCTAAATACATGTACATGCTTCGCAAGCCACCGTACAGTGGGTGGCGGAGGCTACCCTGTATCTCTACTAGTTATTTTCTTTTCTGTTCCACTCGCAAGTAGAAGGGAGGAAGAAATACTGTCCACGTGTCTCCGTACAAACCCTAATCTCTCTGATCTTGTCTTCATGGTCCTTCCACGCAATGTATGTTGACGGCAGTATAATCGTTCACCAGTCAGCCTCGAACGCCGGTTTTCTCAATTTTCTCAATAGTGCCCCTCGAAAAGAACGTCGCGTTCCGTCCATTGATTCCCATTTGGGTTCCCGAAGCATCTCCGTAAAATTTGCTTGTTGTTCGGACCCATCGGTGACAAATCTAGTAGCCACCCCTCTGTGAGACCTGATTTTCTCCTGGCGTATACAGTGTTCAAATAATAATAATGGGAATGCAAGCGCATGACGTCAACAATCGCCAAAATGTCGACAGGAGCACATCCTGCCATTTTCAAGGCAAAATTGGACCAAGTAAGCCCTGTGCAAGGAAATTTAGAACCGTAGTTCTCAGAGAAACTCCGGAAAGGTAATGCTCGCACACACTGTACATACTAGCACCATCACAAACCAAAGATACCGACGTCAGAAGTTACTGACAGTGAAATTAATAATCAACGTGCGAGGTAGCATAAACTTCTGTCCCTCCTTTTTTGACGAGGGAGAGAGTAGCGGTCCACGCAGAATTTGAACAAAAGCAACCATCTTTATTTATCGACAGCTTCCTTACTAACACTATCCCAATAGCGGGAAGTGCATGCCAAAATCTTCGTGTTATATTCCATGGGATGACCAGTGCCAAGACAGTGTTCTGAGCTGGTGGATTTGCTAGGCTGTTGCATGCGTGTGTGCCGCTTATGCTCAGCCCTTTGTTTCACGATATAGGTGGAAAAGGATGGCTGTCTTCCTTTCCTTGCTGTGTTGGTCAGGTGAGGTGGTTGATACGTTGGGAGATGCTATCTATAGGAAGCCTACTCACACTGAGTTGTATCTGCAGGCTGACAGCTGTCTCCATGCGACTCAACGTGAAGGGGAACTTCGTACCTTGATTCACAGGGCCCATTTCATCTCCGACCCAGAGTTAGGCCATCGCGAAGTCAGAATGGTTATAGCGGAAGGCAGATCAGATATGCGTTGCGATATCGACCAACTGTGCACCCTGTGAGTTATGATAATTCAGAGGTGACACCAAAGTCTACGAACTTTTTTCCTCACAAGAAGCACTTCCAACAGTATTGGTCGCATTTTGCGGAAATGTGAAGTGTGTTTTTGGACGAACATCTAAGATCAGGATCCTTTTAGATTCCGTATAGGATGACGTTAGTTTAAGTAAGGCAGGTGCCACCATATTCCTTACAGTTGAGGCATGTCATATATTGATCAGACTATCAGGGCTGTGGAGGACCGGCGTACTGACCGTAAGCGGCACACACGCTTACAACACCCGAACAAATCCACCACTACAGAACACTATCTTGGCACCGGTCATCCCATGGAATATGGTGCGGAGATTCTGGCACGCACTTTCCACTATTGGGACAGTGTTGTTAAGGAAGGTGTTCATAAATAGAAATCGTGGCTTTTGTTCAAATTCTGAATGGAATCCTCTCTCTCCCTTGTCGAAAGACAGGAGGACAAAAGTTTACGCCCGTTGATTATTAATTTCACTATCAATAACTTCTGATGTCGGTCATCTTTGGTTTGTGATGATGCTAGTGTCTTTAGTGTATGAGTGTTATCGCTCCACAGTTTCTTTGAAAATGGCAGGATGTACTCCTGTGGAACTATCGACAATTATCGACCTTTGAACTGCTTCGATGTCTTCCTTTAATCCGACCTGACGCGGACACCAAACACTCGAACGGTATTCAACGATGGGCCCTGTATGTGTCTTATACGCAATCTTCTTTACGTGTCAAACACGCTTTCCTAAAATTCTCCCAATGAACCGAAGCTGACCATTCGCCTTCCCTAGTACAGTCCTTACATGGTCATTCCGTTTCATATTGCTTTGCAACGTTGCACATAGTACTTAACTGACGTGACTGTGTCAAGCAACACACTACTAACACTGTATTCGAAAATCATGGGTTTGTTTCTCCTACGCATCTGTATTAACTTTTCTACATTTAGAGTTAGGTGCCATTCAGAAATGTTGTCTAAGTCATCTTGTGTACTTCTACAGTCGCTCAACGACGACACGTTCCCTTACACCACAGCATCATCAGCAAACAGCCGCAGACTGCTCCTTATCCTGTCCTTCCGATCATTTATGTGTACAGAAAATAGCAGCTGTCCTGTTACACTTCTCTGGGGCACCGCTTACGATACTTTTGTCTCTGATGAATACACGCCATTGAGAACAATGTCCTGGCATAACTAGTCTGCCGAGGATCTTCACGTTCAAGCTGCTTCCCCACCTCATCAACAAAAAGTCACTGTTTGGTGCGTAGTCAGTGCACGATGCATTGTTGGATCAGTTTTCATTGAGGGACCGACCTCAGCAGACAAATACCGACAGGTACTGGAATGTGAACTTCTACCGGCTGCACGACACGGTATAATATTCCGAAACTACTGGTACATACAGGATGAAGCTCGTCCACCCAGTACTGTGGACATTTTCGATTTCTTTCAGGAGACGTTTAGAGGTCATATCGTTGCCGTGGACACCTTAGTATTCACTGGACATGGTATGAAAAGAGCCCCCTTACAATCCTGATCTCAACCCGTGTAATTATTTCTTATAGACAGAAATCTTAAGGACTAAGTCTTCAAAGCAGCACCACAAAGTTGATACTGCAGTTTCTAGAGATATTCGTGCAGTTAAACGTATGTTATCTAGAAAGTCGTCACGGAATTTGGCACTGCTGCTAGAAGGGAAGCACTTTTAAAACCTACTGCATTAAATATCAGGTGGTCTGCTATAGCATAAATATGGTAGCAAGAATATCACGCTATGTTCTGTTGTTGTAGACAAAAGCTTTCTAGCACCTGTTTCACGCCAACCTGTATTTGTGTGTTGTCAGCTACCTATGAAAACGCATAGTTCTGCAATGAAATGGTACAGACCATCATCCTTGCGATATATGCTGTTTACGTCACGTAGCATGTTTTCGCGGAGATTTATACATTTAATCTCAAGAACATCCTTTATTACTGTTCATACAAACTGGAAGGTTCTCGTCTCCTGTCGGCCATTCGGAGGCTTGCTGTAGACATAGACTTTTATATGCTGTCCATTGGATCACATCCAAGATTCAGAAATGTAACACATGGTAAAGAAACGAAAGGCAGCAAAAAAATAAGAGTGCCCTTTTCCAGCTATGACCTTCCTTTCCCATTCTGTCCCTCTCGTCTGCGGATGGAATCGGCGGCTGTTTCTCTGCAGGGCGGAAATGAGTTTTCTGTTATGAATTTCTGTATCCGTGCGGGAGGAAGGCTGAAGGCAGAGAAGGAAATTGCAGCAGTGGATGGTCTTAAAGGCCCCGGCCTTATGAGAAACACTTATTGAGCCCGCTGACGTAAATGAAACCGTATCTCTGTAGTTTATATTTGTACTATTTATGCCTTCCGACTGTCAAGAAATACACTGTAGTGAAAAAAAAATAGTACACTCTTTTACAAGTTCGCAAATCACTCAAGATTTATTGTTGCAACAGTGCATATGGAGTACATGAAATGATTACATTTACATATCAATTTCACAAGCGGTTCTGAGTTGCCATGCTGAAACACCCATATTAGTATTTGGTGTAGCCTCCATGGGCGGCAATTCAGCAGCTGACTCTCGCATCCAGTCGATCAAAAATGGTTCAAATGGCTCTGAGCACTATGGGACTTAACAGCTATGGTCATCAGTCCCTAGAACTTAGAACTACTTAAACGTAACTAACCTAAGGACATCACACAACACCCAGTCATCACGAGGCAGAGAAAATCCCTGACCCCGCCGGGAATCGAACCCGGGAACCCGGGCGTGGGAAGCGAGAACTCTACCGCACGACCACGAGCTGCTGACTCCAGTCGATCGTACAGATTGAGAAATCAGTCTTAGGATACGTTATGCCACGTCTGTTCGACCTGTTCACATATTTGTGTAAGAGTTGTCGGCTGAAGAGTCGCACGACTCGTTTCTCGTCCTATCATATCCCACGCGTTCTCGACTGGACACAAATCAAAGATAGTGCTGGCCAGAGAAGTTGCTGCACATCTTGCAGAGCACATTGTTTCACGGGTAGCATGTGAACAACACATCACCTTCCTGTTACCAGAAAGGGAAAGATTGGGTCTAACAACATTTTGCACGCACCAAGCGCTGGTTAGCCTCCCCTCCAGAAACACCAAAGGTGAACGAGAGTTGTAGCTTATCGCACCCCAGGTAATAAGGCCTGTGTGTGGCCAGTGTGTCTTGGACGAAAGCACTCTACGAGACAGCGCTCACCAGGTGTACGTCACAGACGCAAACGAACATCCTTTGCGATATTTCATCGCTGAAGACCACGCCGCGCCATTCCAAGTGATCCTCTGACGGCACCAGTCAAACCGTACAGGTCAGTGCTGTGGTGTGATTGGAGGATGGGCTAGAGATGTGCGTGTCTGTAGTCTCACTGTTAATAGTCGGTTCGCAACAGTTTATGTTGACCTGTCTGGGCTCATCACCAGCCCACTTGTCTGTGCTGTGGTAGCTGTACGACCCGCCACTGCTGCCCCTACAATACGAAGATCCTGGCGGTCTTCTGTGCTGCATGAATGTCCAGAACCTCGTCTACGGGTGTGACGATGCTCATGTGACCAACTGACGCAGCACATCCAGCTTTTGTGCCAGTTCTCCGAAAGAACAACCCCGCCAGACGGATGACCACAAATTGATGTCTTTAAAACTCGTTCAGTCGGCTGTTGGAAGCATGAGTGCGTCTCTGTGGCGTGGTTGCCTGCTTGCTTCACACGTTTCCACCACTCTGAGACTTGGCTGTGAGCATGACGCTCTGATAGCTATGGCACTGCGCTGCCTCTTGACGGGCAAGGGTTGAAACCGTTATCAGCACATCTACTTCAACTGTGCTGACCCCGGCTTATGGGTTGCTTTAAAACTTGGCTGTTACTCTGCATTTGGTTCCCCGCGGTTACTGCGTTTATGTCATGGTTCTTCCTCTTTCTACGTGTGGCAGCAGCGGTGTGTATCGATATTTGCACCGTGTACCATCTTTGGTCTGGTGCTTATAGTTCTGGCTTGGCGGTGTGCAGCCAGTCGGCCAGTTGGAGCGGATCAGCAAGCAAGTCTTCTCGTGGCACAGTCGGCCGGGCCCGCTGGCGGTCTCTATGCAGTGTTGGAGCACGTGGGGGCTGTTCTGAGTGCTACGAGGTTCGCGGCTCACCGACCCAGGACATGAAAGTTGAGTGGTGTTTTAATTACCGAAGCCACGTCTGTTCACGTTGTCCCCTTGGTTGGTGGTTCGTTGTTGGCGGTATTCCTGGGAGCAACAGCGAGTGTTCGAGTTGATGAAGATTTAGCCGCCGTGTGGTGGAAGTAACTATATTTGTCGATTTGAAATTCAAGTGCACCAGCGGAATTTTCTGCTTTGTGGCTGTTAGTGTTCCGGTTACCTGCTCTGGTCGCTGACGTAAATTCAGGCAGTGCCCTTTCCTCACCTGTTGTCGCTGTCCAGCAAAGTGTGTAGTTTTAGACAGCTTAATGTATTTTTGATGTGACTTCTGAAATTTTCCCGGCGTATTTCTTCTTCTAATAATTTCCGGGTATGCAGCCGGATCCCGTCGACATTCTGCCACGATATTTCGGCCCAGAGACGTCCGGCCATCATCAGGTGAGTACACAACTACTGAAGAGCCCAGGTGCAGTCGCGGTATTTATGCCGAATCTCGCGCATGTGAAATGTACTGGCATCCTACAGCGCATGCGTCAGGTGTTGACATGCGCAGCATAGCCGAGTTGTACGTGCTGCCCTCGGTGGTGGAAATAAAGGTTCATCTAGTCATTGAGTATCGAATGACACTGTCGATTCCGCTGTGATTGTATAATTTTAATAACAGGATTCCAATTTTTATCCAGCTGAAAGCCGTTGTCACGATTTATAAGATTATTGGCAAGACGTATTTCCACTGATTCCTTGATTACGGAATCCCAAAAACCGGAAACCGGGGATAAAATTTTTGTTACATTGTATTCCATTGAATGTCCCAAGGAAATACAGTGCTCTGCTACTGCCGATTTTGACGGTTGCCGCAGACGGGTGTATCTTTCATGTTCTATACATCGTTCATGGACAGTTCTTGTCGTCTGGCCAATATATGCAGCGCCACATTCACAGGGAATTTTGTAGACGCCTGCCTTCTTCAGTTGTAAATCGTCTTTAACGGATCCAACCAGGGCCCGGTTCTTTGCTGGTGGACGAAAGATAACCTTGATTTTATTTTTCTTCAGTAATCGGCCTATTTTCGACGACACATTCCCGGCGTATGGAAGGAACGCAGTTGATTTAAAGTCATCATCTGCGTCCTCAGTGCGTTGCTTCTTGTTATGATAGTTGCGCATGGCCTTCCTTATTTGGCGAGAAGTGTAGCCATTCTCTTTGAAAACCTTCTCCAAGTGTTCTAATTCTGCGTGGAGGTTTTCATCATCCGATATTATATGCGCTCGATGTATTAAGGTACTGAGAACACCGGCTGTTTGTGCTGGGTGATGGCAGCTTGACGCCTGGAGATACAGATCTGTGTGAGTCGCTTTCCTGTACACAGAATGTCCTAATGACCCATCATTTTTACGGCGTACTAGCACGTCTAGAAATGGTAAAGTGCCCTCTTTTTCAATCTCCATCGTAAATTTGATGTTCTCATGTAATGAGTTTAAGTGATGAAGGAATTTCTCCAGTTCCTGTCTGCCATGAGGCCATACAGCAAAAGTATCATCTACGTACCGCCAGAAGACCGTAGGCTTTAAAACAGCAGACTCAAGTGCTTTCTCCTCAAAGTCCTCCATAAAGAGATTAGCTATCACAGGCGACAAAGGGCTCCCCATGGCGACGCCGTCTGTTTGTTCAAAGAATTCGTCATTGAATAAAAAGTACGTTGAGGAGAGTATATGTTCAAACAAGGCCGTCATTTCTGCACTGAATAAGTTACCAATAAGATGTAATGATTCCATTAAAGGCACTTTGGTAAAAAGTGAGACCACATCAAAGCTGACTAATAAATCCGAGCTGCTAAGCTTAACTTCCTTCAAGCGACTGACAAAATCCTCGGAATTACGTATATGGTGGCAACACTTACCCACATACGGCTTTAGTAACGAGGCCAGATATTTTGCTGTAGAATAGGTCGCAGCACCAATATTACTCACTATTAATCGTAGTGGGGCACCATCCTTGTGTATCTTCGGAAGACCGTAGAGTCTTGGTGGTACTGCATTGTGTGGTCTCAATCTCTTGATAACTTCTTCAGGTAGAGAACAGTCGTTCAAAAGGGTAGTAGTTTTCCTTGATATTCGGCTTGTTGGGTCCTTTTCAATTCTACGGTACGTAGAATCATTTAGCTGACAATATATCTTCTCGTTGTAGGCTTCTCTTGTCAGAAGAACTGTGGCGTTACCCTTATCCGCAGGCAGTACGACTGTGCTAGTATCTTCTCTCAGGCTGCGGAGAGCAGCTCTTTCAGCTGGCGAGATGTTACTCCGTTGTGGCGCACATTTCAACAACGTTCGGCAAGATTCACGTCGAATTTCGTCTGCAGAATCCACAGGGAGACGTCTAATGGCTTCCTCAATGGAACTGATGAAATCCGTTAAAGGCAGTGAGGCAGGTGTAGGAGCGAAGTTTAAACCTTTCGCAAGCACTGACATCGTCGCATCGTCAAAAGATTTCTCCGTGAGGTTCACCACGGATCGTCCAGAGATAGCTTCTTGCGGTTTTCGTGTTACGAGTTGGCTAAACTTCGCACTTTGTCTGTTCGTACTGTTGGATAAATTACGTGAGAAAAGAGCCAGGTTGCTGTGTTCACTAAATTTTTTACTGAAATGTAGAGACAATAACTTGATTCCAACTTTCGCCAGAGTTGTTCATTTTATCAATAGTGTGGCTGCCAACAATATAAAACGCAAGGCGAGTCTGGCTTTAGTAAGAGAACGAATCCGTTTTACGCGACGTGAGTTAGACGCTGTCGCCAGGAATTTATATTATTTACATCTGAAGATTTCAGCAAGATGTTCTTCCCTTAGTTGGGACTGGATTGACGGCGTATCCTGGGCCAAGGCAGACTGGGCTCACAGGGACAGTACGAACAGACAAAGTGCGAAGTTTAGCCAACTCGTAACACGAAAACCGCAAGAAGCTATCTCTGGACGATCCGTGGTGAACCTCACGGAGAAATCTTTTGACGATGCGACGATGTCAGTGCTTGCGAAAGGTTTAAACTTCGCTCCTACACCTGCCTCACTGCCTTTAACGGATTTCATCAGTTCCATTGAGGAAGCCATTAGACGTCTCCCTGTGGATTCTGCAGACGAAATTCGACGTGAATCTTGCCGAACGTTGTTGAAATGTGCGCCACAACGGAGTAACATCTCGCCAGCTGAAAGAGCTGCTCTCCGCAGCCTGAGAGAAGATACTAGCACAGTCGTACTGCCTGCGGATAAGGGTAACGCCACAGTTCTTCTGACAAGAGAAGCCTACAACGAGAAGATATATTGTCAGCTAAATGATTCTACGTACCGTAGAATTGAAAAGGACCCAACAAGCCGAATATCAAGGAAAACTACTACCCTTTTGAACGACTGTTCTCTACCTGAAGAAGTTATCAAGAGATTGAGACCACACAATGCAGTACCACCAAGACTCTACGGTCTTCCGAAGATACACAAGGATGGTGCCCCACTACGATTAATAGTGAGTAATATTGGTGCTGCGACCTATTCTACAGCAAAATATCTGGCCTCGTTACTAAAGCCGTATGTGGGTAAGTGTTGCCACCATATACGTAATTCCGAGGATTTTGTCAGTCGCTTGAAGGAAGTTAAGCTTAGCAGCTCGGATTTATTAGTCAGCTTTGATGTGGTCTCACTTTTTACCAAAGTGCCTTTAATGGAATCATTACATCTTATTGGTAACTTATTCAGTGCAGAAATGACGGCCTTGTTTGAACATATACTCTCCTCAACGTACTTTTTATTCAATGACGAATTCTTTGAACAAACAGACGGCGTCGCCATGGGGAGCCCTTTGTCGCCTGTGATAGCTAATCTCTTTATGGAGGACTTTGAGGAGAAAGCACTTGAGTCTGCTGTTTTAAAGCCTACGGTCTTCTGGCGGTACGTAGATGATACTTTTGCTGTATGGCCTCATGGCAGACAGGAACTGGAGAAATTCCTTCATCACTTAAACTCATTACATGAGAACATCAAATTTACGATGGAGATTGAAAAAGAGGGCACTTTACCATTTCTAGACGTGCTAGTACGCCGTAAAAATGATGGGTCATTAGGACATTCTGTGTACAGGAAAGCGACTCACACAGATCTGTATCTCCAGGCGTCAAGCTGCCATCACCCAGCACAAACAGCCGGTGTTCTCAGTACCTTAATACATCGAGCGCATATAATATCGGATGATGAAAACCTCCACGCAGAATTAGAACACTTGGAGAAGGTTTTCAAAGAGAATGGCTACACTTCTCGCCAAATAAGGAAGGCCATGCGCAACTATCATAACAAGAAGCAACGCACTGAGGACGCAGATGATGACTTTAAATCAACTGCGTTCCTTCCATACGCCGGGAATGTGTCGTCGAAAATAGGCCGATTACTGAAGAAAAATAAAATCAAGGTTATCTTTCGTCCACCAGCAAAGAACCGGGCCCTGGTTGGATCCGTTAAAGACGATTTACAACTGAAGAAGGCAGGCGTCTACAAAATTCCCTGTGAATGTGGCGCTGCATATATTGGCCAGACGACAAGAACTGTCCATGAACGATGTATAGAACATGAAAGATACACCCGTCTGCGGCAACCGTCAAAATCGGCAGTAGCAGAGCACTGTATTTCCTTGGGACATTCAATGGAATACAATGTAACAAAAATTTTATCCCCGGTTTCCGGTTTTTGGGATTCCGTAATCAAGGAATCAGTGGAAATACGTCTTGCCAATAATCTTATAAATCGTGACAACGGCTTTCAGCTGGATAAAAATTGGAATCCTGTTATTAAAATTATACAATCACAGCGGAATCGACAGTGTCATTCGATACTCAATGACTAGATGAACCTTTATTTCCACCACCGAGGGCAGCACGTACAACTCGGCTATGCTGCGCATGTCAACACCTGACGCATGCGCTGTAGGATGCCAGTACATTTCACATGCGCGAGATTCGGCATAAATACCGCGACTGCACCTGGGCTCTTCAGTAGTTGTGTACTCACCTGATGATGGCCGGACGTCTCTGGGCCGAAATATCGTGGCAGAATGTCGACGGGATCCGGCTGCATACCCAGAAATTATTAGAATAATGTATTTTTGGTTGTGGGTAGCTATGTCTGTAACGTTTTGGCTTTGGAATTCTAATATATACTGGTCGGTGGTTAGCAAGTCGTCTTGTCGGTGGGTCCCTGACGGTCTCTTGGTAGTGTTGCTGGCGGATCGAGTATAGTTGGGCCGACTTCTTGTCTCACCTAAGTGAACGGTAAGATTTCAAGGGCAGACCGAGCCCCTGGAAACTTCTGAGCGCCTTTGCCTATACTACCTTCTTGTTGGTGTTTAATTTTGTATTTTGAATGGCTCATAACCGATGGTTGGAATTTGTATGCTTGTAATTGTGTTTTTAAAAGCAAAGGCCTTCAGCCATTTTAAAAGTAAGTTTTTCTAAATTGCGCAAGTCTTACATTGTCTAAAAATAAATCTTGGGCCTTCTGCCTGTTGAAAATTTATTGTATTGTTTTAAACCATTGGTCTTTAGCCGCTTTAAGTTTTAAGGATCTTACTTATTAAGTATTACCTTTTGGAAGAGAAGGCTGTGGGCTTTCTGCCTGTTGAAAACTTATTGTAGTTTTAATGCTTTTTTAAAAGCATGGGCCCTCATCCGCTTTACGTTTTAAGGTTCTTTCTTATCAAGTATTACATTCTTTCAAGATAATGCTGTGGGCGTTCTGCCTGCTGAAAATTTATAATAGTTGTATTGTTCTTAAAATGATGCGTCTTCAGCCGCTTTAAAATTTTGGATTCTTACTTATCAAGTCTTACATCACTTGGGCGTAAATACTATTTGAGGTTAAAGGCCTTGGGCCTTCTGCCTTGGAAAATTGGTTGAAGTTTTTTTCATTTTTTTAACAAAGGCCTTCAGCCGTTTTAGAGTAAGGTTTCTTATTGGTCACAAAGCTTGGGCTTTCTGCCTATTGAAAGGTTATTGTAGTTATGTTGTTTTAAGTTTATCGGCCTTCAGCCGATTTAAAAAAGTTTAACCTATCTGACTAGTCAAGTCTTGCATCGCTTGGCCTTAAATACTATTTAAGGTTAAGCCCTAGAGCAGTTGTATTTAATCCATGGACCTTCAGCCGTTTTAGAATTAAAGACGTTTCCTGTCGATAGTCAAGCTTAGAAGTTGCACTGTAATGTTTGGACAACTAAATAAAGTGTTATGTTTGGGGTGTAACTGACAGCCGCTCTTTCTGGCCCCCTTCCACAATTCCTACTACTTGTCCTGTCCTGCGGGTTTAGCAGGGCGTCTCACTACTATCCTCCAGGTGGCGTATTCCGCCATCAGCTCAAAATCGACGTCTTCTTTCCATGTGTACTAATTGTTTTCCAGTAGTGTCTAACCGCAAAAATATTTGACAATACGTGCAAAAGACGTAGGTGTCGTGTCTCCACCATCCCATCAATACTACTATCATACATCATTTCACAATCTATACATTTCACGATCTACAGTCTGAAAAGCTCAAACGTGTACTGAAACAGCAGACATTTATTTTCTGGGTGTTTTATGAGCGTCGGTTAGTTGGAAAGAAAGGATTTTCTTTCACTTTTTTTGTCTTGTTTTGTTTTATCAGTACATCTAGCACCTACATTCGTGATAAATATGGTTTTAGGAAAGTAAATACAGCACGAAAGGTAGAGGCAACTCCTCGTCAGGAAAGCAGCTGGCTGTCGAAGAAGTAACGGAATCACGCAGATATAATTATGAATAAGCACAAAATCTTATTTGAGCAGACATGGGTCTTAGCTCTCTCTCTTCGAGCTGCCTGGCTCGACGAATTTCGTAGCTGAGTCTTGCGTCAAGAGGAGCGCCTCTGCTTTCTTTTTTTCTTTTTTTTTTTTTCAAGTAGGAGAGTTTTTTGAACTGAATCTCCAATTCTGGCTTTCAGCTGCACCTGATGACCAAGGGAACCTCCTGTTCTCAACCTTAAAAGTGAAAACAGCTTTACGAGTAATGACCCACTGAAAATTCAGGGTCTTTTAAGCCAAGTATCACGCGAGCAACATTGTAATACAGGAAGACCTGACGCAGCAAGTGAAGCAGAAGAGGGTATTAAAGTAGGAACAAAAATAAATGTGCTGACCTTTGCACATCACTATAAGGAAGCTGAAATATGAAGGCTAGATATATACAAGGATAGAAAGATAACAGTTCTTGAAAATAAAATCCTGCGAAAGATATTTGGACCAATCTATGAGGCAGAACGCCGAAGAAAAAAGAACAGGGAACTCAGGGAGCTAAACAATAAAAAGAAGACTAAGATGGGCCAACCATGTATATAGGAGAGAGCAGGGATCTTTACTGAGAGAAACCTCAGAGAATAAACCGAAGGACAAAGTTCTCTAGGCAGACCGAAAATGAAATAGAGAGGCCAGGTTGTCAAGGATCTCCAGGTACTGGGAGCAAGGAAAGAAGATGCCGAAGACAGAATACTGTGGAAGAGGCTACTTGACGAGGCCAAAAGCGACTGCGGTTGTGGGGCCAGCAGAGTGAGAGTAAGTACACGCGAGCAGGTAGTGGGGCAAAGGGAGCCGTTTGGGAGGAGATTCCCCGTTCCGTTATTTGCCTTACAACCGAGAAGGATTCCCGAAAACTTTGATCAGGATCAAGGGTGTTGGGAAATATTTTGAATTCTGCGACGAATTGTCCCAGCCAAAATGAGTGAAGCCTAGTGCATATATATTCATTCACGTGCATACTGAGAAAAAGTAGATGACTATCTCGATATGTGTATCTGACGCGAGAGATGACTGGCGTAAAGAATGTACCCTGGTACGTTGTGATGGAAACAAAGAGGGTCCGAATGACATTTAATCATTGATGCTAATGCAATCTCTGATCACAGTGGGATGTGTTACATCTCTGTGATTTCCTTACTTCTTCGACAGTCAGTTACTTTCCTGATGACGACAGTGATGGTTACTTTCTTGACGAAAAATAAAAACACCTACAGGCGTCAGCACTGACAGTTGATGGTTGGAGTGCTGACACTTGAGTTTCAGATTATCTGCGAATCCAGTAATGCTGGCGACTGATGGGTTATGCATGGGGATCGTATCAACCTGTACCGCATCAAAACAGCCTGAAGATGACGCAATGAAGCGTCGAAACTGGTAGCGACAAAATAAAATAAAATCAGATGGACGGCTGTAGGTGTTTTTTACTTTTTGTCAAGATAGTAAACGGCCGTCGTCCCAGAGACGTCCTGCTAAAAGGATGGATATACAAAAGTGGTGGTTACTGTCGAAAGCTTGGATTTGTGAATTATCGCAACGATGACATTTATAACCAATTTTGTAATTTCCAGAATGATTCTTTCACTCTGCAGCAGAGTGTGCTTTGCTTTATAATTTCGAGGCAGATTAATATTGTGCGTCTTGCTTTACACTTATCGTCTCAGATAGCCAAGCTCGATTCACTACCCTCCGTCACAGCAACAGTTCTGCCAATACTTCCCAGATTTCACAGTTTCATATGAACGCACTCCACTGCAGAATGATTGTGACTGCGCCATTTATCCACAATGTCCTTTACAGCAGGAGTGTTTGTGCAACAAGATATGCAGGGAAGCTCGTGAGAGGTTTGGGAAAGAGAGACACACAATTATAGCAGAGTCTTACCTAGCAATATGGCTCAATGCGAAGCAAGTGCTGTGTCTGGTGTTACGCGGCTAGCAGTAACAGAGGCAGGTCGCGAGCATCGCATACACTGCCCCACTTTCCTCTGACTTTGGCAGGTGGCGTATCGGTTTTAACCGAATTAGGCGACTTGGAAGCGAGAAGCCATTCAGCACTTCATATTGGTCTATCAGCAGCCTCTGCTCTCAGAGCTGTGCACAAACACTAGGCTTACAAAGTAACGACTTCACAAAGGCTAACCGATTCAGATAGCGTTGCTTGATTTAGTTATTGCAGTCTGTGCGCAATGGAAAGGCTGATCCTGAAACGTTCATTTTTCTGTTCAAGCATTACAGTATTTATCGGAATACGTGAAATCACATAACAGTCGATGCTGGAGTTATGAAAATCTACATCGGTTAAACCAAGAAGATCTGCAAGATATTAAAACAGGAGTGAGGCGTACAATTAGTGCAACAACAATTACTAGACCGGTCTTTTCTCACAATAACTTCTAATATTTTCCCACAATAACGTCTAATAAGTATGAGGACAATATTTGTAACCTTTTTTTTTTAAAGAAAGATATATGATAAATTATTACAGGAAAAGGGAAGATCCCACTTTGCCAATGTCTCCATTTGAGCACTGCGAAGATAGTTTCTATCATCAAAAACACATCTAGTTGGTGCACAGCTATGTGGGTACTGATGCCCCAATCTGAAAGACTAAATGGCGTAATAATTTTCTCGGACTTCTTTCCAAGGCCGCTCCAAACTCGTCACACGACTTGCTGAAGTCCGAGGAACCGGCAGCCAATTACGTTCCCAATATTCGTCCGCGCTCGTCGACGCCTCGGCTTGAAACCATCCAGCGGATTAACGAGGAGTCATTCTGCTGGCCAACATGGCTGTGGTTTCTGGAGGTTTCCCACATCCCACTATGTAAATACCGTGTTGGTGCCCATGTTCCGCAAACATTTAGAACACTTTCTCACACTTGCTCACAAAATTTACTCTAGATGCAGAGAGATTGGGGTACACTGCTTCCGTCCTGGGGAGTGAATACATGACTAATGATCTTCGCTGTACACAGTACACAGTACACAGCGCTTCAGTAGCATCTTACACCGGGTACACGCTGAGGACTTTCAGATTCTAATGTGATTATTATGACTGTTTTTTAAAGTTTTGTGATATTTATGTTAGTGAACATTGGGGCTTGTTTGAAGACATACATACTAATTAGTACAACACATTCTCTAAAATGCCGAGGAGCTATCGGAAAAAAATGTAGGTGGTCAAAATTAGCATGGATCTACGGATACACCTCAGCTGTCAGCTACCGTTCCGTTTGTGGTCAGTATTCCAAAACCACGATGAAACTTAGACCATCCAGAAATAAATATCTTGATTTAAAGTTGACTTACGTGCTTTATTAGGCCTAGAAAACCTAGTAAGGAACATAAATGAGTGTGATTCATCATCAAAATAACAAATACTCCTGAATCACAACAGCTTGCAATTTGAGCAATATACGACTGAAATTTGTTTATCTTAACTGTAGGCGCTTTAACCATTGCAAATGAGCCTTCGTCTTTACACCGATGGTTAATGTGTGTATTCCTTGGTTCCACACCCTCATTTTCATCAACGCTGTTTAATAAATTGTGCATCTGTAATCCAGGAATAAAAAGCGAGCCGTGGTCAAAGTAACCATGAAACAGATAAATCCTGCACATGACCTCAAAAATCTTAATATAGTGGCAGATATATAGATATGAACAAAACACTAACCAGTGATCTGTTTTGAGAATTAATCGAGTAACATACATGATACATTTGAAAACACCGATCGCTTTCCAGTTAAACGATATCGACGGATTTTGCGCAACCTGATTTTAACGCACTTTTTCGTATACAGTTACAAATCGCAACAGGTTCGCTAACTGTTGGGCAAGAAAATCACCACTACATGCTGTCGTTTAGCGTATACTGATGGAACTTCCACCAAACAGTATATGATAAACACCCACGTCAGAGCAAAGCAGAGAGGTGTAGGACTTTTGGTACACGAATGGTCATTCACCATGGCGGTCAGAGTGTCCTCGGTTTAGTTGTACGTGAAACACCCTGTACTGATGGAGACATCCAAAAGAAGTCACTCCCACACGTGACAGCGATCAACTCACAGCGTCTAACTGTAAACGGTATTTTCAGAATACAACATCCATCCTCTTCGGTAACTTGTAGGAGATGTAAACGGCACTTCGGTATTGATTCTGCGATTATTGACTAGCAATGTTCCTCTTAGGTACGACTTCATGACGTGGAGCTATAACCGGTATGTTGTCTCTCTGGCGGTACTCGGCTGGAATCGCGTTAGTGTCACATCACAAGGCTGCTCTCCGCTCATAATGCTATTACGGCACGAACGCTATTCTGGCCGTTGCAGCGTCACAAACGACCGCAACGGGTTCTCATTTACGATAACGGTTCCGCCTTAGAAGCGTAGAGAGGTATCATCATACGTGAAACTGCTCCCATACACGTAAAGCAGAACGTAGTAATCAGCAAATTAACTTGCACGCTGACCACACAGTGCTACAGTATCGGAGGAACCTTGTGTTGGAACATACAAAAGATCGTGTTTTTCTTCTTTCGTACTTTTTTCGTATACCATAGAAACGTGCTATGACGTGGATGCCTAATTTCCGAGAATTATAGTGAAATGTATTGATTCGTATCAATAAACAGCCCTTCGTTTCTCCTTCTTGCTAAGCGTATGCTTTAATTAGCTGTGATGAAAGTTAGTTTGCTCCAAATGTAAAAACTATAAGATAGTGTAGGTGAATAAGAAACATACTCAGTGTTCGAATACAGTATTAGTGATGGGCGGGTAAACACAGTAACATCGATTAAATATCCAAACGTAACGTTACAAAGATATGAAATGAAACGAGCACGTAAGAATGGTACTACGGAAGGCGAATGGTTGAACTTGGTTTGTTGGAAGAATTTTGGGAGAGTGATTCATCTGAAGGAGTTCGCAAACAGAATACTAGAGCGACCCACCGCTGAATACTGCTTTTTTTGGGGGGTAGAGGGTGGGCATCCCCATCAGGTTGGAATAAAAGAAGACATCGAAGCAGTTCAGAGGCGTGCTGACGGATACGTTAGTGGTAACTTTGATCAACAATTAAGTGTTAGTATTGCGGAGGCGCTTCGTGAAGTGAAATGAGAATTCGTGAAGGACAGACGTTCTTTTCGCGAAACACTACTCAGAAAATTTTGAGAACCGGCAGTTATTGCTGACTGCCACCAATGTACATTTCACGTTACGCTCGCGAAGACAAAATAAGATAAACTATGGTTCATAAAGAGGCATATTGGCAGTCCTTTTTACCTCGCTCCATTTGAGAGTAGAACAGGAGGAAAGACAAGCAGTGGTACAAGGTATCCTCTGCCATGCACCGTAGTGTGGCTTGCTCAGTACGTGTGAAGCTGTGGATGTATTTCCAAATACTGAGACATATTAGAACATTACAATGCAGTGAAAATATGAATCGCAATTCTTTAGGACAAAAAATACGCCGTCACTGTTGGTATCCAGGCAATCCTTTCGCTGTATATTCTATTCGACACGGTGTAAACAATAATTGTTTACCACGTACCAAACCGGTGTTGAGGAAGTCGAGACGAACAATTTCATACAGACACTTGTTGTCCATGAAATCGGGAAAAATCTTCTTATTGGCCTGCAATACCAACGTAAGCTATAGCGCATGTTCGTTGCGCGAGTGTTTCAGTATTCTCTGGCTTTCTACATGCAAACTGTTCGTCTTATAGCAAAAATGAATATATTTTCGTAGGATATTCAGTGTAGTTTAATTTTGTGCCGGGATAGATTTTTGCCAGATGCAGCAATTTTAGAAAACGTAGACGAAAACGTACGAAAGTGGACCTTCAAATGCAAAGCCCGCTGCACCGGTCACGATTTTTAGTGTCTTACTCATCACTCTAGCTCCCATCAAAGTACAAAAATTTGCAGCTACACGAATTATTTCCCATATTCGACTCTTTTTGGTCTTCATTGACTGAGCTATTTATTACGACAACAGCTTTCTCGTGCACTTAACATACTGTAAAACTGACTTTGGTGTAAAATTTACCTTATAACTTCGCAAATTTTAACAAAATGAAATTGACAATTAAACAGTTATGTTTTTCTGGCCTTCTTACAACCAAACTACTGCGCTTCTAAGGCTGAAGTTTAGAATGAATTACTGTAAGCGAAATTAGTTTCTATAAACCGTTTATAAACGCCTTATTTATTTAAATACCCGACTGACCAAGGCAGCGCAGTCGTTAGCACACTGGACTCATATTGGAGAGGACGACGGTTCAAATCTGCTACGGCCAGCCAGACTTAGGTTTTCGGTGATATCCCTAAATCGATTAAGGCAAATCCTGGGATGGTTCCCTTGAAAGGACACGACTTATCTCCTTCGACATCCTTACCTAATTCGAGCTTGTGCTCCGTCTCTAATGTCCTCGTACTTGACGGGACGTTAAACACTAATCTTCCTTCCTTTCTTCTTTTTGTTATTCGTCTCTGATTTAAAAAACCTTTCTATTTCATATATTACATACGTATTGTTACCGTTAATGATTGACAGTAACTTCTCTTGAATGATTCTGCAGTTAATTACTATTCCGCTAGCAAATTTCTTTCTATGACTGAGACTACAATGTTGCATTTTCCCCTTCATAACTACACTTACATGACATATGCACTCTTTTAGCCATGTACTTGCTTCCAGAACGTACTGTACGTCTGAAATTAATACACACATCAAAAAAAGTTTTGCATCACCGCTACGGTCGCAGGTTCGAATACTGCCTCGGGCATGGATGTGTGTGATGTCCTAAGGTTGTTAGGTTTAAGTAGTTCTAAATTCTAGGGGACTGATGACCTCAGATGTGAAGTCCCATAGTGCTCAGAGCCATTTGAACTAAACCCTCCCAAAGATTTAAACAACCATGCATGAGCAGTGCCCATTAGACGGAGGGGGCCGACAGCCGATCAGTTACAGTCATTCCATCGGTAAGGAGGTACACGGCTCGTGTTGCCCGTAATTCAAACCATGCCTAGACGGTCAATACCGCGGTTCCATCGCGTTCGTATTGTTACTTTGTGCCAGAAAAGGCTCTCAACAAAGGAAGTGTCCAGACGTCTAGGAGTGAACCAAAGCGATGTTGTTCGGACATGGAGGAGATACAGAGAGACAGGAACTGTCGATGGCATACCTCACTAAGGCCGCCCAAGGTGTACTACTGCAGTGGATGACCGCTACCTACGAATTATGGCTCGGAGGAACCCTGACAGCAACGCCACCATGTTGAATAATGCTTTTCGTGCAGCCACAGGACGTCGTGTTACAACTCAAACTGTGCCCTATAGGCTGAATGAGGCGCAACTTTACTCCCGATGTCCATGGCGAGGTCCACCTTTGTAACCACGACACCATGCAGTGCGGTACAGACGGATCCAACAACATGCTGAATGGACGCTAAGGATTGGCATCACCAATGAGTGTCGCATATGCCTTCAACCAGATAATCGTCGGAGACGTGTTTGGAAGCAACACGGTCAGGCTGAACGCATTAGACACACTGTCCAGCGAGTGTAGCAAGGTGGAGGGTCCCTGGCTGGTCCCGGCGGAGGTTCGAGTCCTCCCTCGGGCATTGGTGTGTGTGTTTGTCCTTAGGATAATTTAGGTTAAGTAGTGTATAAGCTTAGGGACTGATGACCTAGCAGTTAAGTCCCGTAACATTTCACACACATTTTAACGTTTTTTGGAGGGTCTCTGCTGTTTTGGGGTGGCATTATATGTGACCGACGTAGCCGCTGGTGGGCATGGAAGGCACCATAATGGCTATACCACACGTGAATGTCATCCTCCGACTTATAGTGCAACCATATTGGCAGCATTTGGCGAGACATTCGTCTTCATGGACGACAATTCGCGCCTCCATCCTGCACATCTTGTGAATGACTTCCTTCAGGATAACGACATCGCTCGACTAGAGTGGCCAGCATGTTCTCCAGACATGCCTGGGACGGATTGAAAAGAGCAGTTTATGGACGACGTGACCCACTAACCACTCCAAGGGATCTACGCTGAATCGTCGTTGAGGAGTGGGACAATTGGACCAACAGTACCTTGATGAACTTGTGGATAGTATACCACGATGAATACAGGTATGCATCAATGCAAGAGGACGTGCTACTGGGTATCAGAGGTTACGGCGTGTACAGAAATCTGGACCACCTTCTCTGTAGGTCTCGCTGTATGATGGTACAACATGAAATGTGTGGTGTTAATGAGCAATAAAAAAGGGCAGAAATGACGTTTACGTTAATCTCTATTCCAATTTTCTGTAGAGGTTCCGGAACTCTTGGAACCGAGGTGACGCAAAACCTTTTTTTGATGTGTGTATTAACGGAGATACTGCATTTTCCATCCACTATGTATATAATCAGACGGAAGCCATGAAGGTCAGGAGTTTGACACGGTGTTGGTAGAAATTCTCATTTGTCGCTTTAGTTTGCGTGTATATACATCATAGATGTTTGAGACTTGAGAAGGTCTCTGGAACTACATGGCTTAATTTGATTTTTCCATCCGATAACGCAGGTCAAAATATCTCTACCTAAAATCGTCGCAGAATCAACGGAGCCTCCAATTTGCTGTATTCTAATGGTTCTAATGGCTCTGAGCACTATGGGACTCAACTGCTGCGGTCATAAGTCCCCTAGAGCTTAGAACTACTTAAACCTAACTAACCTAAGGACAGCACACAACACCCAGCCATCACGAGGCAGAGAAAATCCCTGACCCCGCCGGGAAGCGAACCCGGGAACCCGGGCGTGGGAAGCGAGAACGCTACCGCACGACCACGAGATGCGGGCATGCTGTATTGCACTATTAATTACCATGTTAGTAGTTTCGAGACGTGACACTATGTACTACGCTACTATTCTACAAGCAATCAATACATTAAAATTATTATTAGTTTCATTCCTTGTACTGATTACGGTTTATGTCTTAACATATCTAAAACAATTTGTAACAGTGCTTATCGCTTATGTGTGATCCCGCTTTTTTTATTTTAGTTTATGTGGTACGCTCACCCCACCTTAAGTGTAACTATAAGTTTACATTAAAGATGTGCTTTGGAACTGTGTATCGATAATACCCTCAGATCTAAATTTACACCATTTGATAAAGTTCCAAATTTACCCTTGCTCACTACTACACATGTGACGGAACTGCATGCAATTGTGTATGTGTTGTAGGTGGCTAAACCGAGCGGTTCTAGGCGCTTCAGTCTGGAACGGCGTGACCGCTACGGTCGCAGGTTCGAATCCTGCCTCGGGCATGGATGTGTGTCATGTCCTGAGGTTAGTTAGGTTTAAGTAGTTACAAGTTCTAGGGGACTGGTGACCTCAGATGTTAAGTCTGTAGCGTTGCTCTTGGGGGGCGAAAAGAAAAAGAATTGTTATTTTGTATTTAATTTTTTATTTATTTATTTTTTTGAAAAATGTCGAAAAATTGTATATTTTGGTGGGCCACTTGGCAACAGAATCAGGGATTGAATGCACTATTATAATAACATACGTTGAGCATTAAATATCTGAATAAGAGCAGCATATTGATGTATTTGAGATCGTTCGGAAGAAACATGATCATTTCTGTGCATTTTTATAGTCGCGATGTAGTCATACCCGGAACAACACTAAGGGACCAGAAGATTTATAGACTTTAAAAGAAAAGCAACAATACACAATTAAAAAAAAAGAGTTGGTTCAGAAATAATAGGAAAACGATAATGTTCCTCCTGCGTTCGGCCCATCAGCGTGATCGTAATTTCTGGTGATGAACTAACACAAAATAATTATCATTCAAGTAAATGAAGAGATGGAAATCATCAAGTTTAATTTACTAAAATAAGCACACTTATCTTTAACACATGTTTTTTTAATGCTACGTACCTTTTCATATTAAATTACAATAGATGACCATTGTGGTTAAATACTTTATACATAACAGTCAAAATGTCCTCTTGATGCTGTCTGTTCGTAATCAATTACAAGAAACTACATGTTTTCTGATTGGAAAAATAACAGTTAGCATATTCACTCAATATTTTCACATAAAATATAAAATACCGATGCGGAACGCAACAAGTCCGCGTCCGCCTTTCATGTAATACAAACAGTAAAAGGTGAGGTGCCCAATACCTCATTTGTCTCGAAACAACAGAATTCTTTTTTTATATTACTGATCGATACACGTACATAGAGATTTACAGGCACTGCGCAAAAAGGCAAAGATAAAGAATAATAGATTCTGTCGCTGCTGTGCGATGGTTCATTTCTTTTACTTTACAATTATTCGATAAATGTAGGCCATCAGGAGTGTACTATTGAGCGTATATTAATGTTTGTGAGGCGAAAATTACTAATGTTAAAAGTCCCATAGTGCTCAAAGCCATTTAAACCATTTGATTTGTGGCTATTAATTTTCAGGTCTTCCAGTTGCTTGTGGTTATAGGTACTTTTTTAAACTGTATATTATGACTGCTTCTATCGACGTACTATTGCTCCATCTGTATTATATGTTTTATGTCGCTTACATAGACAATGTTATTATTTACGACTTTGTATGGAACGTTACTTCTATTTTGTTCTGCTTAGGAGGATGCCGGATTCACACTTTTTTTTTTTTTAATTTTAACCATTCTGGATTTGGAACACTGCGACTGTCTTGTTAAAGGTTTCAGGAATTACTGCAACCAAACGCCGTTTTTTCTTCAATTTTTATTTATTCATAACCGGTTTCGAATAACCTGGCGATTCATCATCAGATGATACAATTTAATTTGGAGTATTGAGGGGGGGGGTATTGATATTTAACGATACTGGAAAGCATACATTATGTTTTCCAGAGCAGTGCTTGCAACAAGAATAAAAACATGCACGACCCCCCAATACTCCAAAACTAAGTTGTATCATCTGAGGGTGAATTGCCAGGCGACTCGAAACCGGTTACGAATAAATAAAAATTGAAGAAATAACGTCGATTGATTCCAGTAGTTCCTGAAACCTTTCACACTTTTTTGTTTTTGAGAAAACGCTACATACTTTTGGCTTCCATTTAATTTTGGTTTGTTATTGTGTCTGTAGATGCTATTGAGTATGAGTCTTGACTAGTTAGTAGTCCATAATAAATTACTCACTTAAAATAACACCTTTATAGAAACGATGTCGTTTGTTAAAACTGTAGGAGATTCTTTCAGTTATTTTCCACTTTGGTGACGTACCATACAGTAATGAAATAACACGCTCTGTAGTTTGCTTGTTGTTCTTATTAAAGTGCTAATATACAGGAAAAAGCAGCTAAGACAGGCTACCCCAAATACATCATGCATGACATATTTAGGTGTCGTTGTCACCAAGTTACAGAAAACAACATCACGAATTACCTGATGTTCCAAGTAATTTTTATCGTTTATAGTCGCCGAATTACGACATCGATTCCGACTATATACTTTTCTCCGTGGCATCTGAAAGAAGCTTCTCAGAAGATTTAAACGGCATAACTTTATCGGGACTTGATAAAATAGTATCAAGATAACAGCGCCACAAACCACTGTCTCGCCGTCAGGAAAAGGAGGTTCCACAAACGTCCGTCCTATTGTATCAAATGTAAGCAAACACGTAACTCAGGTATGGTTCGTGTGTCTATTATCACGGTTGTCGTACCAAGTGCTCAGAATGTTGATCTTGAGCATTGCTACACGCTGTGAAGTGATTCTGGAAAAGCAACACGCCACTCTGAATTTCATCTGAAGTTAACGGCAGCACGTGCCTGTGTTATAAGACATTTCAGCCTTCGGGAGTCGGTGTTTCCTACCACACATAAAAGTACAGAAGTTGAGCCGTTCGCGGCTCGCGCTCTTGCCGTTTATTGCTCGTCAACTTGTTTTTATGGTTCTGTCGCCTCGTTTTTCTTGTAATTCGATTTACTGGTATCTCTGGGTTGCTGGTTTGCTTGCCCGTGAGTGGCAGCAGCAGCAGCGCTTATCGATAAGTGCACCGTCGTACTACCTCTGGAGCGACCGCTAGTATTTCCGGATCGTCGTGTGTCTGGAGGACCAGTTGGGAGTGCAGTCGGGACGCAGCAGCAGTGAAGTCGGGGACGGAGCGCCGGTGAGGCGCGGACAGCCAGTGCTCGCCGACCGCTGGCGACACACATGAACTGTCGACGAAAGGAGATTGGAGCGGGACGACCGTTGGTTGGTTGTTCGGTTGGTCGTCTCATCGGGCGACGTGTATTTGGTCTTTTGACCGTTTCTGGGCCTCGTCAGTTGGTCACCTTGCCAGACGTGGGTCGGTTCCTACCCTGTGCAGCCAGCCGCTGGTGGCCGATCGGTTCTAGGCGCTTCAGTCTGGAACCGCACGACCGCTACGGTCGCAGGTTCGAATCCTGCCTCGGGCATGGATGTGTGTGATGTCCTTAGGTTAGTTAGGTTTAAGTAATTCTAAGTTCTAGGGGACTGGTGACCTGAGATGTTAAGTCCCATAGTGCTCAGAGCCATTTGAACCATTTGAACCTACCCTGTGCGGAGATGTCGTGGCCAATGGGCACCTCTGCATGGTTGCGTCCGAGCCAGTGTGTCCGTGTCGCCTTGTCTCCGGATTCCGAACGGACATCGAGTTGAGTCAGGTTGGAGCTGCAGTCAGATTCGGACAACCAAGACTCGCCTAACCCATGCCGACACGCGTAACTTCAGTGGGAACGACGTGGGTTGGTCGTTCGGTCGGTCGTCTCATCGAACGACGTGTGTTTGGTCGCCGACCGCTTGTGCAAACTCTCTGTGTGTCGATTGATTCGTCTTTGTTGTTCCTCCGTGATTGCTTTTACAATTGTTCGAGTTCTTGTGCATGTGTGTTTAGGTGGAACCGTGTGTAGCTTCTGGGATTTCCACTGAGCAGATCAATGCTGTCCGCGTACCGGAGTAGTCAGTTGGTTGGTTGAAAAAGAGCAGCGAGTGTGTCGGGTGGAAGGGAATTGATTCGGCTGTTGGTTGGTTCTTCGGCCGTCCTTAGGTCGTGTTGCCACCCGATTGTTTAGTGTTACGCTTGGCTGCCTGTCTCAGCTAAACTGTGCTTAGAGTTTCCTCCCCAGGCCGACCCTTGGAAAACTCCTGAACACCACCGTTTATTGTTTGTGAGTGTCATTTTATTTGCTCGCAGGTACTGTGCCAGGCCTTCAGCCGTGTATTAACATTGTCTGTTTTATGTTTTTAATATACAGCCGTCAGCCGAACGTCATGACAACTATTTTAAGATTAGACCTTCAGCCTTGTTTTATTTAAAATTCTTGTTGCTCTGTATTTAGGCTTTCAGCCGCTTTTGTTTTAAAATCTGTGGCTTTCAGCCCGTAATGTGAAAATTCCTGTCTGTAAGGTTAATTAGCTTGAAATATTAAAATGGTCTTCAGCTGTACTGTGTAAATGCTTATCTTAAGGTTTGTCTTTAATTATTTTGAATAATTGTTTGGACCTTCAGCCGTCAAGATATTTCAAGTTTTCCTAAGGTGGTTTTCTGTTGTACATTGTCAATCTGTAAGGTTATGTACCTTGAAATATTAAAATGGTCTTCAGCCGTACTGTGTAAATGCTTATCTTAAGGTTTGTCTTTAATTATTTTGAATAATTGTTTGGACCTTCAGCCGTCAAGATATTTCAAGTTTTCCTAAGGTGGTTTTCTGTTGTACATTGTCAGTGCTTGCCTTTTAAGAATTTCTTTTGCTGATCTGAAATATTATTTTGGCCTTTAACCGAGAAGGTACTGTAATTTTACTTAAGTAAGGCCTTCAGCCGTTTCTCTAAATCCTGGTGTTTTAAAAGGAATTATTTAAACTTTATTACTGAGACATTACTTGAGCCCTCAGCCGTGAATTGATCCTTGTTGTTTTAAAGAGAAAACTGTGTATTGGTTTGAGGAATAAATTTTTGTGTTCTGGTATAACTAACAGTAACTGACCTTGACCCCTTTCCACAACCTGATCCGCTCTGTCCTGCGAAACCAGATTTCAGAAGTGTTAAGTTTGATGAGTGTGCCGACCATTAGGCATTTCCTGAACGATCTCTCCAACGCTCTCCAAATGTTGCCTTAAGCTGGTCTGTCATACATGTGAAGAATGGGAGGAAAATTCGTCGCCATGGTACCACACTGACTGGGATTTCTTCCAATAACTGCGGCAGCAGCATATCGTAGGAACTCGAGGTACTTCACTGTATCTATAGTAGATTTCCAACAATAAAACATGGACCAATGATGCGGGTCTTCGAAAATACGCACTAAACATTGATAGACCAAGAGCGTTGTTTTCATCTACTTCTTTGAGTCGGCGTGGATTTTCAGCTGACGATTAGTGCATATAGCAAAGATTGACTGGCCAATGGTTTGTAAACTATGCTCCTTCCTTTACAAAAATATTCATATTCATGGATACGCCGCATCACTTTGCACGTTTCGTACATAACATTTGGAAACTATAACCAAATTTGGAAGTCATTGTCATGAAGCTGTAGATGCAGCGAAATGTGAAGAGGATGAAATGTGATGGAACGTAGTGTTCGTAGAACGCTTGTTTGGTTGCTGCCTCTCGAACTTCCGATATATCTGTTATTGACGTTTGCATTGTCTGTTACTGCTCCTAGAATGTTAGTTTCATATCTTTCATCAGTTGCTCTTCTTTTTCCTATGGCGTATTTTAACCTCCAAACTCGCAGCTCCTAGAACTTTGTTTATAATGTTTGCAGAGATTTATCTTGTATGCTTTGCAAGATATACACTCCTGGAAATTGAAATAAGAACACCGTGAATTCATTGTCCCAGGAAGGGGAAACTTTATTGACACATTCCTGGGGTCAGATACATCACATGATCACACTGACAGAACCACAGGCACATAGACACAGGCAACAGAGCATGCACAATGTCAGCACTAGTACAGTGTATATCCACCTTTCGCAGCAATGCAGGCTGCTATTCTCCCATGGAGACGATCGTAGAGATGCTGGATGTAGTCCTGTGGAACGGCTTGCCATGCCATTTCCACCTGGCGCCTCAGTTGGACCAGCGTTCGTGCTGGACGTGCAGACCGCGTGAGACGACGCTTCATCCAGTCCCAAACATGCTCAATGGGGGACAGATCCGGAGATCTTGCTGGCCAGGGTAGTTGACTTACACCTTCTAGAGCACGTTGGGTGGCACGGGATACATGCGGACGTGCATTGTCCTGTTGGAACAGCAAGTTCCCTTGCCGGTCTAGGAATGGTAGAACGATGGGTTCGATGACGGTTTCGATGTACCGTGCACTATTCAGTGTCCCCTCGATGATCACCAGTGGTGTACGGCCAGTGTAGGAGATCGCTCCCCACACCATGATGCCGGGTGTTGGCCCTGTGTGCCTCGGTCGTATGCAGTCCTGATTGTGGCGCTCACCTGCACGGCGCCATACACGCATACGACCATCATTGGCACCAAGGCAGAAGCGACTCTCATCGCTGAAGACGACACGTCTCCATTCGTCCCTCCATTCACGCCTGTCGCGACACCACTGGAGGCGGGCTGCACGATGTTGGGGCGTGAGCGGAAGACGGCCTAACGGTGTGCGGGACCGTAGCCCAGCTTCATGGAGACGGTTGCGAATGGTCCTCGCCGATACCCCAGGAGCAACAGTGTCCCTAATTTGCTGGGAAGTGGCGGTGCGGTCCCCTACGGCACTGCGTAGGATCCTACGGTCTTGGCGTGCATCCGTGCGTCGCTGCGGTCCGGTCCCAGGTCGACGGGCACGTGCACCTTCCGCCGACCACTGGCGACAACATCGATGTACTGTGGAGACCTCACGCCCCACGTGTTGAGCAATTCGGCGGTACGTCCACCCGGCCTCCCGCATGCCCACTATACGCCCTCGCTCAAAGTCCGTCAACTGCACATACGGTTCACGTCCACGCTGTCGCGGCACGCTACCAGTGTTAAAGACTGCGATGGAGCTCCGTATGCCACGGCAAACTGGCTGACACTGACGGCGGCGGTGCACAAATGCTGCGCAGCTAGCGCCATTCGACGGCCAACACCGCGGTTCCTGGTGTGTCCGCTGTGCCGTGCGTGTGATCATTGCTTGTACAGCCCTCTCGCAGTGTCCGGAGCAAGTATGGTGGGTCTGACACACCGGTGTCAATGTGTTCTTTTTTCCATTTCCAGGAGTATAGTACTCTTCAGCACACATCTGCACCACTGTTCTAATAATTTGGCGATATTTGCCATGAACGATATTCACATTTTCTAATGTCGTATACATTATGAATATCTCAGTAGCGTTACGAGCAAGTTATCTAATTGCTACAATCGCAGAAGCCGGACTGGTGGCCTTAAGGCGCACAGGAAAACACAAGAACCACACCGAGCTACGTGTTTATTGACATTTGGTACACAGGGCAGATGTTCGTGGAACCTCTTCTTCTCACGGCGGGACAGTGCTTTGGGACGATTTTGTTTTGATATTAATCGATCAGGTCCCATTAAAGTTGTATTGTTGAAGTTCTCCTAGAAGTTCCTTTCAAACGCTACAGAAAAAAGTATATAGCTAATTTAGGAAATTAGATATATTCTAATTCGGGGACTGTAATCGATGCGAGTATAAAAGATAAACACTAATTGTTAACGTCAGCAAATTCAACATATTGCGCGCTATATCTTCGCAAAAGCCACACGTCGATATCTTTTTCACTCTGGACATATTTGAGGTGACCTGTCTTATTTGCTTCAACCTGTATACAGCGGTATACATCACTTCCAATATAATAGTAGTAGATGATTATACACTGAAGCGCCAAAGAAACTGGTACAGGCATGTGTATTGAAATCCAGAGATATATAGGCAGCATACGGCGCTGCGATTGGCAATGCCGATATAAGACAAGTGTTAGGCGCAGTTGTTAGCTCGCTTACTGCTGTTACAATGGCAGGTTATCAAGATTGAAGTCAGTTTGAACTTGGTGTTATAATCGGCGGACGAGCGTTGGGACATAGCATCTCCGAGGTAGCACTGAAGTGGGGATTTTCCCGTACGACCATTTCACGAGTGTACCGTGAATATCAGGAATACGATTAAACATCAAATCTCCGCCATCGCTGTGGCCGGAAAAAGATCCTCCGAGAGCGGGACCAACGACGACTGAAGAGAATCGTTCAACGTGACAGAAGTACAACCATGCTGCAGATTGCTGTAGGTTTCAACGTTGGATCATCAACAAGTATCAGAGTGCGAACCATTCAATAAAACATCATCGATATGGGCTTTCGGGACCGAAGGCACACTCGTGTACTCTTGATGAATGCACGACACAAATATTTTCGCCTCTCTGGGCCCTCCAACACCGACGTTGGACTGTTGATTGATGGAAACATGTTGCCTAGTCGGACGAGCCTTGTTTCAAATTGTATAGAGCGGATGGACGTGTGCAGGTATGAATACAACCTCATGAATCCATGGATCCTGCACGTAAGCAGGGGACTGTTCAAGCTGGTGGATGCTCTGAAATGGTGTGGGTTGTGTGCAGTTGGAAAGATACGGGACTCCTGATACGTCTAGATACGACTCTGACAGGTGACACGTTCGTAAGCATTCTATCTTATCACCTGCATCCATTCATGTCCATTGTGCATTCCGACGGACGTAGCCAATTCCAGCAGGACAAAGCGACACCCCACACCTCCAGAATTGCTACAGAGTGGCTCCTGGAAAACTCTTCTTAAACACTTCTGCTGGACACCAAACTTCCCAGACATCAACATTAACAGTTGTGAACGTCAGTTACATTTGAGATGTGGCGTGGTGAGTTGATGTTAGTCGAGAATGACTGTAAGGTGACAAAGACGCCATTATCGACACCTCACTGAGTTTGAACGAGGTCGTGCAATAGACCTACGAGAAGCTGGATGTTCCACGAGACTGTGGAAAGACTTGCCAGGAACGTAGTCACTCTACATGATTGTTGTCTGCGATGGTCAGGAGAATGTACGGTCGCAAGACGACCTGGCTGCGGACGGTCACATGGCACTACCGAGAGGGAATACCATCGTATTCGGCGTATAGCTCTGGCGCATCGTACTGCATCCGCAGCAGCAATTGGCACCACAGTGACAGAACGAACTGTTATAAATCGGTAGCTTCAAGTTCAGCTCGCCGCCAAACACCCTGGAGCGTGCATTCCACTGAACCCAGATCACTGCCACCTGAGACTTCAGTGATATCAAGAGAGAGCTCACCGGAGTGCTTGGTGGAGGTGGCTTGTTTTCTCGTGAAGAAAGTTGCCAGTCATGGTCGTGTGTTGGTTAAAAGGATGACAGTTGTGGGCCTGCAACAGACCTGTCTGCGTGCAACACACTGGACTTACATCTGGGCTATGGTCCAGGTTGCGGTTTCGTATGATAAGAGTACTCTTGTGGTTATCCCACACCCTGACTGCAAATTTGTACGTCAGTCGGGTGATTCGGCCTGTTGTGCAGCCATTCATGAGCAGCATTTCAGAGAGTGTTTTCCAACAGTATAACGCCCGCCCACATGTCGCTGTTGTAACCCAACATGCTCTATAGATTGATGACATGTTGGCTTGGCCTGCTCCATCACTGGTTCTGTCTGCAATAGAGCACATATGGTACGTCATCGGACGATATCTCCGCAGTCACTCACAACCAGCAATAACCCTTCCTGTATTGGCCGACTAAGTGCAACAGGCATGGAACTCTATCCCACAAACTGACATATGGCGCCTGTACAACACAATGCACGCACGTCTGCGTGCTTACATTGAACATTGTGGCGGTTACACCCGTTATTAAGGTACTAGTATTTCACATTTGCAATGGCTTATCTCGTGCTTACATTAACCTGTGATCTTATAATGTTGATCACTTAAATATGTTACCTAGAGAAATATATTCCCGGATTTTCATTCTCTCCATTAACATTTTTGGGTGTTGCAGTTCTTTACGTCAGTGTCTTTCTAATTCTTCCATGATATTCATGTTCTAATGTTTCCAATGTCAGCACACTTGGATGGCCTGTTCCTAGGATACGGGTTGCTATAGGAGATTTATCAGCTTTGTCTATTCTGATGCAATCAAAGTATGCTTGGAAACGGGTTTTCTGTTTCCTTCCTGTTTGGCCAAAGTATTTTGGCAAAAATGGCTCTGAGCACTACGGGACTTAATTGATGAGGTCGTCAATCCTCTATAACTTAGAACTACTTAAATCTAACTAACCTAAGGACATCACACACATCCATGCCCGAGGCAGGATGCGAACCTGCGACCGTAGCGGTCGCGCGGTTCCAGACTGTAGCGCCTAGAACCACTCGGCCACTCCGACCGGCCAAAGTATTTTGCCTGATACTGATTGCAAATGGCCTTGTGTACATTATTATAAATGAATGAAATAAACGTAAAGAATTCTTGTGAAAAATAGGATACAGGACGAAATAGTCTGTTGAATGAAGTAATAGAATTTAAGAGCAAATCGGTCACGACCAGTGAGTCGCATTATTTACTTGTTTCTTTAGCTAGATAGTATACTCTACTGAGAGGATCCCAGAAACCATCTGTTTTACTAGAGAGGTCCCAATACCTTACATTAGATAAGATATGCAAGTGTACCTGAACATAATCTCTGATGCAGAATGCGACATTTGAAAATATACGGTCACCTTATCAGAGTGAACGGCTCCAGACATGTTGAAAGAATTCGCCTCTTGATGTATGTTCATAATAAAAAGTATTAGAGCTACAAGTAATAAGACTTATACAGCAGAACAAGGAAGAAAGGGAGAAGACGAAGAAATTTTGGGAAAAGAAAGGATTCATATTAGCTAAAATTAAAATCAAATTATGAGAAAAAGTGATGTACGTACGCGCCACGCTAACTAAGAGATCCTGTTATCACTATTGAAAGATACATAAGCGTACTCTTCCTCGCCTCCATCGATAAAATATACCAGAAACAGCTTTCGCCTCTCGAGCTTTCTCTAATCGAACTGAATCCGCTAAGCCGAGGTTCGTATCACCGCAGATCAATGAGTTCTGCAACGGAGGACCGCTCGTAATTCAGTAGCGGTCAGCCGCAGCTGTTTACAGACATCGACCTGACTTGTGTGGTAGCTTCCTGCACTCCTAGTTCTACCTGCACACTCTGAAATATCTAAAAAATTCTAGAATGAAATTTCCACTCTACAGCGGAGTATGCGCTGATATGAAACTTCCTGGCAGATTAAAACTGTGTGCCCGACCGAGACTCGAACTCGGGACCTTTGCCTTTCGCGGGCAAGTGATCTACCAACTGAGCTACCCAAGCACGAACTAGCTCTCCTGAAAGAAAGGATATTGCGGCTAAGCCATGTCTCCGCAATATCCTTTCTTTCAGGAGTGCTAGTTCTGCAAGGTTCGCAGGAGAGCTTCTGTAAGGTTTGGAAGGTAGGAGACGAGGTACTGGCAGAAGAAAAGCTGTGAGGACGGGGCGTGGGTCGTGCTTGGGTAGCTCAGTTGGTAGAGCACTTGCCCGCGAAAGGCAAAGGTCCCGAGTTCGAGTCTCGGTCCAGCATACAGTTTTAATCTGCCAGGAAGTTCAGCGCACACTCCGCTGTAGAGTGGAAATTTCATTATAGAAACATCCCCCAGGCTGTGGCTAAGCCATGTCCCCGCAATATCCTTTCTTTCAGGAGTGCTAGTTCTGCAAGGTTCGCAGGAGAGCTTCTGTAAAGTTTGGAAGGTAGGAGACGAGGTACTGGCAGAAGTAAAACTGTGAGGACGGGGCGTGAGTCGTGCTTGGGTAGCTCAGTTGGTAGAGCACTTGCCCGCGAAAGGCAAAGGTCACGAGTTCGAGTCTCGGTCCGGCACACAGTTTTAATCTGCCAGGAAGTTTCATATCAGCGCACACTGCGCTGTAGAGTGGAAATTTCATTCTAGAAACATCCCCCAGGTTGTGGCTAAGCCAAGTCTCCGCAATATCCTTTCTTTCAGGAGTGCTAGTTCTGCAAGGTTCGCAGGAGAGCTTCTGTAAAGTTTGGAAGGTAGGAGACGAGGTACTGGCAGAAGTAAAGCTGTGAGGACGGGGCGTGAGTCGTGCTTGGGTAGCTCAGTTGGTAGAGCACTTGCCCGCGAAAGGCAAAGGTCCCGAGTTCGAGTCTCGGTCCAGCATACAGTTTTAATGTGCCAGGAAGTTCAGCGCACACTCCGCTGTAGAGTGGAAATTTCATTATAGAAACATCCCCCAGGCTGTGGCTAAGCCATGTCCCCGCAATATCCTTTCTTCCAGGAGTGCTAGTTCTGCAAGGTTCGCAGGAAAGCTTCTGTTAAGTTTGGAAGGCAGGAGACGAGGTACTGGCAGAAGTAAAGCTGTGAGGACGGGGCGTGAGTCGTGCTTGGGTAGCTCAGTTGGTAGAGCACTTGCCCGCGAAAGGCAAAGGTCACGAGTTCGAGTCTCGGTCCGGCACACAGTTTTAATCTGCCAGGAAGTTTCATATCAGCGCACACTGCGCTGTAGAGTGGAAATTTCATTCTAGAAACATCCCCCAGGTTGTGGCTAAGCCAAGTCTCCGCAATATCCTTTCTTTCAGGAGTGCTAGTTCTGCAAGGTTCGCAGGAGAGCTTCTGTAAAGTTTGGAAGGTGGGAGACGAGGTACTGGCAGAAGTAAAGCTGTGAGGACGGGGCATGAGTCGTGCTTTGGTAGCTCAGTTGGTAGAGCACTTGACCGCGAAAGGCAAAGGTCCCGAGTTCGAGTCTCGGTCCAGCACACAGTTTTAATCTGCCAGGAAGTTTCATCTAAAAAATTAATGAGCGGTAGAGCAACACACGGTGCTGTCCCATGCACAAGAGGTTCACTTTCGTTTACAGTTGGACTGCTGCATACGAGGTAGTGCAGAAGAATGTGGTTACGACATTTATGATCGTACTGGCATCTTACTTTTGATATTTTTTTAGGTTTTTGTTGTTGCTATCTAAACGCCGAAAATGGTTTGTTGTAGTTCTGTGCGCTCACCTATACTGCGCAACTCTATTCAGTTCTGCATCTTGGAGCATCTCCTCAATGTGGATCAATTGGAATGAAAAGTATATTTGATCTAATATAATCTAGCTACTGTAATTTACATACAGTTCATCTTGCTCGCTACAGTCATATGATGGTCTTTTTTCTACAGTATTTACCATCACTTCTCTAGTGTGTTATTAAATTACCTATTTTTTATACCTCAGGGCTGAGCCCTTCTTCAGTTTTGTCATAACTTTTTTTTCTTTTTTTTACGTACAGTATATTGGCTAAGTCACAGGATAAAATTGCAACCATATAGTCAGTTGTGAAGGAAGTGTCTAGTCAGCAGCACTACGTCGGCGATGTAAAGTCACTTCGTAGTAAAAATATTTCTGTTACTGATAAGTCAGATATATGCACAGTATTTAACAATCATGTTCTGAGCAATGATGGTGAATTACACAAAAATATAGTTTCTACAGGGATCATATAACTTTCTTCGCGGATGCCTTTCAGAGATTGATGTCAGAAATATTCCTCTTTGATACAGACAAGGGAGAGATTGAGTCAATAATTAAATCACTGAGGACTAAGGACTCTCATGGTTATGGTGGAGTGTCTATCAGAATATTAAAGTACTGTGCTTCACATGTTAGCCCTGTATTTAGCCATATTTGTAATTTTTCCTTCAGGAGTGATCAGTTTTCTGAACGATTAAAGTACTCAGTAGTAAAACCGCTTTATAAAAAGGGAGAAAGTGATAATGTAGACAATTTTAGACGTATTTCTATGCCTCAGTGTTTGCTAAAGTTATTGAAAAGGCTGTGTATGTAAGAATAATTGATCATTTTACATCACACAACTTACCATCAAATATACTGTTTGGTTTTAGAAGTCGCTTAACAACTGAAAATGCTATATTCTCTTTTCTTTGTAACGTACTGGATGCGTTAAACAAAGTGTTTCGAAAGCTTGGCACATTTTTTGATTTAACAAAGGCGTTTTATTGTGTTGATCATAAAATATTGCTCCAGAAGTTGGACCATTACAGAATACGGCGAGTAGCTCACAATTGGTTCACCTCTTACTTTAGCAACAGACAGCAAAATGTCATTATTCACAGTGTTGAGAATGGCTGTGATGTGAGGTCTGAGTGGGGTATGGTCAAATGGGGGGTGTCCCAGGGATCAGTGCTGGGGCCATTCCTGTTCCTTATTTATATAAATGATATGCCCTTTAGTATTACGAGTAACTCTAAAATATTTCTGTCTCCTGATGGCACTAGCTTGGCAGTGAAGGATGTTGTGTGCAACATAGGCTCGGGTTCAAATAGTATAGTTCATGACCTAAGTTCATGGCTTGTAGAAAACGAACTAACGCTGAATCACAGTAAGGCTCAGTTTTTACAGTTTCTAACACACAATTCAACAAAACCTGACGTCTTAATTTCACAGAATGGGCTTATGATTAGTGAAACTGAACATTTCAAATTTCTAGGTGTTCAGATAGATCGAAAACTGTCATGGAAAGCTCACGTTCAGGATCTTGTTCAAAGACTTAATGCTGCCATTTTTACTATTCGAACGGTATCTGAAGTGAGCGATCGTTCGACACGGAAATTAGTCTATTTTGCTTATTTTCATTCACTTATGTCGTATGGTATTATATTTTTGGGTAACTCTTCCTATTCTAAAAGGATATTTTTGGCTCATAAACGTGTGGTTCGGGCAATAGATGGAGTAAGTTCACGAAACTCTTGTCGACCGCTGTTCACGAGTCTGGGTATTTTGCCATTGGCCTCTCAGTATATATATTCCTTACTGTCATTTCTTGTTAACAATATTAGCTTATTCCCAATAATAAGCAACTTTTACTCAGTTAATATTCAGCAGAAATAAAACCTGCATTTGGATCGGACTTCCTTAACTCTGGTGCAGAAAGGTATGCAGTATACTGCTGCATCCATTTTCAATAAGCTACCACTCGAATGCAAAAATATTAACAGTAATCCACGGGCTTTCAAATCGAAACTGAAGAGTTTCCTGATGGGTCTCTCCTTCTATTCTGTCGAGGAGTTCCTTGAATAAGTAAGCTGATTCTTGATTTATCGTTGATTGCGTTTATTTAAACTTATGGATTGACTTTTTTCGGGTTCATAAACATTTTATTTTTATCTGTTATTACTTTTATGATGTAATTTCATGTGCTGACCCGTTTCATGACCTTGAAGATCTGCTCCTCAATTTGGTCCTACGGAACTTGACGTGTAAATAAATAAATCAATTAGTTTCCAAATCTAGGCACCCAATCTTCAGCACTCTTCTACAACACGATATTTCAAAAGCTTCTGTTCTCTTCTTCTCTGAGCCTTTCATCGCCCACGTTTCACTCCCATACAAACCAATACCTCAGACAAATAATTTCAGACTAACGCATTTTTACTAGGTGTTAGTAAATCTCTCTTTTTCATAAGCAATTCATTCGCAACTACCGGTCTCCTTCCATCGTCGGTTATCTTGCTATTGCCATTTTTAAATACAGGGTGCTTCACTTAAGCTGTTCACCTCAAATATTTTCGGAGATACTGAAGATACGTTTTGTTTTCACCCATATGAAGGGCGAGAAAGTTCCTTCTAACAACGCATAGTCTTTTTCATTGCTGTATTAATTACTAAGGTCTCGGTATCAACATGTTTTCTTTTCAATTAGAATTATAGTAATTTCTGCTACGAGAATCATAGTTTCAAAAGAGTAGAATTTAACGGTATTTCACTGTTCAAAACCCAATTATTAATTTCAAATTAATTCAACTTCTAGAACTTAAGATTTGTCTGTTTAGAACATGAAAATGATTGCTGTCTTACGCGGAATTTCGTGATTTTATACCCAAATAAGGGACTAGATCATGTCGAATAAGGAGTAACAGGGTGTTCCACCGCGGCGGTACTGATGTAAAGATGTACAGACGACTTGTAGCTTTCATTCTGTCTGTGTAGTTCACGCGTGTACAGTGCTGGTTAGCTTGAGAAATGTGAAGAGAAAAGTTTAGTTGTACGCACAACGGCATTCTGAGAGATAATGTCCAACGAGAATGACAGTTCGGCGAATGTGCAAAAAAAGTTTTACTGGAAAAGCAGTGGATGGAAGCATGCAACGAGCATGTCGAAACGAAATGTGGTTCTTGCAGCTGTGGCTCATAATCGACATGTTAACTCCATTAGGAATTGCGAGTCCTTCCGAAATATTTCAGCCCAGCGTTGATCGCATTTCGCGCGCAAACAACTTCCATCATTATCACATATCACTTCACCAAGAGATTAACCATTAGGATTGCAGGAGAGACAGGGAATTCGGTCGCTCCGTTCACATGCGACCTCAGGACAACAGGTTCTTTCTTCACACTGGGTGAGGCCGATTGGACATCGTACGCAATAGAGTGTGAACGTTTGGTGCAAGGTAATTGGAATCTGCTTGATTATACCTTATTTCATCTAAGAAAGGGTAAACGGTGTGCACAATTTCTTACAGAAGTTCCACTCGTAGACTATTTTACACAAGCCCTACGGGTGTTCGACTCACTTCTCGCCTATAGCTACTACAACAGTGGTATGTTGCAAACAATTCTAAAGTAATGCTCTGAAAACGGACTCACCCTAAATTTTGGGAAAACACACAACAGGGCCATACCAACCATTGATGTAGCACACGAGTAGGAGCAAGTATATAGGCTAGAATGCTCCATATATTTGGGTGTACATAATCATGAAGCGCCCACACAAGCTGTTTCCTGATTACTGGCCAGGACGTGAAAGCGTTATCAGCTAATCCACTCGTTAGCCTCATTTGCCGCCACTAGACCCTTTTCTCTGGAGTAAGTAAAAGATGAAATTTATGCAAAAGTTCCGACGGCGCGAAGGATTTAAAACATGATATTGATGCAACATTTTCAATGATAATGATATCTTCAGTTCGTGCAGGAGTCCTTGCACCGGCGACTCAAAATGTGTATTGCTATAAACGGCACTAATTTCAAACATCTGATTAACTGAATGTAATTTGAAGGACCTTTTTGTGATGATATTCTTTTGTTCTTTCCTTTTTGTTGCTGTTGCTGATGTTTGCTTGCAATGTAAGTGTGTATTGTGACACTAAAGTCATGACGAGCCGGCAAAATCGGTACTTTCTGCAGATGATGCCAACATTAAATAAATCCCATTAGAGGGAAAGCAACAAGACGGTTGCTAAATGATATTCTCCGAATAATTATTGAGTCTCTGGAGATGGACTCCTTCTAAATTTTCAAAAAATACTGTACATTCAGTTCTGTACAACAGTCATACCAACAGCTGATGTAGCACATGAGCAGAGATCAGTAAACAGTGTACAATGCTCCAATTTTTGGTTGTACGTATTGACGAAAACTGGAACTAGAAAAAGCATGTTACTGAGCTTCTCAGACGATTAGGTTCAGCTACTTTTGCTCTTCCTATAATTGCGATGCTGGAAACAGACGTATCAGTCTCCTGATATATCTTGCATATGTCTACTCAATAAGGTCTTACGGAATAATTTTCTGGTGTAACTCATCACTTAGAAAGAAAGTACTGAATGCACAAAAGTGAGCAGTAAGAATAATAGATGGTGTCCACCCACGAATGTAATGTAGGCACCTCTTCAAGGAGTTAGGCATTTTGACTGTGCCGTCACAAAACGTATTTTCACTAATGAAATTCGTCATAAATATTCCATCACAGTTTCAGAAGAACGGTGCATACCTATAACACTAGAGTGAAAAATGATCGTTATTACCCATCGTTATTACCCATTGTTAAGATGTCAGTGGCGCAGAAAGGAGTTCAGCATACAGCAATAAAATTTTTTGATCGTTTGCCCGATATGACAAAATGCGAAGAAAGTTTGAAATCTAATCCAAAATCACTTCTCCTGGATAACTCATTTTATTCCACTGACGAATTTCTTCTTATAAACGCAGCCAGTAAAAAAATGAGTGTAGTTTCATGAGTAATGTGTTCATTAATCTTAGCAGTAATCATGTACACATATCCTGTAAACTGATCGTTCCACATTTCGATAAAAGAATCGTTCAAATGGTCTGTGGAAGATGTGACTAACTAACCTGACGTGAAGTTATTATTATTTTAACAACCTTTATACCTCGACTCCTCATTTAACTGATCCATTCAATTTCTGAAGTGCGTCTTTCTTTCAAGCCTCTGGGAGAAATACGAGCAGAACTGTTACCGTAGCTAACAGCATCATTAGATGCCGCTTCCTTTCCGTTTCAGTTGGTGTGTCAGCCCAGTCATATGTAGCTGCGTGTAACGAATATCACTTTTAAATTAAATGTTTCTTCACTATTCTGCTTCTATAAATAAACATCCTTAGCTGCGGCAATCTGGAGTGTCCCGTAAGACTGAGGTGGTAGCTCCAACAACGCTCACTTCCTCACTAGGCAGCAGTTAGTTTCAAGTTCAAAACATACATTCTACGTTCTAAATCTTTTAATTTCTCCGAAGCTTCTAACGGTATTTTGAAAGAGTTAGAAGCCGTTGAATTCGGCTTATTTTGGACTCTAATACTAGAAGTTGAATTTATGTACAGTACCATTTGAAAAAGTGCAATTGATCCCGATATCTCTGTAATTAATGTTATGAAATGAGACTGTACGTAATTTAGTGTTCATCAGGATGGAAGCATAATTACGATATCTTAAACTGTTCAGGAAATATCTGAGGTGAGCAACTTAGCTGAACCGTTTTGTATACTTATTTATAAGTTGTATTTAAACGTAGCTCTTGTTTTAGAAGTTCTAATTTCATAGCTCCAAGGATATTAGCCCCACACGTGGAATTCGGCATGTGGCGACAAACAGGGCATTGAGTATCTAACTCACCAGATACGGTGGAATTATTACCTTTGAATGACCAAGTAGGCGAGTGATAGTTTCGTCTTCCCGGTGTGGTCAAGTCCTTGCAATGCCGGTAGTTGCCTGGTTTATTCGAATATGCGACTTGTGGCAAAAAGAGTCTCATTACGACAATTCCAGTGAAGCAGGTCGCAGTTTCTGGTAAGAGACAACCACGTCTTAACGTGTAGGATGCTATTATTAACGCTGAGTTTTCTAGTCGTTCACGTCGAAAAAGAAGGGTGGTAGTTTTCAGTTATACAGTTTGGTGGAGCTGTACGCGCATGCTTTGAAATTTTGTGTATGGCTGTAATTTGAATTGAGTATGTTGTGCACATGGGTGAGCTTATTTGATCTATTCCGAACTGCGATGATAAGTTTCTTATATAGTCCTTTTCAAATAAGTGTGAGTACGAATCTTTGCTAGTCATATTTTTCGGAACACAATCCAATTTTTCTCGTTGTAAAGTTTACCGATTTTTATACTTGTAGATAAAATTTGGTCACATACATCCTATTCAAAATTCCCATTGAATAATTTTTGTTTAAATCATTCTTTTCTTGATGCTGATTTGGTTCTTGAACATTACGGGTAATTTTTGTGTAATCCTTCCAAATGTGGACTTTTATTCTATTCGTTCTTGAATGTGCTCTTGTGTTTTGCGTGTTACAGTGTTTGAGTTCATAGTTGTAGGCACCATCAAGGCCCCGTTTGTGATAAGATACAGAGAAAAAATGTGTCGCTTATCGAGCTGTCCACGACGATTTGATTATGTCTACCCCACTCTCTGTGGAGAAGCCAGTAAGACTGTCTGACTGTATACTAGCGGCCAACAATTGTTTAGACACACATGTGACGGTACTTTTTAAAGCCGTTAATAAGATAACAATATGTTACCGTTGCATTGATCATACTCAGAAAGCATGTTATGCGGTGCTCCCTTTGAATTAAACATATTTTGGAAGGTACTGCGGTTTTTCGATGTATTTAAGGCTGGTAGGGAATAGCGTTAGAGAGCTGTAATTTAGGACTTATGAATATTTCATATACAGTAAGCATTCCCCATCCCCATTAAAACTATTTTTCAGTTGAAGAAGCTATTTAGAAATCACCTCTTTATATTAACTGCCCTTCGTTTTAGGCCCTCAGTTTAGATATTTTAATGTTGTATGGCCTACAATATAGAAATTAGTCGGAATGGGTGGTTTTCGGATTGTGTCAAATTAGTACTCTAGCAGAAGTGATGCCTTTGAGAGTTCATTCGGAGTGCCCCAGGTAAACATGTGGATCCTTAAAATAAATTCTGTACCTTTGCTTTGTGCCCTTGTTTTGCTCAGGAAATTATCTGCGAATGACAAATAAGCCAATGCCAAAAACAGAGATCCAAATAAGAAGCAAGTGTGAGTTAGGTGGCCAGATGGATCACATCCGTTTCGCGTGAAAGCATCCCTCTGGCAGTTTGAAGGACGAGCGTCCCGTTCGCCGTCTGCTGCGGCAGACGAAAGCTGCACCCCTCACCTGCCAGAGGAAAGTCGTTGTGGTACAAGGACGGCGTCACGAAGATCTGCTTCGGAAACAAAGAACTCAGAAATTTCTCCAGCATGATGGATGGACTCTTTGAGGAACCTACTCAAGTTCGGACTCAAATTTTTATCCATTACCTCCAGCACTTTCAATATTAATAATAATTTCTCCTGTAATATCGCGTGCATTACTACATAGCGATTGAATAACCTTCTGTGTTCAGGAACTCATTTTCATAAAAAAAAGATCCACTTAAGGGCGGAACTGCGAAAATTAATTTTGTCGTCGCCCGCGGTGGCCGAGCGGTTCTAGGCGCTTCAGTCCGGAACCGCGCGACTGCTACGGTCGCAGGTTCGAATCCTGCCTCGGGTATGGATGCGTGTGATGTCCGTAGATTAGTTAGGTTTAAGTAGTTCTACGTTCTAGGGGACTGATGACCTCAGATGTTAGGTCCCATAGTGTTCAGAGCCGACCATTTAATTTTGTCGGCAGAACTGCAATTTAACTTCTGTCAGATCATAAACCAAAAGCGAGTGCGGTTCTGAGGTCGAACAGTGAGGGAGAATTACCACTTATTACTGCACACACAGCTTCCTTAAATGACTTGATCACTGTAAATGTAAATGGAGGATTCCCCAGAATACACATAGTGTTCTACATTATGTGTTAATTCTATGTAGGCGGCTGCCTCCCCACTAGAACTGTTTCCCAGTGAGGTGCTGAAACGTACCCTTAGAACAATTTATATACGACTGTCCTTAAACTGACACGCAAAATTTTTTAGCGCAACGCAATCTGACTTTCAAAAATTCCTACAAAATAATGGCCCTGACTAACATTAACCTATACCTTTCACAAATCACTTACCTCACAAAAATCTTCGTTACTCGAAATACTGCAATACAGCGAGCGCCACTAATGCCAGCTAAATAAAAGATTCAAACTACGGAAGGCACTAACTACTGATAGGCATAGTTAGCAAATGAAAGATTTTGATAGAGAACAAACAATGTATTTACCTTAATAGTGTTGAAAAATCATAATATACATAGCAGTTCATGCCATCCAATCTTACAAATTTCAAATCTGCGCCATTTCTATCCCCACATCCACCACTGCTGGCGGCTCACCTCCAACTGCGCAACGCTACGCGCTGTTCACATCCAGCTGCCGCTGCCCAACGCTACAATGGCAGACAACAATGCAAACTAGCCACAGACTGCGTACAGAGCGCTACGTAACGTTGCTAATAAGAAAACATAAACAGTCTACTTACATAGCCCCCATGCTCCTCACAAAAAATTTTACAAATTGTTTTGGGCAGTGGCCAATAATGATTTGATAAAATTTTTCATAATTACAATAACAAAGATATCAAATGCACACACTTATTGATAAAATGTTGGTCGAAAGCTAAAATTTTCTCACAGTCCATAAAGACAGTTCTGATCATTTATCACAGTAAAATAGCAGTGTTTTTCTCAAAGTCTGAGCAGTAAAAGAAAATGCACACGGAAGTAGTGGATTTCCACGCAGTCTTGAAGAAGTAGTGTTGTCTGTCCAACGGAAAGACAAGGCTGACTCTTGACATGCAGACAGGTAATGGGCCACAACAGAGCAAACCCACAGCAGAGTCAGTCGAAGTTTTGAAGAATATTGGTAGGTAGGTCATCACAGAGCAGAACAAGGTAGTCCTGGTAGAGATTATGGTATTGGTGGGCCACCAGAGATGCAAACCCACTGCAGTCCTTGTAGAAATAATGATATTGGTGGGCCATCAGAGATGCAGACCCACTGTAGTCCTTGTAGAGATGGCCAGCAGCCATCTGTTGTGACTGTGCGGGTGCACAATCACCATTGAAGTGTCTTGCAGATAATATAGCAAGTCCATAACCACCACTTGTGTACTCACAAAGTTTTTGGAATTGTCCTTAGAACCAGCAATGCTGTTATCCAGTCCCTTGCTGAATTAGTAACACACGTGCAAACACAAACAGTCCCAACTTCTCACATATTGTGTATTACTATGACCAACAGAAATGTGTGCAGTGAAATGAATGCTTACAAGTTACTTAATTTGATGAACTGGTGTCAATTACAATATTATAACATGAGAATACAATTACAAAGGTACAAAATACATCATTAAAAACATAACAATACAGATAATATTTGTAGTAATACAGGCTTTACAAAAGAATAGAAATAACATATACATCAGTGTTACAGGAATTATGACACGAGTACATACATAAAAGATCAGAATAACTTTCGAAACATCAACTTCACACATGAGCATTAAAACAAAACAGAATAAATAATGTCTAAACATCTTTACAAAGAAAATAAAATATTATCAGAAAAATTCTACAACATAAATCTTATTACCTAAACACATAAAGACAGGAAAAACACAAATACACTAGGGTACACAAAAACATAATGGGATAACACAAGGAAAGGACAGGGTTTGTTTTACTGCAGTATTTTGCAAACAAAACTTTCTTTGCTTCTCGGAGATCTCCCTTCGTTCTTCATTATTTCCAAAAAGTCATATCTATACCTGCTTTCTTTACTTTTCTCGTATAACCTCTCAGTGCATTTCTTCAAATTCATCGCAACTCATTCTCTTATAGGCTACCCCCTCTTAAGCTAACTTAAATCTACTGAGCTCAGATGCTAAACTAAGGGACGAGGCAATGCAGCAGCACAAAACAATTAACACAAACATCAATGACAAAAAATTTAAATAGGCAAAGCAATTGCAATACTACAACTAATATAAGGCACTGTGCAGCAAACAAGAAAAATAAATCAGTAGTAAAACTAGCTTAGCAGAGTAATACAAAGTGAAATTTAGTAGCACTATGCCTGGCAAACAGCAGCAGCAAATGAAATAACTTATATCTAAACATCACATAGCTCAAGCAGAAAAAATATTACAGTAAAAATGGCCATGTTTAATACCTATGTCACATCTTAACACTAGAGTGATGCATCATAATTTATTCTACAAAAGAAATTACCAAGTACTTGAAAAGGAAATTCTGTATGCAATTCCTGTGAAGGGAAATGTGTTTTTGCATTCCTTAGTCTTTTTTTTAAGTACATCAAAGTTATTCTTTACTGGGTCTGTAGGCATAAAATATTTATATTAGTACATCTATAAAATTTTATTTTAACCAATGCTGCAGGGCAGCTAGAAACTTGATATTAAACAAAATGAGTAAATAAATACATAAAGCAAGCCATATGGCATTTCTCTCAACTAGCAAGACAATAGCCATGAAATATTCCTCATCGTTTCATTAGGCATTTTAGTAAATATCATAAATTAAGAGCTCCACAGTATAATCATATGTTTTCAAGTTTGAGCGTGTCGTACTTGCGATGCTTTCTACAAAGGAATGTCAATAGCGAGGATAATGGGCTCCCTCTTTTTTTTTCTACCTGTGCCTCTGAAAAGGCACACACTAATGGCTTTTTCTCCAGGCGTCTTACGCGCAGCTGGGTGCCCACGACGCATTACGTGAAGGTGGTCACTTAACTTTCTTACCAAAATATTTACGACATCAGCTTCCGCTACAGTGACAGTCTCATATACAAAATTTCACAGGTCGAGAATTTACGTTGCAAATGTGTAGAAACAAAATCCTATGAATATAACAGTGTCCAAAAAATTCTTCGCCGGCATTGTGATACGTTCACGCATTTACACACACATTTCATAACTCTTAAAGTACGATTCTTGGTTTCCAACATCCTGTTTCACAAGTCAAGAGTCCCTAACTTCTATTCATTATTCATATACATATAAACACGTAATCACATTCCTCATATATGGTAGCATCATCTTATTGTCATAAACATACCTCAACAGCATAATACACATCGTCGTCGTAAAAATAACATCATAACACCTCAGTCAAATCTCAAAAACGTCGTAGCTTTCTGCAATAATTTCAAAACCTAAGGAAAATTCTCCGCTCATTTCAAGAGTGTCATCTACCTCAAACGTACTTTAAAATCATGCTCCCTTACCAAATACATCATTCAAAGCTCTTATAGTATCACAATGGTTCCGAAAAAATATGAAGAGTTCACACAGTACAGACAAAATACAGTCTCATAAGTGTGAAGTTACCCAACTGTGTAATTGCGTAAACATATGTCACTGCCGTAGTAAAAAGTTTGTCTCTCTCAGTTAAATGATCAGATAGCTGTGTAATTCATGTGTTAGAGAAATATGGTACCGATGTGTAAAGTTGTATAAGCAAATACCATATTAGCTAGGGCTCCTTGTGCTTGCCAAACACATGGTACACAAAGTAGGCATGTACCCCCTGAGGATTAATGTAATTATACCCTCAGGTGTTACAGATTACAGCAATAGAATGAAATGTATCACGGAAAACCTTTGTATCATTGTACTTCAAATATCTTTAAAAACAAATGATTTAAGTACAAAATTAATCACTCAAATACGTGTACTGTAGCGTTAAACTGTGCGTCTTGTTGTAAGATAATCTCTGTGGAAGCGTCTTAGTTATTGTCCTCTAAAAGCTAAGTTCTGCAGAAGTCAATGTGCTTACCTCATGATAAACAAAAGTGAAATGCTTTGCGTATAGATATCTTAGTTACTACGCTTATTGCCGTGATGAAGAAAGTACTGTGCTGTAAGGTAATGTTGTGCTACAGAAAAGGCTGTCTCATTGTAGCTACACCACAAAAGTTACTACTAAAACATGTTTTACTTTCCAGAATAATTCGGAAAAACTGTGCAGATATAAAACAGAAACACCACTAAAGCAACACTGTAAATTGTCATTCATTAGTAGCATCGTGATAAAATCGTGTAGCTGTCACATAAACTAACCACTGTGTCATCTGGTATCTCACAGAAAGTACTTTAAATCCAGAATTTATTTTCAAGTAAACCAAAATGTTGCATTGAAATCTCATTAGCAGTACTGGCAAATGTTCTAAGTATGTGAGCCTTATAATCGTTACGTAATCGTGCAACTAACAAGCAAGAATGTACACACACAATAACACTGTGACGTCTGTTCACTATAACAATGCATTCGTAATTTCTGTTTAAATAAGTACTCTTGGTTCTTGATTGGAATTTTAACTTCAAACATTGTTGCATGTCAACAGTTTCTCAGTGTGACAAATTCTACTAGTAGCACGAAGTGAAAAGTTTTATGGCAAAGACTAAGTTAAAAAACAGATTATCTTTCAATAAACAGTTTTACATGTGAAATGTGGTGGAAACCTTTACTCTTCCTAGTACGCGGAGTTTCAACTTCAACGCAATTATCGTGCGGTATACGTCGGTAAAGAATACTGGAATTTTTCTCAAGGTTAGTGTCTATGTTATTTTTCTCTGAGCCAGCCGGCGCACGCAGCTGCCTGCGGTGCGAGTCATTGTCTGTCTCTTTGTTGGCGCGCATCGTTATTAGGATTAGGAGACCTAACTTCTACAAATTCACCTTGACGAGAAGGCCCTGCCCTGTTTGAAGCTCGCCAGTTCTGATGCAATTCAGGTCTGTCATTACGATCATATCGTCTGTCGTCATGTCGGTAGATTCCATAGTTTCTTTCTTGTCGGTCACGTGGTGGAGAATTTCTCCCTGAATCGTAACTGCGTGCTGGACCGTTGCATCTGAAGTTATTCTGTCTCCCTTGATAATAATTATTTTGGTTCCCATATTGTCTGTTTCTCTGATTGTCCCTGTGATAGTCATTACCGCGGAGAGGTGATCTTTCCCTGTAATTATTACTACTCTGCCAGCAGTTGTCATACGGATGGTGTCTGTTTTGGTCACGATTTGTGTTGTGAGAATAGCCTTGTCGTGTCCAGATATAATTTCTTTCGTCGTGGAATTGTGACGGATGTTACCTGTAATTGTTGTGTTCCTGCTTTCACGTTCCGCGATTTCCGCGATTGTCAGTGTCAATTTCCAGTTCTTGTAACAGTCCCTGAAAAGCTTCAATGTCGTCTTTGCAACGTCCTGCTAAAATAATATGTCGTAAATGTTCAGGCAATTTGATTAAGCAAATACGGATGAGATCTGAGGGGCTGTATGGGTTTGAAAGGTACTGATTCTTGTGCAACATGTCTTCAAAATATTTCACAAGACTGGAAAATTCAGATTGTTCGAAATGTTTCATCATTATGATGCCATGTTTTACTCGGTCTTGTGTGGCTTGAGACCAATATGCTGAGAGGAAGGCATGATAAAATTCTCCTTCACTGTGACAATCGTGAAAGACCGATCACATTCTTTCAGCTGGTTCATTCTCTAAGTAGCCACACATAAATTCTAATCTGTGCTCTAATGACCAGTTGGGAGGAAAACAATGAGAGAATTGATGGAGCCATGCTTGTGGATGAATGTCGTTGCTAGAGTTCTTAAATGTTTAAAATTTACGTGTAGTAATGAACATCTTATAGTCAAAATCATCCTGTCGGCGAGTCGCATGTCGGTCATTGTTACGTCGTTTCGGTGGTTCCATCTCAAAATTCGGTGTAGCTTGCCAATTTCTTTCATAATTTTCGAAGTGCCCTGAGTTATTATTTTGTGGCTGTTCCGTATTTCTATGTCCCTCTTCCCGTATTGGAGCGCGAGTGGCCTCTGAAATACGTAATTCTTGTATTACCTGTGTCAGCTGATCTTCTACTTCCCGGATTTCTCTTTGGTGTTGCGTATTAATTTGATTCTGATTTTGTTTGAATTTCCTAATTTGTTCGGACTCCTCTGTGTCATTAAAGACTACCGGTTTTGTGTCATTCAGATTATCACCTACCTTCGTAGATAAATTATTTAGCTGATCCGAAAGTTCAACTACTTTCTCTGATAATGAACTAATTTCCTCCATGTGTCTTTCTACTGTGTCCTTTAAGTTTTCCTGAGTTTTTGCAAGTTGCATAACCGAATCGGTAGATGAAACTGAGTCAATTTTAGTTTGCAAGGTGTCGTGATTTTCATGAACAATAGTTTGCAGTTCTTTTATGGCTGCTTCGTGATTCTGTAATGCATTTTCATGACGCGAAAAAATAGGTTGAAAATGCTCACAAATTTGTATTTTTACGTCATTACAGACTTTTTGACATTTCGATTCGATGTTATGTAACTCAGTAGTTAAATCTTCACGTGTTTGTTCGAGCGTGGTGTCTAACTTTTGAAGATTTTGTTCCATTGTGTCTAACTTTTTAAGATTTTGTTCCACTGTGTCTAACTTTTTATGATTTTGCTCCACTGTGTCTAACTTTTGAAGCTTTTGATGTGTTTGTCTCTGTTTCTGTTCCATCGTGTCTAACTTCTGGAGATTTTGTTCCATTTGTTTCTGACTTTGTTCAAGCGTTGTGTCTAACTTTTGTAGCCTTTGTCCCATTTGTTGCATTAACTTTAATAACAGTGCACTGGTGTCTGAAACATGTTCCTCAGTGCTATTCGGCAGTGCATTTGAACTGGTAATATTCGCATTTTGACAAGCAGAAAATGTGTCTTGACTTATTTGAGAAAACGGTGAGGACCCAAAACCAGAGTCTACAGTATTGTGTCCTGTCATTTCGGATTCCTGAGGCGAGCTGTTGCCGACCGATCGATCGATAATGCTTCACTGTTCACTAATTGTTTCACTGTCTACGCCATTATTTGCCGTCCGTTCCATTTCCCTATGCAGAATTACCAAATTACTACATTGAACATTAGTTAATTCATTACACGGTGGCGCTAACACACTGCTTTCGTCTTCACTGTCATTTCTTAGTTTACTTTGGAGCCTAGTATTACGTTTTTCACACGCCATTATTGTCACAATATTTCACACGATAACACAGAAAAGCACAATTTGAAGAGCAAAATAAGAAAACACATTAGCATAGCACTGAAAATAATATCTAGTTAATTGCAAGCGCAGCTGCGAAATACTTGGTGCAAATCTGCATGCGTGCCACAACTATTTTACTGTACAACAGTGGAAGACTGCAACTACAAAGGAGATTTTCTCTACAATTACGCGCTAGCAATAAACAAAATCTACACTAATTACACAAACTACAAGAAAAAATCAGAAGATTCCAGTGAGGTATCCTCGGCTAAGGGTCGACATATGAAAAGTCCCCTTAGAACAATTTATATACGACTGTGCTTAAACTGACACACAATATTTTTTAACGCAACGCAATCTGACTTTCAAAAATTCCTACAAAATAATGGCCCTGACTAACATTAACCTATACCTTTCACAAATCACTTACCTCACAAAAATCTTCGTTACTCGAACTACTGCAATACAGCGAGCGCCACTAATGCCAGCTAAATAAAAGATTCAAACTACGGAAGGCACTAACTACTGATAGGCATAGTTAGCAAATGAAAGATTTTGATAGAGAACAAACAATGTATTTACCTTAATAGTGTTGAAAAATCATAATATACATAGCAGTTCATGCCATCCAATCTTGCAAATTTCAAATCTGCGCCATTTCTCTCCCCACATCCACCACTGCTGGCGGCTCACCTCCAACTGCGCAACGCTACGCGCTGTTCACATCCAGCTGCCGCTGCCCAACACTACAATGGCAGACAACAATGCAAACTAGCCACAGACTGCATACAGAGCGCTACGTAGCGTTGCTAATAAGAAAACATAAACAGCCTACTTACAGTGCAACGGTGCTGTTCTTTTCAAACAAAATCATTTGAAACAGTTTGCGGGTAGGGAAACAGTCTGAGTCTCTGCATGACGATACTGCCTTCCGCATGTTTGGCTGGGGTACGCACTGGTAAGTGAAACTGAAACAAGAGCATCCAGAACAGGAGGACACTTAATACAACTCAAAGCGAACAAGGTACCAGCCCATACGGAATTTCTGTTATATTTTTCATTGTACATGATGCGTAATTATCAGGACACTTAATACCACTCAAAGGGAACAAGGTACCGGCCCGTATGGAATTTCTATTATGTTTGTCATTGGATATGACGCGTAATTATCCGAGAGGTCAAATTTATGGAAGATCTCACAGTCTAACTAGGAAACCCCTCAGGTACAAAAAAAGAAGAATAAAAGAACCTATGCACCAATATCATTAGCGCCTATTTGTGGATCGCAGACCGTAATGCAATCGCGTGACCTTTATGGTGAAAAAGAAGCTTCTGTCAATTAGTCGCTTCCGATCACAGAGTACAAAACATGATTTCAGCCAAACATTGCTCTGATATTTTCATATGGCGCACTTTAATCTTCTAATAACGGTTGGCAGACATCAAAAGAGGCGACACGGTTAGTGACATTTTTGTTGTCCTTTATTTACTTGTCAGATCAAAGGAATGAGTAGCGCTTTCATGTCACGATTTAATTTGCGTCGTCCCCTGACATGGGACCTGAACAAAGTGGCGCGTTATTTGTATTCCACGCGGCCAGGCTCCCACGCAGCCACTCGTTGACTACATTTTGACGCCCCGGTGAGCAGCTTCCCAACTCTGTTACGGCGAGCGACAGATGCAGCGATGCGAAAGCCTTACCGTCAGTCTGGAAAACTGGCCTCTAGTCGGAAAAAACTCGAACAGCGCTACACTATTTGCAAAACCCGTAAGGTGCGTTTCCCTCGGCAGAAACTTGTTTCTTACAACCGATAGAGGTGAATGCTACAAAATTACTAAGGGTTTAGAGTCCCCTTCCTTAAAAAGTAACGTTCCTCGATAGCGACGTTAGAGAGAGAGAGAGAGAGAGAGAGAGAGCAGAGAGAGAGAGAGAGAGAGAGAGAAGCCACTGAATCGGAGAAAAGTGAAGGAGGAATCAGTCACGACGGTATTCGCATTGAATGAATTGACAAAGTGGCGCAAAACTTTCAACAATATTGCTCTAATCTAATGGAATGAGGATAAGGTCATCTCAAGTTCTTCGTAATGTCACCTGCAGCGGATACAGAAAGAAGTACAGACATAAAAAAAATTGGTTTTTTTTTTTTTTTTGTCATCAGTCTACTGACTGGTTTGATGTGGCCCGCCACGAATTCCTTTCCTGTGCTAACCTCTTCATCTCAGAGTAGCACTTGCAACCTACGTCCTCAATTATTTGCTTGACGTATTCCAATCTCTGTCTTCCTCTACAGTTTTTGCCCTCTACAGCTCCCTCTAGTACCATGGAAGTCATTCCCTCATGTCTTACCAGATGTCCTATCATCCTGTCCCTTCTCCTTATCAGGGTTTTCCACATATTCCTTTCCTCTCTGATTCTGCGTAGAACCTCCTCATTCCTTACCTTATCAGTCCACCTAATTTTCAACATTCGTCTATAGCACCATATCTCAAATGCTCCGATTCTCTTCTGTTCCGGTTTTCTCACAGTCCATGTTTCACTACCATACAATGCTGTACTCCAGACGTACATCCTCAGAAGTTTCTTCCTCAAATTAAGGCCGGTATTTGATATTAGTAGACTTCTCTTGGCCAGAAATGCCTTTTTTGCCATAGTGAGTCTGCTTTTGATGTCCTCCGTCCGTCATTGGTTATTTTACTACCTAGGTAGCAGAATTCCTTAACTTCATTGACTTCGTGACCATCAATCCTGATGTTAAGTTTCTCGCTGTTCTCATTTCTACTACTTCTCATTACCTTCGTCTTTCTCCGATTTACTCTCAAACCATACTGTGTACTCATTAGACTGTTCATTCCGTTCAGCAGATCATTTAATTCTTCTTCACTTTCACTCAGGATTTCAATGTCATCAGCAAATCGTATCATTGATATCCTTTCACCTTGTATTTTAATTCCACTCCTTAACCTTTCTTTTATTTCCATCATTGCTTCCTCGATGTACAGATTGAAGAGTAGGGGCGAAAGGCTACAGCCTTGTCTTACACTCTTCTTAATACGAGCACTTCGTTCTTGATCGTCCACTCTTATTATTCCCTCTTGGTTGTGGTACATATTGTATATGACCCGTCTCTCCCTATAGCTTACCTCTACTTTTGTCAGAATCTCGAAGAGCTTGCACCATTTTCGTTGTCGAACGCTTTTTCCAGGTCGACAAATCCTATGAAAGTGTCTTGATTTTTCTTTAGCCTTGCTTCCATTATTAGCCGTAACGTCAGAATTGCCTGTCTCGTCCCTTTACTTTTCCTAAAGCCAAACTGATCGTCACTTTACGCATTCTCAATTTCTTTTCCGTTCTTCTGTATATTATTCTTGGAAGCAGCTTCGATGCATGAGCTGTTAAGCTGAGTGTGCGATAATTCTCGCATTTGTCATCTCTTGCCGTCTTCAGAATTGTGTGGATGATGCTTTTCCGAAAGTCAGATGGTATATTGCCAGACTCATATATTCTACACGCCAACGTGAATAGTCGTTTTGTTGCCACTTCCCCCAATGATTTTAGAAATTCTGATGGAATGTTATCTATCCCTTCTGCCTTATTTGACCGTAAGTCCTCCAAAGCTCTTTTAAATTCCGATTCTAATACTGGATGCCCTATCTCTTATAAATCGACTCCTGTTTCTTCTTCTATCACATCAGACAAATCTTCACCCTCATAGAGGCTTTCAATGTATTCTTTCCACCTATCTGCTCTCTCCTCTGCATTTAACAGTGGAATTCCCGTTGCACTCTTAATGTTACCACCGTTGCTTTTAATGTCACCAAAGGTTGTTTTGACTTTCCTGTATGCTGAGTCTGTCCTTCCGACAATCATATCTTTTTCGATGTCTTCACATTTTTCCTGCAGCCATTTCGTCTTAGCTTCCCCGCAGTTCCTATTTATTTCATTCCTCAGCGACTTGTATTTCTGTATTCCTGATTTTCCCGGAACATGTTTGTACTTCCTCCTTTCATCAATCAACTGAAGTATTTCTTCTGTTACCCATGGTTTCTTCGCAGCTACCTTCTTTCTAGCTATGTTTTCCTTCCCAACTTCTGTGACGGCCCTTTTTAGAGATGTCCATTCCTCTTCAACTGTACTGCCTACTGCGCTATTCCTCATTGCTGTATCTATAGCGTTAGAGAACTTCAAACGTATCTCGTGATTCCTTAGTACTTCCGTATCCCATTTCTTTGCGTATTGATTCTTTCTGACCACGGGTCTGATCACATAAAAAAATACAACAACTTAAAAAGAAATCTGCAGAGTGACCCAGAAATGTTGCGACAAACTGGGAGGCTGTAGAAGGTGTCTTGAGGAACAAGTCAAGAATACGAACCAATGCCTGGCAACGTCTTATAACGACGCTACAGGGGAGCGAAGTTACAGGCGCCTGCCTGCACTAGGCCACATCTTCGGCAGCAAATGGACTGTAGGCAGAACGTCTCGCAATGTCGTTTGTTATTGAGTGATCGCGAGCGATTGCCAAGATTGCCAGTTAAGAAGATGGAGCTGTGTAGAGAGGCCTAGTCACCTACGAGTGCAATGTTCTGTTGCCTTGGTGGATTATAGTTTCGGACATGAGTTTCCATCTGCAATTTTTTTTCTCTTGTGCACAGAAAAACAGTGGAAAGTTTAGAGGTTTCCAGGAGGGAACTGTCGATGGAAAAGCGTATCCAAAACCATAATTCTTCACCATGGCAACAGAGCATTGCATTGATAGGAGACAAGCACTTTCTGGCAGCTAGCTCCATCTTCTACAATGGCGATCGTGGCAATTAGTCGCAATCACTGAATAACAAGCAACATTGCGAGACTTTCCGCTTACGGTCCGTCAGCGGACACAGTCACGTTTACGGCTGAAGGCGTCGCCTTGTGGCAGCCGGCGGCGCCTGTAACTCTGACGCCCTACAGCGTCGTTGGATGACGTTTCTGGACACCGGTTCGTGTCCTCGATTTGTTCCTCAAGCCACCCTCTACAATCTCTCGAAGATTTTCGCAACGTTTCTGTGACAGCCCATACAAAATTCTGAAATTTACTGATGCGATCGATAATCCTTCGCAAAGTCACAACCCAACATACATCCTTACAACCTACCCTAGAGTTCGGGCAACGCTACAGATAAGTGTCACCATAGCCTGCATTTCATAAACTAACACAGCCGAAAAAAAATATTGTCAGTGATCTTTTCGGTTTCCTCACGTATGACGTCACACGCCACACTATTATGTGACGGGGCAAAGGCAACAACATCCTGTATCAGTAACTTCAGTTGACCCAAATCCTGCACACTTAATTTTAATTACAGATCCTTTAATTGCAACTGCACAAAAAAATTACAACCGATATAGTTTTTTATTTACGTGAAGCACTGCGTTACTTTGTGATCATTCGTTGACACAAGTTTAGCTGATACCTTAAGGGTTATCGGCACTGACAATGATGATGGCAGCAATAATAGACTCAGTGGAACAGGCACTCCAATCTATGAGGGGCATTCAAATGAAACCCGGTCACTAGAATAAAGTAACGGTAAAGATTCCTTTAACTCAAAAATGTAGTTACACACAGTACACACATTAAAAAATAGTCGCCAAAACTGTTGGCACATTTACCCCATTGCGACACTATCCGGTCGATTCCATCCTTGAAGAAGGTAGTAGGCTGGTGTTGGATTCAGGCCTGGACCCAGTCACGCTTCGTCGCCCGTTGCGGACCGATGTCCGCGAGCAGCCTGTTTAAGAGGTCCAAACACATGAAAGTCACACGGTGAAAGATCGGTGGATGTTCCGCGTTTCCCACCGAAACTGCTGCTATGTCGTCTTCACCGCATTGGCCGTGTTTGGGCGGGCATTATCATGCAGGAGGATAACATCATTGGACAACGTGCCTCGGCCTTTCGACTTGATGGCTCGCCTAAGGTTCTGTAAAGTGGCTTGAGAAGGCTGGGCATTGATGGTGGTTCCCCATTACAGGAACTCGACCATCAGTCGGTCTTTGTAGTTAAAAAAGAAGGACATCATGACCTTACCAGAACTGGTGTACACAGCCTTTGATTTCTTTGGAGGCGGTGAAGTAGTATGTTTCCACTGCTCGCTCTGACACTTGCTTTCCGGTTCAAAATGGTGACACCATGTTTCGTCACCCGTGACAATACGCGACAGGAAGCCTGAATGTTCGGTAGTGGACGATAACTTGTGTGACCACCTTCTCTTCGGCGCTATGCAACATCAAACGGTGCGCACGCGTCAGTCTCTCTACCGGTAGATGGCGCCACCGTACCCGCACCTACGATGTGCCACATTACGTGTAAGGCAAAGGTAGACCCACTGCCCAGGTTTCATTTGAATGAACCTCATATGTGTATGGTGTGAACAAAACGACAAACATTTTGCGATCGACGTACTTCTGCAGTCTGGCAACGAAGTACAAATCCCCGTCTCACCATGCAGATGCAGTTGATCCGTACTCCTTTAAATGACCTAATTTTAATTTTATGCAACATTTCTGGGACAACATGTATAAAATTCTGGGTTTTGTTGAAATGTTCGATACAGCTTCTCCAAGCCACGACCAAACTGTATACTTACAACCCAATCTACAGCTCAAACTGCGCTAATTTAAGATGATTTCGCTGGTATGATAGAAGACAAAGTAGTACATTTAGAAGAGATAAGGCACCCAGTATTAGCATCAGGATTTAAAAGAGCCTTGGAAAACTTAATATAAAATATGGCAGAAAGGACAGATAACATTCCATCGGAATTTCTAAGATAACTGGCAGCACAACGGCTATTCACACTGGTGTGATAAAGGTTTGAAACCGGTGACATACCCTCAAACATTCGGAGAAACGTCATTCACACAACTCCAACGATTGCAAGAACCGATAAGGGTAAGAATTATTGTACAATCAGCTTAACAGCTCATGCATCCAAGTTGCTGACAACAATAATATACAGAAGGGTGGAAAAGAACACTGATGATGACGTGATAGATGACCAACAGTTTGGCTTTACGGAAGGTCAAGACACCATAGAGGCAATACTGACGTTGTGTATGATAATGCAAGCAAGACTGAAGAAAAATCAAGACACATTCATAGGATTCGTCGACCTTGAAACTGCGGTTTTTTTTATGGAAGTCATTCCCTCATGTCTTAGCATTATTGTGGCCAAGATAGACACGAAGCCCATGCCTACTACAGTAGTGCAAGTTTATATGCCAACTAGCTTTGCAGATGATGAAGAAATTGATGAAATGTATGATAAGATAAAAGAAATTATTCAGGTGGTCAAGGGAGACGAAAATTTAATAGTCATGGGTGACTGGAATTCGAGAGTAGGAAAAGGGAGAGAAGGAAACGTAGTGGATGAATATGTATTGGGGGAGAGAAATGAAAGAGAAAGCCGTCTGGTACAATTTTGCACAGAGCATAACTTAATTATAGCTAACACTTGGTTCAAGAATCATAAAAGAAGGTTGTATACGTGGAAGAATCCTGGAGATACTAGAAGGTATCAGATAGATTATATAATGGTAAGACAGAGATTTAGGAACTAGGTTTTAAATTGTAAGACATTTCCAGGGGCAGATGTGGACTCTGACCACAATCTATCGTTTATGAACTGTAGATTAAAACTGAAGAAACTGCAAAAAGGTGGGAATTTAAGGAGATCGGACCTGGATAAACTGACTAAACCAGAGGTTGTACAGAGTTTCAGGGAGAGCATAAGGGAACAATTGACAGGAATGGGGGAAAGAAATACAGTAGAAGAAGAATGGGTAGCTTTGAGGGATGAAGTAGTGAAGGCAGCAGAGGATCAAGTAGGTAAAAAGACGAGGGCTAATAGAAATCCTTGGGTAACAGAAGAAATATTGAATTTAATTGATGAAAGGAGAAAATATAAAAACGCAGTAAATGAAGCAGGCAAAAGGGAATACAAACGTCTCAAAAATGAGATCGACTGGAAGTGCAAAATGGCTAAGCAGGGATGGCTAGAGGACAAATGTAAGGATGTAGAGGCTTATCTCACTAGGGGTGGGATAGATATTGTTTACAGGAAAATTAAAGAGACCTTTGGAGAAAAGAGAGCCACTTGTATGAATATCAAGAGCTCAGATGGAAACCCAGTTCTAAGCAAAGAAGGGAAAGCAGAAAGGTGGAAGGAGTATTTAGAGGATCTATACAAGGGCGAGGTACTTGAGGACAATATTATGGAAATGGAAGAGGATGTAGAAGAAGATGAAATGGGAGATACGATACTGCGTGAAGAATTTGACAGAGCACTGACAGACCTGAGTCGAAACAAGGCCCCGGGAGTAGACAACGTTACATTGGAACTACTGACGGCCTTGGGAGAGCCAGTCCTGACAAAACTCTACCATCTGGCGAGCAAGGTGTATGAGACAGGTGAAATACCCTCAGACTTCAAGAAGAATATAATAATTCCAATCCCAAAGAAAGCAGGTGTTGACAGGTGTGAAAATTACCGAACTATCAGTTTAATAAGTCACGGCTGCAAAATACTGACACGTATTCCTTACAGACGAATGGAAAAACTGGTAGAAGTCGACCTCGGCGAAGATCAGTTTGGGTTCCGCAGAAATGTTGGAACACGTGAGGCAATACTGACTCTACGACTTTTCTTACAAAATAGATTAAGGAAAGGCAAACCTACATTTCTAGCATTTGTAGACTTAGAGAAAGCTTTTAACAATGTTGACTGGAATACTCTCTTTCAAATTCTGAAGGTGGCAGGGGTAAAATACAGGGAGCGAAAGGCTAGTTACAATTTGCACAGAAACCAGATGGCAGTTATAAGGGTCGAGGGGCATGAAAGGGAAGCAGCGGTTGGGAAGGGAGTGAGACAGGGTTGTAGCCTGTCCCCGATGTTATTCAATCTGTATATTGAGGAAGCAGTGAAGGAAATAAAAGAAAAATTCGTAGTAGGTATTAAAATCCATGGAGAAGAAATAAAATCTTTGAGGTTCGCCGATGACATTGTAATTCTGTCAGAGACAGCAAAGGACTTGGAAGAGCAACTAAACGGAATGGACAGTGTCATAAACGGAGGGTATAAGATGAACATCAACAAAAGCAAAACGAGGATAATGGAATGTAGTCGAATTAAGTCGGGTGATGCTGAGGGAATTAGATTAGGAAATGAGACACTTAAAGTAGTAAAGGAGTTTTGCTATTTGGGGAGCAAAATAACTGATGATGGTCGACGTAGAGAGGATATAAAATGTAGACTGGCAATGGCAAGGAAAGCGTTTCTGAAGAAGAGAAATTTGTTAACATCGAGTGTAGATTTAAGTGTCAGGAAGTCGTTTGTGAAAGTATTTGTATGGAGCGTAGCCATGAATGGAAGTGAAACATGGACGATAACTAGTTTGGACAAGAAGAGAATGGAAGATTTCGAAATGTGGTGCTACAGAAGAATGCTGAAGATTAGATGGGTAGATCACATAACTAATGAGGAGGTATTGAATAGAATTGGGGAGAATAGGAGTTTGTGGCACAACTTGACAAGAAGGAGGGACCGGTTGGTAGGACATGTTCTGAGGCATCAAGGGATCACAAATTTAGCATTGGAGGGCAGAGTGGAGGGTAAAAATCGTAGAGGGAGACCAAGAGATGAATACACTAAGCAGATTCAGAAGGATGTAGGTTGCAGTAAGTACTAGGAGATGAAGAAGCTTGCACAGGATAGAGTAGCATGGAGAGCTGCATCAAACCAGTCTCAGGACAACAACAACAACAAGACATGTATTATTTCACCCTTACTATACATTCTAGCAAAAGCAATGTAGGAAATAAAAAAGAAGATCCGAGAGTGGGATTAAAATTCAAGGTGAAAGAATATCAATGATAAGATTCGGTGATGACATTGCTATCCTCAACTAAGGTTAAGCAGCTCTGTTGAATTGAGTTAACAGTCCAATGAATACATAATATGGTTCGAGAATAAATCGAAGAAAGACGAAAGTAATGAGAAGTCGCAGAAATTCGAACAGCGAGAGACATAACAACAAAATTGTGGATCACGAAGCAGACGAAGTTAAGGTATTGTGCTACTTAGGCCTCAAAAGAACTCGTGATACGCGGATCATAGACAGGTAAGCCTGTTTATATCAACTATAGGCCTTAATTTAAGGAGGAAATTTGAGAGACAGTACGTTTGCAGCATAGCATTGTATGGTAGTGAAACCTGGACTGTGGGAAAACTGGAATGGAAAAGACTCAAAGCATTTGAGATGTGGTGCTATAGAAGAACGTTGTAATTAGGTGCTTACCGGTTCACCTAAGTTTGAACGTTCTTCTGTAGCACAGGATTGAAGATTTTCTCTGCACAACCGGCGAGGAAAGGAATGTATGTGAAACACTGATAAGAAGGATGACAGGACTTCTATTAAGATATCGGGAAATAACTTCGATGGTACTAGAGAGCGAGCTGTAGAGGGTAAAAGCGGTGGAGGAAGATAGAGATTGGTATTTATATCCAGCAAATAATTGAGGACGTAGGTTGTAAGTGCTACTATAAGATGTAAAGATTGGCATTGGAGAGGAATTCGTGACGGGCTGCATAAAACCAGACAGAAGACTGACGTCTCAAAACGAATCGATAATGATATCAGCAATAATAGATAGAACGGAACAGAGTAATATCCTTAGGTATGGTGTGAACAGAAAATTGAGTGATTGAGGTAGCTCTGTGTTTGAACACACTTGATTCCCATTTGGTAGCCGAGTATAAAAACCTGTACTATCTTGCAGATAAAGCTGATCAGTCATTCCTTCAGATGACCTAAGACAAATTCTGGGAAGATTCTTTAAAAAGTACTTGGTCGATTTCATTCCCAGTCCTTGCTTAACCCGAGGTTGTGGTGGTGGTAAGTTTGGTAAGTTCCTATGGAACCAGACTGCTGAGGCCATCGATCCCTAGGCTTACATACTACTTAATCTAACTTAAACTAACTTAAGCTAAGGACAACACAAACACTCTTGTCCGAGGGAGAGCCCGAGCCTCCGACAGGGTGAGCCTCGCAAACCGTAGCAAGGCAACTGAGACCAGACGGCTACCCCGCGGCCCCGAGGTTGTGTGTCATCTCTAATGCTTTCTGCATAGACGGAACGTTAAACCCTACTACCTTCCTATGACACTAACAGCAAAAATGCATAAATTTTAGATATGATTTGCAACACATGAAGAGTGGTTTAGTCACTATTCTGCTCCTGCACCATTGATGAATATTCTAACGATAAGTCTCCTGAAATACCTAGATGTATACTTAATATCTTTCTCGCCCTTTCTGTGACTTTTTCTACTGCTTGTGTTATATCTGAATTTGAGGTATTTTTGTCCGAAAAAATCTGTATAACTGAGTTTAGGGTCAAAATATCAAAAAGAAAAAGAAAAAGAAAAGAAAAAGTAATGGAAGTACTGGAAGTCTGATGCATTGGGAATGATTTTTTTAAATAATTACAATAAATAGTGGAACCTGATAGAAGACAAAAAGATGAATGCTATAACTGCAGTATCCGGCCACTACAACGGCCAAATATCATCACGGAAATGCACAGCTGGCGTGTGTTCTTACCGCTAGGCGTCCTCTGCAGAATCCAAACGAGAGACACGCGACAATCCCAACACTTGTCGTACACACCACACTGTGTACACGGCGGACTACAACAGCAGCTTTTCCTGATGTGTACACGCGAGAGGACAACAGCAACATAAACATTCTCTGTGTACCTGCGAGATTCCAACGGGCTCCACGAGAAGCACCACCATCGCACGGCAGCAACGCGCGCAGCCGACCGCGATGCTACAAATTGCGGCACTAAATTTCGTCCGCTCGCCATGTCACACGCGCCGCATCTCACGTGACAGGCACAAACATCCGTCTGCTGGAATACTTAAAGCGCCGCAAAGCCGCCAGCGAGAACCTTCACAACACCAACTCCCATATCTTTCATCCCACTGTGCTGGCGTCCCCCAGGGCTCTGTTCCCTCCCCTCTCCTTTATCTCTTGTATACGACTGATATGCCCAAGCCACCCCCACCTGTCCACCTTCTCCAGTATGCTGATGGCACCGCATTTCTGGCTCTCTATCCTACCCTTAAATGGTCCCAACGCACCCTCCAAACCCACCTTAACCTGTTCACCACTTGGTGTAACCAGTGGTTCCTCCGTCTCAACCCCTCCAAAACGCAGGCAATCATAATAGGCTGCACCACACGTTCCTGCCGTCTCCATGATTTCTACCTCACCCTTTATGGTTGTCCCATCCAGCTCAACCATACCCTGAGATACCTTGGCCTCACCCTTGACCGTCACCTCACCTGGACCCGTGACCTCCAGACCATCCAGCAGAAAGCCCATTACTGCCTCCGCCTCCTGAAACTCCTGTCTGGCCGGACATGGGGATTTCATCCTTCCACCATCCCCCACACCTACAAATCCCTCATCTGTCCTATCCTCTGTTATGCCAGCGTTGTCTGGATCTCCACACCAACCAGCTTTTACAAGGCCCTCCAAATCCTTGAATGCCATGTGCTCCTTCCGTATCCACCTTCTTTCCCCCACACGGCTCCTGTATGAACTCGTCCTCTTCCCCCACTTCCTCCTGTTCCTCCAACATGCGGGAGGCCGGGTGGACGTACCGCCGAATTGCTCAACACGTGGGGCGTGAGGTCTCCACAGTACATCGATGTTGTCGCCAGTGGTCGGCGGAACGTGCACGTGCCCGTCGACCTGGGACCGGACCGCAGCGACGCACGGATGCACGCCAAGACCGTAGGATCCTACGCAGTGCCGTAGGGGACCGCACCGCCACTTCCCAGCAAATTAGGGACACTGTTGCTCCTGTGGTATCGGCGAGGACCATTCGCAACCGTCTCCATGAAACTGGGCTACGGTCCCGCACACCGTTAGGCCGTCTTCCTCTCACGCCCCAACATCGTGCAGCCCGCCTCCAGTGGTGTCGCGACAGGCGTGAATGGAGGGACGAATGGAGACGTGTCGTCTTCAGCGATGAGAGTCGCTTCTGCCTTGGTGCCAATGATGGTCGTATGCGTGTTTGGCGCCGTGCAGGTGAGCGCCACAATCAGGACTGCATACGACCGAGGCACACAGGGCCAACACCCGGCATCACGGTGTGGGGAGCGATCTCCTACACTGGCCGTATACCACTGGTGATGGTCGAGGGGACACTGAATAGTGCACGGTACATCCAAACCGTCATCGAACCCATCGTTCTACCATTCCTAGACCGGCAAGGGAACTTGCTGTTCCAACAGAACAATGCACGTCCGCATGTATCCCGTGCCACCCAACGTGCTCTAGAAGGTGTAAGTCAACTACCCTGGCCAGCAAGATCTCCGGATCGGTCCCCCATTGAACATGTTTGGGACTGGATGAAGCGTCGTCTCACGCGGTCTGCACGTCCAGCACGAACGCTGGTCCAACTGAGGCGCCAGGTGGAAATGGCATGGCAAGCCTTTCCACAGGACTACATCCAGCATCTCTACGATCGTCTCCATGGGAGAATAGCAGCCTGCATTGCTGCGAAAGGTGGATATACACTGTACTAGTGCCGACATTGTGCATGCTCTGTTGCCTGTGTCTATGTGCCTGTGGTTCTGTCAGTGTGATCATGTGATGTATCTGACCCCAGGAATGTGTCAATAAAGTTTCCCCTTCCTGGGACAATGAATTCACGGTGTTCTTATTTCAATTTCCAGGAGTGTACTTCATCAGGGCATTTTCCAGCACATCCCCCTCCCAGATGATCAACTTCGCCTTGACATATACCCTTCCTTCCAACTATAACCTGGCCTTGTTCCCCCCTCCCCAGGGCCCCCTTTTTCCTCTCCCCTCCTTCTCCCAGAGCGGATTTTTCTCTCCCCCCCCCCCCTGAGACCCTACTCACCATCCTTGCCTCTTTCCCTCCCACATCCCTCACTACCTGACCCTCTTTGGCGCGCCCTCTGCCCATCTCCCCGCCCTCTCTTCCCCTCCCTCCCTTCTTCCCTTCTCCCTCATCTCCTTGCGCCTGGCAGATCCTCCATTTTGATCATCGTCAGTGTGCCATGTCAGTGTTGTGTTTAGTGCTGTTTCTCCTGTGGATCGAGAGGTGTGATTTTAATTGTGTGCTGGCCTTGTAATTAGTGTTACTGTCAGTGTTTGTTATATGCTATGCCATCTGTCGATACTTTTATGCCCCGGTCATACTACTCCTTGTGTTCTTTCAATTGTCCCAGTGTGTGGTTTTTTTGTGTGTGCTACTTTTTTACAGTTTTTATCTCCATTTAGGGGTAGCGTCTTTGATTCATAATCAAAACGTCTTCGGTACCGGGTTCGATCCCCGCAACTGCCTAAATTTTGATAAATAATCAGCATTGGCGGCCGAAGACTTCCGGCATAAGAATTCAGCCTCATTCTGCCAACGGTCTTGTCAAAGAGGGCGGAGGAGCGAATAGAGGTTCAGGGCACTCTCTTGTCCTAGGGGTGGGAAATTGGCCCTAAAGGCGGAAAAATCAGCAATTATCAACGACATGAGGATGCAGAAGGGAATGGAAACCACTGCATTAAAGACACGTAACGTGTATCCACAGGACATGTGGCCTGTAATTGAAGAAGTGTCATGATGATCTCTCCATTGACAAAAGATTCCGGAATAGTCCCCCATTCGGATCTCCGGGAGGGGACTGCCAAGGGGGAGGTTACCATGAGAAAAAGATTGAATAATCAACGAAAGGATAACGTTCTACGAGTCGGGGCGTGGAATGTCAGAAGCTTCAACGTGGTAGGGAAACTAGAAAATCTGAAAAGGGAAATTCAAAGGCTCAATCTAGATATAGTAGGGGTCAGTGAAGTGAAGTTGAAGGAAGACAAGGATTTCTGGTCAGATGAGTATCGGGTAATATCAACAGCAGCAGAAAACGGTATAACAGGTGCAGGATTCGTTATGAATAGGAAGGTAGGGCAGAGGGTGTGTTACTGTGAACAGTTCAGTGACTGGGTTGTTCTAATCAGAATCGACAGCAGACCAACACCGACAACGATAGTTCAGGTATACATGCCGACGTCGCAAGCTGAAGATGAACAGATAGAGAAAGTGTATGAGGATATTGGAAGGGTAATGCAGTATGTAAAGGGGGACGAAAATCTAATAGTCACGGGCGACTGGAATGCAGTGTAGGGGAAGGAGTAGAAGAAAGGGTTACAGGAGAATATGGGCTTGGGACAAGGAATGAAAGAGGAGAAAGACAAATTGAGTTCTGTAACAAGTTTCACCTAGTAATAGCGAATACCCTATTCAAGAATCACAAGAAGAGGAGGTATACTTGGAAAAGGCCGGGAGATACGGGAAGATTTCAATTAGATTACATCATGGTCAGACAGAGATTCCGAAATCAAATAACGGATTGTAAGGCGTACCCAGGAGCAGATGTAGACTCAGATCACAATATAGTAGTGGTGAAGAGTAGGCTAAAGTTCAAGACATTAGTCAGGAAGAATGAATACGCAAAGAAGTGGGATACGGAAGTACTAAGGAATGACGAGATAAGTTTGAAGTTCTCTAACGCTATAGATACAGCAATAAGGAATAGCGCAGTAGGCAGTACAGTTGAAGAGGAATGGACATCTCTAAAAAGGGCCGTCACAGAAGTTGGGAAGGAAAACATAGCTAGAAAGAAGGTAGCTGCGAAGAAACCATGGGTAACAGAAGAAATACTTCAGTTGATTGATGAAAGGAGGAAGTACAAACATGTTCCGGGAAAATCAGGAATACAGAAATACAAGTCGCTGAGGAATGAAATAGATAGGAAGTGCAGGGAAGCTAAGACGAAATGGCTGCAGGAAAAATGTGAAGACATCGAAAAAGATATGATTGTCGGAAGGACAGACTCAGCATACAGGAAAGTCAAAACAACCTTTGGTGACATTAAAAGCAACGGTGGTAACATTAAGAGTGCCACGGGAATTCCACTGTTAAATGCAGAGGAGAGAGCAGACAGGTGGAAAGAATACATTGAAAGCCTCTATGAGGGTGAACATTTGTCTGATGTGATAAAGAGATAGGGGATCCAGTATTTGAATCGGAATTTAAAAGAGCTTTGGAGGACTTACGGTAAAATAAGGCAGAAGGGATAGATAACATTCCTTCAGAATTTCTAAAATCATTGGGGGAAGTGGCAACAAAACGTCTATTCACGTTGGTGTGTAGAATATATGAGTCTGGCGATATACCATCTGACTTTCGGAAAAGCATAATCCACACAATTCCGAAGACGGCAAGAGCTGACAAGTGCGAGAATTATCGCACAATCAGCTTAACAGCTCATGCATCGAAGCTGCTTTCGAGAATAATATACGGAAGAATGGAAAAGAAAATTGAGAGTGCGCTAGGTGACGATCAGTTTGGCTTTAGGAAAAGTAAAAGGGCAAGACAGGCAATTCTGACGTTACAGCTAATAATGGAAGCAAGGCTAAAGAAAAATCAAGACACTTTCATAGGATTTGTCGACCTGGAAAAAGCGTTCGACAATATAAAATGGTGCAAGCTGTTCGAGATTCTGAAAAAAGTAGGGGTAAGCTATAGGGAGAGACGGGTCATATACAATATGTACAACAACCAAGAGGGAATAATAAGAGTGGACGATCAAGAACAAAGTGCTCGTATTAAGAAGGCTGTAAGACAAGGCTGTAGCCTTTCGCCCCTACTCTTCAATCTGTACCTCGAGGAAGCAATGATGGATATAAAAGAGAGGTTCAGGAGTGGAATTAAAATGCAAGGTGATTGGATACGATTCGCTGATGACATTGCTGAGTGAAAGTGAAGAAGAATTAAATGATCTGCTGAACGGAATGGTCTAATGAGTACACAGTATGGTTTGAGAGTAAATCGGAGAAAGACGAAGGAAATGAGAAGTAGTAGAAATGAGAACAGCAAGAAACTTAACATCAGGATTGATGATCACGAAGTCAAGGAAGTTAAGGAATTCTGCTACCTAGGCAGTAAAATAACCAATGACGGACGGAGCAAGGAGGACATCAAAAGCAGACTCGCTATGGCAAAAAAGGCATTTCGGGCCAAGAGAAGTCTACTAATATCAAATACCGGCCTTAATTTGAGGAAGAAATTTCTGAGGATGTACGTCTGGAGTACAGCATTGTATGGTAGTGAAACATGGACTGTGGGAAAACCGGAACAGAAGAGAATCGAAGCATTTGAGATGTGGTGCTATAGACGAATGTTGAAAATTAGGTGGACTGATAAGGTAAGGAATGAGGAGGTTCTACGCAGAATCGGAGAGGAAAGGAATATGTGGAAAACACTGATAAGGAGAAGGGACAGGATGATAGGACATCTGCTAAGACATGAGGGAATCACTTCCATGGTACTAGAGGGAGCTGTAGAGGGCAAAAACTGTAGAGGAAGACGAGATTGGAATACGTCAAGCAAATAATTGAGGACGTAGGTTGCAAGTGTTACTCTGAGATGAAGAGGTTAGCACAGGAAAGGAATTCATGGCGGGCCGCATCAAACCAGTCAGTAGACTGGTGACCAAAAAAAAAAAAAAAATAAATAAATCCCCATTTTACAGTCGCCCCTTTTTTGTCTATTGTCTTCCATGTTGTTCCCCCTTTTTTATATCTATGTTCACCATGTTTTCTCCTTTGTTGTTTTTAAATTTCTTCTATTGTTTGTTCAATGTCTTTCGGCTGAAGAGCAGTGCATATGCAGCTGCCAGCGCGCCCCGATCGGGGATTGAAATACAATAAAGGAAAATAAAAGAAAAAACGCCAGCGAGGCGAGTTGAGCGCATAATGCGTTAACAGCATGATGTGTTTATGTGCGCGGCCGAGGCAGCTACCTCAATCGCCACCGAGCGAGGTGGCGCAGTGGTTAGCACACTGGACTCGCATTCGGGAGGACGACGGTTCAATCCCGTCTCCGGCCATCCTGATTTAGGTTTTCCGTGATTTCCCTAAATCGTTTCAGGCAAATGCCGGGATGGTTCCTTTGAAAGGGCACGGCCGATTTCCTTCCCAATCCTTCCCTAACCCGAGCTTGCGCTCCGTCTCTAATGACCTCGTTGTCGACGGGACGTTAAACACTAACTACCACCACCACCTCAATCGCTCTTGAGGCGGCCAAACGCTGGCAGGCAGGGTTTGCTCCTCCATCGGTCGCTCCGTAGACGACGAACCTGGACTCAGAAATGGATTGCGCGAGACCTCCTCGTTCGGATCAACTGACGGACTGTTGCGCGAAAGAGTCTGTGGACCAGGGTGCAGTCCAAAGCAGCTGCAAGCCGGCTTTGCGCCCCGCAGACGAACACACAGCTTTCTTTAGCTGCAAGTAAGGGTGACTTCATCAAACCACCGCGGAAAAGGTTTGCAAAGGACAGTCAGTTCCACCGCTTCCGCCCGTAGAGACGTAGAAAAACTAGCAGTACAACTGCTCCTGCGCAAGATACGCCTGCTGGAGTAGCAGCATCATCACAACAGGAACTGAAGCGGACGCTGCCACCTATCATCCCCAGGTATCCTGACACGTATTAGATGTTTCACGAATGGCTGAAGAACGATTGAGCCTCGCGGAGTACCTGCGCGGTCTAGGGACGTCTTGTCACGGTTGGCGCGGCTCCCCCCTCTGGCATGGGTGTGTGTGTTACCCTTAGCATAAGTTCGTTTAAGTTAGGTTAAGTAGTGTGTAAGCTTAGGGACTGATGACCACAGCAGTTTGGTCCCATAAGATTTTACCAGAAATTTACAAGAACGATTGCAAGATGTCTTTTACGGTGAAGCGCTGCTGTGGGGACGCTTTTTGTAAATATGACCACATTACAGTCATGAACATGGTGGGGGAGCAGAATATTCCCTAATACACTTTCCCCACTGTCAAGCCGAAGGCGATCAAAGCCGTGGAATTCCGCCGAAGATGATGGAAGACGAGCTTAAGGAAGAACTCAAATCTATTCACTTTGCAGTTGTCCGAGTGAAGTATCCAAGTACTCAGTGCCGAATGAAATAGTAACAGGGCAGAGCATCGTACATTCTTCTAGGTGGACAGATTTTACTCGCTCACCGTTACTGTTGAGAAACTCCGCGCCAAGTGCAGTCCACCTCCAAATTTTAATTCTCAGAAAAATGGTTGAAATGGGTCTGAGCACTATGGGACTTAACATCTGAGGTCATCAGTCCCCTAGAACTTAGAACTACTTAAACCTAACCTAAGGACATCACACACATCCATGCCCGAGACAGGATTCGAACCTGCGACTATAGCGGTCACGCGGTTCCAGGATGAAGCGCCTAGAACCGCTCGGCCACACCGGCCGGCCTTTAATTCTCAAGAACAGTGACATGTCGCCAGGCACTTTACTAAGCCTTCACGGTTTGTCAGATTTGGGGGCAATCACAAAAGCAGACGATGTGAGCATCAGCGGAGCAAACCTGCTGCGTATGCTCAAAATGGGCAAATTCTCCTCGAAAGCTACAGAGGCTGTGTTCATCAGAAAAAAATGCAAGCCACCGTAGGCGAGGCCTCCCGCCCCTTTCCAACAAACCTGCGCCCTCCAGATGCTCAGCGACGACTCTTCGTCGTCCGGAATGCTCTTCGCAAGTACCTACTGCTCCTCCTTCGTGACACCCTGAGGACCAACGCATGCAGACACGACGACGTGGGTTTACCGTGCTCTGTATTTGCCGGCGGCAGCTCATGCGGTGCCCCAGCAGCAACACACCTGCCAATGCGGCACCACCCTCGCCCGGCACTGGAACCTTTGAAGCATCAGACACCTCGCCCTGCTCCTCCCACTCTGCCTAAGGTAGCTAGCGTCACGGCCCTACTCCACGCAGTGGCAGAAACGCTTACCATTGCTAACGAGATGATACGCATTTATATGGTCGGTGAAACAAGCCGAGACTGCGCGAACGCTTCTAATAACACATCTTGCTGCACTGATTGGTTGGCGGCTTGAGGCCGGTACATATCTAGACTTCGATTCGCCATTATTAGTAACCATTCACAGTTTACAGTGAACTACCTGGCTCGAATCCCCGGGAGAGGGCTACCAAGGGGCAAGTAACCGCGAGAAAAAGATTGAATAACCAGCTGAAGGATAACGTTCGACGAGTGGGGGAGTGGAATGTCAGAAGTTTGGACGTGGTGGGGGAGCTCCTCGAAAATCTGAAAAGGGAAATGCTAAGGCTCAATCTAGATATAGTGGGGTCAATGAAGTGAAATAGAAAGAAGACAAAGATTTCTGGCCAGATGAGTACACTCTAATATCAACAGCAGAAAAATATTGTATCCCGGAAGTAGCATTGCTTACGAATAGGAAGGTAGGTGAGAGAGCGGTAAATATGAACAGATGAGTGACAGGGTTGTTCTTACCAGAAACAACAATTGTTCAGTCATACATGTTGGCGTCACAAGCAGAATATGAAGAGGTAGGGAAAGTTTATGAAGGTACTGAATAGTAATTTAGTATGAAAAAGAGAGATGAAAATCTAATAGTGATGGGGGATTGGAATGTGGCTGTTGAGGAAGAAATAGAAGAAAAGGTTACGGGACAGCGTGACGTTGGCACTAGGTGTGAGAGGAGAATGCCTGAGTTCTGGAATCAATTTCAGCTTGCAGCAGCGAATACTCTATTCAAGAAATCACAAAAGAAGGACGCATACTTGGAAACGTCCGGGACAGATACGGCAAGTTCCAGTTACAATCACATCATTATCGGGCAGAGATTTTGAATCCAGATGCCGGATTGTGAGGCGTACCCAGCGGCAGATAACAGACTCACAATTCAGTAATGGTGGATAGAGGCTGAAGAATAAGAGCCTAGTAGGAAGAATCAGTGCATATAGAAGTGGGATACGGAAGTAGTAAGGAGTGAAAAGATACACTTGGAGTTCTCTCAGGTAATAGATACTGCAATAATCAATAGCACAGTGATTGTGAGGCGTACCCAGCGGCAGATAACAGACTCACAATTCAGTAATGGTGGTGGATAGAGGCTGAAGAATAAGAGCCTAGTAGGAAGAATCAGTGCATATAGAAGTGGGATACGGAAGTAGTAAGGAGTGAAAAGATACACTTGGAGTTCTCTCAGGTAATAGATACTGCAATAATCAATAGCACAGTAGGCAGTTAAGCTGAAGAGGACATCTCTAAAAACGGCAGTCAGACAAGTTGAGAAGGAAAACATAGGTACAAGGAAGGTGAATACGAAGAGACCGTGGATAACAGGAGAAATACTCAGTCGATCGACGGAAGTACAAAAATGTTCAGGGAAATTGAGGAGTTCAGAAATACAATCCACTTAGAAATGAAATAAAGTGGAAGCGCAGGGAAGCTAAGGCAAAATGGCTACAGCAAAATGGGAAGAACCCGAAAAAGAAACGATTGTCGGAAGTACTGACCAAGCAAATAGAAAAGTCAAAACAATCTTCGGTGAAACGAAAAGCAAGGACTGGTGGCCACATGTCCGTGCTGTAGGGAGGATGCAGCAACACTTCCAATCCGTATTATCCCTGTTTTTTGGGCGACAACATCGCCGATATGCGGAAGAGCATTGTCGTGGAAAAGGGAGTGGCCCAGCCTCGAGCGACTGAGGTCCGGTTATGCGAATTTTTCCGCACAAGGTTTGCATGACGTTGCGATGATACGCTGCAGTGACATTTGTTCCACATGGGACTCTGTCATGATTGTTCCTTGCTGATAATAAGCAAAAATTATCATTTGCCTGAGCTCTAACTGAGCATGTCGTAAACATTTTAGACGTGCAGAACCGGAAGCTCTCCACTCACTGGACAGTGACTTCAACTTCGGTGCAAAGTCTCCAATCCACGTTTCATCAATATGGACAATTCGACACAAGAATCCTTGACCTTCACAGTCGAACTGTTGTTTGGGCAAGGCTGCAATGCCTAGTAGTTTGTGGTTTTCTTCAGCAGGCAAACAGCGCGGGGATCATCTCGCAGAAATTTTGCTCTTCTTCAAATTGTTGGTCAGAATACAGAATACTCATGTTGGAGGAATTCCCGTGGCTCCAGAGAGTTCCTCAAAAGTCGCACTGCGATCTTCTTCAAGAGCATCTGTCACGAGTTTCACACTTCGTTCGTCTGTTGACGTTGCCTTCCGAGTCTTGTATTATCGTCTATGCTCATACGACCAACACGAAAACGATTAATCCAATATGAAACTGTACTACGGTCCACTACGATTCACTTAATACACTGTGGATTTTTGTTGGGTTTTTGCCGCGTAAAGCTTCCATCTTGATGTACGACCTGTGGCGTTCAACAGACATAGTACCCCACATCCTTTCATGATCCGTTTCTACCTCTGGCAAATTTTGTTTTAGAGTACACAGCGAGAAAAAAAAAGCTGCCAACCACATCTGATCTAATTTTCAGTGTTGTTGCATCAAGCAATCCACTTTAATATATCCCTCGTACAATAGGTTTCGTTTATCACGAGTGACAGTCGTCTTTGCTGGTTTCTAGTAATGTACATTTCCGTAATCATAGAATAGAAACTCGACCATGAATTTTCTTAGCTCGAGGCCTATGCTGGCCAGATAGTACCTTAAAGGTTGTCTTACTGTATTCTTCTTTTGCGCTCCAGCGTCAGCATGAAATATAATATATATATACATATACTCCTAGTGGGTACTAATTAAACTGTCATCAGCCTGACGCATTTGTCATATATTTTGTGTTGGTTATAATGAGACTTGTTACTTTGTGTTTCAATTTAGGAATTTTCGGACATCTCTTAACTGCCCTCCAGCCAAAGGGGTCATTGTCTTTTTCTGTACTGTTGTTGTTGTTGTTGTGGTCTTCAGTCCAGAAACTGGTTTGATGCACCTCCCCATGCTACTCTATCCTGCACAAGCTTCTTCATCTCCCAATACCTACTGCAACCTACATCCTTCTGAATCTGCTTAGTGTATTCATCTCTTGGTCCCCCTCTACGATTTTTACCCTCCACTCTGCCCTCCAGTACTAAATTGGTGATCCCTTGATGCCTCAGAACATGTCCTACCAACCGATCCCTTCTTCTAGTCAAGGTGTGCCACAAGTTTCTCTTCTCCCAATTCTATTCAATGCCTCCTCATTAGTTTTGTGAACTACCCATCTAATCTTCAGCATTCTTCTGCAGCACCACATTTCGAAAACTTCTATTCTTTTCCTGTCCAAACTATTTATCGTCCACGTTTATCTTCCATACATGGCACACTCCATACAAATGTTTGCAGAAACGACTTCCTGACACTTAAATCTATACTCGATGTTAACAAATTTCTCTTCTTCAGAAACGCTTTACTTGCCGTTGCCACTCTACATTTTATATCCTCTCTACTTCAACCATCATCGGTTATTTTGCTCCCCAAATAGCAAAACTCGTTTACTACTTTAAGCGTCTCATTTCCTAATCTAATACCCTCAGCATCACCCGAATTAATTCGACTACATTCCATTATCCTCGTTTTGCTTTTGTTGATGTTCGTGTTATATCCTCCTTTCAAGACACTGTCCATTTCATTCAGCTGCTCTTCCAGGTCCTTTGCTGTCTCTGACAGAATTACAATGTCATCGGTGAACCTCAAAGTTTTTATTTCTTCTCCATGGATTTTAGTTCCTACACTGAATTTTTCTTTTGTTTCCTTTACTGTTTGTTCAATATACAGATTGAATAACATCAGGGATAGGCTACAACCCTGCCTCACTCTCTTCCCCGCCACTGCTTCCCTTTCATGCCCCTTGACTCTTATAACTGCCATATGGTTTCTGTACAAATTGTAAATAGCCTTTCGCTCCCTATATTTTCTGTACTATCTATGGTAATTATTGTTGTTTGGGTTTATATTTGATCATTGTTTCTATATTTGGACAGACTTTATTTATTGTAGTGTGGGTCCATTATTTAAATTTTGCTGTTTCAGACAACTTAGTAAAAAGTTTGGTGAAATGCGGATGCACGATAAAGTTAAACTGAGATTAATTTGGGCTCCGATTCCTTTTTTTATTGTATACAAAATTTGTGGTCTCAAGTTGAAAGTTGGACAGATATAGGTGGACTGGATATTTATTTGTGGATAGTTTCAGAATGAGTGGAAATTACATGTTACGTGAGCCAGGCAGTCGCAGTCACATCTGTCGACTAGTCGATTTGTGGCAGTGACAAGTACCTTTGAACTTGTGTAGCTTTGGCTCAGTTGTATAGCGGAGAGTAGTAGAGTAAGCTTGCAGAACCGTAACCTAGTGGATATTCGACAAGGATTTTACTGAAGAAAATTGTTAGGCATTATTAATCTGATGGAAGGACTTACAGACGCAGCTTTTATGGAAGACAGAGAATGGATTTGCATTACGGATATGTTTCTAAGGTGATAACTTTTACTGGTGCGTACTGATAATGTTAGCGATTCTTACAACAGAACAGGCCTCCTCCCCTCCTCAGTTTAGGTCATTTCAGTTTAATTCGTTTCAATTTGCATAATCATAAAAGCATTGCCTTGTAAGACTTTTGTAAAGAAAGTAAAGTTGGTTTTCTGTGAGTTTCTTTCCTTGTAAAATAAGAGTTCAAAATGCAGCTTTCCCATTTATGATAAAATTTTTCTCCCATTAGTATAGTTTTACTTTAGCATATTTTAGCTGGCGTAGTTTCCTCATGCTGTGCTGTTGCTGCTGATTGTGCTGTAATTTTTCAGATAAGATTCTTTTCATATTTTATTGCGCCTTTCGTTTCTCATCTCACGTTTCCATTGCGCAAACTCTAAGCATTTTCTTTGTAATTAAGAGGCAGTGTGTCTTTCATAGTGTTGTTACATAATTTCAGTGTTCCAATTTTTTTGGTCACTGAGCAGTTTGATTACTTGTAGCGGTTTTTGAGTAATGGTTTTGATTTAATATCCTGCACAGCGAACGCCAATTAGTTTTGTCTTTATGTAAAAGTGTGCTCTTCGAACACTGTATGCAGTAGCAATTTCTGTTCAACTTTTTTGTAACAGAGGACAGTACATTCAATATTGAGTAAAAAGCACGCAATTACTTTAATGCTCTTGAACGAACGATAGAACGAACGAACAATTGAGTCAGAGCAGATAACTTTCAAAGTTTGTGGACGTCTGGAAAGAATTCCCCTTTTTTCTGAAATGGTTAATAATTATATTGGTAACCTTAGACTGAATTTTCTTCGGTACCAGCACCTTATCGCCCCAAACCCAGCTCCCTGCTGTCACATGAAGTCTTCGATTAGCAATTTATCAGTAATCCAGAAAAGTGTACCACATGACATAGATGATATGTTGGTTGAAAGTTATTAATTTTATTCGCTTGTCAGTCTACACAAGCGAGAAAATCCTTGTTACAGTTAAATGCTTACAGCCAGATAACCGCACAATAGTGAAAATTGGTTCTGATTTTTTTTTATTTCTATCAGATTACAGACAAGCTGTTACACGCAGTTATTCACCTGTACTTTGAAAACTATAATTCAATGTGCAAATTATTACTGCTTAGTCTTCAGTAACATTTTTTTGCTGTCTCTGTTAACTGTTAAATCATAATATTTCACTGCCTTACAAAAAAAGAAAAGTAAAGCACCAAGAGGACTTGTTCGTATGTCAGTGTAACTTCGCACACGTACACACAATCGGATAATACACAAATGATTAGAGCTACAATTTTGTGACTGGCCGAACTGCCACCAGAGTCCATTAGAGTTGTTCGTGTTTAGTGTTGTTAACAAGCGGCGTGAACAGTGTCAGATGCTGAGTGATCCATGTGGACACTTGTTTGTAGCAGGGTAGCCAGTACCTGAGAGTCCTTGAAAGAGGCTTCATTGTCGGTCTCCATTTGGCCGTTGGATCTAATCGTGCAATATCTAGATTTGAAGGGCATTCAGATGTGACAGTGGCCCGATATTGGACTGAAAGGGAACGTGACAGCAGGCATACTCCAGTCGAACACGTCTGGCCACAAGGGAAGATCGCTGTATTGTACGTCACACACAACATCGTAACACCTTAATATCTGTACTGCCATCCGGGAACTAGTAATGAATTCCCTGAAAAATTATACGTCATCCCACACCACTGGCGGAGACTCAGCAGTCGGACTACGGAATCACCATTCCATGCGAAACAACGCACACATCAACACAAACGGGAAAAAGCAGGATGGCGCTGGTACGCACATGGCACCTGTGCAGGTGAAGTTTCTCCGTGATGTCGAAGGCTTCCGTGGCCACCAATTTACCCATATCTGTCGCCCATAAACTTATGTGGGACCAGCTTGGACCTCCGTATCTATGCCAGTACCCAGGACACCAACGATCATTTACCAACAGGAGAGGAGTTCGTGTTTAGTGTTGTTAACAAGCGGCGTGAACAGTGTCAGATGCTGAGTGATCCATGTGGACACTTGTTTGTGGCAGGGTAGCCAGTACCTGAGAGTCCTCGAAAGGGGCTTCATTGTCGGTCTCCATTTGGCCGTTGGATCTAATCGTGCAATATCTAGATTTGTAGGGCATCCTTCTCAAACGAGTCAGCGCATGAATCCAAGACACAGGGGGTGCAACGTCATACTGGTAAGTGGGCTCGTATCGCCATGTTCTTTGTAAATTTGACTCGATTTTGTAATCATAGAAATAATATCAAATTCCTTCTTAACCTTTGATGTTTCGTTTCCTTCTTCCCTTCTGAGTGCTTCACTTTGTTTTCAGGCAGTGTATGTCGCAACTTTTTCTCGTTTGAGAGCTGAAATTGCGTAAATGATTTAATATGATATGTATCAAAATACGTACTATTTGTTCCATAATTTGTAAGACGTGATTGCTATTGCGAGCGGTCAAGGGGGAATTTTCGTTGTTTTCAATTTTCTATTACTGGTGGCCGTGGTGCTTAGTGCATGCAAAATGAGAGAGACAGAGGCTATCCCGCGCTAGCTTTCGATAGAGGCGGAACTGTGCATTGGTACTGGCCTGAAGGGGTAATGAGCCTACCAAACAGGCTCAGTGATGTGTGAAGGATGTCGGAACCAGTGCAAAAGCTCACCCCGGTGATTTAACTGAGCGTGGACCAGCCCATTAGCGGGACTGGAAGCGAAGGCAGCAGTCGCGTCGTGCCTACAAACGGTAACACGTCGGCAGTGTGCTGCTGCTGCAGTCACGGCCTACCTAGTTTGTGAACACGACCACTAATTAAATTCAGACACTTAACTTGGTGCAGGGAAGAAGGAACCCTCCCTTCAGTAAAAGAGCCCTGCTGATATCAGCTGATGATGCGGATCTGAGGAGGTAACTGTTGAAAGTACCGGGTGATCAAAAAGTCAGTATAAATTTGAAAACTTAATAAACCACGGAATAATGTAGATAGAGAGGTAAAAATTGACACACATGCTTGGAATGACATGGGGTTTTATTAGAACAAAAAAAAACAAAAAACCAAGTTCACAAAATGTCCGACAGATGGCGAATGACAATCGAGTATGAAAGGAGCTGTAATGAGAGAGACGTGACGGGTGAGAGTTACGCCGATATGTTAAAGAATCGCATCATCCCCAGCCTGGCTGATAACCACCTGCTGGAACGTACGACGTTTATGCAGGATGGCGCTCCACCCCACATTGCTAGCCGCGTGAAAGATCTCTTACGCGCGTCGTTTGGTGATGATCGTGTGCTCAGCCGCCACTTTCGTCATGCTTGACCTCCCAGGTCCCCAGACCGCAGTCCGTACGATTATTGGCTTTGGGGTTACCTGAAGTCGCAAGTGTATCGTGATCGACCGACATCTCTAGGGATGCTGAAAGACAACATCCGACGCCAATGCCTCACCATAACTCCGGACATGCTTTACAGTGCTGTTCACATTATTCCTCGACTACAGCTATTGTTGAGGAATGATGGTGGACATATTGAGCATTTCCTGTAAAGAACATCATCTTTGCTTTGTCTTACTTTGTTATGCTAATTACTGATATTCTGATCAGATGAAGCACCATCTGTCGGACAATTTTTGAACCTTTGTAGTTTTTTGGTTCTAATAAAACCCTATGTCATTCCAAGCCTGTGCGTCAATTTGTACCTCTCTATTTATATTATTCCGTGATTTACTCAGTTTTCATATTTATACTGACTTTTTGATCACCTGGCATGCTTTTGGAGCACAGTATTTTATGGGAATGAAACATTGGCCATCAGAAATCTGGGGAAAAAGTGGAAGTATCTGAAATGTGGTGTTATAGGAGAATGCTAGAAATTAAGTGGGAGGGTAAAATACGAAATAAAGTACTGAAACGAACAGATAAAGAAAGCTTATCAGTTGAAGGGACAGCTAATCGGGATGTACGCTAAGGCATCCAAAAATAGTTAATCAGTATCAATACAGGTGGGGAATCGACGGTATATACGCGTTGTACACTGTAACATCCCCCTGTACATAACTGGCTTTTGCGAAAATATGTCTGACCGTGTTCGAAACGGCATTGCTATCGTTTCCGAAAGAAAATGTAACACCGGTTAGTAAGGGAAAGGTTTACTAGAAGTTATCTCTGAGGACAGCTTATTCCGCCTACTCTACTTTCAGTTACATTTAGTTCAATTATCAAAACTGTGCAATCGTTCACGTAGTCATCCAACGGAAAGGGGTACCGTGGGGCTAGGGATAGTAAACTATAAACTTTACTAATACTTTTGGAATAAATGAAAAATCAATTGCCCCCAAATGGGCTCTGTCTTTTCACTATGTAATTTAACTTACCAATAGCAATGACTATAATTTGAATGCGTGGGGCAACAGCAGGCTACACACACGTTTGCGCTAACAAAACACATCACGAAATAATGAGAAAGAATTTGTTATTATTACACTCTTTACTAAAAGCAATGAAATAACTTTGGAATAAATAAATCTCACACTAACTGGAGCCTGCTACTGTTACGCTAAATAGTTGAGTAACGTCACAGTAGCATTTACTCACTTTTGTTAACTTGGCAGTTGGCAATGAAACACGAAAGAAAGCTTCAATTGACTTTAGAATTATTTAGATAAAATAAACACCACTGAATATCAACACAATTGCAACACCTAAATACGAACCAGGCCAACACACAAAACAGCAACACAAGTTTACTTAAAATTAGCAAGTATGAATAATTGTTTTCTATTAAATAAAATCTTCAGTTTGAAGTGCCAAGAATTTTCTTTCAGCTAATGGAATTTACTTTTGATCTGCGCCGGCCGGTGTGACCGTTCGGTTCTAGGCGCTTCAGTCTGGAACCACGCCATCGCTACGGTCGCAGGTTCGAATCCTGCGTCGGGCGTGGGTGTGTGTGATGTCCTTAGGTTAGTTAGGTTTAAGTAGTTCTAAGTTCTAGGGGACTGATGACCTCAGATGTTAAGTCCTATAGTGCTCAGAGCCATTTGAACCATTTGATTTTTTGATCTGCAAGAATAAATTTTCCTCTACGTAATATTTAGTCTCAACACTGAAGTTACCGAGGTGCATAAAGATACTTTTACTTCTAAATTATTGAAAAACATAGAAACGAACTGGCACTGCGATTAATTTTGATATATTTCTTTATTTTCAAATAAACGACACTCAGATTATTTCAGTAACAGGAATGGGCATGGTACCTGCTTGGTGTTAGTGACATGGGACAATTATTGCGTTAAAATTTCTAAATTTTTGCGGTAATTACTATTAAAACTAAAATTCACTAAATCACTGTGTAATGCTGTAACAGTTCTAAAAACATTAACTAACTGGAACACTCTTACAGTCGTTTGTCGTTCAAGAGATGAAGCCGAAACCGTCGTCGACAATGCTGCAGCAGCTCCAGACAAAATTTGCGAGCACAGTTTTACTTAATAATGGCCATTGGTGGAGCAGGATGTTGATGCGAATGGAACTGCCGTTCCATCCACCCACGCGCGTGCATTGCTATCGTGTCGCTAATTAAAACTTCTCCTCACACTGACAAAGCGCGCAACCCGCGCATCCGATCACATCAGAATCCGCAGCCCAGTGCTTGTGCAGGCTGCGCCACGGCCGACTAGAGATACTGGCCTGGGGCACTGGAAGCCACCTTGTCTCCGACGTAGGCAGAGTAGATACAGTATTCTTAAGCCGCGCGCCTCGTCATCTGCTGCTCAGCGTGTGGAACTTTCTATTGACTTGTGAATTAAGTATTAGCTGCTACAGCATTGTCACCAAAGAAAAGTTTATGAATTTGCAATTGTTAGAACAGTAATTGCTTCATGAATGCTAATGCGACTACTTGATAGGCAGAGAACACTTGTGTTTGATTGAGAGGTTATGCCGAAGGCTGCATTATAAACTAATTAAATTTGTACAAATACGTTTTGAAACGTGTATATCTACATCGCAAAAGTTGCACTGAATTCTTTCTTCAGATACCGGTACTACAAATGCCAGGGGGCTGTAGTGTGGTTGGCTGTAAAACTAATTACGGATCTCAAAGTGAAGTGTCAGCACGCTGTCTTTTCCAAACGATGAGCAACTGAAGAAATAGTGGCTAACGAAAAGACTCACCGATTTCTCAAAGTTAAAGAAACCAGTAATGCGAGTAAAACGTTTTACTGAAGAGTGCATAATCAAGACAGAGAAGTTTGAAGTTGATGGAGAAATAAAGACATTTGGAAGAAGATATCCCGAATTGAAACCAAATGCGGTGCCTTGAATTTTCCAAATTTACTAGATTACTTGACAACAGATGGACTCTCATGTAGAAGATTATGTGATGTGGAACATGATAATCTTGGGAAATCAGTGGCAAGAAATTTGGAAGGTTACAGGCAATATGAAGAACAAATCGCTTTTAAAAATTTGGGAGACATACGCAGTTACTTTTCAAGTGCAACCCATATCAACAGGCTGATGCTATATCGAGTATGAACAGAACATAGTGCTGTGTTATCGATGTCAATAAGGAATTACCAGCTGTTTTACGTTCTGTAACTATTAATACTGATTTAATTGTCCTATTATCTGTGAACAGATAAAAAATTCCCCAGCTCAAAGGGCCCACTGAATATAAGTCAGTAAAGTTATTTGACAGAGTATCTAAATGTAGTGAATCAATAACGTCTGAAAGACAATTCAAACAAGCGTTTGGTGGTAGAAAATAGAGTGAAACTGCTAGAAGATAAATTTTCAAGTTACTCTTTTTCACAGCTGCAGCTGGTAATTGAGCAAATCCAGTTCCTAACAAAAAATAACAATTGTAGGAATTGGCAATTTCCCCATGTGTTCTTCTAATAATTTCTATTAGAAGAAGAAATACGCCGGGAAAATTTCAGAAGTCTCCCCATGTGTTCCTTCACCGTCAACATACACAGCTCGGCACATTAGTTGTTACCTATATTTGCCACATCTATGCATTATCAGGAAGCTGATAAGTAAGTTCAGAGTAAATAGTATAAATGTAGATGGCAGTGTAGAGTATTCGAAAGTTAAGAAAACCTTTTTGAAAGATGATGAACTTGTGATAAATTTGTTCCTCAATGAAACCTACATCGAGTCTTGTTTTGATATTTAAGGGAGGTACAATTTCTGGTGCCAGTAACACTGATAGCAATGGTCTTGTCATATCAGCTCAGGTTTCCATGATATCCAATGTATTTTAAAAATATTTAAATATGTTCTGACTATCATACTATTTAATAATTTAACTGCTCAACACCTAAGAATATGTTATTAATATAATTATTTAAGTAGAAAAAGTTGAGTTTACTGTGTTGGCTTCAATTTCAGATAATAATGCAGTAAACTGAAAAGCTTATGAGTTATTTACCCCTAGTGGTATTTTGCAGCCTCGTATTTAACATGCTAATGACAGTACTAGAAAGTTGTTCCTAATTTTTGACAGAGTATATTTACTAAAATATTTCTGTGATGACTGGTCTAATAAACTTGACACTCTTGAAGATTCCAGATTTTGACAATTTTGAATTTGTAGTTACTGCAGACTTCCAGTATTTAGAAATTATGAGCAAGAATGAAAAAGTTTCGTTGGTGAAATACAATAATTTATTGTCCTAAAAGGCCTTATTTCCCTCCAGTTGTCAGAAGCAAAATGTTAACGTTGCACTCAGGATTTCTGATGGTAGAAATGTTGCTGTTTTACAGATCTTAGCTGCAAGGAGGGAGATTTTGCAGGCTCAAAATATATTTCATATTTCATACAAATAATTTGTAACTGGTGGCACATTCTTAATGTGAAAATTGCATATGAAGGTGAAAGGTTTAACGATCAATGTAGGCAGCCTACTATGGTAAACAGCTTCTTACAATTAGGTTTTTTTTAAGCAAAATCACTATATAGTTAAAAAATTGGAGGCAGAGTGTTTGTAACTTGCATACTTTGAGCTATGAGAATTTTCAGGCATTAATCAATGTTCTTAATAGGTTTTTATTCTTGATTCCATATGTATTTGAACATTATAAACCAGATTATATATTAGTGAGTTAGTTTCAAAATGACAGTCTGGAAATTAGATTTAGCAATTACAGTCAAATGAGTGGGACAAATTATTATGTAAGTTACAGTCAGATAATTGAGAGTGAAAAGAAATCAAGATTCAAAGATGTGGTACTACTAAATTCTTTGAATAAAAATATTTCTCTACATACATTACTTTCTTACTGTGGAATGTTCAAGAAATGTGTGGATGTTGAAAAATATTCTGCAGCATTATGGAAGAATTTTGAAGTGTCACAATTACCAGAAAATTTGTACATTTCTGTAAAGAAGGAACGTTTTCTAAAAAAAAATTGTGAGATTTGCTCCCCTTGGGCGCTATCTGATAAGTAAGTTGAAATATCCATCACAAAGTATTTCATAACTGAATGTGACTGTGGAAAGTTGATAGTTCCTACTGAAACTGCTGTTACAGTGACTGGCCTTGTTTGGTTTATGCTGAAAGCAATGTTAGCTTTATATTCACATAATTTCATTGTTGATTCAGAACAACTTTCTGTCGTGCACAAGATATGTTGCTTAAAGCTGGAGAACTGTGATCTTACTAAGTCTGGCTTAAGTTATGTTTGCAAATGTCAGAGAACTTTGGACACAACACAAATACTGTAAACAGTAATATATGTAGCAGGCAGTTAATGAAACTGAGGACAACATAGAATATTTTTGTGTACAGTTTTTAAATTTGATAACTCACTGTAACAGTGGAGAAGAGTCAAGTAATATCTGGCAAAGTAAAGAAAATTTTCTAACATAGTCTCTATACTTTCCACCACAAAATGAATTTTACAGATAACAAGGCAATTCTGAACTCACAAATTGGCAAAAATGGCAATGGAAGATGTAAATAAACTATTACACTACTTTAAAAAATCATGGAATATGTAAATTTTCAATAAATTACTTGTGAACACTAAAAACATTTCTTTAAAAAATAATTCATTTTTCAGTTTGCCTTTACAATTAGTTTTCAACTCAAATTTTGGTGAAGTGGGTGCAATAAAAATACAGAAGATCCACTTAAAGGGTTGTACGTTAGACTTGTGCAGTTTTTCACGGTACGTCATTTAAAATCTGGAGCTGCATGCTCCATTTCCTCAATGTAAGAGTAAAATTTAGTGGTGAGACAGAACGTGAGCTATAATGTTCCACTTAAATACGCTGTAATGAGACATAAACAAAAACATTTATGAACATATATAAGACACAATTTATGGACCACTATCCTGTTATCTAACCTCCCACACCCATCTCTCTCTCTCTCTCTCTCTCTCTCTCTCTCTCTCTCTCTCTCTCTCTCTCCCTGCCTCTCTCTCCATTGTCCTGAGTATCTGCAACTAAACAGAAGTCAATATTAAAGTGCCGTTTTTACAAGACATGTTGATGTTGGTAACATCACAATTAATGATGGCCAATGAAAACGATCATTCAGAAGCAAGATCCATATAGAGACTGAGGTTCTACTTTTTTAATAAATATGATTGCTGTTCATTTCACTCGTAATAATTTAAGCTGTCCTGTTAGGTGTCTGCCTAATTGCAATCTCGAAAATCGTCATTTATTCTTAGGAAAAAATAAAGCATTTGTGGCATGGAAGACTGCAAATATGATTGACCACCTTCATTTCCCATCATCTTGTTGCAACATTACCAACACATTATGTAAATCCTGGTGACACCTAAACTGCACTTTAACCGAATTTGAAGTACATAATACACTAAAATTCTTTTGTACTGATATTTAAAAGAACTATGTATGAACATATATTCACATCTCCTTCACACATACACACACACACACACACACACACACACACACAGAGAGAGAGAGAGAGAGAGAGAGAGAGAGAGAGAGAGAGAGGGCGAGGGGGGAGGGGAGGGAAAGAGAGAGAGAGAGAGACTGAATTTGAAGTACAACGATTGACTTAAAACATTCTATAGTAAATTACAAATGTTGTGTTTGCGAATATCTGGATGTTCAAGAAGTTTAATGGCGAGACTGAACGACACTATTTGACAAATAAAATGCAGTATTACAGTATAAAATAATTATTTATAAGTATCATCGTGAGTGAGTGTTGTGCCTTTTCTTATAAAAAGTCGAGACAGTACAATGTGTTCTTAAATTGTATTAATCAAACTCTTTTGATGCCAAAGGTTTGAAGTAATTTAAAGATAATAGAATTTGACAGAATTACTGAGAGTAGTAGTCTTTTACTATGAGAGTAAATAATAGTCACTGAACAGTATAATCATTTGTAATTTTTCGAAGCTCGGGCACTAGACGGCTGTGTTTCGGCCGTTGCACGACATAGCTGATGTCCTCAAAGCGCGCCCAAGCAAGTATTTTTAGTCGAGCGTGACTCGCGTTCAGAGAACAGGGCGTTCAGGGCTGACTTTAGGATTCTGCAAACGGTTCCTCTTTTAGAAGCTACGCGCAAAATATTAGAACGTAATTTGAAAACTGTTAACCGTAGTTTGGGTATTATAGATAAACTGAAAAATAAAGTAAGGTGTGAAACTACTTTTAATGTGATGTAATTATTATGTACCCACTGCGACATGACTATGGTCACTGAAGAAGGTCTCAGAAAATTATATCTGAATCGGAGTCGAGGGAAGCCGGGACGATGACACTTACGTGCTGTAGCAGTATCTGTTTCCAACACATTATTGCTCATGCCTAAAGTAAGAGGTACACGATACATTGTTTCTCAGCGCCTCTCAGCGCCCTTTCTACTCATCGTTGAGGCTAACAGTCAAGCATCATATTCATCAGTCAGAAAGTATTTACTATCATGATTACTTCATTGTCGCAGTTAAACGTACGGTACTTTTTCCAATTCACGCCGTTTCACGTATTTTGTGTGCACTCTGTGTGGAGATACAGTGTTTTTGCGTGTTCTGTGAAGTTCAAAGTGGCAACAGGGATATGTCTCATGAAAGGGAAGATTTATGAAATACGATTCAGCTGCTCAGAAGATCAAGAAAAAGCTACAACATGAAGAGATTCTGAACTCACAAAAAGGCGTTTCCGAAAAATTTGTCAGCCAACAACTTCAGACAATGATGCTAAAGTGTCCTTAAAGGACAACAGCATTAATACACTACTGGCCATTAAAATTCTCGACCAACGCGAGCAGCAATGTCGCGATACGATAAATCACAATCGCGATGGGCTACAATCCTACCTTTATCAAAGTCGGAAACGTCATGGTACACATTTCTCCTCCTTACACGAGGCATCACAACAACGTTTCACCAGGCAACGCCGGTCTACTACTGTTTGTGTATGAGACATCGGTTGGAAACTTTCCTCATGTCAGCACGTTGTAGGAGTCGCCACCGGCGCCAACCTTGTGTGAATTATCTGAAAAGCTAATCATTTGCATATCACAGCATCTTCTTCCTGTCGTTTAAATTTCACGTCTGTAGCACGTCATCTTCGTGGTGTAGCAATTTTAATGGCCAGTAGTGTAGCAGCGTCTCATCATGTGGTGCTTTAGATACGAGTGAACTTGAAACATTTAAATGCAGATCTCCTCTTCTCCAGGTAGGCCTAGTAATAGTGAAGTAATCACAAATTCGGACCCCTACACTTGGCCAAACACGTTTAACACCCTCCATGATAAATGAAATTGCACAAAAAGGCGCTACTAGAATTGTAAATTTTGAGTATCCCTTAAATGAGAAAAGAAGAAAATTTTCAACTAATTTTTAGATAAGAATTTTACCAAATGCAGAAAAAAGGGGTCGCAAATTGCTTGTGTATCCAAATCTACCGACAATTTTTTCATTTCTGTTGTACAGTTTTTGGATCTCCATCAATCAAGCTGTCAAGTAAAGGACTCTGTGATTGGGTTCATTTAGGAAACCGGGCACAAGACAATGAACAACCATTTAACCATATACACTGTACAAAAAGATGAATAGAATGGGAGATACGTCTGAAACAAGAAAGAGGTATAGATCAAACAGACCTCGAGCTACTGGAAAAAGAGAGTGAACATTGGCGTCAGACTCTAAAAAGAATTATACTCACTATTAGGTACTTATCTCAACATAATATGGCCCAAAGGAGAACGAGAGATAAGCTCTATCAAGAAAACAATGACAATTTTCTTGGTTTGATCGAAATGACAGCATAATTTGACTTTGTTTTGTAGGAACATTTAAGGCGGATAAAAACTCAAGAAATTCGTGAACATTATCTTGAGAAAAACATTCACAATGAACTCATAAATTTGCTTGCCAGCAAAGTAAAATACAGCATTGTTAATTTTGTAAAAGAAAGAAAATATTTCATTCTCATACTTGTTTCTACTCCTGACACGAGCCACAATGCACAATGACATTTGCTGTTAAGTTTGCAGATCTATCAGGAGACACTGTGACTGTAGAAGAACACTTCCTCGACTTTCTGAACGTCACTTCATTAACTGGAGAAAGTTTGACTGAAATCCTATTGTCGACACTAGATCAACTAGAACTCGACATTCATGATTGCAGAGGCCGAAGTTACGATGTTGGAACAAATATGAAAGGTTATCGAAGTGATGATCAAGCCAGGATCTAAAAGTGCAATGCAAGAGCGTTTTATACTCGTATGCCACGTGTCAGCCGCAGTCTTAATCAGGTGTTATTAGATGCGGCGAAATCTACAGTAAAAGCACCCACATTTTCTGGTGTGATTCAAAGAATATACATTGTTTTCAGTGCATCCACTCACAGAGGGGAAATCTTATTGAGCAGGGTACCAACTTTAACAGTGAAGAAGCTTTCAGTCAGTCTATGGCAAAGTAAGGTGGACAGTGTCAGAGCTATAAGGCACCAGACAAGAGAAGCCAGAGATGACCTTCCAGAGGTGAGCAACAGCACTGTTAAATCGAAAACAAAGAGCGAAGCACACTCACTTGCTGTGAACGAATTGAAAAGCCTCGAGTTTATTGCAGGCGTTGTCATATGGTATGACCTCTTTGCCATTAACGGAGCAAGTAAGGCACTTCAAACAAAATAAATGAATATTAAAGTAGCAACTAAATCGCTCAAAACACTAGTCAAGTTTCTTAAGGATTTCCTCGAAGGAGGTTCTGTTAATGCCTAGATAACAGTGAAAGAGATAGCTGAGAGTTTACCGATTGATCCAAAATTTGGAGGAAAGAAAATTGGCAATAAGTGAAAGCAATTTGGTTATGAAGCTAACGAAATGGTTTGCACACCTCAACCTTCAGCGGAGAAATACAAAATCGATTTCTTCTAACGTATCGTTGACACAGTGCTAAAAAGTTTGAAAGAAAGGTTTGGCCACCTGGGCAAGTATTCTATTTTGTTCTCTCTAGAAAGTTTAAAATACTTTCAGGACGAAGAACTGGAAATGCTGTATAAAAACCTTGAGAAAGAGTTAAGTGTAAACATAAAGGGTGAATGTTCGAAAGATATTGTTGCATTAGAGCTTTTGGCAGAAATTAAAGTGTTCAGAGAAATGGTACAATTGGCTCTGAGCACTATGGGACTTAACATCTGTGGTCATCAGTCCCCTAGAACTGAGAACTACTTAAACCTAACTAACCTAAGGACATCACACACATCCATGCCCGAGGCAGGATTCGAACCTGCGACCGTAGCAGTCGCGCGGTTAGAGAAATGGTGCCCGAGGATGTCAAAACTCTTATGTCAATATTGAAAGACATAAACGACATTGAAACCCCTTTTCCCAGCATTTATACTGCCTACTGAATTTTGCTAACCGTGCCAGTGACTGTTGCCTCCGCTGAAAGGAGCTTTTCACGTTTAAAGCTCTACAAGAATTATTTCAGAAGCAGCATCGTGCAAGAATACCCGTATTCTCTTGCCATGCTGTCAGTGGAACACAATGTGGTTTCAAAATTGAATTTTGTAGATATTACTGATGAATTTTCTCGTCAAAAAGGAAGGAAAAGATGCTTTCTGTAAAGTGTGTAAAGCAGAAAACTGTAAATTTTATAACCTACAACTCATTTAATTTATTGCAAATATAGAACACAGTCAAGTGATGACAACATTTAAATGCATATCCTGAACAACACTTGCAAAAGTTATTAGATTCTGAATTTCATTAAATTGGAAGGATCCCATAAATAAGTTTGTTTTTATTATTAACATTTTAGTAATTACCATACCTATGAAGATTTCTTCTCTGATTAATGATTTTCCTATCACAACAGTAGGTCTGCTGTAGTACCAGTCTTTTGATGTATTGGCAGTATGTCACCAACGAAACTTAGAATTCTTTTGAATGTGACGAAGATGTATAACCTGTGTTACAGAAGTGCCCGGGGGGGGGGGGGGGGATGCGGGAGAGCCCGGAGCGGGAGTTTGGACATGATCGCGCGATATCTAACCCTGGCCCTGAGTGTGTCTTTTATTCTTCGACACATATCCAAAACGTTTCCCTAACCAGCATTAACCCAGTATAAATTACGTTTATTATTTACACGGGTCAATAAACATTCCGTGCACATAGAAATATCTTACAACAATGAGTAATGGGCCAGTGTGAGGCGAGCGTTTTAAATAAGGAAATTCCGGCGCCGCACCCCGTGTGTGGCGACTGATCATATCTACACTCCTGGAAATTGAAATAAGAACACCGTGAATTCATTGTCCCAGGAAGGGGAAACTTTATTGACACATTCCTGGGGTCAGATACATCACATGATCACACTGACAGAACCACAGGTACATAGACACAGGCAACAGAGCATGCACAATGTCGGCACTAGTACAGCGTATATCCACCTTTCGCAGCAATGCAGGCTGCTATTCTCCCATGGAGACGATCGTAGAGATGCTGGATGTAGTCCTGTGGAACGGCTTGCCATGCCATTTCCACCTGGCGCCTCAGTTGGACCAGCGTTCGTGCTGGACGTGCAGACCGCGTGAGACGACGCTTCATCCAGTCCCAAACATGCTCAATGGGGGACAGATCCGGAGATCTTGCTGGCCAGGGTAGTTGACTTACACCTTCTAGAGCACGTTGGGTGGCACGGGATACATGCGGACGTGCATTGTCCTGTTGGAACAGCAAGTTTCCTTGCCGGTCTAGGAATGGTAGAACGATGGGTTCGATGACGGTTTGGATGTACCGTGCACTATTCAGTGTCCCCTCGACGATCACCAGTGGTGTACGGCCAGTGTAGGAGATCGCTCCCCACACCAAGATGCCGTGTGTTGGCCCTGTGTGCCTCGGTCGTATGCAGTCCTGATTGTGGAGCTCACCTGCACGGTGCCAAACACGCATACGACCATCATTGGCACCAAGGCAGAAGCGACTCTCATCGCTGAAGACGACACGTCTCCATTCGTCCCTCCATTCACGCCTGTCGCGACACCACTGGAGGCGAGCTGCACGATGTTGGGGCGTGAGCGGAAGACGGCCTAACGGTGTGCGGGACCGTAGCCCAGCTTCATGGAGACGGTTGCTAATGGTCCTCGCCGATACCCCAGGAGCAACAGTGTCCCAAATTTGCTGGGAAGTGGCGGTGCGGTCCCCTACGGCACTGCGTAGGATCCTACGGTCTTGGCGTGCATCCGTGCGTCGCTGCGGTCCGGTCCCAGGTCGACGGGCACGTGCACCTTCCGCCGACCACTGGCGGCAACATCGATGTACTGTGGAGACCTCACGCCCCACGTGTTGAGCAATTCGGCGGTACGTCCACCCGGCCTCCCACATGCCCACTATACGCCCTCGCTCAAAGTCCGTCAACTGCACATACAGTTCACGTCCACGCTGTCGCGGCATGCTACCAGTGTTAAAGACTGCGATGGAGCTCCGTATGCCACGGCAAACTGGCTGACACTGACGGCGGCGGTGCACAAATGCTGCGCAGCTAGCGCCATTCGACGGCCAACACCGCGGTTCCTGGTGTGTCCGCTGTGCCGTGCGTGTGATCATTGCTTGTACAGCCCTCTCGCAGTGTCCGGAGCAAGTATGGTGGGTCTGACACACCGGTGTCAATGTGTTCTTTTTTCCATTTCCAGGAGTGTATGTGGCACCACGCTGGAGACTGCCTACATGTGGCGCTCTCTGTAGGTATAGCTATATACTCTACCCAACGATAGATCCAGCACACTGAAAAGAAAATTTACTTCCGAATATACAGGGCGCAGACAAAAATATGGAAACACAAGGAATGCATTACCATGCCTAATACAGTGTAGGAAGGAAGCGGCTGACATTTAAAAACGCTTCCAGTCAACTTGGAATGGGTAAATACAGGTCCCATATGTAAAAGTAGGCTTCCGCGGCCGTTGTCACAGTCAATAAAATTATTCTCGGTTCGAGGCCGCATTGTCAGCTATAAAATTCCGATATTTCGGCGACTATTGCAAAACGCCCTGAGGAAGACGTCTTGCAACATCCGCCGAAACGTAGGAGTTTTATAGCTGATAATGCGGCCACAAACCGAGAAGAATTTTCTTGACCGCGTCCTGTATGGTTTTTAAGGGGGTCTTTTACCATTTTTTCTGCAAAGTAGTGGCAAGTTCAGGTACTGATGACGTAGGTGAATAACCACCACGCACCATTTCCTCCAAAGAAGACCACGAAGGATCACTAGTATTGAGATCTGGTGACTGAGATGGCTGCATGAGATGCAACAATTCCTCGTCGTGCTCACGAAACCAGTCCTAGACGATGCGAGTTGTGTGAGTAGGGGTCAGGTCGTCTTGGAACACATCATCACCGCTGGGCAACAAACATTGTATCTTGGGATGATCTCGGTCAGGCCAAATTATCACATAATCCTCGGCAGTAATGTGACCATGCGTAGTAACAGTGTGGCCTGTGAAATACCACGATATATCATCACTGAACCCCCACCATGTCTCACTTTTGGAACAAAAACTCAGCCGCAAGTTGGAAACCGCGCTTAACAAGACTCATCCGATGAAATTACTTTCTTTCAGTGGCTCCACAGGCCACGTTTTACAGCTTCAGCACCTCGTTTTCCTGTTAGGGGCATTTACGAATTCCCTCGCTAATGAGTGGGATGGAATTCCAGCTCGCTCTGCGCTATGGAAAGTATTGGTCCGCCAACGGTGGCCCAGTGACCATTTTGCGCCACGTCAGACTGGTTCTTAAATAATGTTCAGCAATCTTGGATGTTTGTCAAATTTGGTTCGTAGTGAGATAGAGAAAAATCAAACGAAGGGTAACGTGTTTTGTCACGCGATCGTTTGGCAAGCACGAATGTGTCACAAGTTTCTCAACAAACTGCAGTGACAGAATATAGAAGGCAGGTGTTGTGCATCACAATGAGATTTAGTGCTGAAATTCTGACAGCGTACCCTCCATGCAGAGTCGGGTTGCATACTGTTTGTCCACGGAAAGTTGACAACTAGCCCAGTGGCTGTTGGGCACGGCCGTGCCCCCGCATTATGACTGCCGGAGTGGGGAGGGGGGGAGAGAGGTAGGCAGCGTCGGCTGATTGTAGCAGTGTTGGTGCCACTACTCGCGTTCAGCGCCTAATACAAAATCGAGGTGGCACTTGGGAAATATTTCCTGCCAAGTAAGACTTCGCCGGCCGGGATGGCCGGGCGGTTCTAGGCACTACAGTCTGGAACCGCGCGACCGCTACGGTCGCAGGTTCGAATCCTGCCTCCGGCATGGATGTGTGTGATGTCCTTAGGTTAGTTAGGTTTAAGTAGTTCTAAGTTCTAGGGGACTGATGACCTCGGATGTTAAGTCCCATAGTACTCAGAGCCATTTGAACCATTTTTTGAAGTGAGGCTTCCATAGGATCGGAAATCACCTAATATGTTAACATATTCATGCTCGAGAGTTTTACCTACAACTTACATATTATTTATTTATCGAAAATAATGAAAAGTAAAAGTAGATGTATATACAACTTACCACACTATCGATCGAAAGTCAAAAGCTGATTTTTGGAATCTGTCTGCACATTACATTTATTAAACACAGCGCAGCTGTCAAGTTTACAATGTGTTATTAGCTATGCCTGAAAGAATCATCAAAATGATGTTTACGAAGGTCCATTGTCATTTGTGTTTGATTTAAGATCATCATCATCATAATCATCATTATCATCATCATCATCTCTTGAGGGCGTGGTATTGATGATAACTTCACCGATGGCTATTTCCATTATTCCATCTACTGTCTAATAGTCTTACTCCAGCTCCTGCACTTCCCTGCAGTGACCTTGTCAGTCCTGTGCATTAGCTAAAAGGAAAGCAGCATGAACAAGATTCCGCAGTTTTTCCTTCGACGTGTCACCAGTGACATTATTCTCCGCAAAATTGTGTTTTATTTTGGACCATGCCAATTCTATCGGATTTAGATCGCAATTGTAGGGCGGTAAACAGACCGCTTTGGCCTCTGCTCTCAGCGATTTTATCCATTTTATCCATGACGTATACTTTCACGGCTGTTTTGTTTTCCTTCATTTTAGATAATACTTTAGCCTTCCTCATTCGGTCGTTGCAGTTTTTTGCGTGTTTCGCAACCATTCTAATATCGTAATCCTGAAATCTTATTTATCAGGCATTCTGTGGCACTTGCTGCTGTGGTACGACGAATTATCCGTACAATTACAGAAATGGTTGTGGTGTTAGGAACCATCACATCTGAAACCGACGTCCGCTGGTTTTGACATCTTCAAGAGATTCACAAGTTAGTGGAAACAGCATTTTTCATTAAACTTCTTGAAAAATTAAAACTGTGTGCCAGACCGGGTTCCCTTGTTCGAGTCTCGGCCCATCACACAGTTTTAATTTGTCAGGAAATTTCAACTCAGCGTACAGTCCACTAGAGAGTGAAAATTCGTTTTTAATTTCTTGCATCTTACTCCAAGTACCTGTCGAAGTTGCCATGGCATGGAAATTATTCTCAACTTTACAAATATTATTTGTTTTCAGCAACGGTGCGAAAATATCACTGTCGAAAAGGAGAACAGCTTGAAGGCAGATGGCTGAAGCAAATATGTCATTGTAGCCCCTAAACGCATATATTTGGCACCACCCGTCAAGGAAGGGTTTACCAATCAATTCGTCAGATATAGATAGTAGAATGGCAGTACAGACGTCTTTAAATTGTAGCTGACTTTTAAATGTTACTATAAACGTAAATGCACTACATTTGCGATAAAAGTAATAAATATTGCTTGCAAAAATTGAATAGTAATTAAAATGCAGTCTCTTGGTGAAGTAACGCGCCATATTTTTGTTTCCTGTTATCGAATATTTGATTATACAATAGAGAAGAGACGTTCGAAATTTTTAATCGAAGTGAAGTCCTTCGGTTTTATTTAACTGAATAGTGTTTCTTGGTAACAGCAACATGTACTCCTCTAACATCTTTTTCAATTTTTTTAATTTTTGTTTCGTCACAATTTTTATTCGTTAATAACGCAACAACAGTAGCGACTGCTCTGGTTTTGAACAATAGCTGCACTTCTGCAACATGTACCGTACTTGCAGCAAGTTCCAGAAATAAACTTGCCCTAGTGACTTAGAGGAGTAACCCTGAGTTTTTGAGCTAATGTAAAAATCTCAACAAGTGCTGACAGAAGTTGCTTGCTAGTGCACACAAGCTTTCCGTAATACGTTGCATCTAGGGTCAGCCAGACGTTTGCAGCGCTCGGAGACAAATAAATATCTCTCAAATAGTTCCGATTTTCTCCGTTTCTGGCAGCACTAATGAAGTCGTCAGGTTACGGTGGCCAAACAATACTAGGTCTTCCCATACATATCCCGCGCAATGAGCACGCGACCACGACGAGAAAATAAAATATATTAGAGATCAAGAAAAGCTTTTCCTGTGGGCTATTCGCGGATGGAACGGGGAAACTGAAAAATGGTCCTGGTACAAGAACTACCCACCACCACACTGAAACGTCCCCTTAGAAAATTTATGAATGATTGTGCTGATAAACCTCTTACGTTATTTGATTTTCAAACAGCTGAGCAAAACTGAAGTACTCAGACATTTCTCCCTTTACTAATTCTGATCATCACTACACTGACACACAATATTTTTAGCGCAACGCAATTTGACATCCAATAATCTCTTCAAAAGACTGGCCCTGACTAAGAATAACCTATACCTTTCATGAATCACTTACGTCACAAAAACCTTCGTTACTCGAACTACTACAATACAGTGAGAGCCAATACTGGCAGCTAAATAAAATATTCTAACTACTGCAGTCAGTAACTACTGATAGGCATAGTTAGCAAATGAAAGATTTTGATAGAGAACAAACAATGTATTTGCCTTAATAGTGTTCAAAAGTCATTATATATATATAGGGTGTTACAAAAAGGTACGGCCAAACTTTGAGGAAACATTCCTCACACACAAAGAAAGAAAATATGTTATGTGGACATGTGTCCGGAAACGCTTACTTTCCATGTTAGAGCTCATTTTATTACTTCTCTTCAAATGGAATGGAATGGAAACACACAGCAACAGAACGTACCAGCGTGACTTGAAACACTTTGTTACAGGAAATGTTCAAAATGTCCTCCGTTAGCGAGGATACATGCATCCACCCTCCGTCGCATGGAATCCCTGATGCGCTGATGCAGCCCTGGAGAATGGCGTATTGTATCACAGCCGTCCACAATACGAGCACGAAGAGTCTCTACATTTGGTACCGGGGCTGCGTAGACAAGAGCTTTCAAATGACCCCATAAATGAAAGTCAAGAGGGTTGAGGTCAGGAGAGCATGGAGGCCATGGAATTGGTCCGCCTCTACCAATCCATCGGTTACCGAATCTGTTGTTGAGAAGCGTACGAACACTTCGACTGAAATGTGCAGGAGCTCCATCGTGCATGAACCACATGTTGTGTCGTACTTGTAAATGCACATGCTCTAGCAGCACAGGTAGAGTATCCCGTATGAAATCATGATAACGTGCTCCATTGAGCGTAGGTGGAAGAACATTGGGCCCAATCAAGACATCACCAACAATGCCTGCCCAAACGTTCACAGAAAATCTGTGTTGACGTGATTGCACAATTGCGTGCGGATTATCGTCAGCCCACACATGTTGATTGTGGAAATTTACAATTTGATGACGTTGGAATGAAGCCCCGTCCGTAAAGAGAACATTTGCAATGAAATGAGGATTGACACATTGTTAGATGAACCATTCGCAGAAGTGTACCCGTGGAGGCCAATCAGCTGCTGATAGTGCCTGCACACGCTGTAAATGGTACGGAAACAACTGGTTCTCACGTAGCACTCTCCATACAGTGACGTGGTCAACGTTACCTTGTACGGCAGCAACTTCTCTGACGCTGACATTAGGGTTATCGTCAACTGCACGAAGAATTGCCTCGTCCATTGCAGGTGTCCTCGTCGTTCTAGGTCTTCCCCAGTCGCGAGTCATAGGCTGAAATGTTCCGTGCTCCCTAAGACGCCGATCAATTGCTTCGAACGTCTTCCTGTCGGGACACCTTCGTTCTGGAAATCTGTCTCGATACAAACGTATCGCGCCACGGCTATTACCCCGTGCTAATCCATACATCAAATGGGCATCTTCCAACTCTGCATTTGTAAACATTGCACTGACTGCAAAACCACGTTCGTGATGAACACTAACTTGTTGATGCTACGTACTGATGTGCTTGATGCTAGTACTGTAGAGCAATGAGTCGCATGTCAACACAAGCACCGAAGTCAACATTACCTTCCTTCAATTGGGCCAACTGGCGGTGAATCGAGGAAGTACAGTACATACTGACGAAACTAAAATGAGCTCTAACATGGAAATTAAGCATTTCCGGACACATGTCCACATAACATCTTTTCTTTATTTGTGTGTCAGGAATGTTTCCTGAAAGATTGGCCGTACCTTTTTGTAACACCCTATATAACATCCAGTCTTACAAATTTACTGTCTCTGATGGACACACGTCCAGATCATCCGCTCTCACAGAACTCTGCCATCTCTCTCCTGCTGGCGGCTCACTTCCAACTGCACAACGCTACGCGCTGCTCACATCCAACTGCCCAACACTGCAATAGAGAATATTACAACAATGCCAACCAGCCACAGACTGCACACAGCACAGCCAGTGATTTTCATACAGACCGCTACGTGGTGTTACCAATATAAAAGCCTAAACAGCCTACTTACATTACGCACCACCACACACCGTAACGTGACTTGCGGAGTAGATGTAGATTTAGAGGTTCTATAAAACTCTTACTAGAGCCATGTGATCAACGTAGTAATGTGCTTGTGAGCGTACTGTCATCCCATCTAGGGCAATATTTGAGCACTTAGGTAGTGCGCCGGCGCTCGTAATTTGGTTTGAGGCGTTGTTGCTGGAGCCGGTCGTCGTCACCAGCGCGGACATGAGGCATTCAGGGCGTGTCGGAAGCCTCGTGAGCAGCTACTGTGTACAGCAGAGAAGATCATGCGAGAGACGATGGTGGCTGAGAGGGGGGTGGATTGTTCTAGATAGGATAGTATGCATTGTTCTAAAAACGTTGTTTCGAATGCAGCTAAGTGAAAATTGTAACTGTGATTGACTTGAAGTTCAGGCGACGTGAATCTGTTAAGTCACCTCACGCCTGCAGTGCACTGTTACTTCCGAGATAATGTTGGTTCATTTGTGTGAGTGGAAACAGTATCAGTAATTTAATAATGCTACCAAAATGTTCTCTTTTGTTTGTTACGGTAATAGTTTCGTTTTATTCAGTTAAAATTTCGCAAGTAGTTGGATTTTCTCGTATGTATCTTTCTTTTAATGCGGATGTGGTATCTACACTGCTGGCCATTAAAATAGCTACACCAAGAAGAAATGCCGATGATAAACGGGTATTCATTGGACAAATATATTATACTAGAACTGACATGTGATTACATTTTAACGCAATCTGGATGCATAGATCCTGAGAAATCAGTACCCAGAACAACCACCATAATAACGGCCGTGATACGCCTGGGCATTGAGTCAAACAGAGCTTGGATGGCCCATGCAGCTTCAACACGATACCACAGTTCATCAAGAGTAGTGACTGGCGTATTGTGGCAAGACAGTTGCTCGGCCACCATTGACCAGACGTTTTCAATCAGTGAGAGATGTGGAGAATGTGCTGGCCAAGGCAGCAGTCGAACATTTTCTGTATCCACAAAGGCCCGTACAGGACCTGCAACATGCGGTCGTGCATTATCCTGCTGAAATGTAGGGTTTCGCAGGGATCGAATGAAGGGTAGAGCCACGGGTCGTAACACATCTGAAATGTAACGTCCACTGTTCAAAGTGACGTCAATGCGAACAAGAGGTGACCGAGACGTGTAACCATGGCACCCCATACCATCACGCCGGGTGATACGCCAGTATGGCGATGACGAATACACGCTTCCAATGTGCGTTCACTACGATGTCGCCTAACACGAATACGACCATCATGATGCTGTAAACAGAACTTGGATTCAACCGAAAAAATGACGGATTGCCATTCGTGCACCCAGGTTCGTCGTTGAGTAGACCATCGCAGGCGTTCCTGTCTGTGATGCAGCGTCAAGGGTAACCGCAGCCATAGTCTCCGAGCTGATAGTCCATGCTGCTGCAAACGTCGTCGAACTGTTCGTGTAGATGGTTGTTGTCTTGCAAATGTCCCCATCTGTTGCCTCAGGGATCGAGACGTGGCTGCACGATCCGTTATAGCCATGCGGATAAGATGCCTGTCATCTCGACTGCTAGTGATACGAGGCCGTTGGGATCCAACACGGCGTTCCGTATTACCCTCCTGAACCCACAGATTCCATAATCTGCTAACAGTCATTGGATCTCGACCAACGCGAGCAGCAATGTCGCGATACGATAAACCGCAATCGCGATAGGCTACAATCCGACATTTATCAAAGTCGGAAATGTGATGGTACGCATTTCTCCTCCTTACACGAGGAATCACAACAACGTTTCACCAGGCAACGCCGGTCAACTGCTGTTTGTGTATGAGAAATCGGTTGGAAACTTTCCTCATGTCAGCACGTTGTAGGTGTCCGCATCGGCGCCAACCTTGTGTGATTGCTCTGAGAAGCTAATCATTTGCATATCACAGCATACTCTTCATTTCGCGTCTGTAGCACGTCATCTTCGTGGTGTAGCAATTTTAATGGCCAGTAGTGTACATTCCAGTTTCACTTGGATTTTCACCTTTGGCAATGGCACTGTAACTAAAAATGGAAGAAGGAACAGTAAGACCATAACCGGCGAATAATGACACCCGAGGATGTCAATCAAGCCTATTGGTGCACCATTATATCAATATAGTTTGGAGTGGCAGTAAAACAGTCCATGACGTGTGAGGAGGCGGAAGGAAGCGAACAAAAGGCTGTATCCCCGCGGCGCTCCCCGCCTCACACCTCGCTGGCACTCTTCTCAGCTGCTTCTGCAGACACCGCCGTATCGTAAGATAAATCGCGTTACATGAGGAGCGACAGGGCCGGCGCCAGGCGAAACGTGCGCCCTCAGGGGGTGGCACATCTGAGGGGCGGCAATACAGTGTCAGGTTCGCCGCCCCTGTTGGACAAAGCGAGGGAGGCAAGGGGAGAGGAATTTTGTGAGAACTCATTTCTTCCTTGTATTGTTTTGAGAGTAGCTATTGTTGTGTTTACGTGGCCGCTGAGTATGAAAGCAATTTTTTTAATTGCGTTTATTTTGAAAAGAACCATTGTAGCTACTGTTGCTTTCTTTACATCTGAAAAATACAGAATTCGTTTTGGCAGTTGGCCGAGGTCGTCAGGAATGATCAGACGCACTTTTATTGCTTTCCCTAAGCCTGTAAAAAGAGGCGCTCACATCAGTTTACACTGATGTAATAGGTAACTCTTTCTCATGTACACTACAACTACTACTGTGCATGTACGTTGCTCATAGGTCAGACTTTCTCTTCTTTAACGTTGCAAAAAAAAAATGGTTCAAATGGCTCTGAGCGCTATGCGACTTAACTTCTGAGGTCATCAGTCGCCTAGAACTTAGAACTAATTAAACCTAACTAACCTAAGGACATCACACGCATCTATGCCCGAGGCAGGATTCGAACCTACGACCGTAGCGGTCGCTCGGCTCCAGACTGTAGCGCCCAGAACCGCACGGCCACTGCGGCCGGCTTAACGTTGCAGAAAGGAAAATTTAGCTTTTTATGTTCGGTTACTTGAAAAATTGACAGGACGGCAAATAAGCTCGCATTCTCCCAAAAGCTAGAATGTAAAGGAAGGAAAGCGATGTCATATGACGATGAAAAATGGTTTGTTGTCCTTTGTTGAATAGGTAGACACGAAAAAGATGATGCGTGGTAAGGATGACATTCGTCCAGTGGCGGTTCTTTCTAATCAGCGACCGCGGAGCTGCGCGTTCATATTTTTCTGTTTACCTTCTATTACGTTCTTAATTTAAGAATCATAAAGCAAAATGTTATGAAAAATAAAAAGAACGTCATCCTTTTGCCGTCACGAGAGATCTTCTCCTTATCTCTGTAGATGCACAGTCTCTGCTACGCGCTGCATAGGTTATGAAACAGTGAGTTCAGAAGAAACAGAAAAAAACTTACGGAACTGGGCCTTATTGACGCGTAAAGCCAGACTCTCTCAGGGGGCTGCACTTTCCGGTAACGCTTACTTGGCTGTTGTCTGAGAAGTTTTTAAAAAAAGTTGCAGGCACGGGTAGGGTAAGACCACGTTTCACAGGTCGGACAAAAGCGCAGCTACACAGAGGCATTTAAACTGATTTTAACATAATAATATTAGATATTTTGTTTTGCTGAAATCAGATTTTATTTCATGTACAGTCGATCAAGACCACAGCATGTTGGTGTGACAACTTCAAGTGGTTATTCCTCCTAAAGTAATCGATTGAGAAACGCGTAACTTTGTATATTTACAGAAATTACTAGCGAACCTGGCAACGCTTTGCAATTCCGAAATATGTCTAGGAATTGCATATACATACTAAATTCGTTGTCCCTCCGCCACTCTGCACATCATCTCATCCCTGCCTCTCTCTCCGTACATTTCCTCCTCACTCATTCTCTCTGACCATAACCTCGTTCTCCCCTCTCTCTCCGTTTATCTGCCCCCCCTTCCACCCCCCGCCTCCCTCTGTACGCCCATTTCCACCTGAATGATCAGGAAAGCATTTCGTAAAAATTGGAAGTAAATCTGTCAAGAACTTTTCGAAATTTGAGGCAATAAACCCTCACCCTTTACATATTACAAAAATATATAGTCTATCTGCCAATGTCCGTCCGAATGTTAGAGTATCGTGTAAAAATCTGAAGTAAATTGGCCAAAAACTTTTTGAGATTTGTGGTAACTACGCTTCCCGAAGAGGAGGAGGAGGAAGAGGAGGAGGAGATAAGTGTTTAACGTCCCGTCGACAACGAGGTCATTAGCGACGGAGCACAAGCTCGGATTAGGGAAGGATGGGAACGGAAGTCGGCCGTGCCCATTCAAAGGAACCATCCTGGCATCTGCCTGAGGCGATTTAAGGAAATGACCGAAAACTTAAATCAGAATGGCTGAACGTGGGTTTGACCCGTCGTCCTTCCGAAGGCGAGTCCAGTGTGCTAACCACTGCGCCACCTTGCTTTCCCTTTATATGTTAAACACACATGTACATAATATATATATTACAAAAATATAGAGCCTACGTGGGTCCGAACATTCATTAGTGTCGTGTAAAAATTTCTAGCAAATAGGTCAAGAACTTTTCAGGATTTTCGGTAACAACCTTTCCCCTTTATATATTACATACTAAATGTCAAGCTGATTTTTTTCATTATGAAAACATGTGACAGCAGAACTGTCAAACTGAACGCAGAATTATTTTCTTTTCTTTTTTTTTACCAAAAATACTATTGCAGAAAAAAGTCAACCAAATCGGTTGAGTCGTTCTCAGGTGAGGGTCACTCACAATGATTTTAATTTTCGATTTTTACGCAGGATTTTCCAAAATTTTTTTCATACAAAACTTGTCCTGGAAATACCGGACACAACAACAAAAATGAATCAAATCGGTCAAGTCATTCTAAGGTGATGATCTTCCATACATGCGACAACTGATTTTTATTTATATAGGTAGGTTATGATAAATAAGTGTGTTACGAACGATGCTGAATGATCCAGCTGTTTCTGTGGAATTACTATTAAAGCCCTCCAAACAGTAAATTATTTCTTAGGTTCGGTTATTTCCAGTCATCCAAGAAAATAACCTGTTAGAGCGTTAAAAATTCTTTGAAGGTGTTTGTTTGGAAAATATGGATTCTTGCCTGTGTGCGAGTATTTTTCTCAACAATTCTAAAAGCAGGCTGAACAACCTAGTCTTAACCACCTAATTGTTTAAGCAGAATTTTAAATTTAAATTTTTGTATCAACAAAATGTTTATTTTGTTCATTGCACTTGCACTCGCTCCTTGTATAAATATTGACTTGTTACGTCTTTAATAATGCACGATATGAAGTTCTATAATGCCCTGGTGTGAATTATTAACGTATCAGTTTCAGGAATTTTAACCCAGAAAAAATGATATCTGACAAGTGCCAGAAACCAAATCCACATAAAATTTCGAAGGCCTAATTAGTAATTCAGAAAGAATATTCTATGGGTTCGATGAAATGAGAAATAATCTCAATGAATTGCAGGAAAAGAAAAGGATTCCTCAGCTCGACGAGACTAACGCCGGAATCATTCTTTTATTTCGACCAGGGCCACTTCCTTCCCACTTTTCTTTAATTTTTTAGCATAAGATATGAGAAAAGCAGAGACGACGAAAGCCAGATGAAGATAAATGTTAAAAAATGCCGATTTCAACAGTTAGTTTCACATAATCGCTCTCTATAGGCCGGATCGAGATATGTCCGACGTGAGAAAATGTCTGTCTGGCAGTGAATATAGGAAAAGACGGGCGCTTAAGGGAGAAGACTATAAAAAGCAAAAGGATGTTCTACAATGATATTTAATCCAAGCAGCGTCGAGGGTGTAAAGACGGATACTGAGCTACAGACCAAAGAAACTACTGGAATTACTGAAGCTACGTCTTCATCTTCAGGACTTCGCCACAAAGCTGACGAGAACATCTCTGTGACCAGCGAAGACAGCAACAATGCTGACAGTGGACCACCCACAAGAAGTTCAAGAAGCCTCCACTCGACTGAAGATTTGCTTTATGAGGGAAGCTCCGAGAACGACGCATCAAGCAGAATTGAAATTAGGCGACCCGACACGGAAAATATCGAAGGGACATCAGTTGCTGTAGTCACTACTGCAGATCAGCTTGAAGACACAACTGCCTCAGATCACGGAAGATGGCTGGAAATTACTAACGATGGCGATCGAACCACTTTGGTCATGCGAGTTCTTTCCCAACGCTTTAAAGAAGCTGAAGAATGTCATAAAAACGCGGACCTACCAGCACTTCAACCCTTGCATTGTAGCTATCCTTTGAACAATCTAGCAAAATCAGATAGACATGAGTTGATGGACTCTAAGAGCAAGGATGCTGTCCTCTGATCTTGTTATAACAGTTTTTCGTCATGCACTGTAAAACCTGCAAAGAACGTTACAGGCGACTGGCGGCACGTTGCTTCTCATCTCGAAAGTCATGTGAAGACTACCGAGCATTTGAATACATAGAAAAAGTGGATCGTGTTTTCCGAAAGACTGAAAAATGCACGAACTGTCGACGTCGGTCATCAAAAGCTACTGAATGTTGAAACTGAACACCGGAAAAATGTTCTTGAGCTTTTAATAGCGATATGTACGTTTGAAATTTGATTGAAATTACGTCACTGACAGTAGCCTGAAACACAACTTTTGGCGTGGGAATAGCATGTGAACGTGTATTTTATCTCGTCCCTCATGCGCTTTGCTGTGTACTAAACTTTGTTGACTGCGAGAATGTAAATTTAATTTAGCTGCGAGAATGTAAACTGTCGATAACTCTAAACCAAACCAAAACTGCATGAATTTTCGTAACGCAAAAACTGAATTTGATGCAACCCTATTCATTTGCAATTGGCCCTGGTTATAAAACAAACCTTGATGAATTTGAAAATAATGGTCCCTGTGCTTAATGAATGTTATCCCTGAATTAATAAAACTTCTTATGTTTATGTGCGCAATGGGAACGCTCTTGGCACTGCTCTCTGTTAGTACTTTAAATTATATTGTCAGCAAACAGCTATTGTGCAAGGCTGTTGATTAGTAAACATTTTAATTAAATCGAATATGATTGAGACAAAAACTTCTTGAGAAAAGTAGTTAATCAAAAACGACATGGATCTGGAAACTAGTATTGACTTGGGGTAAGTAACAATATAGCACTAACTTTGAAACTCATATTTTGACTCAAAAGCTACTGAATATTGAAACTGAACACCGGAAAAATGTTCTTGAGCTTTTAATAGCGATAATATGTACGTTTGAAATTTGATTGAAATTATGTCACTGACAGTAGCCTGAAACACAACTTTTGGAGTGGGAATAGCATGTGAACGTGTAATTTATCTCGTCCCTCATGCGCTTTGCTGTGTACTAAACTTTTTTGACTGCGAGAATGTAAATTTAATTTAGCTGCGAGACTGTAAACCGTCGATAACTCTAAACCAAACCAAAACTGCATGAATTTTCGTAACGCAAAAACTGAATTTGATGCAACCCTTTTCATTTGCAATTGGCCCTGGTTATAAGACAAACCTTGATGAATTTGAAAATAATGGTCCCTGTGCTTAATGAATGTTATCCCTGAATTAATGAAATTTCTTACGTTTATGTGCGCAATGGGAACGCTCTTGGCACTGCTCTCTGTTAGTACTTTAAATTATATTGTCAGCAAACAGCTATTGTTCAAGGCTGTTCATTAGTAAACATTTTAATTAAATCGAATATGATTGAGACAAAAACTTCTTGAGAAAAGTAGTTAATCAAAAACGACATGGATCTGGAAACTAGTATTGACTTGGGGTAAGTAACAATATAGCACTAACTTTGAAACTCATATTTTGACTCAAAAGCTACTGAATATTGAAACTGAACACCGGAAAAATGTTCTTGAGCTTTTAATAGCGATAATATGTACGTTTGAAATTTGATTGAAATTATGTCACTGACAGTAGCCTGAAACACAACTTTTGGAGTGGGAATAGCATGTGAACGTGTATTTTATCTCGTCCCTCATGCGCTTTGCTGTGTACTAAACTTTTTTGACTGCGAGAATGTAAATTTAATTTAGCTGCGAGACTGTAAACCGTCGATAACTCTAAACCAAACCAAAACTGCATGAATTTTCGTAACGCAAAAACTGAATTTGATGCAACCCTTTTCATTTGCAATTGGCCCTGGTTATAAGACAAACCTTGATGAATTTGAAAATAATGGTCTCTGTGCTTAATGAATGTTATCCCTGAATTAATGAAATTTCTTACGTTTATGTGCGCAATGGGAACGCTCTTGGCACTGCTCTCTGTTAGTACTTTAAATTATATTGTCAGCAAACAGCTATTGTTCAAGGCTGTTGATTAGTAAACATTTTAATTAAATCGAATATGATTAGACAAAAACTTCTTGAGAAAAGTAGTTAATCAAAAACGACATGGATCTGGAAACTAGTATTGACTTGGGGTAAGTAACAATATAGCACTAACTTTGAAACTCATATTTTGACTCTTTGAAAAATAATAATGTTCACAATTAACCCACGCAATAAACTGATTATATATTAACAATCAGCTTTATAAAATCATTGGATCTGAGTGGCATACATTGTCTCAATCATCACTTACGGGTACATGCATTGCATTAGCAAGAAACCAACTTTCTTTTCCTTAAGTATTTCCAGATTCTGTTGAGATTCCTTTCACAGTTAGCAAACATCAGTGTCTTGCAAATAAAAAGAATCATTACTGCCCATAGCGAGTAAGTATATATCAGTACACATCGGATACAATACTTCTTTACACTTGAGAATCCTCCATACATCTCTCGATCTCAAGTTACACTAATACATTATCCATAACATCTTGAATCAGCGATCGCTGTTGAGCAGCGACGCTACTACACAACCAAAATGGTTCAAATGGCTCTGAGCACTATGGGACTCAACTGCTGTGGTCATCAGCCCCTAGAACTTAGAACTACTTAAACCTAACTAACCTAAGGACATCACACACACCCATGCCCGAGGCAGGAATCGAACCTGCGACCGTAGCAGCAGCACGGCTCCGGACTGGAGCGCCTAGAACCGCACGGCCACCGCGGCCGGCACTACACAATCAATACCGCATTTGACCATCTCTGGTTCAATATAATATTTTCTTACAAAATTTGAATTAATTTATAACCATTTCAGAATGAGGGGGAACTAACGCAATATTGATATCAAATTGAAAGGAAAATTAATTAATTTGATCACCACCGCCCGCACAGCTTGTGCACGTGGGTTCACCGCCCCCTCCCCCCACTCCATACCGTTCCCCTCACCCAATTTCGAATTTCGGTGGGAAATTCGAATTTGGCGGTAAATTCGCATTTTGGCTCGAGTTTCGCATTTTGGTGCGAGTTTCGCATTTTGTCACGAGTTTCGCTGTCTCAGTGCTGGGGTGACGTCTCACCTCAATCCCCACCCGGGAATTGGAGGGAAATTAAAAATGGCGATGCCGTTTCTGGAACTCTGGTCCTTCAGAACAGAGACCTAGTGCAACCCCTAACACATAGAAACTTTCCAGATGCGGGAGACGAAGTTCAGGTTAGTGTACTTTATTTTCTTTGGTTTGTAAATTGAGATAGATATCGGTCCTAATCACTTAATTACTTATAAAGACCACTCCCAGTTACACAACTAAATACATAGCGCTACACAAGGAGTGCCTAAAATCGCTGTTTTATATCAGAGTTCCCTACATTGATCGGCAATCACCCTGCAAATCCAGGTAATCGAAGCCAATACACACAACTGGTGGAAAATGGTTCAATATTTTAATCACACATCGAAGTTGTGGGGAAAAACAGCACTTGTAATCAATGAATCATAATGCAACACAGGTGCTGGGCAATATCGTCGTCCCGAAAGATTGCATAGGTGGTGGCAGCTGCAGCTGTGACCTCCTCAATGGGTGCTCACGAACTAACCATTTCAGAGTCAGTTTTATCCTCCCCCCTACAACCACTCATCCCTCCCTCTCCTCACCGTATGAAGGGATAGAGGCCTGTTCTATCTTGCCGCTAGTGGTGCACAAAGAGATTCGTCTGGTAGTACTAATGTACTGTCTCCAGTCTGTAGAAATCAGTCACAGATAGGCAAAAGACTGAACCCCCCTGGCACAACAACGAAATTCCAGTGAACTCTTCAGATTGGTCTTTCAAATGTCGGCTGCTTGGAAAACAGGCAGCTCACATCTATGCCAACCACAGCCCCTGGAGCAGCCTGCCGCCGATCTAGTTGGAGAGACTTCAGTACTGCAGCCCCAGGGGGGCATGTGGCTGGATGCTCCATTAGGCAGTTCTTCGCTAACAGAAAAGCTATAACACCGGCTGCCTGCAGAATAAAACGAGATAAATGAGGCTAAAATGTAGCCACGCCCCGATTGGTCACAGCTGTGTCAGGCGATCTCACCCCCCCCCCCCCCCCACACACACACACACTCGACTATCCCCACACTGCCCCACAAGTGCCCTTCATTCTGAATGTGGAAACACTTCACTGTAACAACTGTATTTAACATCAATGCACCTCCTATAACCGAGCATCTATTAGAAACGAAAACACAATCGCAATGGTAATAAATGTCCTCTTTTCACGAAAACAGGTGCAGTCCATTTTCCTTTAGTTTTACGAGAAAAGTCAATACAGTTTTTCCATTCGACTGCAGGATAAAATTCACATCTCATTATTTTGTGACATCCAGCGAAGTGCACCGCCGCCGATTACAGATGACCAAAAATCAGAGGTTGGGCTATACACCGCCTAGACATGTCCACATTGCATAAAATCGAAGAAAAACTTCTATTATTTTGCAGCGAAAATTACCAATCCCCACAGAATGTCCTCGTTATTTCGAAACCATCATCAAAGTAAAGAAAAAGCGAGAATTTAAACTCCGAAGAAAAAACCTCTATGTTCAGCAATTTGTTTCAGCTTGATGGACAAATTACATGGCCCGCAAGCATTTCTCGCGTTCAAATCAATGTTTGTAAATAAACTGTCATGCATGTGTGTGGTACAAACATTTCAGACACGTGAAATAACATTAGAGAACACAGTATTTCACGCCATTTGCTCACATGTCGGAAAAAAAACACTATGATTTTACGTTTGACAACAACAGGCTATAATTCAAGAGGGCACTGCTGTTTTGTAGACTATGGCAAGTCCCATTTTACCAATTGTTTACGAAACAAATCATGAGAGCCTGTCTTGTAATAGAACCTCCATAGTTTTCAGTGCGTCTCCCTCTCTCTCTCACACTTCAGTTAATCGAAGCCAAATACCATCTGCGTGCTTACATTTGACATTGTTTCTCCATAAATACCCTCTACCGAACTGCGTGTAAAATGTCTTTCATCCAGGAGCCAATCTTTTGCAATAGTAGCAGATTCTTGCATTCTAGTATTGTAAGCAATTTAATATTACAATCTGTTTCACATAATATACTCCTATGTCGGAAAAAAGCACTGTCATTTCTAGGTTACACAATAAGGTATAATTGAAATAGTATCTACTTCATAATTAGAGAGTATGAAGTATGACATAACACAGGACTTGCTGCAACACCTAGTTTCAAACACGCAGTCGTGATGATAATAATAAAAACAGCCATAATTCCATGAAAAGAGGTACAGCCGATTTCTGTTAATTTTATGAGCAAAATGGGTGTAGTTTTGAGAGAACTATCTGCATCTAAGCTTTAACCAGTTATTCCATTCCTTGCAATATTACCTCCTATAAGATTTTGCCTTATATCCCTCTTCTGATATATCGAAAAATAAACATTGTCTGTTTGTTGACATCGAACATATTAAATAGAAGTGTATTTCTCCACTGGGGCAGATGGCCAGCGGTCAAAGTAGATTGCACAAACCTGTGTTAAGTTTTGTCAACTGTACTGGAGGAAGATCATATCCAAAAGACTGTCATCACAAGAGAGGGTTCCTGTATTGTTCATTCATAAGCAGTTTAATACATCGTTTTTCAGCTATAACACATCTAAGCAGTATATCATTACAACTTTGTACACCACCATACACTTTATCTTTCTATCATGACTTTGAGGTATGTGTCAGGTGCTAAACTGACATTAACATGTTTCGATCCATGGTTCTCATAGAAAGCTGTAAATCACATGGTGAAAACTACTCAGCTCACACAACACACTGAGGCAGTATTTGTCATTAACAAAAATGTGGAAGACGTAGTAACATTTGGAAACTGGAAGAGTTTGCGGCATTGGAGAGCATTTACAACAGCTGATGACACATACAGTGACAGGATAGCAGATGTCTTAGTGTTCCGTTTTGAAGAGCATTTTTTCCTAATTTTTGCAGTCATGTTCATGATTACTGTTCCAGTGTTACCATTGCTGGAAGATGCTGCTTACAATACGTGTGAGGTAGCAGAAATAAAAAGAGGTACTTTTATCTTACTGGTGAAAAAAAATGTAGAGGACATTGCAGTATATGGAAGTAGGATGTGTCTACAGCATTGACGAACGCTTCCAAAGAACTGTCTGCAAGCGATGACCTCTACATTTAATCCCATGCTCCACAGTGACAATGTTCTCTCCATCTAAACCAAGTGTTGTCACTCAATCATTATGTGGTAATCAACAGAGCACCACTGGAAGAATGGGATGGGAAAGACACGGTTGGTATGGGATGATGTAATACACACCACAGTTAATAGAGCAATCAATTTTAGCATCCAGTTTTTCATAATTTCAACACCGTCCAATGATACGTCAGAATGCTTCCCAATGTCTGTATAATCGCTAAATTACCTGTCCACTACTTCGCAGGTAACATACTAAACTGTGAATGTAGACAGGTGACTGTGTAATAGGTCCACTCAGCCATATATACCAAAGTATATAAGATAGCGTCCTATACCGATGCAATTTGGTTATCTACATATTCCCAGTATATCAATCATAGTGCAGAAATTACGATTACGACTGGCCATCTTTCCATGTGTGCATGGGCGTCACAGAGCATTCTCTGACAGATCCCTGCCACATTGCCCTTGACCAATGCTCCATGCAACACAGTCAAGAATTTCATCTGCAACTGACCAGAAGTATGAGGATCCTACACCCACTACATTAGACATTTCATGAAGGAACAGGGTGAGCTGCATCCTTAACTGCTGTCCAGCGAAGACTGTTCCAAACCACTCTTACCCACGGCACCCATCCAAATGCAAAAGATCGCTCTAGATGCGTGCATGTCAAGGAGTGTAGCACTTCTTATCGGTGTATAGTAGACGTGAGAGTGTTGCGGTTATAGACAGTTAAGAAAAAAACATGTGCTTATATATGATGGAGCTCCAAACAGATGGAGTTTGAAACATTTCACGTAAATCTACTGTGCTATCAATTCTGAAACGTTATTGCGCTGTCTGGAGTCAGTACCAGGAAGGTACCAGCATGGAAAAATGACCGTAGAGCTTAAATACACACTTCTATGGTTGCACAGTTCTGCACCTGAAAATGCTGTATTGTTAAAGCCATATGGTTTCCAAAGTATTAGTCGTTTGAAATGCAACGCTCTTAATACTCTAATGCAGGATATATTTGTCAAAAATCAGACATACAACCACCCCGCAAGTTTCCTACCCCATTCACTACAATGACATACTTTAAATCAATGAGACTACTTCCTTCTACACTATTGTGGTATCATAGGAAGGCATCGTCAGTGTATAGCCGCCGCTTGAGCTGCTTGTAAACCAACTGGAATGGAGTCAGGAGACTGTTGTTCTGTCTCTTACGAAAATAATCGATTTTATACATGTTTTCATGTCGTACGCTCAACCACACTTCCCGTGTCAGTTGTGCTTGTTCAAAAATGGTTCAAATGGCTCTGAGCACTATGGGACTTAACATCTGTGGTCATCAGTCCCCTAGAACTTAGAACTACTTAAACCTAACTAACCTAAAGACATCACACACATCCATGCCCGAGGCAGGATTCGAACCTGAGACCGTAGTAGTCGTGCGGTTCCGGACTGAGGGCCTGAACCGCTAGACCACCGCGGCCGGTAGTTGTGCATGTCGTTAGTAGTAGTATCGGTTTTGACGGATGCACCTACGTGTCATTAGGAAGTAGAGTGAGGAAAAAACGACGTGAATATGTTCAACAGTTGATACATTGAGGTACTATGCAAGCCCTGATGTACGAAAATGCACAACAAGAAGCAGCAATTTCTTACGAGGGATTAAGCGCCACGATCAGTAGCCAAAGGAGATGTAATAGTCTTATGCCTGATTACAGTATCATCACCATAGCTCTGGTAGCATTCCTGTTGCATAAAGAAGTCCTGGTCTCATGCTAGATAGTTGTGCTCATGTGTAGGAAAATATAGCAATTTCTTACCAACATCATGTCTCCCGAGTACACCCCCTCACGCTATTAAAGGTGATCTATGTGGCATCGGTCCACTCTCCTACAGGACTATCTAGGGAATGGCTTCAATCTGATAAAAGCATTGATTCTTCTCCTTAATACTTAAGGAATAGCATTTCCTGTGAGAATTAACTGTAATTCGGTAATATCTATATACGACTCCATGTGTGAGAACACAGTTATGGATTGGGACACATATACAGGGTGTTTATAAATGAATATCGGGGTTTTAAATGTTTATAATACTTATTACATTAAACATACATTTATAGATGATATGTCAAATGAAAGGGCAACTCAAACAGTTTTACCAAGAACCTTATAAATGTTCAATGTGAGCACCATTTGTCACACGGCACACGTCAAGTCTGTAGGCCGAGTTTTTTGGTGAACCTACTGTAACTGGCACTTCTTACCTTGATAAACTAGAGCAATGGCTCTTCCCTCAGCTGGAAGAAGATGATCCAGAGAACTTCAGAAAGATGGTGCGCCACCTCACCGGCATAGCGAAGTATGCGATTAGTTGAACTTCACTGTACCCAAGCGCTGGATAAGCCGCATGCGGCCCAATGACAGGGCTTGCTTTGCCTGGCCTCCACGTTCACCCGACCTAACGCCATGAGGTGTTTTTCCTTCGGGGCTTCATCAAGGATCGTGTGCACGTGCCTCTGCTACCAGCAGACCTCCCTGAATTAAGAAACCGGATTGGATCCGCTGTTGCTACAATCACTGAAGACTCACTTGTCAACGTTTGGGAAGAACTCGGCCATGGACTTGATGTGTGACGTGTGACAAATGGTGCTCACATTGGACATTTATAAGGGTCTTGGTAAAACTGTTTGAGTTTGACATATCATTTATAACTATAAGTTTAATATATAAAAAGCGTTAAAACTCCGATATTCATTTAGAAACACCCTGTATTTTGCCTCCTTTAATATAGCGCCTCAGTATAATACTTATTTCAACTTTTTTTGAAGTATGTGTTACGAAAACCCACGTAGTTTACAGGGGGAGGGTATCATTTTCCACAGATACTACTACAACGCCGCGCCAACACAAGGCTGGCAGCCCGTCGTCTGCCGAGCACAGCGCACTCTAGCGGGCTGTGCAGCTGGACGGAACTGGAGTGTGCCTCGTGCACTTCTTAGCTAGATTTCAACCTAGGCAGACGCACTTTCATAATCGTCCCTCAGCCAGTTCTGTAATGTTTGCAGTGATTCTCTGAGGAGGGCCCATCAGGCTTAGTCCCTGAGAATATGTTGTATTAGTTCATGGTATTCCATGTTACGAGATTGTCAGTTCATAGCCGCAGCTGCAGTCCTACAAACTACTGAAGATAAGTAATTCTATTGTACTATGTGTTTCTTGAATAATACTCATTCTCTAACAGTGTGCCGTACCGCATATCATTGCAATCTGGACTCCTTCAGCTCCTATCAACTCGGACTCCTCATTATTTGCAATTTAGTAACGAGCCGAAAACACTCACGCGTTTTGTGCCTCTAAACAGTGAGACACAATATAATTTCTATACTTTTTTTGTTCTTGAGTCTCCGGCTACCCCCAACCTACCTCAGTCCCCCGCATTTCAAGGTACTTTTTCTCTGATGTTGTGTATTCATTTTGCAAGTTTTTTTCACAGTTTTACGTATTTAGTAGTATTTCCCTCATTTTTACGTATTTACCATCAATTTTTCGTAATTGTACCAGATTTTCCTCGATTTTTGCTAATTTTATATCATTCTCATATTTTTTCGATATTTTTTCCGTATGTATATTGTCATATTTCCGGCATACACTTGCGCTGTTTGATTTTATACGAGGATATTTGTGTCCTATAGACGAACCTACTAAAAAAAACCTAAGAATTTCGCTCTTCCTGATGATCTAAATGCTTGCATTTTAGGTAGGGAGGTCAGGAAAAGTGTTGTAACACACGCCTCGCACCTAGATAAGACTCCGCGAGTGGCGCAGATTGGAAACTGGCAGTCTGTAAACAAATCCGTGTACTGCTACGTCACGTCAGAGAGCTTATCTGCAGACTCATGTAGTGATGCACGATGGAATCTCAAAGCCTGGCACAGTTCTACACGATCGTCTGACTTCCGCTCTACTGTGTAGGGATCTGCAACAGGGAATTCACATGTGTACAGAGTTGATTTCTGCTGCTGCTCTGATATTTTTTCCCATGCGTATATCATGTTATTGCTTACCAGATGAGCGTCGGTACCATCGATTACGCCATCCAACTCCGATGCGCTCCCACAACCATGTCAGGACATCTACAAACTATACGTTTCAGGTATTTTTATATCCTAGTAATAAGTTATTCGTTAGTTGAGAGTTTGTCGTGTGCACTTAGCATCCTGGAAAGTGAGAATTTCCCTTCCTCGTACCTACAGAGTGCAGTTAGCAAGTTATGCATTCGAACCGCAACCGTCCGCCACTGATAGCTCTACACACATACATACAGAGACTATGCATCGTCACAATTTCTCCATTTCAACCGCTTGTACGGTAGTTTCGACAGTGCTACAGCCCGCAAATAGCAAAAGACTCTTCGCAAAACGATTCTGTAGGGGATGTAAGCACATTCAAATTCATCCTAGTAAAGAGCATAACATCTTCGACGCAAGTTATATTACCGATATTTCGTTACAATGTTGTCTAGATTCTCGAGTAACAACAACAACAACAAACCAAGGAATCCTGTTGCGCCTATCACACTTCCTTTTATACTCTTAAAGCTCCACCTTGACGGCGCATAATCATCCCAATTCTGCTATTTTGTGTGCTAGCTGTCAATTGGACGAAGGGAGACAGTGTTTCATGAATATTATTCTTACGTACAAGATATAACAGCACATTAGGCGGACGGTATAGTATACTACTGTACTCCAATGCTCCCAGTCACTTGCAATCATATATTCTACAGACGAGAGCATTTTCTGTATTTTTTTTATGTCTATGTCTATGCGAGTGTCATGGATGGCTGCCATTAACCTCACCTAGTCCTCTCACTGGTGGGTCCACCTTCGAGCGCTATTCCAGACGTACTGCATTGCGGATCATCCTCTAGACAGCATTCTCGACACAATGCGCGATAGATCCACCAGCGGGAGGTCTGGGCCAGGTTTATTGGAGCTATCCGCAACACACACTTGGACACAGACATCCAAAAAATAGAGGAAATGCATTGCCTCTTCAGAAAATTTGGTTTTGAGTGACTGCGTGCAGTGCTACACTCTACCGTCTGACTAACGTAATGTTATATCTTGTACATAAGAATAATACTCACAGAGGACTGTCTCCCTTCTTCCAACGGACACCTAGCACATAAAACAACGGAACTGGGATGATTATGTGCCGTTATCATGGATCTTGAAGAGTAAAAAAGGAGATGTGATAGACGCAGCAGTATGACTTTGGTTTGTTGTTATTACTCGAGAATCGGTAGTTTTCGCAGAAAAATAGTGGAAGTGTTTTTCCCAATTTTATGCAGTGTGGAGATGTATAGGGGATGTTTAACCCAACCTCTGAATTTTCGTCGTCTGTATTTGGTGGCAATGCACTTTGTCAGATATAGCAAAAGAATGAGCTGAAAATTTCATCCTGCAGTCGAATGGAAAACCTGCACTGACGTTGCTCATAAAACTAAAAGAAACTGGACTGCGCCTATTTTCGTGCAGATATGACGTTTATTATCGTCATGACTGTGTTTTCCTTTTTAAAAGATGCTCGTTTGTTGACATTAAATATAATCATTACAGTGAAGTGTTTTCACATTCACAATGGAGGGCACTTGTGGGGTAGTGAAATCCTAAACTCAGATTGGAATGTATACCGCAGAGACAGGCTGGACAGTGAAGGGGGAGGCGTGTTTATAGCGATAAGAAGTGCAAAAGTATCGAAGGAAATTGAAGGAGATCCGAAACGTGAAATGATTTGGGTGAAGGTCACGGTTAAAGCAGGCTCAGACATGGTAATTGGATGTCTCTAAAGGCCCCCTGGCTCAGCACCTGTTGTGGCTGAGCACCTGAAGGATAATTTGGAAAATATTTCGAGTAGATTTCCCCACTATGTTATAGTTCTGGGTGGAGATTTTAATTTGCCGGATATAAACTGGAAGACTCAAACGTTCATAACGGATGGCAGGGAGAAAGAATCCAGTGAAATTTTTTAAGTGCTTTATCTAAAAAAGCACCCGTGGTCTAGGGGTAACGTCTTTGATTCATCAGCAAAACGTCTTCGGTCCCGGGTTCAATCCCCGCCACTGCCTAAATTTTAATAAATAATCAGCATTGGCGGCCGAAGACTTCCGGCATAAGAAGTCAGCCTCATTCTGCCAACGGCCTTGTCAAAGAGGGCGGAGGAGCGGATAGAGGTTCAGGGCACTCTCTTGTCCTAGGGGTGGGAAATTGCCCCTAAAGGCGGAAGAATCAGCAATGATCAACGACATGAGGATGCAGAAGGCAATGGAAACCACTGCAATACAGACACATAACGTGTATCCACAGGACATGTGGCCTGTAATTGAAGAAGTGTCATGATGATCTCTCCATTGGCAAAAGATTCGAGATCTCCGGGAGGGGACTGCCAAGAGGGAGGTTACCATGAGAAAAAGATTGAATAATCAACGAAAGGATAACGTTCTACGAGTCGGGGCGTGGAATGTCAGAAGCTTCAACGTGGTAGGGAAACTAGAAAATCTGAAAAGGGAAATGCAAAGGCTCAATCTAGATATAGTAGGGGTCAGTGAAGTGAACTGGAAGGAAGACAAGGATTTCTGGTCAGATGAGTATCGGGTAATATCAACAGCAGCAGAAAATGGTATAACAGGTGTAGGAATCGTTATGAATAGGAAGGTAGGGCAGAGGGTGTGTTACTGTGAACAGTTTAGTGACCGGGTTGTTCTAATCAGAATCGACAGCAGACCAACACCGACAACGATAGTTCAGGTATACATGCCGACGTCGCAAGCTAAAGATGAACAGATAGAGAAAGTGTATGAGGATATTGAAAGGGTAATGCAGTATGTAAAGGAGGACGAAAATCTAATAGTCATGGGCGACTGGAATGCAGTTGTAAGGGAAGGAGTAGAAGAAAAGGTTACAGGCGAATATGGGCTTGGGACAAGGAATGAAAGAGGAGAAAGACTAATTGAGTTCTGTAACAAGTTTCAGCTAGTAATAGCGAATCACAAGAGGAGGAGGTATACTTGGAGAAGGCCGGGAAATACGGGAAGATTTCAATTAGATTACATCATGGGCAGACAGAGATTCCGAAATCAGATACTGGATTGTAAGGTGTACCCAGGAGCAGATATAGACTCAGATCACAATATAGTAGTGATGAAGAGTAGGCTGAAGTTCAAGACATTAGTCAGAAAGAATCAATACGCAAAGAAATGGGATACGGAAGTACTAAGGAATGACGAGATACGTTTGAAGTTCTCTAACGCTATAGATACAGCAATAAGGAATAGCGCAGTAGGAAGTATAGTTGAAGAGGAATGGACATCTCTAAAAAGGGCCAACACAGAAGTTGGGAAGGAAAACATAGGTACAAAGAAGGTAGCTGCGAAGAAACCATGGGTAACAGAAGAAATACTTCAGTTGATTGATGAAAGGAGGAAGTACAAACATGTTCCGGGAAAATCGGGAACACAGAAATACAAGTCGCTGAGGAATGAAATAAATAGGAAGTGCAGGAAAGCTAAGACGAAATGGCTGCAGGATAAATGTGAAGACATCGAAAAAGATATGATTGTCGGAAGGACAGACTCAGCATACAGGAAAGTCAAAACAATCTTTGGTGACATTAAAAGCAACGGTGGTAACATTAAGAGTGCAACGGGAATTCCACTGTTAAATGCAGAGGAGAGAGCAGATAGGTGGAAAGAATACATTGAAAGCCTTTATGAGGGTGAAGATTTGTCTGATGTGATAGAAGAAGAAACAGGAGTCGATTTAAAAGAGATAGTGTTGAGGATCAGTGGACAAAGTTCAAAACCATCGAACAATATGCGTTAGATGAGTATGTGCCAAGCAAGATCGTAAGAGATGGAAAAGAGCCACCGTGGTACAACAACCGAGTTAGAAAACTGCTGCGGAAGCAAAGGGACCTTCATAGCAAACATAAACATAGCCAAAGCCTTGCAGACAAACAAAATTACGCGAAGCGAAATGTAGTGTGAGGAGGGCTATGCGAGAGGCGTTCAATGAATTCGAAAGTAAAGTTCTATGTACTGACTTGGCAGAAAATCATAAGAAATTTTGGTCTTACGTCAAAACAGTAGGTGGAGCAAAACAAAATCTCCAGTCACTCAGTGACCAAAATGGTACTGAAACAGAGGATGACATAATGACTAAATGCCTTTTTCCAAAGCTGTTTCACAGAGGAAGACTGCTGTGCCCCCCAGGGGGTCCACAACTCTTTTGTGGATACGTGCGTAGCGAGCACGGGACCCCGAGCTAATGTGGCCTTCCTTCCTTTCCAGGCTGCATACCTTCCCTTTCCGCATCCTTCCCCATCCCTCTCTTCGCCCCTCCTCCCCTCACCTCTGGCTCTTTCCATCCCTTTCTCCCCATCTGGGAGTATGGTTTGTGCCTACGTCCGGAGACGGACGCTCGTAAATGTACTGCATTCTTCGCCTTCCTTGCTTTTCTGTCTTCTTCCTTGCTTTGTCCTTCTCCTTTCCTTACCTCTTCTCTTTACCCTTTTCTCCGCTGTGGCGTTTGAGACCTCTCTTATTTCCTTTCCCTTTCTCTTTCTTCCTCCCTGTGCGTGTCTGAAGGCCGACCCACGCCCTTTGTGCATAGCCGGTGACGGGGTAACGCGTAATTCCCCGCCCCGGGTAGACAGGTAGGACACGTACGTACCCCCTGGTAACGGCCAGGCCCAGGGAGGGGTGATTACCCGAGCTGATACCTTCCGAAAGTGCCGATTGGTCCCTCCGTCCGTTTGTCGGGAGGTGTGACCTGAGGTGTGAACAATCACCTAAGGTGGGAGTGCCCTCAGTGAGGGCCCCCACAAGGGAGGAGCGCGCCATCGGAGACGCCGGTAATCATGGGGGATTCTTCCACAATGGTTTCCTCACCTTCCACTATGTCTGCTCACAAACGTAAGTATACTGAGTCTCAGCCACAGACGGTTCTTCCATCGTTGCCACAGTTCCTTGTTGTTTCTCGGTCTGATGAAGGTCAAGACTTCTCCACGGTCAACCCTTTCATTATTCAGAAAGGTGTCGACGCAATTGCAGGTCCTATAAAGTCTTGTTCCAGATTACGGAATGGCACCCTGTTGTTAGAAACACACAGTGCCCTCCAGGCACAAAAATTGCTGCGTACTTCTCTGCTCCACACCTTCCCTGTCCGGTTGGAACCGCACCGTACCTTAAATTCCTCGCTTCGAGTCGTTTATACACGCTCCCTCGGTGAATTGTCTGACGAAGATATTCAGCACTACCTGTCTGACCAGGGCGTAACGGCTGTTCATAGAGTTATGAAACGGGTTGACACGAACACCATTCCAACCCGCACTCTCTTCTTGACATTTGACAAAGTTCAACTCCCATCGAAAATCAAAGCAGGCTATGAGATAATTTCCGTTCGCCCTTACGTCCCCAACCCTACGCATTGCTATCGATGTCAGCGGTTCAATCACACCAGCCAGTCCTGTTCTAATCCGGCCAAATGTGTTACGTGTGGCAAGGATGCCCATGAGGGTGCTTGTCCACCTCCATCCCCTCGCTGCATCAACTGTATGGGTGACCACCCTGCTTCCTCTCGAGATTGCCCCGTTTTTAAGGACGAAAAGCTCATCCAGGAAATAAGAGTGAAGGAAAAGGTGTCGACCTTTGCTGCTGGAAAATTATTCGCCAGTCGACAGCCCACCGTGCCTCAGACAGGAAAATACAGCACTGTCCTGGCTTCTCCTCGGCCAACAAAGGAGGCGGCCACGCAGACTTGCGACCTCACCTTTAGTACCACGGTCGTCCGATCGGCCAGCGCCAAGATCGCCCGTTCAACCTCACCACTTTCGCCTGCCCACTCTATGGCTCACCCTTCGTCGGGTTCTGCTAAATCTCGAGCCCAAAAGTCAGACGCCAAGTCTTCGAAAAAAGAGCATACTCGTGAAGAGTTTTTACGTACTGTAACTTCACAACCATCGGTTCCTCCTTCATCTAAACATCATACTTCCAAGAAGGCTACAAAGAAACCCAGTTCCTCTCCTTCTCCACCAAGGCGTGTCCCATCTACAGCACCACCTGGCGGAAATCGCCCTCGGCCGTCTTCTGTGTCGCCGAGGCGCACTGCTGGTGGCCGGTCAACCGGCCGATCGCTGGTGGCAGGAGCTGCTCCTGACCAACCTATGGATCAGGATCTTCTGCCTTCGGCTGAATGCCATTCCACACTGTCGGTCGCTAGCTCCGAGCAATCTTTGAGTTGACAGCAACTTTGGTCACATTCCTCCATTTTCTGTTCACCCCATGTCCATAATCCACTGGAATATCCGCGGCATTCGAGCCAATAGGGATGAGTTGTCGATCCTCTTACGATCCTACTCGCCAGTCATCTTCTGTCTTCAGGAAACAAAGCTGCGTCCCCATGACCGCTTTGTTCTCCCTCATTTTCAGTCCGTCTGATATGATCTCCCCTCTGTTGAAGGCTCTCCAGCCCATGGAGGACTCATGATTCTTCTCCATGATACTCTCCATTATCACCCAATCACCTTACCCACTTCTTTCCAAGCTGTCGCCGTCCGTCTTTCCCTTTCCGGTTACACGTTCTCTCTTTGTACTGTATACATTCCATCGTCCACACCAATGGCACGAGCTGATCTCCTTCATCTTCTTGGTCAGCTTCCACCCCCCTGTTTGCTGGTTGGGGACTTCAATGCCCACCACCCGCTTTGGGGATCACCACATTCTTGTCCACGTGGCTCTCTATTGCTAGACGTCTTCCACCAAGCGGATCTAGTTTGCCTCAACACTGGGGTCCCCACATTTTTGTCTGCCTCCACGACACATTTATCTCATTTGGACCTTGCGGTCGGTACTGTTCCGCTAGCTCGGCGCTTCGAATGGTTCGCCCTTGATGATACACACTCGAGTGACCACTTTCCATGTATCCTTAGACTGCAGCCTCCACTGCCATATATGCGCTCGCGACGCTGGAAATTTGCCCAAGCCGATTGGACACTTTTTTCGTCTCTAGCGACATTCGATGACCGTCGCTTTCCCAGCGTCGACGCTGAGGTTACACATATTACCGACGTTATTTTTACAGCTGCGGAACGTTCAATACCACGCACCTCCGAATTGCCCCGGCGCACCCCAGTTCCTTGGTGGAACGAGGCATGCCGTGACGCAATACGTGAGCGGCGACGTGCTCTTCGCATTTTCCGTCACCGTCCTACTTTGGCCAACTGTATCCGCTATAAGCAGCTCCGTGCGCGATGCCGTCGCGTCATCCGCGATAGCAAGAAGGCAAGCTGGAAATTCTTTATTAGCTCATTTAACACCTTCACTCCCTCCTCGGAAGTTTGGAGTCGGCTTCGACGGATCTCAGGCGCGCCAAGTTTCTCCCCGGTCTCTGGGCTTACTGTCGCGTATGATACCTTAGTGGACCCCGTCGCAATTTCTAACTCGTTGGGTCAGCACTTTGCTGAGATTTCGAGCTCTTCAAATTACCCGCCAGCGTTTCTCCCGAAGAAACGTGCAGCGGAAGAGCGACATCTTGCTTTCTCCTCTCAAAATCACGAAAGCTACAATACTGTTTTCTCCATGCGGGAACTCCAACATGCCCTCTCTTCTTATCGCTCCTCCGCCCCAGGACCGGATGGTATCCATGTCCAAATGTTGCTGCATTTATCAACCCATAGTCTGCGTTACCTCCTTCGCCTTTATAATCGAATTTGGACCGACAGTACCTTTCCCAGACGGTGGCGGGAAGCTGTTGTCGTTCCCGTTCCGAAACCTGGAAACGACAAACATCTCCCCTCTAGCTATCGCCCCATTTCTCTCACGAGTAGTGTCTGTAAGGTTTTGGAGCGTATGGAGAATTACCGTTTAGCTTGGTGGCTGGAATCCCGCAGTCTTTTAACACCAGCCCAATGCGGATTTCGGAAGCATCGTTCTGCAGTTGACCATCTTGTTGCTCTCTCCACTTATATCATGAACAATTTTCTCCGGAAACACCAAACGGTAGCAATATTTTTCGATCTGGAGAGAGCATACGATACCTGTTGGAGGACAGGCATCCTCCGCACACTGTTCTCTTGGGGCTTTCGCGGCCGGCTGCCCCTTTTTCTTCGCGAATTTATGGCAGAGCGCACTTTTAGGGTGCGGGTGAACACTACTCTCTCCCGTACTTTCTCCCAAGAAAACGGGGTACCCCAGGGATCCGTGCTGAGTGTTGTACTGTTCGCCATCGCCATCAATCCAATTATGGATTGTCTCCTTCCTGATGTCTCGGGCTACCTCTTTGTGGACGATTTTGCGATCTACTACAGCTCTCAACGGACCAGCCTTCTTGAACGGCGTCTTCAAGGATGTCTCGATCGCCTCCACTCGTGGAGCATCGAAACCGGCTTCCGTTTCTCACCCAGTAAGACAGTTTGTGTTAATTTTTGGCGACGTAAGGAGTTTCTTCCACCCCCCTTACATCTAGGTCCTGTCAACCTTCCGTTTTCAGACGTCGCTAAATTCTTAGGTCTTATGTTTGACAGAAAACTGTGCTGGTCCTCCCACGTTTCCTATCTTTCGGCTCGCTGTCTGCGATCGCTTAACACCCTCCGTGTCCTGAATGGTACCTCCTGGGGAGCGGACCGAGTGGTCCTTCTCCGCCTCTATCGCGCCTTAGTGCGCTCGAAATTGGATTATGGAAGTATAGTCTACTCCTCTTCTCGGCCGTCTATTCTTCGGCGTCTCGACTCTATCCACCACCGTGGATTACGTTTAGTGTCTGGAGCTTTTTACACTAGCCCTGTGGAAAGCCTTTATGCTGAGACTGCTGAACCTCCGCTGTCCAATCGGCGAGCAGTCCTCCTGAGTCGTTATGCTAGCCATCTGTCTTCCATGCCTGCTAATCCAGCCCATGACATATTTTTCGACGCCTCCTTTGATGTAGGGTATGCAGGCCGCTCCTCCTCCCTACTACCCCCGGGAGTCCGCTTCCGTCAACTGCTCCATTCTCTTTCCTTCCGCTTTCCTAAAACCTTTTTGACAACTTGGGGTACAGCACCGCCTTGGCTCCGTCCCCGGATCTGCCTGCTCCGTGACCTTTGTCAATTTCCCAAGGATGGTACCCCTACACTTGTTTATCGTCGGGCATTTGCTGCTCTATGTGCACAAATGACGGACGCCACATTTATTTACACCGACGGCTCGAAAACATCGTTAGGTGTAGGGAGTGCCTATATTGTTGGCGACACCCCAAATCGCTTTCGGCTTCCCGACCAGTGTTCAGTTTATACTGCGGAGCTTTACGCTGTTCTCCAGGCTGTCCACTACATCCGCCGCCATCAGCGGATACAGTACGTTATCTGCTCAGATTCTCTCAGCTCTCTCCTCAGTCTCCAAGCTCTTTACCCTGTGCACCCTCTGGTCCACCGGATTCAGGACTGTCTGCGCTTGCTCCACCTGGGGGGCGTCTCGGTGGCGTTCCTCTGCCTCCCGGGACACGCTGGTATCTGTGGGAATGAGGCGGCCGATATAGCGGCCAAGTCTGCAGTCTCTCTTCCTCGGCCAGTTATTCAGTCGCTTCCCTTCACCGATCTACGGAGCGGTTTATGTCGCAAAGTTGCTCATTTATGGCATGCGCATTGGTCGGCACTTCCCCGTAATAAATTGCGGGAAGTGAAAGCCCTTCCTTGCGCTTGGACCTCTTCCTCCCGAACGCGTCGTCGGGAGGAGGTAATTTTAGCTAGACTCCGGATAGGGCACTGTCTTTTTAGCCATCGACATCTTTTAAGCGGCGATCCTCCCCCACTCTGTCCCCACTGCTCTCAGCTGTGGACGGTTAGACACCTTTTAATTGAGAGCCCCTATTTTAATCCGTTACGCTCCCGTCTACAGCTCTCGCCTGATCTATCGTCGTTTTTAGCAGATGACACGCGCTCAGCCGACCGCGTTCTCCAGTTTATTAGTGACAGTGAAATGACGTCAGTCTTTTGAAGCTTTTTTGGGGACAACCACCCCCTTTCTGTAGTGGATTTTTAAGCATTCCTTTTATTTTTAGTTTCTTCAATTTTATGACTTTGTTCCCATTGCTGCTGGTTTTCAATTTCGGTTTCTTACTGTCTTAAGTCACGGGCTGGGCGCCAATGACCATAGAAGTTTTGCGCCCTAAAACCACAAACAAAAAAAACAAAACAAAAAAAAAAGAGGAAGACTGCACTGTAGCTCCATCTCTAGATTGTCGTACAGATGACAAAATGGTAGATATCGAAATAGACGCCAGAGGGATAGAGAAACAATTAAAATCGCTCAAAAGGGGAGAGGCCGCTTGACCTAATGGGATAACAGTTCGATTTTACACAGAGTACGCGAAGGAACTTGCCCCCCTTCTTGCAGCGATATACCGTAGGTCTCTAGAAGAGCGAAGCGTTCCAAAGGATTGGAAAAGGGCACAGGTCATCCCCGTTTTCAAGAAGGGACGTCGAACAGATGTGCAGAACTATAGACCTATATCTCTAACGTCGATCAGTTGTAGAATTTTGGAACACGTATTATGTTGGAGTATAATGATTTTTCTGAAGACTAGAAATCTACTCTGTAGGAATCAGCATGGGTTTTGAAAAAGACGATCGTGTGAAACCCAGCTCGCACTAATCGTCCACGAGACTCAGAGGGCCATAGACACGGGTTCACAGGTAGACGCCGTGTTTCTTGACTTCCGCAAGGCGTTCAATACAGTTCCCCACAGTCGTTTAATGAACAAAGTAAGAGCATATGGACTCTCAGACCAATTGTGTGATTGGATTGAAGAGTTCCTAGATAACAGAACGCAGCATGTCATTCTCAATGGAGAGAAGTCTTCCGAAGTAAGAGTGATTTCAGGTGTGCCGCAGGGGAGTGTCATAGGACCGTTGCTATTCACAATATACATAAATGACCTTGTGGATGACATCGGAAGTTCACTGACACTTTTTGCGGATGATGCTGTGGTGTATCGAGAGGTTGTAACAATGGAAAATTGTACTGAACTGCAGGAGGATCTGCAGCGAATTGACGCATGGTGCATGGAATGGCAATTGAATCTCAATGAAGACAAGTGTAATGTGCTGCGAATACATAGAAAGATAGATCCCTTATCATTTAGCTACAAAATAGCAGGTCAGCAACTGGAAGCAGTTAATTCCATAAATTATCTGGGAGTACGCATTAGGAGTGATTTAAAATGGAATGATCATATAAAGTTGATCGTCGGTAAAGCAGATGCCAGACTGAGATTCATTGGAAGAATCCTAAGGAAATGCAATCCGAAAACAAAGGAAGTAGGTTACAGTACGCTTGTTCGCCCACTGTTTGAATACTGCTCAGCAGTGTGGGATCCGTACCAGATAGGGTTGATAGAAGAGATAGAGAAGATCCAACGAAGAGCAGTGCGCTTCGTTACAGGATCATTTAGTAATCGCGAAAGCGTTACGGAGATGATAGATAAACTCCAGTGGAAGACTCTGCAGGAGAGGCGCTCAGTAGCTCGGTACGGGCCTTTGTTAAAGTTTCGAGAGCATACCTTCACCGAAGAGTCAAGCAGCATATTGCTCCCTCCTACGTATATCTCGCGAAGAGACCATGAGGATAAAATCAGGGAGATCAGAGCCCACACAGAAGCATACCGACAACCCTTCTTTCCACGAACAATACGAGACTGGAATAGAAGGGAGAACCGATAGAGGTACTCAGGGTACCCTCCGCCACACACCGTCAGGTGGCTTGCGGAGTATGGATGTAGATGTAGATTTAGTGTGGGGATGGTCGAGTGTGTGTGTGTGTGTGTGTGTGTGTGTGTGTTTTCTCTGCCTCGTGATGACTGGGTGTTGTGTGGTGTCCTTAGGTTAGTTAGGTTTAAGTAGTTCTACGTTCTAGGGGACTGATGACCATAGATGTTAAGTCCCATAGTGCTCAGAGCCATTTTGTGTGTGTGTGTTGGGGGGTGTGAGATCGTCTGACAGAGCTGTGGCCAATCGGAGCGTGGCTACATTTTAGCCTCATTTATCTCGTTTTGTTCAGTAGGCAGCCGGCGTTAGGGCCTTTTGCGCTAGTGAACAACTCCGAATGACGCATCCAGCCACGTGCCCCATTTTGGATGTGATGTACTGAAGACTCCGCAACCAGATTGGCGGGAGGCTGCTTCAGGGGCTGCGTTCAGCGTAGGTGGTGAGGTGCTAGTGTGGCGTAGGGATAGCTCAACCCCCTACTAAGCAGGTGGTCCAGCTTCGAATGCTGGCACCGAACAAAATTTAATTCATTGCTTCGACCAGCATCATTATCATAAAGGCGAGACTCAATATGTCTCACGAATATCAACTATATATATGTTTAGTATGGGAAGTGTATACACCTTGAATATGCCACATTAATGCAGTTTTGCACAGTAAACACATGGACTTATTTAATTACGAACGGAAGTCACATTCGGCAAACATATTCGTATTCCATCATAGACAATCAAAGAGCCCCGTTCCGCTACAAAACGGTACGCAACTTGGTACTGTCGCTGAAATTTAACGAATCTCTAATTTGTTGCATGTTCCATAACATTCATTTGCTGTATCAGCGTTTAATTTTTTCTATTTTTTTTCCAAATGTTATATTGCTGTAAAGTCCGTGGCTCCAATTTGAAGCTGGACGAGTATGATACAGCTTTGCCATTCTGTGGGTGATCCAAATGGTGAATCCTGCTCTTTAGGTGAGCTTCCCCCAACACAGGTCAATAGCAGAAGTACCCAGCCGGGGCTCGACAGCTCGGCTGTATTTCGTGGTGAGTGGTTGCTGTCTCTCCCAGGCCAGCACGTTCGTCACACACGCACTTGTCGAGACCTCCTTTTTCAACAGTAACGTCCCAGGGAGGTAGCAACGAACGAAAAAACGCGGATTACAGAAGACAGAAACTTGTGGGAATCAACAGCGTCATTACACAGTAAGCTGGTTATAGATATTTCCCGTACTGCTATCAAGCATTCGCACACACTGTATTCTATAATAGTTTCCATTCATTTTTCGTACTGCTTTCGAATCATTCGGTTTTTGCATGCATGTAAATGCCCATATATCTCTGTACTGTGAACTTGCACCAATACATACGTTTCTCACGAGTCTCTCTCACTAAAAACTGCTGTCTGTCACAATTTTGTGAAATTACAAATAACGTGAAGTTTGAAGCAAATGTAGCGTTCCTGTGTCCGCATCATTACTTTAATTTTTCAGTGTGATTTGCCAGAAAGTTATTCATAGTTCATGTCCCGACAATCTAAGCACAATAACGGAGTGTACAGGGTGAACATTAATAAAACCGAAAAGCTGCAGGGACAGATTCCTTGCTAGAAATAGAGGCAAAAAAGTCCTATGGAAATGCATCGTTGCCACGGTAGAGGGCGCTGACGAATGAAAGTCCCTGTGACCTTCTGCCGTGTGTTCCTTCTGTGTTGCAGGCTGTGTGACTGATACAGCGTACTTTAAGCAGCAGAATGGTCCGGTGTTCATGTTGGGGACGAACCGAAATTGTGTTACGTGTATGGGCAAGCAGATGGATACTGTCGAGAGGCAGCAAAACAAGTACCCTCACAGCCACCAACCACATCACCCAGCATTTCAAACCTTTTTGGGCGTTTGTGTGCTCATGAGTCCTTGCACACAAAACGTGCAGGCATGTTGCGGACTGTGCGTACACCAGATATGGAGGAGCGGTTTCTACAGGATATTGAGACGAACCGAGTGCGAGCTCCAGGCAGGTGTCCCGCCAACATGGTGCAAGCCAAAGTCGATAATGTATATCCTGCATGACAGCCACTATTGCCTGCAACAAGTAGAAGGATTACCGGCGTGTTTCCCTCTCCTGAAAGAATTTTGTCGATGCTTTTACACAAACCATCATAGTTATAGGATCCCCGTCATCAGTCCTCCGTTCTGACGAAGCAACCTTTACCAGAACTGGCATCATCAATCTGCATAATCGTCACCTGTGGGCTACAGGTAACACTTGGGAGAATGGTTGAGATGTCTCATCAGCATCGGTTCAGCTTCAGCGTGTGGACAGGGATTCCTGGCCACCACATATTTGGACCGATTATTATTCCACAACAACTCGACGGAGGAACATACCTGGGCTTCCTACGGAGTACTCTGCCTGGGCTGCTTGGGAATGTGACCATGGCAATACGACAGGTTATGTGGTTTCTGCATGACGCAGATGAGCCGTGGCTGGCTCGCGTAGATGCCATTTCTTCTTTGACATTTTGTCACAATCGATTGGCGTCCTGTTTCTCCTTCAGTTACTACCATAACGAGTTGCTGACTTGCCTCCGTCAGTGGCAGCTATGGATACTAATACTGCTGTACCATCTTTGGTGTGACCGCTAAATTTCCGTGTGGTGGTGTGTGTGGCAGTCGGTCGGTTGGGCCAGAGCAGCGAGGACGTCTCCGCGGCACGGGGTCAGGCCAGGACCGCTGGCAGCGTGCACGCTTTTACATGAAATACACTCCTGGAAATTGAAATAAGAACACCGTGAATTCATTGTTCCAGGAAGGGGAAACTTTATTGACACATTCCTGGGGTCAGATACATCACATGATCACACTAACAGAACCACAGGCACATAGGCTCAGGCAACAGAGCATGCACAATGTCGGCACTAGTACAGTGTATATCCACCTTTCGCAGCAATGCAGGCTGCTATTCTCCCATGGAGACGATCGTAGAGATGCTGGCTGTAGTCCTGTGGAACGGCTTGCCATGCCATTTCCACCTGGCGCCTCAGTTGGACCAGCGTTCGTGCTGGACGTGCAGACCGCGTGAGACGACGCTTCATCCAGTCCCAAACATGCTCAATGGGGGACAGATCCGGAGATCTTGCTGGCCAGGGTAGTTGACTTACACCTTCTAGAGCACGTTGGGTGGCACGGGATACATGCGGACGTGCATTGTCCTGTTGGAACAGCAAGTTCCCTTGCCGGTCTAGGAATGGTAGAACGATGGGTTCGATGACGGTTTGGATGTACCGTGCACTATTCAGTGTCCCCTCGACGATCACCAGTGGTGTACGGCCAGTGTAGGAGATCGCTCCCCACATCATGATGCCGGGTGTTGGCCCTGTGTGCCTCGGTCGTATGCAGTCCTGATTGTGGCGCTCACCTGCACGGCGCCAAACACGCATACGACCATCATTGGCACCAAGGCAGAAGCGACTCTCATCGCTGAAGACGACACGTCTCCATTCGTCCCTCCATTCACGCCTGTCGCGACACCACTGGAGGCGGGCTGCACGATGTTGGGGCGTGAGCGGAAGACGGCCTAACGGTGTGCGGGACCGTAGCCCAGCTTCATGGAGACGGTTGCGAATGGTCCTCGCCGATACCCCAGGAGCAACAGTGTCCCTAATTTGCTGGGAAGTGGCGGTGCGGTCCCCTACGGCACTGCGTAGGATCCTACGGTCTTGGCGTGCATCCGTGCGTCGCTGCGGTCCGGTCCCAGGTCGACGGGCACGTGCACCTTCCGCCGACCACTGGCGACAACATCGATGTACTGAGGAGACTTCACGTCCCACGTGTTGAGCAATTCGGCGGTACGTCCACCCGGCCTCCCGCATGCCCACTATATGCCCTCGCTCAAAGTCCGTCAACTGCACATACGGTTCACGTCCACGCTGTCGCGGCATGCTACCAGTGTTAAAGACTGCGATGGAGCTCCGTATGCCACGGCAAACTGGCTGACACTGACGGCGGCGGTGCACAAATGCTGCGCAGCTAGCGCCATTCGACGGCCAACACCGCGGTTCCTGGTGTGTCCGCTGTGCCGTGCGCGTGATCATTGCTTGTACAGCCCTCTCGCAGTGTCCGGAGCAAGTATGGTGGGTCTGACACACAGGTGTCAATGTGTTTTTTTTCCATTTCCAGGAGTGTATTTTTAAGATAAGGCCTTCAGCCGACCTAAATTAAAATTTGAAGATTGATTTGTTTAAAACTAAATTTTGAAAGTTTGTTGTATCTGAAATTCTTGTCATCCAGGCCTTAAGCCCTGAGTTCTTCAATGTCCAGTGTGTGGCCTTCAGCCGAGCTCTTACATGAAATATTTATAAGATAAGACCTTCAGCCGTCTTAAATTAAAATTTGAAGATTCGTTTCTTTAAAACGATTTTTTTTAAATTTGCTCTATCTGAAATTCTTGTATCTAAGCCCTAAGCCCTGAGTTGTTCAATGTCTTGTGTGTGGCCTTCAGCCGAGTATTTACGTGAAACATTTTTTTAAGCAATGTCTTCAACCACATGTATTATTTAAAGCAATTTTTTTATAACTTGTGTTCAGGCTTTCAGCCGTTCTTGTTTTTGGTGTGGTTTTGGGCCTTCAGCCCAGGAAGTATCTCAAGTTTTCTTAACTAGGTCTTCAGCCATATTGTTTTATTTTTATCCTTTTAAGGCAATGTGTAATTAAGTGGTTCTTAGCAAAATAAAAGTTTGTGTGTTTTGTGCAAGTGACAGTAACTGACTACGGCCCCCTCCACAACCACAACCTGATCCACTCTATCCTGCGGAACCAGGTTTCAGAAGCACCATCCCACTTCCCCATTAGAGTTCGTCGACACCTTAACGTAATCTTCCCTGGAGCTGAATAGGATGCGGAGGCCCTGTAGCACGGCATGCTAGATCACTAGACCTTAAACCCCCTCAATTTTTACCTCTGGGGTCGTCTGAAAAGCGTTATGTAAGCTGAACCAGTTCCTGACGGGCAGATATTTCAATAAAATGTTCGTGACGATATTCAGAGAGAGAGGCCGGAACATCCGAAAGAGTGCGGCAGTCTACGACGCGACGTGTGAACGCGTGCACTGCATCTCATGGAGGCCATTTTGAATATCTGTTGTGACGTGGATGCGACGCAGCTCTGTACTGTGTTCAGGGACGATTTTTTGTCGTTGCACGCACACCGTTCATTTCCATGCACATGTTCATAGCACCTTTCTTCCTCCATTTTTAGTCAGGAATCCGTCCCTGCAGTTTGTCTGTTTTATTAATGTTCGCTCTGTATATGCAAATAAATGACACTGCATATTTTGTTCGATCAACGTGTATACTGTATTTGATATTCATTAATTTTCATTAATTTTTCATACTTGTTCTTTTTTTGTAATGCAGTTTGTATCTCTCTGTGGCTGTACGCATCCTAGTGTCATGATATGACTTACACTGGAATGTTATTTCTTATTCATTCTGTTATTTTAAATTGATTATAATTCATTTTATATATTGTAAACTGAGATCCAAATGTTTTACATTGTCAGTATGTGTCAGTGTGGATGCTCCTATGATGTTGCTAGGTCACTTATTTATAGATGCAATAGTTATCTCTCCTTGTATTGCAAACTCCATATCGCGTACGAAGCTCTCTTAATATGTTATAGCTTGCTGCCAACTGTTTAGCCGGCCGGAGTGGCCGAGCGGTTACAGGCGCTACAGTCTGGAACCGCGCGACGGTTCGAATCCTGCCTCGGGCATGGCTGTGTGTGATGTCCTTAGGTTAGTTAGGTTTAAGTAGTTCTAAGTTCTAGGGGACTTATGACCACAGCAGTTGAGTCCCATACTGCTCAGAGCCATTTGAACCATTTTTTGCTGCCAACTGTTGTGACCAAGGACTCTGTATGATATGCAATACCTTTAGTTTTAAGCTGTTCTTACATTTTAATGGTAACATATTTGTAGGTGCTAATTAGTTCTCAGCAGAGGTTATCTGAGTAAGCCCAGAAGTCGTTTGAAAACTAAATAAATTCTCATACTTTAGTTTACATTACTAAAAGCAGCCGCGTTTGCAGACTAAATTTTGCAATTTGGTTCCGCCTTTTATGCAAACAACTAACATTTTTAACTGCCAAAACGCGTTTAGGCACATTTGTGCCATCGTCAGGGTGTCATGACCTCATTCTCAAGACTTTCACACGACATTACAGCCTAGAGAATAAAGTAGTAATCACAATAAATGTACAATATTCTTAGAGCTAATTTTCATTTCAATAATTATTACATAAAACATGTTGTATTTTCCAGACCTAAATAAAACACGACCGTTAATCACAGCACAAATGTGTCGAAATAAATATGGGCAGTAAAACTGTTAGTCGTGAGCATAACAGGCGGAACCGAATTTCAATATTAAATAAAGTCTAGTAGAGCAGTTATAAGATGTGTGCTTTTTTTTACCTTACATATCAAAACTGATAGCGACATAAGGAAGAAAGAATCAAATTACGAGAAAAGAATATGAAATACTGCCTTCTGTAACAAGGGCATCTTATTAGTTATGGCCGAAGTTCCGCTGTAGGAAAGCCACTGCGATAAACAGAAATATACAGCCATGTCTGTACTCTGACGTCTACCATGCGGTGCTCTCTGAAGGTACACAGTGTAATGGCATAGTTGCCCTTCCTGTTCCATCGCAGAGTGGCTTCAGTTAAGAACGATTTCTCAGTACTCGTACATTGTTCTGCTTTATTTCATATTCTTGTAGAAGCTTTATCGCTCGCCTACATATTTTAAAATCTTATGCAGTTTCCCAAACGAAAGAGTTCAAAAACCTAACTCAAAACTCCAGCCCAGACCTTCTGGCAATTAGATGTCGTTTTATAATAAAAGCTTCCGTTCACCTACCTTAGCTGAGGGCACTGTGGCTCAGGTAACGTTGCTTGATTATCGATAGAATTCATAAACTTTAAACACCCATCCATAGTAGTTTGTTAACTCTGTTTCTGTCGCTGCTCTTTACTGCTGGCTTTCCTTCGTTTACCCTTCAGTTGAACCTCCTACAGTGTTTCAGTTTAATTCTGAGTCCTTCTTCTGTGAAAAAAGATGTACCAGGTGGCACCTTTAACGTAGCTACTCTGCTTTGTTGACTTTCACATCCTTGTTTTGAATTATCTCGTCACTTTCTTATTTGGCTCTTTAGATACAAGTAGAATACTACGACTATCAAAGCCCTTCACAATCAGAGATAATTTTAAAGAAATATCCTTCGAAACAGATCTTTGTAGTATGCCAACAACTGTTCTTCTTGCAAATGGATTTAAATAAATATAATCAAGAAAAAATTAGCTTTCAACCTAAAACAGAGAATTTAATGTAAAGAACGGTACTATCAGAAATCTTTCCAGAGTAAATTAAGAAAACAAACACCCCAGGAATTTTACAAAAGCTGTCGCCAACAACTGTAAAACAAGGAAGCGAAATCTGGATAACAACGAAAAACTATACACTAACATGCAAATCTATCCAAGGGATACGCTTCGATTTTGATCGGCTTTGAAAGTTTTATAATGTAGAGCAAAATAAGAGACACAAATTTTTTACACGTGCCCGTACGGCCGTTAAGGGGGTGAAACATCCCCTAGAAAAAGGAAGTTTATTATTACTCAATGAATGCCTTTGAAACGGTAGCACATACGAAAAAAACGTCAGATAAATTTTCAATGGTTTTTAATATACTTTACAATGGTGCATCCAGATTTTTCGAAAAAGTCTTTTTTTCGATAACCCCTCTTCCCCATTCCTTTGTTTTCCACTTCGAAATTGGACTAAGAGCAAAACGTATAGAATCGCTAACGCAAATTTCAGTCGTTTATAATGAAGTGTTATTCCAAATACGCATTCGTCAGAAACAAGCTAGAAATTCTCTATATCAAAATGCATTTAGCATTTTTGATCCGAACAGTTCTGCGCCTTTCTTATTATTGTACATATATACACTAATAATACAACAATAATGTACAAATAATTTCAAATATAACATGAGTGAATGTGAAAAGGTTGCAACTTGCAGTCCGCAGCTCGTGGTCGTGCGGTAGCGTTCTCGCTTCCCACGCCCGGGTTCCCGGGTTCCATTCCCGGCGGGGTCAGGGATTTTCTCTGCCTCGTGATGACTGGGTGTTGTATACTGTCCTTAGGTTAGTTAGGTTTAAGTAGTTATAAGTTCTAGGGGACTGATGACCATAGATGTTAAGTCCCATAGTGCTCAGAGCCATTTGAACCATTTTTTGCAACTTGCGAAACAAAAAATTCAGCAAATCTAAAAAGAAAACACAAATACAAAACAAGATATTTCATATTTCATTAAATTAAAAGAAAAAAATGTTAACATATGTAGAAAATACATTTAGAATATATTTATCTGGGAAAGCATTATTAAAGAACCCAACCCGACGACTGGCATTGAAGCGGACACATATCGGGCGCGCATAGCGCGATATAGAGATATTTCTGGCTAATTCTTCTTTGAAATACCACTTCATCATATACGATTGTATTTGGTATTAACGATGCTATACGTTTTGCTATTAGTCAAACGTCGAAATGAAAAACAAAACATTAGGGGGAAGGGATTTAGAGAAAAAGGACATTTTCGACAAATCTGTATGCACCGTTGTTGTGTACATTAAAAACCATAGAACTTTCATTTGAAGCTTTTATGTAACCGTTTCTAGGACATTTCTTCAGCAATATTAAACTCACTTTTTTCAGTGGGGTGTTTCATCCATTAACGGCCGTATGAGCAAGTATAAAAAAATCTCTGTTGTTTTGCTCTGCACTAAAACATATTGACGGCCGATCAAAGTCGAAGAGTATCATTTCCTTTCGGTAGGTTTACTTGTGAAAATCCAAAGTGTGGGAATGAGATTTCTCCGACACTCAGCAAGATCAGAAAATTCAGATCGAAAGAGAAATACAGAAATAAGAACAGGATTTGGATTAATGCCTCTAAATGAAAAAATAGAACAATACAGACAGAAATGTAAACGGTACACCAATAGGATGGAGGACTAGCAAAAGTGCTGTAACCCAAGTTCAAACCGCCAGAACGAATAAACTGTGCATAGGCAGTTGCAGAGTGAGCGCCGGATACCTCACACTTCCTATATCACTGGGTCACTTCCACTGTCTGACGTCATGCCAGACCCACAATCAGATGGAATCTGCATGAGCAGACGTAACAAGCAAAGACCCGGACTTTCAGATGGTGACTGTGATGGTTATGATGATTATGATCGTTTGAAACACATGGCAGGCTGTGAATAAAAGGGAGAAGTATCAGTTTCTCTGCTTAGCTGTGAAACACTATTTTTTTGGGCGGGAGGGGGAGGGGGGATAAAAATGCAGTGAACAGACTCCGCTTCTTAAGTCGGATGCATGATATAATTTCTCCTTCGATGTTAAACACCTATGTGACATAAAATTATTTCGATGATGGAATAGGTGGAAAGCAGAGGATATCTGGTGGACTAGGTGCTTTCGTACTTAAAATTACTCATTTTCCCATTTCAGAACTACCTTTTTTAACTAGTGTAATGCATACGAATAATTTCTCAAAAAAAGGATCCGGTGTATTTGCCAATTATCTTTAAGAAACCTTTGATAACAACAGTGGCGTCGTTTGATCTATGTGGCAGCTAATGCCATCATGCAGTAAATAATATATATGGAATGAGAGAGAGAGAGAGAGATTGAAATGCAAGTCCTGTACTTAGTTACATATGCATGCATTTAACCCACTACAGGAAAAACGAAAATAGCTTGTAGGTTGTCACAAATTATTCACATATATCGAATTCGCACAGGACGATTTATAAAGGTGAAGTTTTTGGGTTTAGCGCAATGCTCTATTTCGCTGTAAAATACGAAAATAAATGGACTACGTAATTTCAGTTACATATTATTCATCACTTGGTTTTGAAGGTGTGGCATTAGCCATGTCAGCAAATAAAAATTACTGGATTTCAGACGTGCCTACTATACAAACAACTGTTCCTTATAAATGCAGAAACATGCTTCAGCACCTTTGTGCCATCATCAGTGGGTACTTTTATTCAGTTCTGTAAAACATAAACATGTTTTAAGTAACAAGTATTCTAACGAAAGTAGGCTTAAAAGTAGTATTTGTCAGTTGTTACCACCTTAATTTTTCTACATGATTAGGCTCTGTCGCACCCTCTCAACATTACTGTATACGGTAGCTTGTCATCTGCAATTAAATGATAGTACTATGAGTTTGGTTACGGAGTTAAAGAAAAATCACTTTGTCTATGAACGAAATGTGTTGCGCGAAAATATTTCGTGACTATATTTTACAGTTACTTACAGTCAGTTTCGAAATATCCGTTTTCATTTGCATTCTCGTCGTTGTGAAAGTGCACACACAAAGACAATGCATGTTTTTGCGGAACTCCATTACCCATTTCCACTTCACAAAACACAGTTTAATGTTGCTGCTGCGTATCCAGATCTTGAAGATGTTCACTTGCTTTACTATCAGTTTGGTGCCAAGTCTGAACTTCGTTTACCTGCTCTAAATGTGAAGAGGCTTCATGGTGATTCATAGGGCTCACGCCATGTCAGACCTTGAAAGTTTCAACTGAGTCAACCCACTTTGCAGCCAAATTTCACTAGAATGGTTATTGTGAAAGACAGATGAAAAGTGTGCGTCGCCATCGACCCTCCGCAAATCGGGTGAGTGATTAAAATGTCGAGGTGATACCTAAGTCTATAGCCTTCTTGCATTACACAAGAAGTGCTTTCAATTAAATTCGTCGTATTCTGTGGAAACATGTGCTTTTAGATCACCGTCTAAGATTAGTGTTTTTTTAGGTCTGTAAAGGATGATCTTCGTTTGCGTTAGGCGGATGTTTATCGTATCCAAGCAGTTGTGGCACGTCATTGATCATACGATCATGACCATGGAGGGCCGTTGTGGAATCCTGCTCTGTCCTTGGTCAGACAAAGGGACAGAGTTAATACTACTTGTTTACCTACTGGTAATTGACATTCAATATCAATAATTTGTCATTCGTCATTTTACTTCAATTGTGAGGTGGTGCTATTTGTTAACGACGTATGTCTTGTCTTTCTGCATACGCCGCGTTATGGTTCTTGATCGCTATAGCCACGCCAACGGAGGGTTTGAATTTCCTTGCGCAGTTTCGTCTCGTATTTGTGGCTTCGAGATGACGTGTTAACCTTCGAAATATTGGCGGTTGTCGGGGACGTCAACTGCCAGCATTCCCTTCAGCTCTTTGAACGTTTTATGTGTTGGTAGAAACTCAAGTTTTGCAAGCTACATGACGTTCCTTTTATCGAATAAGTAGTTATAATTATTTAAATTAGGTTTGCTACCGAGGGACGTTACCGCGATTTCTTGCCGTCCTGCGCTTGTGTGTCACGCTGCAGACTATTACAAGGTCTGTAGACATCGCTGCTGTCTGACACGAATAACTCTTTTCATTCGCCTGACTACAGGAGAGTTCTCTCTTCAACATAGCAGCTATGTATTATTCAGCTGCCCATGAATTCATGACGTGGCGAGTATAGCATTAAAAAGATAGTGCCCCTACACATTTCAAAACTAAAGAAGTGTAGCTACAACCATTCATTATTCATCCGTCAAGACGACGCCGTCCCCAAATGACGGTTCATTACTCCATAAAAACACATTTCACTGAACCGCTGTTTCACTGAGCAGTAGCCACGGGATTGTTGCGGGATCTTTGGGCAAATTTTGAACTTGAACATTACGCTCTTAAAGAATTGGTGCGCAAATACGCTCCCTATTCTTTTGATATTCATTTAGCTACTTTTTCTATTGACATCAGACATGTACTACCACCCGTGTACACTCAAAAGCAAAACTTTTGGGTCACTATAGACATAGGACCATATTGAAATAGCAGGAGAAAAACCGGTCCATGGCATGACGTCAGACAATGGAAGTGACCCAGTGATATATGAAGTGTGAGGTATATGGCGCTCGCTCTGCAACTGCCTATGCGCAGTTTGTAAGGACTGCTTACTTGCATGACTGAAAGGGGCTGCTTCAGAACACCTGACGACACAGACACAGATTATGGACCTGACTGAACGTTCGCATAGCAGCGACTGCAACTGGATATAGAAACATATGAGGCACAGGGGCTATAAAACTTCTAACAGTACATTTGAAAGTGCTCACAACCTACCAATCAGGCTTTAAACTGCATAACTGAAAGCAGCTAAAAACGGAAGTCCTATTATATCTACACAGGGCCGTCCATTGATCGTGACCGGGCCAAATATCTCACGAAATTAGCATCAAACGAAAAAACTACAAACAACGAAACTCGTCTAGCTTGAAGGGGGAAACCAGATGGCGCTATGGTTGGCCCGCTAGATAGCTCTGCCATAGATCAAACTGATACCAACTGCGTTTTTTTAAAATAGGAATCCCCATTTTTATTACATATTCGTGCAGTACGTAAAGAAATGTGAATGTTTTAGTTGGACCACATTTTTCGCTTTGTGATAGATGGCGTCGTAATAGTCACAAACGTAGAAGTACTTGGTATCACGTAACATTCCGCCAGTGCGGACGGTATTTGCTTGGTGATACATTACCCGTGTTAAATTGGACCGTTTACCAATTGCGGAAATGGTTGATATCGTGTTGATGTATGGCTATTGTGATCAAAATGCCCAACGGGCGTGTGCTGTGTATGCTGCTCGGTATCCTGGACGACATCATCAAAGTGTCTGGACCGTTCGCCGGATAGTTATGTTATGAGAACGCCTGCCGTTACAGCGTGATTACCTGTGAACACCACATCAATGCAATAAATGCTCAAAATGATGTCCGTCAACCTCAATGCATTTGGCAATACGTGTAACGACATTCCTCTCAACAGCGAGTAGTTCGCCTTCCGTAATGTTCGCACATGCGTTGACAATGCGCTGACGCATGTTGTCAGGCGTTGTCGGAGGATCACGATGGCAAATATCCTTCAACTTTCCCCACAGAAAGAAACCCGGGGACGTCAGATCCGGTGAACGTGCGGGCGATGGTATGGTGCTTCGACGACCAATCCACCTGTCATGAAATATGCTATTCAATACCGTTTCAACAGCTCGCGAGCTGTGTGCCGGACATCCATCATGTTGGAATTACATCGCCAATCTGTCATGCGGTGAAACATCTTGTAGTAACATCGGTAGAACATTACGTAGGAAATCAGCATACATTGCACCATTTAGATTGCCATCGATAAAGTGGGGGCCAATTATCCTTACCCCATAATGCCGCACCATACATTAACCCGCCAAGGTCGTTGATGTTTCACTTGTCGCAGCCATCGTGGATTTTCAGTTGCCCAATAGTGCATATTATGCCGGTTTACGTTACCGCTGTTGGTGAATGACCCTTCGTCGCTAAATAGAACGCGTACAAAAAATCTGTCATCGTCCCGTAATTTCTCTTGTGCCCAGTCGCAGAACTGTACACGACGTTCAAAGTCGTCGCCATGCAATTCCTGGTGCATAGAAATATGGTACGGGTGGAATCGATGTTGATGTAGCATTCTCAACACCGAAGTTTTTGAGATTCCCGATTCTCGCGCAATGTGTCTGCTATTGACGTGCGGATTAGCCGCGACAGCATCATCATTTGTTGCAGGTCGTGGTTGACGTTTCACATGTGGCTGAACACTTCCTGTTTCCTTAAATAACGTAACTATCCGGTGGATGGTCCGGACACTTGGATGATGTCGTCCAGGATACCGAGCAGCGTACATAGCACACATCCGTTGCGCATTTTGATCACAATAGTCATACATTAACACGATATCGACCTTTTCCGCAATTGGTAAACACGGTTAGTGTATCACGAGCCCGCCTGGTTGGCCGTGCGGTCTAACGCACGGCTTTCGGGCGGGAAGGAGCGCCTGGTTCCCGGCACGAATCCGCCCGGCGGATCTGTGTCGAGGTCCGGTGAACCGGCCAGTCTGTAGATGGTTTTTAGGCGGTTTTCCACCTGCATCGTCGAATGCGGGCTGGTTCCCCTTATTCCGCCTCAGGAACATTATGTCGGCGATTGCAGCGCAAGTTTTTCACGTTCGCGTACACCACCATTACTCTACCACGCAAACATAGGGTTACACTCGTCTGGAGTGAGTCGTTCCCTGGGGAGTGCACCGGGGGCCGAACGGCACAATAACCCTGGGTTCGGTGTTGGGCGGCAGAGGGGTGACGTGGACTGCGATAGTCGTCGTGGGGTTGTGGACCACTGCGGTTACGGCGGGGACGGAGCCTCTAAGTCGTTTCTAGGTTCCCGGTTAACATACAATACAATGTATCACGAAGCAAATACCGTCCGCACTGGCGGAATGTTACGTGATACCAGGTACTTATACGTTTGTGACTATTATGGTTCAAATGGCTCTGAGCACTATGAGACTTAACTGCTGTGGTCATCAGCCCCCTAGAACTTAGAACTACTTAAAGTTAACCAACCTAAGGACATCACACACATCCATGCCAGAAGCAAGATTCGAACCTGCGACCGTAGCGGTCCGACGGTTCCAGACTGTAGCGCCTAGAACCGCTGGCCACTCCGGCCGGCTGTGACTATTACAGCGCCACCTATCACAAAGCGAAAAATGTGGTCCAACTAAAACACTCATATTTCTTTACGTACTACACGAATATGTAATAAAAATGTGGGCTAAAAAAACGCAGTTGGTATCCGTTTGACCTATGGCAGAACCATCTAGCGGGCCAACCATAGCGCCATCTGGTTTCCCCCATCAAGCTAAACGAGTTTAGTTCTTTGTAGTTTTTTCGTTTGATGCTAATTTCGTGAGATATTTGGCCCGGTCACTATCAATGGACCACGCTGCATATTGCGTTTGTCATTTGTAGCCGACCACTATTAAATTATGATGCTTACAGCGCCATGTATTCTGCCTTACGTTTTCCTCTTTCTCCAATAATATTCCGTTGCAATTTGACCTCATTCTGACCAGTGGTGTTATTTCTACAGCGGTTTGGAAGTTTAACTTTAATTATAATCTCCATACACGTGTGTGTGTGTGTGTGTGTGTGTGTGTGTGTGTGTGTGTGTGTAAAATGGAAGAATGATCTCAGCACCAAATGGTTCAAATGGCTCTAAGCCATATGGGACTTAACATCTGAAGTCATCAGTCCCCTAGAACTTTAGAACTACTTAAACCTAACTAATTCAAGGACATCACACACATAGATGCCCGAGGCAGGATTCGAACCTGCGACCGTAGCAGCAGCGCGGTTCCGGACTGAAAAGCCTAGAACCGCTCGGCCACAGCTGCCAGCAATCGCAGCACCAAAAAGATCTGTGACATAAACGACAGTTCCTACATCTGAAACACATCTATTCAAATTTCGCACTAGCCGCATGAGAGTGGCGCTTGTAGTGCCGTTAGGAGAATGCAAATCAGGTATGCTTTAAATACACGCTGTAACCGTCGTGCACGTTACTTACCCGTGAGATTGATGTTAGTGAAGAATGCTTTTAAGGCGATGAAGACACCATTATCAATGTTTGAACGAGTTCGTGTAATAGGGCTATGAGAAGCTGTATGTTTATTCTGCAGTCATACGGGAACACTTGGGAGGAATGTAGTCACCATGAGTCGTAGGCAGTCACCCCTCGTTTGCGGGTTGCCTACATCAGGGCAAAAAATGTTCAAATGTGTGTGAAATCTTATGGGATTCACTGCTAAGGTCATCAGTCCCTAAGCTTACACACTACTTAACCTAAATTATCCTAAGGAAAAACACACACACCCACGCCTGAGGGAGGACTCAAACTTCCGCCAGGACCAGCATTATCAGGGGCAAGTATACATTCAGGGACATGCCTGTTGTTCACTTTTGATTGGCAGATCCTTAACCTATTGTTCTGCTTAGAGGATTATGATTCCCTGGGGATAATCCGCCAAACCGATTGACAGGTCCTTAACCCACTGTTCTGGTAAGTGGTTTTCCGTGTCACCCCTACCCCTCGCACCCTCTCAGAAAGCCGGCACGAATTTTGATATCAAATTAATTCACAAATTAATGAAATTGTTTGAAAAATATTGTCACGCGGGATTAGCCGTCTGAGGTGCTGCAGTCATGGACTGTGTGGGTGGTCCTGGCGGAGGTTCGAGTCCTCCCTCGGGCATGTGTGTGTGCGTGTGTATGTGTGTATGTGTGTGTGTGTGTGTGTGTGTGTGTGTGTGTGTGTGTGTGTGTTTGTCCTTAGGATAATTTAGGTTAAGTAGAGTGTAAGTTTAGGGACTGATGACCTTAGCAGTGAAGTCCCATAAGATTTCACACACATTTGAACAACATTTTTTGAAAAATATCTCAGTTGCACCACTTTAGGTATTCACAAGCTGCTTCAAGTTATTCAAATAATCACTTCCCTACAAATGTATCAGTTTGATTGACTAATTAATTAATTAAATAAATCGATACCCCTTACATTTCCTTGCCCTCCTCCCCCTTCTCGAAGTACTGATTGATTGATCACAGTTTATGGAATATTGCTTAAACAATTTAGACAACGTGTGGAATACCGTTTTTTCTTTAAATTAACAGGATACAAGATGGTGTGTGGAATATGGTTTATTTAAAGAATTGGTCAGGAAATCGATCGCTGTTTGTGGAATATTTGAACGATTGGGCGCTTTTTCATTCAGATGGTGTAAGGAAAGGCGTAATTACATTATCACAGACCGCTTAAACATATGTGAAAAAGATTCTCAGTCTCACTACTCACGCATGCTGCCCCGGCGGCGTACCCCAGGGCCCGCTACGGCTGTCGGCATTCAACGACTTCGGGATGTACCGCGCTAATACCTGAACAAAAGCATCAGGTGGCGTCAACCCATAGATATTAACGCCTCAGAAATTCCTTTCGCCTTCCCCCTGGTCTGTATGCATTACCCAACCTGTCAGATACCAGTGCAAGCGAGAGATGCCTTCCACCAAAAGCAAATACCTAACAAGGATTTTTTTGCATTCAAGCTTATAGTAGGTGTCTATATAACATAGTATTCCTTTTTGAAAATATTGCTCCTGCACACTCACACACATTATAGGATCTAAAGAGGTCTGTATCAACAAGTCGCCGTTACTCGCACTTGTAACAACCAACCAATCTTTGCACAACGCTCTAACAGACTCTTTTCTTTTTTCATATCAAACTCAGTTTTGCCAGCTGCAACAACACATCCGTCTCGCAGTGATCCCTCTCCTGCTCCAAAGTGTTAGACAGGTATAGTGCTTAGCAACAGGTACTTAAAAAATGTGCTTAGACTAGAATAGCTTGGCCTCTGAAAATTAACTCCGAATGGACGTGCTCTAGTTTATGCTGCGTTCGCAATGATTTCTTAGTCAGGGGAAATTTGTATGATCTGGGTGGTAAGCAGGTCTACGGTAGCTATGCATGGAACGCACTGACACAAACCCCAACTGGGCAGTCTGAATATATATAAGACGCCTCTGTGAGATGGCTGGATTTACAAGTATCAAAAGTACGAAAAGGTTTTGTGGAAGTGGTGAGATGGATAAATATAAAAAGATGCTACGGATTTTTTAAATTGCAGTTACACCCTTTAGTCATCGACAAGCATGTGGTGGCAGGAGGCCTTTCTGCTACTTGGTAGTGCGAAAACAACACCCAGTTGGTGCGAAAGTGGACGTATCATAATTTTTTTTGTTATACATCTATAAATGATAGTCAGAAGTGTTGTACTGTTGCTTGAATGTAAAGGTACTGTGGTTTATGTTTCGATATAGAACCAGAAATTTTTGAAAAGTAGACTACTAATACAGAAAAAAACTCTAGTCTTAATGGAAGGTGGATTTGATTTGGTGAATTGTAATTTAGTGCACTGAGGAGAATATCCGAACGTAAAGGGTGATAGACTCATTTCGTATAGAGCTGCACATTATAGCAATGTGAGGGTTCAACTGGATCTGCTATAGTGCACAAACAGGATGGGCAATATGGCAGTAACAAAATGGATACACAAAACATGTCCTCATCCTTGTTTTCTTTGTTGCACTATCGACTGCCACTTTGGCTACAGTACAACATTCTGTATCAGTGATGTCTTTCCAACCCTTTCGTCCGTGGGAGCATTGTTGATTATCAGATAGTGCCGGATGCCTGTGCTTCACAATACTTGTTTGAGAGAGACTTTGCAGGATGCAGCACCTCCAGAAGCGCTTACTGGAAGATTTAACCGTCAGATAATTTCCTAGAACTGAGGAGAATCGAAACATGAAGCTGGTGTGAGTGTGCACATACCGTAATTTTTTCTGGTGCTGCACACATATAAACGATAAGTGCACTGCTTGTCTGAAATGTGTACATGTTGCAGTGCAAATTTACTGTCGCCTATGTTCTGGTATGTGCGAAGAAGCGGTCTATGACAATGTAATGACGTGTTTCCTTACGCGATTGGAATGACAAATGAGCGGCACTGTTTAAATTTTCCACAAACAGCGATCGTTTTCCTCAGCAATTCCTTAAATAAACTACATTCCATACACCACATTATATCCGATTAATTTTTTTAGATACAAAATATTCCACACATTGTCTGTATTCTTTAAACAACATTCCATGCTCAGTGATCGATCAATCAGTACATCCAGAAGGGGGAGGGGGCAAGGAAAACAGGCATATCGTTTTAATTAATTAATTAATCAAACTGATAAAATGGTAGGGAGCTACTTGAATAACCTGAAGCAGCTTATTAATACCGAAAGTGTCACTCTTGAGTTATTTACCACCAATTTTTTCAATCAGTTTCATTATTTAGTCAATTAATTTGATATCAGAAGTGATGCTGGCTTTCTGAGAGGGTGGGAGGGATAGGGGTGACATGGAAAACCACTTAAACAAACAATAGGTTAAGGACCTGTCAATCAAAAGAGAACAGTAGGTTTGTCCCTGAATGAATACTTGCCCCTGATGTAGGCAACCCACAATGTGGGATGACGCCGATGTTGTCCTACTACTTAGATGATTATTGGCAGTGGTGGTCAGGGGAATATGAACGGTCGCAAGAAGCACAGGCTACGGACGGCCACGTGGCACTGCGAGAGGGAAGACCATCGTGTACTGCATCTGTGGCAGCAATATCAGCAGCAGTTGGCGCCATAGTGAGACAGTGAACTGTTAGAAATTGGTTTCTTCAAGGACAACTCAGGGCAGAAGCCCTGTAGCGTGCATTCCACTGACCACAAACCACCGTCGTTTGAACCTTCAGTGGTGTCAAGCGAGAGCTCTTTAGAGGTCAGGGTGTAGGTCTGTAGTGTTTTCTGATAAAAGTTGGTTCTGCCTCGGTGTCAGTGATAGCCATGTGTTGGTTAGGAGGAGGCCAGATCAGAGCGTGCAACCAGCCTGTCTGAGTCTTAGACACACTGGTCCTACGCCTCGAGTTTGGTCTGCGGTGGAATTTCGTATGACAGCAGGAGCACTCTTGTGGTTATACCACGCACCCTGACTGCAAATCTGTACATGAATCTGCTGATTCGACCTGTCGTGCAGCCTTTCATGAATAGTATTCCAAGAGATGTTTTCCAACAGAATACTTCTCTCCCACATACTGCTGTTGTAACCCAACATGCTCTAGAGGGTGTAGACATGGCCTGCTCGATCACCAAATCTGTTCCCAGTCGATCATCAGACGTCATCAGACGTCATCAGTCGTCATCAGCGTCGTCCACAAACAGCATTAAACATCTCTGCACTGACCGACCACATGCAACAGGTATGGTAATCCGCGCCACAAATTGACATCTGGCACCTTTGTATGCTTGCATTCAACATTCTGGTTATTACGGTTATTTATTTACCAACATTTCACGTTTGCACCCTGTGGTCTTTCAATGCTGCGAAACACACATTAGAAACATAATTTTATTACATTCATTATTAAATGTGATGCAGCTAAAGTTTCCTGCAACAACGTGCACAACAACTGAAACAAGGCTCTAACATTGTGCAGCGCCGTTACTGTTTTATAGACCTCTGGATAGTGTACCCCTTGTATATGGATAGTATCATTGATTAACAATCAAAAAGTTGTCAGTCCGTGATTCGAGACCAACCACTGCTTAAATTTTGAATAAAAATCAACAGCAATGGCGGCCGAAGACTTCCGATATAAGACGTCACCCTCACTCTATCAATGCCCTTGTCAAAGAGGGCGGAGGAGCGGACAGAGGTTAAGGGCATTCTCTTGCCCTTGGGGTGGGAAACTGCCCCTAAAAGGCGGAAGAATCAGCAATGATCAGTGGCATGAGGATGCAGAAGGCAATGGAAAACACTGCATTAAAGACACATAACGTGTACCCACAGGACATGTAGCCTCTAATTCAACAAGTGTCATGATTCCATTGGTAAAAGATTCCAGACTAGGCCCGCCATTCGTATAACCAGGAGGGGATTCCAGGGGAGGTGAACATTAGAAGAAGATTGAACAACCAACGCAAGAATAACATTCTACGAGTCGGGATGTCGAATGTCATATGCTTAAACGCAGTGGGGAAGCCTGAAACCTGAAAAGAGAAATGCTAAGGCTCAGTAGAGATATAGTGGGCGTAAGTGAAGTGAAATAGAAAGAAAACAAAGATTTTCGGTCAGACGAGTATAGCATCATATCAACAGCAGCAGAAAATGGTATAACGGAAGTAGGATTCGTTATGAATAAGAAAGTAGGACAGAGAGTGAGTCACTGTGAGCAGTTCATTGTTAGCATAGTTCTAAATCAGAGTCGACAGCAAGCCAACACTGAAAACAATAGTTCAGGTATACATGCCGACGTCGGAAGCAAAAGATCGAGAAATAAAGTGATTCTTAATGGGCAATTCAGAACGGAAAGGGAAATGAAAAGCTAATAGTCGTGGGGGATTGTAATGCGGTCATAGGGGAAGGAAGAGATGTTTACGGAAGAATATGGGCTCGTTAGTAGGAATGAGAGAGTAGAAAAACTAATTGAATTTTGCAATAATTTTAGCCTGTAATAGCGAATACTCGGTTAAAGAAATACAAGAGGAAGAAGTATACTTCGAAAAGGCCGGGAGATAAGGGAATATTTCAGTTAGATTACATTATTGTAAGACAGAGATTCCGAAATCAGATATTGGATTGTAAGGCGTACCCAGGGGCGTATATAGATTCAGATCACAATTTGATGATAATAAAGAGTAGGCTAAAGTTTAAGAAACTAGTCAGGAATAATTACTTCGCAAAGAAGTGAGATAGGAAGTACTAAGGGATGAAGACATAAGCTTGAAGTTCTCTGGGGCTATAGGTACTGCGATAATGAATGACTCAGTAGGCACTACTGTTGAAGAGAAATGGACGTATGTGAAAAGGGCAGACAGAGAGGATGAAGAGAAAAACGCAGTTAAGTAACTGCGAAGAAACCATGGGTAACAGAAGAAATATTTCAATTCGTCGACGAAAGAAGAAAGTACAAAAACGTTCAGCAAATACAGGGCTACAGAAATACAAGTTAGTTAGAGAACAAATTAGAACAAAAATGTCCAGAAAAATTCAGGGATACAGAAATACAAGTTACTTAGGAAAAAGGAAATGGTTGACAGAAGGACTGACTCAGCATACAGAAAGGGCAAAACAACTTTCGTTGAAATTAAAAGCAAGGGCGCTAACATTCAAGAGCGCAAAGGGAATTCCACTGTTAAATACAGAGGAGAAATAGGATAGGTGGACAGAGAACACTGAAGGCCTCTATGAGGGGGTGTATTTATCTGATGACATGGTAGATGAAATAGGAGTCGATAGAGAAGAGATAGATGTTCCAGTATTAGAATCAGAATTTAGAAGAGCTTTGGAAGACTTAAAATCAAATGAGGCAGAAAGGATAGATAACATTATTTCATCTGGGGGAAGTCACAACAAAACGATTATTCACGTTGGTGTGCAAAATGTATGAGACTGGCGGTATTCCATCAAGCTTTCGGAAAGAACACGAACCACACAATTCCCAGGTTTGGAACAGCCGAAAAGAATGAGAATTATCGTACAATCAGCTTAACAGTTCGTGCATCCAAGTTGCTGACAAGAATAATATACAGAAGAATCGAAAAGAAAATTGAGGATCTTTTAGATGACAATCAGTTTGGATTTACGAAATGTAAAGGGGCCAGATCTAAAGTTCTGGTTGTTAATGAAAGCAAGGCTGATGAAAAATAAAGACATGTTCATAGAATTTGTCGACTTGGACAAAGCGTTTGACAGCTTAAAATGTTGTAAAACGCTCGAAATCCTGGGAGATATGGGATAAGGTATAGGGAGAGAATGGTAATATACAATATGTACCAGAACCAAGAGGGAGAAATAACAGGGAAAGACAAATAATGAACCGTACGGATTAAAAAGGGTGTAAGACAGGGAAGTCGTCTTTCGTCCCCTACTGTTACAATGCATTAACATTGGTTCCACAGGTTATAATTCCAACGTTTTGTAATGATGTGGAATGTGTCAGTTTAACATATGGTTACTTTAAGCGATATAATTAATTTTTTTTTCAATTACTACTTCATATCAACAAAATCCTCTATTGAATAGAAGAAGTTGTCAGTCAGAAATTCTTTTAATTTGTGTTTAAATGCTAGTTGCCAATCTGTCAGACTTTTAATGGTTCAAATGGTTCAAATGGCTCTGAGCACTATGGGACTCAACATCTTAGGTCATAAGTCCCCTAGAACTTAGAACTACTTAAACCTAACTAACCTAAGGACATCACACACACCCATGCCCGAGGCAGGATTCGAACCTGCGACCGTAGCAGTCCCACGGTTCCGGACTGCAGCGCCAGAACCGCCAGACCACCGCGCCCGGCCGACTTTTAATGTTATTTGGCAAATGACGAGTGGTGCGAACCTTGCAGGAGAGCTTCTGTGAAGTTTGGAAGGTAGGAGACGAGATACTGGCAGAAGTAGAGCTATGAGGCCGGGGCGTGAGTCGTTTTTGGGTAGCTAAGTTGGTAGATCACTAGCCCGCGAAAGGCAAAGGTCCCGATTTCGAGTCTCGGTCCGGCACACAGTTCTAATCTGCAAGGAAGTTTCATATCAGCACACGCTCCGCTGCAGAGTGAAAATCACATTCTCAATAAATATTTGTTAAAGAAAAAAAATTCGGTGCATTATTTTTTGGGCAACCCTCGTATAAGAAACCAGTTATCAAAACACATTTATTCTCCTGACAATCAACCCGATATATTTTAAGGTGGGTTTGACATACCACGCACCAACGTTTTCTACATTCTATGAAATTTTCTGGGGCATATACGTCCCACAACATAAAAATTTCGTACCCTACTAACCAGCAGAATTTCTGGGGTGTGGAGTAATGTTTCAAAACAGTATCCATGATGTATAAGCAAACACAATTAGTCATTCCAGACATTCTTCGAATGGAGAAGACGGTGATTCGATCTGATTTTCGTGAAACAACCGTATATTGCCACCTATGAACACACGCCACTCCATTTGACGGCTCGCAGCGTTCTGTATGTCCACTCCATGGTCCGATGCAATCTTTCTCCGAGTCAAGAAAGCATGTCACTACATGCTAGCAATAGAGAGATATGCGATTTAGACGCACAGACGCTCAAAACTAAACATTACTTTAGTGGGTCGTATGTATCCCATCAACCAAGAAGATTTAAATGTGGAATGATAGGTGCATTTTGCAATTTATTCGGGTCGATTTTCCTGTTGAACTTAGTAACAGAACCCATTTTTTGTATTTATTTTTAAGATTATTCCGCTGCTTGATATGTACCCAACGCCTTTACCTCCGACCACAGCTACCTCCATTACAGGCATGGTCTGCTAGTTGCCTAGTCTCTGGCTCTGCAGGGGACACTCCCTTGGCAGACCCAAACAGCAGCAGTACAGGAGGAACCGTGTATCAACCATAACCAGCTGAACTGTGTCCGAAACACGGCGGTCTCGTTTGAAGTGGAACTCCAGCAGGTACCACGGACGTATGCTGCTCTAGTTTCATCACGAGAGTTGGCAGCCTCGTCGCCGGCGGCACGCTCATCCCAGACAACAGCGCCTCAGTCCGAGGCACTACTTTGTCTCTGCGAATCTTGTGCCACCCAAGCATCGAGCAGCTATCACTCCACTGGGCGTGTATTTAGGCGGCGTCTGGCCAGTCATCAGCAGTTCAGTCCCTGAGCCACAGCAAGAAATTCCTAAGTAGAGCGGCTACTAGTATCTGCATCACACGGTCCCAGCAGCGACCCAATCTGGAGGATACTGCATTGCAGCCACTACCAACACCCAGCCGTCACCCAGGAAACTTCGCCTCCTCCAACTTGGCCTCCCGTGGCCCTCGACTGGTATTCTTGCGTGGAACTTAGACTGTCAGCTGTGCTCAGTAGTTGCTGTCACCACACTACCGAAAAGGCCTTAATTTTGCCAAAACGGGGGCCAGTACTAAATGGACATAAGATCTATTATCCTTTTCGAAAAACCAGCCCAGTGACTCCTGTCATCGTAATTTTTCAAGTGGTCTCATGGGTAGACGTCCGCATCCATCGCTGAGTAGCCAGCATGGCTGAATGACTTTCAGGGAGCCTAGGTTCGAGTCTCAGCCGGGTGAGAGATTTTATCAGCTATGGGACTGGGTGGTCTGTGTTGTGATGTTCTTATCATCGTTTCACCAGTGACACGAAAGTCGCCGAAGTGGCGTCAGAGACTTGCACTAACTAGGTGGCCGAGTAACCACATATGGGGTCCCTCAGCCTGTAGTACCACAACATAATCTCATTTCATGGACAGACTAAATAACTTATTTTTTATTAATCATGAATTTATAGTTAAGTCCAGTTGAAACACTAAGTCACTGCTGTTTAAGTTGGTATTTTTGCACTTTTGTGTGGAATGAAAAAAAAAATCTTAATTGACCACGATCTGAGACAGTCAGTTATTGAATATGTTCTACCGTGCAGGACACATCAGTGTGAATTTTAGCCTTTGATCATATTTTGTTTTGTTGTTGTAATCTCGTAATACCATTCACATTTATTGATGTAAACATATTTTTGTTATAGTGTAGCTTCGAGTCGTAATAAAGTTTTCTAAATTGGAAAATACATTTGAACCCCCGCAACTTCCAGCTATTTCCGGTCCACAGCCTAATGTCCCTCAAACCAATTTCTGACATGTCTTGAACAGTTTGTTCGACAATCCACACGCAGTAAATGGATTTTAGATAAGTCGCTGCAGTCGCGCTATTCATCTGTGTCCTCGGTGGCTCAGATGGATAGAGCGTCTGCCATGTAAGCAGGAGATCCCAGGTTCGAGTACCGGTCGGGGCACACATTTTCAGCTGTTCCCATCGAGGTACATCAAAAACACCTGTCGGCAGCTCAGGGTTTTAATTGATTATCATTTAATCTAGAGAAGCTGCACGGACATCAGTGGTATCTGTTCTTCCGAGAACAGGTACTATCTTCATATATCTCGTTTTGGTGTTTACGACTATCTACAGTCATTAAAACATCATTATACTTTCTACAGGTTGACATTATGATTTCCAAAAATGGAGGTCAGCCTGTGTCAAATTTCGTTAAAACCCATTTGTGCGAAAACCTCATGTCAAAACAGATTTGAAATATCAGCGACTTCACATTACAATCCTCAGTCTGTTACATTATTTTTCCCTCGCCTATCGCTTCATTTATCTTCATCAATGATTTTTATTTTGCAAAAATGGTAAGTTACGTGGTGATTTTGTGTCCCCATCAAGCTGTAGGTCTCCTAATAACCAGGTTAGTCATAAGGATGGGAGAAGGTAAGGATAATATCCAGTGAAGCAATGTGGTGAGCATAACTTCATTTTATGAGGGATTTGAAAATAATTGATAGAAAATTGACAAAATACTGTTTGAAATCAAAGATACGGTGTGTTATTGCTTGGATATTTTAATTATTTTCTCAAACAATACAAGAAGGAAGTTGCTTTCTGCGAAAATAGTTATTACAAGAAGTTTCTTGTGAAGTACTGGCAGTCACTCATAACATGAAATAGATCTGTTTCATATGAAATATACAGCAGCTATTTTTTAACATTCTGAGGCCGTTAAAAATATATTTCTGTTCCAACACTGTTTCTGTTGTTTATAATTATTATGTGCACATCTGTGGGTAGTTTCAGCTGGAATTAATAGAAAAATGTCAGACTTTCAAGACAGTTAAAGCACCACAATTCTTATACTGGGATGCAAATAATTGTAGCACTGCAATCCATGTCAGAATCATGTCACACTTAACACAACACTGAGTCATTCTGACAGATTTCAAAATGGAAATTGCTGTATGTCTGTAGCAGAACTGTAACACTGACTAGTAATTAAATTCATTTACTTACATACCATAAATTGAGCACTTTATGAACATGACTTAGACTACCCTCATAAGGTGCCAGATCCTTTAATATTCACATCTTTCAGTGCACAGCGCAAATAGAATAGGAAGAACACAGATACCAAAATAGAAATTATGTACATAATATATATCAAAATCAGATAAATCCAGTAAGGATAATTTAAAAACTAGACAACTGTGGTTTCTAGTTATTCCTAAGAGAAAAGCTCATTAAATAAAAACTGAACCAATTACACAGAATTAGGTATCAACTTAATTTTAATAGTTTTTTAAACTTCATAAGAATTCAAGGAAAAAAAGATAAATGTCAAATGTAAATTGGTAATCTGCACCTGCTCCATCTGATAACAACTATGGAAGATACATGGGCACAATCAAACTTCATAATAATATAATGATTCGTTAGATATTCAGATCTTCTCAGTGATAAATTTTGTGGACCTCATCACAATACTTTTATTTTTTGAATTCAGTTCTTGTAAGTACATGCCAGTTTTCTTCAGAGTCATGTGTACTACTACATAACATTCATGTAGCACCAGAATTTTCAGTATCTAAGCTATTAGTTACAACAGCAATATATATATGTTTGATGCTATCTAGTTTCTTACAAAATAGAAGAGGAAAAGCATCCTACTGAAGCTCATTGAGTGAGTTGTGTGAATCGTTATGTGGTTTGGTCCTATCAGATGTGAGAGTGTTACATAATACAGAGATGCATGTGATATCTGCTGCTACAAAGCTTCTACCTTCCCTTATACCTTGAGCAGGGACAGACAGCTATTAAGTGTCTTCCTTAAGCAAAGGAATAATATTACATTGTATTTCTCCTTTTCATATATCTAACATTTTCGTAAGTGCAGTTACAGCATTGTTATTTCTTATCATTTGTGTATATGAAGCACATGTAGATTTCATTTAACAGAAATAATTTTTGATGCTATGAATTATAATAGGCTCCAATTCCAAACTATACATCTGAGATACAAAAAAAATCTCTTTAGAGAACTTGCTGAATGACAGCAATCTGTTACAATGTATAGCTATGGGTAGTTAGGCTGTAATTCATTTAATTTAATAAAAAATTAATTAAAATTTAATTTATAAAATATATTATACTTTTTGTCAGAACAATCAAGCAATATCATAAATTTGCTAAAAATAAATATTTTTACAACATAGATATATACATATATTATTCTGTTAACAAAAATAAAAAATAAGTTCATATTAACAATGAGACCAACATTATACATTCTTGAAGCTGAAACATTAAAATATTATATTGTCAAACAGTTTATCTACAAATTAATGTATGTTAAGATGGAAATAACAATTCACAGCAGTAAATATAGCTATGTATCCAAAAACATTGGGATCATCTTTTATTGTAATAGAGAGGATTGATGTTCATTTTTGGAATAGTGACTGCATGAAAGGGGTTTATACATTCACAGATTATCTTCAGTCTTCAAAAAATCGTAAACTGATGATGAGGTGCAAGAGAACTCACAAAAATAATGAAATAATGATGTACTGTAACACTACAAATTTGCTGTGCAAACCATTTAACAGACCATATTATTTTCTTTGCTTAACAAGCAAACCATGTAACATTAGAAGCCATCTCAAAAATAACAATAACAGTATTTTGTTAAAGAGTTGTGTTAGCTGATCAACAATTTTATCTGTTGACAACATGTACGATATTTTAGCTTTGCTATTGTAATACAAATAATGTAGCCAACATTTTTCCATGTGTACTCTGAGTTAAATTGTGTCTGAGAATCATTAGCATACTTGATACAAGGGTAAGGTGTCCACTGATTATAGCCACTGCTTTGAAATTAAGAAGGAGAAGAAGGGATTTGCAAGGACAGTAAAGCAATTCAGGGGCTCCTTAGCAAATTTTGGTTTCTGTAAGATGGCTAGGACTAAAACACTGATATGACCCAGCTACAGGATCTTGTCAAGAAATATTTTTCTGTCGTCTGAAGCTCTGATAAGCAGATGTCAGCACATGTTAGAATTGTTTAATCAACAAGTATGTTATAAAGTCTTAGATCACAAGAGATATGTGGTTATCATCATCGTCAGCAGAAACAAAACGTACTTCTACACAGTAGGGAGATGCCCAGACTCTGTTCCATATATGAAAGAACTATGGTTACTCTTATTAAGTTCTTTTCTTATATTTATTTCACAAAAATTTTTGTTCAAAGACTGAACATTACCCAGAATTCAAAATTCAACCAAGACGAAAAAAATTAATTAAAATAACGATACTGAAAATAGCAGAAGACATAATCGTCAGCCATAAAATAATAGAAAAGAAATAGTTTTAAAAAGTGACTTCACAAAACCATTGAAAGCTGCTGTAATGTGGATTTATTTATCGACAACCCGTATGTCAAGTAATCGTCTTCAAGTCTCGGATTACCATTTCATAAGGTTTAATATGGTTGCTTCCAGTTATGTGTTTGATGTGAAGAAAACCTCCTTTAATCTGAGGTAATGTTAATCTGGGACTCGACCAAAACTGGTTATCAGTAAATAAATACACATCACACCATCTTTTAGTGGCTTCGTCGTGTCGACCTTTAAATACATTGAAGCGATGCAACACTGGTTAAAGATAAAAAGAAAAAATAATGGAACAAAAATTGTGAAAAAGTGAATTACAATCTAAAATACGGTTAAATGTTCTGGTCTGTGTGAGATTAATACAAAATGAATAACAAACCAAACCTCCTCAACAGCTTCTTTTCTTGACTTATCAATAACGTTTGATAAGTGGTAAAATAAAATTAAAATTTATTGCTATTATGCATGCTATCTGTTGAAAAGCAGTGGAAACAAGGTGTCATGAACCGTAGGTGCATTTCTTTTTATTTAGTTTTTTATATAAAATCTAATTGTGTTGGTGTTTCATTTTCGTCACATATACATGTTAGCATTCACAGGAAAGTTCACAGAAGGAGAGAAAAGATTTCATATCCAAAACAATCCATGCTGACTAATGTGCAGCACAATCCAGATACCAATGAACACAAAGGAAAATTTTCTGTCCACGTAGGATGGCATACGGGTGTACTAGAACTACAGTTGCGCGATGTCCCAGCGGTGGCGGTGACTCATGTCGGCTCTGCGTCCTGCTGCTGCTGGGACGGGCTGGAAGGCTGCTTGTTGAGGAAGAGCAGCGGGATCATGCCGAGCAGGCAGCCCAGCGTCACGCCGAACACGCGGCCCTGCGAACACGCCAAAAATTACCTCCACTTGCTGTGCTTCCCATGCCCTATCCTCTAGCACCGTACTGGAGCGCTAGTAAGCAGCTAGCTCTGCCTATAAAAAGTGCAGGACACTATTTTGTAAAGAAGTACAAAATAAACTGGAGGGATCATTATAATAAATACGTAGCCTTGCACGGCCTGCGTCAATTGCACTACAATCTCTCTGCGTGTACTGCCAAGCCATCTTGTAAAATACTAGCTTAGCGCCCGCTGTTTCGCTTGTGTAGATTGTGTGGTCCGCATAGATTTTTTTTTCTTTTTGTTTTGTTTTCTTAAATTGTACCTTTACGATGTTCACTAATCGTGCATCTTCTAAGCTTGCACAAATGGTCTTTTCGGAATGTCGTTCTGACCAAACAGCGATTCTGGATGCTGGATTCGGAGGTCTTTCTACATCCTATCTTTCCAATTCTTGTGGTTATGTTTCCATAGAAACTTTATCCCACACCAAATATTTCTTCAGAAATTAAATTCCAATTTACACAGCCGATTTAGATTTAAAAATATCTTAATGTAACGAAATATTTTTATACACATTATCATCCACTTCGAGGCGAATTTCCAGAAACACTGAATCACTTATTCTGTTTATTTCTACCCGAGAATTCAAACATCAATTTCCATGGATGTCGCTTTAAAAATGCTTTAGTGCTATTTTAATAATGATTTATTTCCAAAAGAAACTTTCACCCGCTATTTCACTCCCACAGCGGTTGAATACCCAAAAATTCTGAAGCATGTATTGTTTTTCTGACCGAGAAACCAAATACCAATTTCCGTAGTTCTAGTTTCAAAATTGCTTAATTGCGACATATTTTTAAAAAAAACCTTTCATCCTCTACTTCATTCCCTTAGGCGTAGAAATGCGAACAATCCCTCACAAAACGATGTTTCAGTAAAAAAAAAAAGCATCCTCTCCAAATTTCAAGTTTCTATCATCAGAGCTCTCGGCTGGGTGATGATGATGATGAGTAAGTCAGTCAGGTAATTTCTTTCCACATATAGAGAATTAAAATGTTAAAACACTAAAACAAGCAACGTTTTGGCCGTGCTGCAGTGGCCTTCATCAGGGCACACAATAATAATCTGTGGAGTAGATGTTTCAATATACTAAATTTCAAACGGTGTTATAAGACCACCAACGATATAATTCTTAGAATTTTATTGGCCTTAAAGTTCAACTGGTCGACGATTGAAGAGAGGGTTTCACAGCTGGCCTGTAATTTGTAACACACTGATAAACGGCGGTGAGCTTGTGGACGGCCATATTTTCCATCTCTTAACAGAACTACGAGTTCCATATCGGAAAATGAGTGTATAAGTGCCTAGTGCAGGTCTTTGCTTTTGCCCTCCTCTGACCTGTTATGAAGTGTCAAGCACGCATCTATATCGTGTGTGTGACTGTGATGAGTGTGGTGTTGTGCTTGTGTTGTTATGTGTGAGACACTGCAGAAAGGTTTGGAATTAATCTGGGGCATGGGCGCAAAGTCAAGAACTTTACGCTAGCACATCTCCCACCCCGCTGACTACGTACTTGTGGCAAAGATTTTCCACCACAGAATTCGAACCGGCTTGCTTACGAGTCGAGAGCTGGATCAGAAGCGTGGTTGGCTTTCCTCCTCTCAGTCATGGAGGAGCGACAATAGTTGTGTGCGCGCTGTTTGTTCAGACAGTCGCGGTGGTCTCCGGTAAGCCCGCTGCCCTATGATCGCACACGGTCTGTCTGGCAGCAGGGACGCCCTCTCTATTCGAGTTCCTAGTGTGTTTCTCATCTGTTGCGTTAGTACGAGGATTGCCCCGAAAGTAATGCACCGCATTCTTTTTTTTTTCTCAGCCGAAAACAATGCTACGAATGCGAAATGTTACTTATGTATTACTTGAAGTCTCCTGAATGAACGTGCCAAGTATCCATCACTTCCGACAGATAGCGTAGCTGCAGGGCAGTTTCAAAATGGCGTCTGTATCTGATGTACGTTACAAGCAACGTGCCGTCACTGGATGACTCACTTCAGAGAAACAAACTGTGGGGAATATTCAGAAACGCTTGTGCAAAGTCTATGGAGCATCTGCTGTCGACAAAAGTAGGTTGTTGCTGGACACGGAGGGTGAGGTCATCATATGGCGGTTCGACGGAGCTCCACGACCTTCCCCCCCCCCCCCCCCCCCCCCAAGACTTCCATTTGTTTGGACCATTAAAGGATGCCTTTCGTGGAAGACATTTTGAGGACGATGAGGAGGTGATTCACGCACTGAAGGACTGGCACCTCCGCCAGCACATGGATTGGTATCGACAGGCCATACAAAGCCTTGTTTCGCACAGGAGGAAGGCCATAGAACAGGATGGAAATTACGTAGAAAAATAGGGTGTGTAGATAAAACACCATCCTTTCGTGTGTTTAATTCTCATTAGGTTCAACAAAGAATTATTGAAGAAAAAAATGAGGTGCATTACTTCCTGGGCAACCCTCGTAATTGAATGCATTGAGAAATTGCTCTCGAATTACATATTTACCTGTACGGAAAACTGCTCCACAATCGCGCATATATGTACAGCTAATGTAATTTAATGCATAACAGCACACTTTACTGTCTAACAACATAACCACAAAAGAACAAAATTTTGAGTGCTTGTCTCTAACGTATGTAATTGTTGACGGAGAAAGCACGAAAATGTAATTGTTAACGGAGCACGGAGCACGAAAATAATGTATCCCAACGTCCTGATAGGAAGGTAGCTCGCAAAGCTGATGTTGTGGGCAACTTGTGTACTTCCTCTATAGTTTTTTTTTTCATTATGTACTGGGCGCTCGCAAACACATCATGCTTTCCTATTTCATTGTTCGCGGATTTACACAATTTTCGAGGTAAACTGAAAATCACAGCTTTTCCAGCAACAATCAGTATTTCACACGAGCCTGATGATCTCTTTCTATTTCAGGTCCGTGCTCTCTCTCTCGAAATCCTTTGTAACCAGTTCCGCAGTTGTGTAAGTCTGGTTGACGTACAGATTGTAGGCTTACGCTTTGAGAACTATTTGACCAAAAGCATGTGGATAACCCTACAGCACTGATCACTAGATGTCGCGAGAGGCAATTCAAATGGCTCAGAGTACTACGGGACTTAACATCTGAGCTCATCAGTCCCCTAGACTTAGAACTACTTGAACCCAACTAACCTATGGACATCACACACATCCATGCCCGAGGCAGGATTCGAACCTGCGACCGTAGCAGCAGCGCGGTTCCGGACTGATGCGCCTAGAGCCGCTCGGCCACAGCGGCCGGCGAGAGAGGCGGACCCACCAGTATAAGAGGAGGAGGGAGTAGCGTGGTGTCAGCAGAGAATTAATAGCTTAGTGAGTTCGAACGTGGACTAGTTGTTGCATATTTTTTTCATAATGCGGGGCCACAGTCATAATACACTCCTGGAAATGGAAAAAAGAACACATTGACACCGGTGTGTCAGACCCACCATACTTGCTCCGGACACTGCGAGAGGGCTGTACAAGCAATGATCACACGCACGGCACAGCGGACACACCAGGAACCGCGGTGTTGGCCGTCGAATGGCGCTAGCTGCGCAGCATTTGTGCACCGCCGCCGTCAGTGTCAGCCAGTTTGCCGTGGCATACGGAGCTCCATCGCAGTCTTTAACACTGGTAGCATGCCGCGACAGCGTGGACGTGAACCGTATGTGCAGTTGACGGACTTTGAGCGAGGGCGTATAGTGGGCATGCGGGAGGCCGGGTGGACGTATCGCCGAATTGCTCAACACGTGGAGCGTGAGGTCTCCACAGTACATCGATGTTGTCGCCAGTGGTCGGTGGAAGGTGCACGTGCCCGTCGACCTGAGACCGGACCGCAGCGATGCACGGATGCACCCCAAGACCGTAGGATCCTACGCAGTGCCGTAGGGGACCGCACCGCCACTTCCCATCTAATTAGGGACACTGTTGCTCCTGGGGTATCGGCGAGGACCATTCGCAACCGTCTCCATGAAGCTGGGCTACGGTCCCGCACACCGTTAGGCCGTCTTCCGCTCACGCCCCAACATCGTGCAGCCCGCCTCCAGTGGTGTCGCGACAGGAGTGAATGGAGGGACGAATGGAGACGTGTCGTCTTCAGCGATGAGAGTCGCTTCTGCCTTGGTGCCAATGATGGTCGTATGCGTGTTTGGCGCCGTGCAGGTGAGCGCCACAATCAGGACTGCATACGACCGAGGCACACAGGGCCAACACCCGGCATCATGGTGTGGGGAGCGATCTCCTACACTGGCCGTACACCACTGGTGATCGTCGAGGGGACACTGAATAGTGCACGGTACATCCAAACCGTCATCGAACCCATCGTTCTACCATTCCTAGACCGGCAAGGGAACTTGCTGTTCCAACAGGACAATGCACGTCCGCATGTATCCCGTGCCACCCAACGTGCTCTAGAAGGTGTAAGTCAACTACCCTGGCCAGCAAGATCTCCGGATCTGTCCCCCATTGAGCATGTTTGGGACTGGATGAAGCGTCGTCTCACGCGGTCTGCACGTCCAGCACGAACGCTGGTCCAACTGAGGCGCCAGGTGGAAATGGCATGGCAAGCCGTTCCACAGGACTACATCCAGCATCTCTACGATCGTCTCCATGGGAGAATAGCAGCCTGCATTGCTGCGAAAGGTGGAGATACACTGTACTAGTGCCGACATTGTGCATGCTCTGTTGCCTGTGTCTATGTGCCTGTGGTTCTGTCAGTGTGATCATGTGATGTATCTGACCCCAGGAATGTGTCAATAAAGTTTCCCCTTCCTGGGACAATGAATTCACGGTGTTCTTATTTCAATTTCCAGGAGTGTATATTTCTTTAAAGTCAGTACCGCCACTATACTGTTGTTTATTTGCAATGTTACATTTACACTTACAAAATCATGAGTTCGGCTTCAGAGTGCCATTATCAAGTGTTGTAAGTGCTATACAGTACCGAAGATGGCATACTCTCGTATTTAAAATACGAGAGTATGCCATCTTAGGTACTGTATAACACTTAAAACACTTGATAATGGCACTTTGAAGCTGAAATCATGAATGTGTAAGTGTAAATGTAACACTGCAAATAAACAACAGTCTAATGGCGGCACTGACTTTAAAAAAAGTAGTTATTGGATGTCAACTGAGTAACAATTCCATCACGAACATTTCAAAGCATCTAAGGCTGCCTAAATTGGCTCAGAGCACTATGGGACTTAACTTCTATGGTCATCAGTCCCTTGGCCAAATAGACTGTAGGTGATGTGAGTGTAAAAAGCGAAGGAACGATCACAGTTAAACCAAGAGCAGGAAGACCTCAGGTACTTACCAACAAGGACCGTCAAGCATTGAAGAGGGTGGCAAAAAAATATCGCGAAAGGAACCACTCGTGAGTTCCAGAGTGTTACTAGCAGTGCAAGCAGCACAGTAACTGTAGGCATGGACTTAAGAGGAATAAGCTATACTGGTCGTGCAGTTGCTCATAAGCAAGGTATTTCTGTAACCAATGACAAGAGACGCGTAATATAGTGTAAAGAGCGCCGCTACTGGACAATGAATGGCTCGTTTGGGACGATGAATCACGTTATACTCTGTAGCGATCCGATGGAGGAATATTGGGTTTGACAAATGCCAGAACAACTTTACCTGCCATTGTATGTGGTGCCAACGGGAGGAGGTGGTGTTACGGCTTGGGGTGCTTTTCGTTGTTAAGGTGTCCTCACTTTATTGCGTGTAAGAATACATTAAATGTGGAAGAATATGAATACATCTTAGAGCATTGTATACTGGATACAGTAAACGAGCAGTTCGTAGACGATGATTGTATGACATGGCAGTATGCCCTGCCACAAAGCACCCTCTATGAGACTGCAGTTTTTGGACATTTACTTGCCTGAAACGGACCGACCTGAACCTAAAGGAATATCTTTGGGATGACGCAGAACGTCGACCTTGCCCCAGGTTCCGCGTCCAACGTCACTAAATTCTCTAGTTTTGTTCCTTGAGGAAGAATAGGCTTCAGTCCTCCAGAGGCATGCATATACCTTTTTGGAAGTGTCCCCACAAGAGTTCAACCTGTCAAAGGCGAAAGGTGGACGCACCCAACATTAATGCCCACTAATAGGTACTTTTGATCTCACGGCGTAGGTTGTTTTGAATGACGAGGCTGGCTTGGCGTGCTCTTTCATCTTCCCATACGCTTTCTAGACGTGAGCAAGGATGCCATAAGCCACTCTAATACTACCTTGTACAGCTTGACTCTAAAAGTGGAAATTACATAAGGGGCGATCAAAATGTTTCCGTTTGAGGGCGTTGCACACATAGGAAAGGGGCTGGTGCAGCATTCGTGTGTTTTCGACCATGCATGTCGTAAATGTGGAGACGTCAACTATGGCACGTAATTGCCAACGTGCTGTTACTGCTTTGTTGGCTACCGAAGGACAAACACCGGTAGACATTCACGGGAGAGTGAAGAATACACACACATTATAAAACGTTTTGCATCACCTCGGTTCCTAGAGTTCCGGAACCGGTATAGAAAATTGGAATAAACATAAACATCATTTCCGCCCTTTTTATTGCTCATGAAAACCACATATTGCATGTTGTACCACCATACAGTGAGACATTAAGAGATGGTGGTCCAGATTGCTGTACTCACCGGTACCTCTAATACCCAGTAGCACCTCCTCTTGCATTGATGCATGCCTGTATTCGTCGTGGCATACTATCCACAAATTTATCAATGCACTGTTGGTCCATACTGTCCTATTTCAAGCGGCCTTCAGAGTGGCCGGTGGTTCACGTCGTCCATAAACAGCCCTTTTCAATCTATTCCAGGCATGTTCGATAGGGTTCATGTCTGGAGAACATGCTGGCCACTCTATTCGAGCGATGTCATTATCCTGAAGGAAGTCATCCACAAGATATGCACGGGGCGGGCGATAATTGTCGTCAATGGAGACGAATGCCTTGCCAATACGCTGCCGAAATGGTAGCAGTATCGGTCGGAGGATGGCATTCACATATCGTACAGCCGTTGCGGCGCCTTCCATGACCACTAGCGGCGTACGTCTGCCCCGCATAATGGCACCCCAAAACATCAGGGAACCACCACCTTGCTGCACTCGCTGGACAGTGTGTCTAAGGAGTTCAGCCTGATCGGATTGCCTCCAAACACGTCTCTGACGATTGTCTGGTTGAAGGCATATGCGAGACTCTTCGGTGAAAAAAACGTGATGCCAATCCTGAGAAGTCCATTCGGCATGTTGTTGGGCCCATCTGTACCGCGCTGCATGGTGTCTTGGTTGCAAAGATGGACCTCGTCATGGACTTCGGGAATGAAGTTGCATATCATGCAGCCTATTGCGCCCAGTTTGAGTAGTAACACGACGTCCTGTGGCTGCACGAAAAGCATTATTCAACATGGTGGCGTTCCTCCGAGCCATAATCCATAGGTAGCGGTCATCCACTGCAGTAGTAGCCCTTGGGCCGCCTGAGCGAGGCATGACAGTTCCTGTCTCTCTGTATCTCCTCCATGTACGAACAACATCGCTTTGGTACACTCCGAGTCGCCTGGATACTTCCCTTGTTGAGAGCCCTTCTTGGCGCAAAGTAACAATGCGGACGCGATCGAATCGCGGTATTGAGCGTCTAGGCATGGTTGAACTACAGACGACACGAGCCGTGTACCTCCTTCCTGGTTGATGACTGGAACTGATCGGCTGTCGGTCCCCCTCTGTCAAATAGGCGCTGCTCATGCATGGTTGTTTATATCTTTGGGCGGGTTTAGTGACATCTCTGAACAGTCAAAGGTACTGTATCCGCAGTCAACGTCTATTTTCAGGAGTTCTGGGAACTGGGATGATGCAAAACTTTTTTTGATGTGTGTATATTGTGCAGCATATCTTCCCAAAACCATCATTGTAGAATGGTACGCCAAGTTCCGCGCTGGTCGCGATTCGACAGAAGACGCTGGTCGATCTGAGAGACCCGCCTCATCCATTATGGACAATTAGGAGACACTCGAGCACCTGCCCTAGCGTCCTGATATCTCCCCGTCCGACTATCATCCCTTCGGTCCTTTAAAGAAGGCCTTGAACGGTCGGATATCCCCTTCGGACGAGGATCTGCAGCAGGCAATTACGAACTTTTCCAAGCAGCAACACACTACGTTTTTCCAAACGGGTATCTTCAACCTGGTGCACCGGTGGGATGATTTCACGGTTATTTCGCCTTACTGACATCCCGATTCTGGACTGTACCGCCTTCGAATGGAAACTTTTTAATTGCCTCTCATACAAATGTCATGACCCTGAGGCTAGGCAATAATTTCGATGCACAAATCACCGGGGTGACACAACCGGGTTATTTGATCTTCCGAAATTATGGCCTTGCTGAACGCTGTTCTTACAATCATCAGTACAGAACATGTACTGTAACATGAAAATGGGCAGATATTTCTGAAAAACGATATTATTTTAAACTAATAACACCAAACACTAAGGAAAGAAAGCGTCTTATGACATTTTTGGGTAGGAGAACAAACGGCAGATTCAGTTGCCTAGTCAGAAAGGGTTTTGTTTCTCCCCGCATCATGGTCCCTTTTTGTCCGATGTGTGAGAGTTGTTCAGCGTAGATGAGTGTAGTAGACGTGTTTATAGTATGCTTCATGTTTGGGCCGTCGGTGTTAAAGGTCCCATCCGAAGGACGGATCATTATGAACACTGTCACAAGCCCTCACTTTATGAGGCACTACGGAGAGGTTTGGAATTTAATCTAGGATATTGGCGCAAAATCTGGTGATCAGAAACTTAACGCCCCTTTCTCTCCACTCCTTTCTGGCCGAATACTGGCGGTGAAAATTTCTATTACCACCAGGATTCGAACCGGCTTACCTCCGAGTTGAGCGTCATCTCATAGATGTGCGTCAGCGTGCTTGGCTACGAATAAGACTTCACGCACTAAAGTGACCATAAATATAGACTTGAACTTTATTCTTAGTGTATATTTAGCGATATCTGGGAAGCAGCATCACTTACATTTTGAAGTCATATGCAAGGTATGCTACTGTCATAACCGAATCACTTTTTTTTTATATATAAAGAAAGAAGATACTTCTTTGTGATGATGGACGTCACATATACAAGCCATAGACTTCATCGTAATCTGTATATTTAGACAGGGAGTAAGCTCTTTTCAAATACACTGTGCAGTCAGATAAGATAGATCACAATGATGATACTACTATTCTTTGTCATCAAAACTGTCGAAAGCATAATGAAAGAGAATTTAGATTAACAAAAATCTAATAAACTCATCTCTGACGTCGGCAATACGTGCCGCAGCTCCGCGATGCTGTCACCACAGGTTGCTGCACATAAGCAGTACGTGAGGTACCCAGATATCGGTGTGCAGCTGATGCAACTGATGTTGTTGGAAGACTTTCAGGTTATGTGCAATTGACACAAAACCTTACAAGCTTACTGCTTACCGACAAAATTTGATAGTGAGGTCCCTAAGCAGCAGCATGTCCGTTCTCATTGAGGTTGTGCTATTCAGACCGTTGTAATAGCCTTGTATTAAATATACAACACCGCACAAATTCCATACTAGCTGTGACATCGGATGGTACTACCGCCAGCACCTTCTGAAGCTGGTGAATGTGCACGTTTTAGTCAAGTAACTCCTCAGTTTGCCTCACAGGGGCTGAGTGCACCCCGCTTGCCAACAGCGCTAGGCAGACCGGAAGGTCACCCATCCTCGTGCTAGCCCAGCCCGACAGCGCATAACTTCAGTGATCTGACGGGAACCGGTGTTACCACCGCGCCAAGGCCGTTGGCACTGAGAACCAAGGTATAACTATTTTCCGAAAGCGTACATAACGGCATAGATACCGTGGTGTGGATGTCACCAAAATAATGCTCGTAGGTGAGACGATGTCCCTCGTCTCACCACAATCATATCAGGAATCTCGAACAGGTCGTAGGCCGTGCTGGATCCGAAACCTCACATGTAAACAACAATTACGATACACCGAATGCTTAGAAGCAGTGCAACGACTGGATACGAGTTGGTCACGTTGCATTGCGAGTCATAACCAATGTCTCACTCATATGCTTAACCTATAAAGAACCGGTTAAGGAGGATTTATTCCTAAAGAAAATGTATGTGTGGTCTTCACAGTTTGTGGGTGGAGTCACGTGTCATCCTATGAAACAGGTGCTGTATGTACAGAAAAATTGTAATATCGATTCGGTGTCCGGGACATTAACTGCTAATAGGGACTAATTTAAATCAACGAGGAAAGTTTAAAATTTGTTCCGGACCGGGATTCGAACTCGCATCTCCTGCTTATCCCAATCCTAAAGAAATTTCAACTTTCCTCATTGATTTAAATCAATGCCCACAAGCAGCTAATGTCACTAATTCCTTTGTGTTTGATTCATAATGGCTGCAAGATCAAAATGTGTCTGTTCTTTCGCACACGAAGAAGTGTGACGTAGAGAGGATTGTCACCGTTCGGCAAAAGAGAATAAGTATCATGAAATCAGCGAAGCTCTTTTCCACCTTCGCTGGGTGTATCGAAAGAGCATCAACTGCAGTGAAGCTGCTTGCGGACGACGAGGCACGAGATTTCCACTCATCGCTCAATAACTTGGACGTTGGAGACTTGCCCGTTCCTTAACGCACAATTGGCTGCGACTTGGGGTTCAGCAGGCAGCGGAGGACTCGCGAAGGCAGAAGTGTTTCCAAAAACTGCAAGCTGTTACAAACAGAGCTCCGCTGCAAACGACCGGTGCGTGTGACATAGTTGATCGAATGACATTCCCATTTATACTCCCAGTGCGCACGTCAACACCGTGACTGAATCATGGAACAATGGAAACGAATAACCCTCCCTGTTACTCCACCCTATTATAGAGACTGGAGAGTCCACTTTATACAAGAATTACTTGACAAGTTAACACAGGGATGTACGAAGGAAAGCAGTCGCAGTTTACTGTAATGGACCACATTCACACGAGAGAAAAATTTCGTGATTCCGTCTTTTATGCCAGTAGTTAAGTAGTTACATGTTTTCACGGCTGATGTCCTTCCCATGGTACGAGAAATTTTTTTGCAGCAAAAAATATTTTCCATGTCGCAATATTAGACACTAGTTTAAATGATTTTCAGTTGAGTTCTTGATCTTCAGATTTGCCAGGTATTAATATATTGAATACATTTAGGATGTAGTAAAGGGAGGTGTGAGATCAGGAAGCTCTTTTTTACAATCTACGGTAATCGTCGTAGCTGTTTGTCGCCTTGGCGCTCTTATGTCGGGCCAGGTACTAAGGGCCTATATAATCAATGCCCTAATGAACCGTAGGTAGAACGCCTACCAAATGTGAACCAATTCATTATCAGATGCTTCGCAATGTTAGTTAACAGCTTGACACCAAAGAAGTGACAAAATAGGGAAAGGTCGTTCGACTGACATTGGAACACTGAACCAACTAATCTTGATCCCGACATGCTAACAACTAGTACATGCAATCCTCTCTTAATGAATAGCATTAGCATCTTCGAAGACTCTTTATGAGAAACCTAGTGAAGTAAAGGATTCCCATTGCGTGATTCTATGAATCCTCGGGTTACAAACAATTAGAGCAAGGTACACCTAAATACTTTCCTCCATGTACGGAAGTGTTCTTCCATTAGGGCATAGTCTGTAGAGAGTAATTGTAATCCACCCATTCGCACCCATTCTCGCTGTCCTTTGACGTTTCCAGCTTTCGGTTCAAATTTGCTACTTCGAAGTCATTTAACTTTCGCGAATCGAAAATAAGCAAGCAGCAGTAACGTATAGAAGCGTCTATTCTAGTTTAATTAGTACATGTATCTTCCCAGTGTGACTGATAAAAGACACATTTATGTCTGTCCAGCAGCGTCGAAGAATTCTTTTTATAGTTGAGAAGGCTGGCCTAGTCGTCTCTGCCATAAAGCGTGAGCAGGCAATCGCTCTCACATTGGCCTGCAGACGGCGATTACGTTGAGTTGCACACAACAGTTGATGACGATTAGGCCGTCACGAGTCTTATAAAAGCTTGTAGGTGGTTGCAGCTTGTAAACGTACCATACCTACTGAGGCTAAGTTCTGTGTTGAGAACTGTAGTGTTGATAATGCGAGGTTTTTGATTGGAGCGCTAGTACGTTTTCGGGAAGGTAGTGAAACGTTGGAGTGCAAACAGTCAGAATTTTTAAGAGTAGCATTATGTGAAATCGTATGGAATATGAAATGTGAGTGTAATAAGTAATTAGAGGTAAATGTGAGAGGCAGAGTGTTAATTTGAAAATAGAGACAGCATTGGTCGTATATTTTTTACTATCGCAAAATCGATTTTCTGTCACTGAGTGACCATCTTCAGTGCTATGTTGTATAACTTAAATTAGGATGCACTGTTGTCACTAAGCTTACGGCAATCACATAGACAATGCATCCTAATTTAAGTTATACAACATAGCACTGAAGATGGTCACTCAGTGACAGAAAATCGATTTTGCGATAGTAAAAAATATACAACCAATGCTGTCTCTTTTTTCAAGTATACCTGTTATCTGGTCGTGGTGCACAAGACAACATGGAGTCGCCAATCAATAGAGTGTTAATTAGTACAATGGTTAAAAAACTGTGATAGTGTATTGAATGAATAAGTAGTATATTGAGTAAGAGTAGCTCACGAAGTCAAAGTTAAGAATTGTGCGTGAACGATAGGAATAAATAACAGGCATATAAAATATTTCATCGCCCGCCGTCTAAGGACAGCGTCTTTGATTAGTAATCAAAATGTCCTCGGTCTTAGGTTCGATACCCGCCACCGCTTAAATTTTGAATAATAATCAGCACTGGCGGCCGAAAGACTTCGGGCGTAAGAAGTCTCCCTCATTCTACCAACCGCCTTGTCAAAGAGGGCGTAGGAGAGGACAGAGCTTCAGGGAACTCCCTTGCCCTCGGGATGGCAAACGGCCTCTAAAAGCGGAAGAATCAGCACTGATCAGCGGCATAAGGATTCAGATGGCAATGGAAACCACTGCATTAAACAGGCATAGTGTGTATCCACACTACATGTGGCCTGTAACTGAAAAAGCGTCATGATGATCTCTCTATTGGCAAAAGATTCCGGAATAGTCCCCATTCGCATCTGTGGAAGGCGACTGCCACAGGGAAGGTGATCATGAGAAAAGATTAACTTATCAACGAAAGGATAACGTTCTGCACGTCAGGGCGTGAAATGTCAGAAGCTGGAACTTGGTAGGAAGCTAGAAAATCTGAAAAGGGAAATATTAAGGCTCAGTCTAGATGTAGTGGGGGTCAGTAAAGTGAAACGGAAAGAAGGCAAGATTTTCTGGTCAGAAGAGTACAGGGTAACATCGACAGCAGCAGGAAACTGTATAACGGACGTAGGATTCGTAATGAATAAGGAGTTAGGGCAGAGAGTGTGTTACTGTGAACAGTTCTGCGACAGGGTTGTTCTCATGTGAAAAGACAGCAAACCAAAACCGACAAAGATAATTCAGGTATGCATGCCGACGTCACGCCGAGAGATACGGAAAGATTTCAGTTAGATAACATCACGAGCAGCAGAGATTCCGAAATCAGATACTGAATTACAAGGTGTACAGAGGAGCAGATGTAGACTTAGATCACAATTTTCTAGTGATGAAGACTAGGATGAAGTTTAAGAGAGTATTCTGAAAGAATCAGTGTGCAAAGAAGTAGGGCACGGAAGTTCTCCACAGCTAGCGATACTGCGTTAAGGAATAGGTCGGTAGGCATTTTGGTTGAAGAGGAGTGGGCATCTTTAAAAAGGGCACTCACAGAAGCAGTTGAGGTGTGGTGCTACAGACGAATGTCAAAAATTAGGTGGACTGTTGAGGTAAGGAATGAAGAAGTTCTGCGTATAATGGGAGAGAAGGTAATATGTGAGAAACACTGACAACGTGAAGGGACAGGACGACAGGACACCTGTTAAGACATCAGGGAATAATTTCCATGGTACTAGAGGGAGACGGAGATTGGAATAAATGCAGCAAATACCGCAACTAAGGATGTGACTTGCTGGCTAGTATGCTTTACCAGCCCACGTTCAGGTACAGCACTACAGTTTACTGGCCTGCTAGTGTGCTGCACCACCATGTGCGAAACCATGTTCAGATACAGCGCTAGGTACACTGTCCACTTTATGCGCTGTATCATCTGTACGAAAGGGTGACACGATGTGTGTGTGTGTGTGTGTGTGTGTGTGTGTGTGTGTGTGTGTGTGTGTGTGTGGTTCACTTGTTCAGTACATATACGTCTCTTGTGATTCATCATGTCTGCTTGTTCTGCTCTAAAGTGCCTAGCAGCTTTCAGCATCGTAGAAGGAGGAGTCCAATTGACGAAACTTTCAAATATGTATGGTGGCTTTAGCAGATAGCTACACGGTAAATTTCCATCTCTGTCAGGGCTGAGAAACCATGTTTCCTACATGAGGATGACAATGTGACGGCTGTAAGAATACTAGGTACAAACAGCTAAAAGCATAAAGACTTGGGCAGCACTGTATTTAAATAGCCTTGAAGGCGTTTGGAGATTAAGTTACATTCACCTAATTCCATTGCATCACTGGATTACTGGGTATTTTTTTCTTCTTAAACAAAACACATTTCGAAATTAGAATGGAGTCTTTATGCAGGTATTGGCATGGAAGACTCTAATTTAATGGAACATTTGTTAATGGTGGGAGGGAGTAGTCCGTAAATACTACTGACTGATTTTTGGAAACTATGTGACAGTATTTTGCAAATAATTGTTTTTGTATGCTTTGAATTTTATTGCATTTATTGCACGCACAGCTTCTTGAAGTAGGTATACTATCTTTCAATGAACTTCTGTTGATCTTAGAATGATTGAGTGACCAAAATCATGAATAGCACATCACCATCGCAATGTACTCACTATCCTAAGCAAAACAGCACCACACTGCGGCACATATCACTTCCTGCAAACCACGTGTATTCATAACACTTTGTTGCTTTAGAAATAGGTCGTGTGATGACACCGGAGTTATTAATTTTAACGTAGCAACAACAAGCACAATGAGTTTTGGTGCACTACCGCCGCTGTTGTAGAAGTTTGGAAAGCTCAGGCAGAACGTGTCGTACTTAGCAGTTAACTGCCCCTCGATATATACGAGGTGATTAATTATAAACTTTCAAAACGCTGTAGAAATAACACAACTGGTCAGAATGACGTCAAATTGCAACGGAATATTATCGGATAAGGGGGAAAACGTATGGCTGAAGAAAAAAAATAGTGTGAAGAAAAAAATAGTGTGAAAATTAATCAATAGATGGCGCTCCATGTGTCAGAATACGTAAATGAAAACACCTGCCATGCGCACGACCCGTTGAAGTTGTTATAAACACGCCGGGTACACAGCTTTACCTTCTTTCGCGTCTGCGAGGTTCGCCATGACTGTCTCAATGCAGGATCGCGCTCTGCTTGTAAAGCTGTATTACAAGAATGATGGCTGTGCACACGTTGCTCTGCTCTGCAAGTTCCGGAAACTGAAGGGTTTGAAAAAAGGCGTTGGTCCGATGACTGCCTTGGGTCTGGAGAAAATGATTCGGAAATTCGAAAAGACGGGTTCTTTTGGTGTGCAACCTGGTAGAGGGAGGAAACGAATTGATTCGACGTCAGTGGAAGCAGTGGCCACAGCAATACAGGAGGAGACGAGTGGTGGTGTGCAATCGTGTAGTGCACGGAGAATTGACCGAACATTGGACATACCCGTGAGCACGCTGCGTAAAATCCTACGAAACATCCTTCTTTGCTATCCATTCAAAATTACCCATGGACACGAGTTGCTTTTTATTGACCTGCCAGCATGAGAGACGTTTGCTTTAGGATTTCTTGCTCGCATGTAAGTGGACAATGATTGGCCGTGGAAGATTTTGTGGACAGGCGAAGCCCACTTCCATCTGACAGGATATGTCAATACACAAAATTGTCGAATATGGACAAGGGAAAATCTACACGCAAATCAATACCACTTCATCCTGAAAATGTCATTGTGTGGTGCGTGTTTACTGCATCATTTATCATAGAGCCATATTTTTTCGAAGAGACAGGTGCTTCCGATCCTGTTACCTGGACCGTCACTGGTAAGCGCTATGAGCGTCATTCCAGCTCTCCAACAGCGTGGATGTGTGGATGGGATCATTTTTATGCAAGATGCCGCACCTCCGCACATTGTAAATCCGGTTAAGCAGCTGCTAAAGCGCCATTTCGGAAACGCTACAATTATCAGCCGCCATTTCCCTACAGCCTGGCCGTCCCGATCACCTGATCGTGTGACTTCTGGCTGTGGGGCTACCTGAAAGATTTTGCATTCAGTGTTCCGATTGCAAACTTAGCTGCATTGAAGGCATGCATTGCGCAACACATTCTGAACGTGGCCCCGGAAACACTTTTATCAGTTGTGGAACATACTGCTTCTAGATTTCACCTTGTTGCAGAAAATCGTGGACAGCATATTGAATAGGTTTTGCACCAGTCACAAGGAAATATCTGATCCCATTTTATTTTTATGATGCCTTTTATCGGGTTTTTGGCCTCAGGACGATTGAAAACCGATGTGCATGATGCTTTTTATGCGGTTTTTGGCCTCAGGACAATTAAAAACCGACTTTTCCCATGCGATGTGATATGACCTTGCCTGCGGCGGGGCGGGGTTGGTCGTCTGCGTTTTTGTTAACGCTATCGTTCAGTTCACCTACCTCGATAGGATCCTTGCCTATGTCCCTTCAGTCTGTGGTAGCAGATACGTGCTAGAGAGTGTAAAGCAGCGTCGATGAAACCACCACCTAACACCTACCACACAGAAGCCGCTTAACTCTAGTTGAAAGTCAGTTCCTGAAAGTTCATGATTAAAAAAATTGGCGTTCGGGATCTTCAGTCTACTTCAGTCATTTGTCATTTGTAGTCGGTCACTATTAATTTATGATTCTTACAACGCCATCTATTGCTACATTTTGAAACAATTTTTCTTCTGCCTTACGTTTTACCCCTTCTCCGATAATATTCCGTTGCACTTTGACCTCGTTTTGACCAGTGGTGTTATTTTTACAGCGGTTTGAAAGTTTAACTTTAATTATAATCACCATGTACATCAGTCTGCTGCACAGCTTCCCCCACTATTTGAACGAGCCCCATCTTCCTACTTCCCTCTACATTTTCAATGTCCACTAGTACTCTGATGTGAGTGTCAGCTGCTCTCCCATCATTAATATGCATAGCCCCATTTATTGTTAAATGATTTGTATTGGTGAACGGCACCATCGATTCGACAGCCTGACACTGCATAATCACTGTCTAGGTATGGTGCGAGGCCACATCTCTTCATGTTAATTGACCGACCTGTGAACAGAAAGCCTCATGTCGATAGCTAGGATGTATTCGTTGTGATACTTGATTCGAATATGTGGTGGGAAAAATATCTTTGGGAAAGACGACATATTTCTTCCACAAACATATGTTGGATTATGTTACGTGTGGAAGTAAACAGGAAATATTTGAAACTTCCTGGCAGATTAAAACTATGTCCCGGACCGAGACTCGAACTCGGGACCTCTGCCTTTCGCGGGCAAGTGATTTACCATCTGAGCTACCCAAGCACGACTAACGGCCCGTCCTCATAGCTTTACTTCCGCCAGTACCTCGTCTCCTACCTTCCAAACTTCACAGAAGCTCTCCTTCGAATGTTGCAGAACTAGCACTCCTGAAAGAAAGGATATTGCGGAGACATGTCTTTGACACAGCCTGGGGGATGTTTCCAGAATGAAATTTTCACTCTGCAGCGGAGTGTGTGCTGATATGATGCAGCGCACACTCCGCTGCAGAGTGAAAATTTCATTCAGGAAATATCTGTACTTGATCTGCGTACGAGATTGATATAGATGGGTAATCGATAATACTAGTGTGATGTATGCTACACCATGCACTGTACAGCAAATTGCAGTGTATTTGTTTTAGAGGTGGAATGTTCGTAGATGATGGAATTGTCTGCAAGCAGCTGTGATGGAAATGATAGTTAACCTGAACGCATCTAAATCTATTGTACATCGACAGGACTAGAAATCCCATACACTTTCATTGGAAACATCAACTGCCGTAAAATGCCTAGCAGTAAGCATGTGGAGTGAGCTGAAGTAAAATGCATACGTCTGGTTCGGATTCATTTGCTGCAGTCTTAAAGGAAGCGATCCAAATACTATGAACCGACAAGTTGGTGAGCTAAAGCAGAAGAATGTGTCAGGCTTAAAATCACCTCCATGGTGTGATCTGCCCACTAAGATGTGACGATGTAGGAGGCGAGTGACCGTAAATCCCGTCGGTATGTCACCCAGAGGTTCTTGCGTTACAATTCGGATTGATGTGGAAGGGACACTAAGGTGACTGCTGTTCATAGAGGAAACATTGATATGATTTGGTCTGGCTTGTACTTGTTGGTTAACTGTCTATCGATGTACGATAGTTGGATAAGCGCGTGAGAACCGGGTTTGCTTCTAAATAAATAACTAGCACTATGCATATGCGTGCTACCCATAGGGATATACTCTGCTCTAGACGGAATACGTGCGACAGTCAGTCCACTATCGAACAGCACGTGGGGTAAAACAGTGTACAATGCTGTGATTAAGTCCTGAATCTCCCCCTAGTGTTGCAATAACTCTGTGTTATGTATGGAGGTGTGAGGCTGTTGCATCGATTTCAATGATTCAATAGATAGTGTACTGGAAGCTCTGTGACACTGTTAGATTCTTATTATGGAGCTATGTTCGATTTGAAAAAAAGTGATATATTGTTCATGAAACACTTTGCTACCAACGAAGACTCTGACACCATTCAAAAAATGGTTCAAATGGCTCTGAGCACTATGGGACTCAACTACTGAGGTCATTAGTCCCCTAGAACTTAGAACTAGTTAAACCTAACTAACCTAAGGACATCACAAACATCCATGCCCGAGGCAGGATTCGAACCTGCGACCGTAGCGGTCCTGCGGTTCCAGACTGCAGCGCCTTTAACCGCACGGCCACTTCGGCCGGCTGACACCATTACACTGTCGTATTTCCAGCATAGTAACGATACGAATACGATATAGGAGATAAGGACACGAACAGAGGGACATTGTAGACAATCATTCCATATTGATGAATTGTGGGTGTTGTGCTGTTTTTCTCGTTGTGGTAGCTCTCTGCCTAGTCAGTGATGGGTGCTATTTTTCTCGTTGTGGTAGCTTTCTGCCTAGTCAGTGATGGGTGAAATACTAGACAATTGCCGGCCGCGGTGGTCTCGCGGTTCTGGCGCTGCAGTCCGGAACCGCGGGACTGCTACGGTCGCAGGTTCGAATCCTGCCACGGGCATGGGTGTGTGTGATGTCCTTAGGTTAGTTAGGTTTAAGTAGTTCTAAGTTCTAGGGGACTTATGACCTAAGATGTTGAGTCCCATAGTGCTCAGAGCCATTTGAACCACTAGACAATTTTCTAACTAATGGTATAGTGCTGTCGGAACATGATGGGAATACGAGAGAATTTGCAAGGGCTCTGACTTGACGGGCACATTTCTTACTCGTCATAATGAGGTGGAACCAGATGCTACATATCGAAGACTGGAAGATTCGTGAGAATATGTCAGGTACGGGACACACTGACAAAAGGGGAGTTGTGAAGAGAGCTATATACTGCTTCTTCTAAGTGCCGAGGGCGAACATCGTCAACTATTTGACATCGGTTACCGCTCTTCTGGGTACAGGAGAGAGTGTCTACCTAGCCTGTGGGATGCTCCCAGTGACGTCACAGAGGCGACAGTAATTGTTACCTGGCGAGTGTAATTCGTCTGCAGGATAACGTTAATCACCGTGCAAAGTGACTCTTATGATCAATTTAATTAATTACTTAATTAATTTGATATGAATGACATGCCATCGGATGGGTGGAAATGATGGCGAGGGTACCACGCATATGATTTGCGAGTTGGAGCGGTAATCATGCGTTTTTTCGTCGCAGCGTGATCTTTTAACGAAATTTCAATCTCCCACCTACACAGGGAGAGAAGACCATCGTAACAAAAATAATCATATTACCGAATTTATATAGTGATATGTAGTATTAACCTAGTGTTTACAACTCCTCTTGTGCTGCTTTCTTAAGTGATGAGGCACGTGGCTACTTTAAGAGCGTTTTAAGGTGAGGCAGCATCCTGTGACAGAGGTAGAACATGCTCTTAGTACTCTGTCATGAGCCAAAGTTGAGTTTATTATTCTTGTCTTGTGATGCATGTCGTATCAGATATTAAACTGGTTAGAACAGTTCTTTCTTTCTTTTAACCTGCCTAGACAATACACAGAGGACGTATAGCCTATGCCGTGCTGTTGTACAGGGTTTTCACAATAAGTAACGATACTTAAGGGATGTGAAAACGAGTGTTTGCTCCAGTTTCATCTGCATACGAAAATAGCTCGTATAAAAGGGAGAAATCTACGATTCACCTGAGAAATTCGAGGTGTATCGACAACGTCCCTGTTTCAGATTGGGTGAAATGGATTTGTTAAACTGGAGGGTTTGTGAAGGGGTTGGAATAGCAGTTAGACCCATACATCCAAGCTGCACCTGCTTGTCTTGCAATGTACTGTGGCCAGCGGCGGAATAAGCACAGTCTTCGTCCAACCAGAAGCTGTGACTTAGCCTCGCGCGACCTGTAGCTGTCGGCTCTTGCCCACAGCTGCGGTGAAAAGCCTCGGCGGCGGTGCTTGGCGCACCCTCTGGGAATAGCAAAGTAGCCACTATGCTGGTTGAGTGGTTACAGAAGCAGACGTGTGTGTTGCGTGAGAAGCACCCACCAACGAGCACCAATAATTTTCCCACGTTCTATTTCACACAGCTCGGACATAATATACTCACAAGTACACAGAACGGTTTTCTGACCACGGCTGACACTTGCAACTTATTGAGGACATTGCACAGATGCCGTTTACGGTTAAATACAACAGCACCACCTGTAGGCTTGGCTAGCATTTACATTCATGTTCAACCATGCATATCGCGCAATGTTTCCATATTTTGTCCAACCCTGTAATCTAGTGAAACTTGGAAACAGGTACCTCATCCTCTGAGTCTGCTCTTAGCGATGTTATATAACATATTATTACAAAACGCTTGATGGGCTGGATCTACGATGTTCTACCCACTTGGTACCACTCCACGGTGTAAGGGACAATCATTTGGGCTCTGAGTTGTCAGAGGCATGCACATATGGACTGAATGTTTCTTACATCCGCTGAGCCTTCTCTTCGCCTACTCATCTATGGACCAAGTTTACATACGCTTCTTCGTCGATGTATTCGAAGCACATCAACAAACAGTGAGAAATAGACCATCTGACAGTATGCTAAATGTTTGTGTGCAATTGTTAAACTTGAGCATTGCGGTAAATTGATAATTTTTACTTTTTGGACCGTCTGACTACAACTGAATGAAACACAATTTTCGTGCCATAGGCGTTTCGCCTTTATTCTCTGCAAGGAATCTTCAGTGGCCTGGAATTTGAACATATTTTTACTATTTAGTTTACATTTTGGGCAATGTACCTATAGGTTACAAACAGATCTGAGTTTTGGTTTTTGCTATTGTGTAGTAATATTTTGAACTGTACTTACAGGTTGCGTAGGCGATTTTCTACATATTACTTTTCTGTTTCATTTTTGGTGCCGTTCCTCTTCTTATAAATGCCACTTGCGGTCCTTTTTTTCTACATTTCACAGCACTTAAAACTGAATACTTGTTTGTTATTGCCAAAAATCGAATGCTATTTCCAACTTTCGAGTGTAATTTTTGAGGTATCTGTGATCTGTTTGCGTATGCATTTTTGTTTATGTTTCTGTGGTTGAGTGTGTGTGTGTGTGTGTGTGTGTGTGTGTGTGTGTGTGTGTGTGTGTGTGTGTGTGTGTGTATATGTGTGTGTATGTGTGTGTGTGTGATCACAGATACTTCAAAAAATTACACTCGAAAATTGGCAATAACAAACAAGTGTTCAGTTTCTAGTGCTGTGAAATGTGGGGAAAAAACCGCAAGTGGCATTTATAAGAAGAGGAACGACACCAGAAATGAAACAGAAAAGTAATATGTAGAAAATCGCCTACGCAACCTGTAAGTGTTGTTGTTGTTGTGGTCTTCAGTCCTGAGACTGGTTTGGTGCAGCTCTCCATGCTACTCTATCCTGTGCAAGCTTCTTCATCTCCCAGTACCTACCGCAACCTACATCCTTCTGAATCTGCTTAATGTATTCATCTCTTGGTCTCTCTCTACGATTTTTACCCTCCACGCTGCTCTCCAATACTAAATTGGTGATCCCTTGATGCCTCAGAACATGTCCTACCAACCGATCCCTTCTTCTAGTCAAGTTGTGCCACAAACTTCTCTTCTTCCCAATCCTATTCAATACTTCCTCATTAGTTATGTGATCTACCCATCTAATCTTCAGCATTCTTCTGTAGCATCACATTTCAAAAGCTTCTATTCTCTTCTTGTCCAAACTATTTATCGTCCATGTTTCACTTCCATACATGGCTACACTCCATACAAATACTTTCAGAAACGACTTCCTGACATTTAAATCTATACTCGATGTTAACAAATTTCTCTTCTTCAGAAATGATTTCCTTGCCATTGCCAGTCTACATTTTATATCCTCTCTACATCGACCATCATCAGTTATTTTGCTCCCCAAATAGCAAAACTCCTTTACTACTTTGTGTCTCATTTCCTAATCTAATTCCCTCAGCATCACTTGACTTTGACTACATTCCATTATCCTCGTTTTGCTTTCGTTGATGTTCACCTTATATCCTCCTAGTTCCAAATATTACTACATAATAGGAAAAACCAACCACCAGAACTGTTTATAACCTATAGGTACATTGCCCAAAATGTAAACTAAATAGTAAAAATATGCACATCTTCCAGGCCACGGAAGGTGCCTTGCAGAGAATATAGGTGAAACGTGTATGGCACGAAAATTGTGTTTCATTCAGTTGTAGTCAGACGCTCCAAAAAGTAAAAATTATCAATATACCGTAATACTACACGTAACAAAGAAAGACAGGACTACAAAAATTGTCGTAGCGTATTGCTACAAACATTACAGTTTCTTGGATAATAGTGTGTTACTTGATTACAGTGTGTCTCATAGCTGTCACCGTGCTGGTGTCCAAGCGTCAAATCTCAAATTATTGAAAGCAGGCTTCAAATAGTATTACAACGTGTGGAAAGTTATTCACAATAAAGCAAACACAATCTTAAGAATTGAAAATGTACTATATATGGACAAATTACGCATAACAGTGCGGCAAAACAGAGAAACAAAAACTACACAGGAAAGAAAATGTTGTCTACATAAATTAACACAAAACTTCTCCGTGACTAAATCAGAATGTTACGATTTCTGAAGCAAACTTATGTAGAATCTGCTTTTCTTTATTAGCGACTCAGTACACTTACTTGGAAATCATGCGGTCAGATTAATTTCTATTTCGATTTATCGTTTGGAATGGAGGCAACTTCACAAAAAATACTTCATCGATCCAAGAAAAGCAGTTGCCAATGTAAAATCAATAAATAGAAACTATCAGTAAAACTAGCAATTTTTAAAGAAACTTTTAAACTGGATGAACCGTATTGGAACACTCTGTATATTTAAATCGAAACAGGGATATAGGATGGTAACTAGGCTCATGGTCACAGTTCGTAACCTTGCTTGGTTTACCTCTCAGCTAAACACTGATTACCGTTAATTTGCGGCAGATGATGACCGTGGAGTATAGTTCAAAATAGGGGTATGAGGCTTGCAATTGAGTGCAGCAAACATGAAGGCACCGGGCGCGGTGCCGTAGGAACGAGTGGTACTCACAATATTGGCTGCCCACCGCGAGGAGGCCATGTCCAGCTGAACGGGGGTGAGCTTCGGCGTGCGCACGCCCACCCTGGCGGCGACCCGCTCCACGTACCACGCGGAGCCGATGCCCAGGATGTCGGAGATGGTGTTGCCGAGCGCCGCCGCCGCCATCGTCGACAGCACCATCATCGTGCCCATCGTCACCTCGATGTAATCTCCCTGTGCACAGAATCGCCACACCTGCTCTGTAAGTCCACCCCAGGATAGTAAAAGCTAGGCAAGCGCAAAAACGCTTCAGACTTCACGTTTTCAATTCATAATTACAAGCTTACTGAACAACAACCTCCCCCTCACCACTTATGAGCACAGTAATCGCATAGAAGAGCTGTAGAGGTGTAACATTGGTACTGTGAGCCTGAGTGTGTGCGTGGTGGCGGTGGGGGGGGGGGGAGGAGGGGGGGGAGGAGGGGGGAGGAGGGGGGGGGCAGAAAAATATGAGCTATCCTGTTTCGGCGTGCCAGTCACCACATCGTCAATAACGTTGGTAGATTTGCTGGTGTATCAATATGGATATCAATGTGGACTGATCAACGTATCTACACTACTGGCCATTAAAATTGCTACACCAAGAAAAAATGCAGATAATAAACGGATATTCATTGGACAAATATATTACACTAGAACTGACATGTGATTACATTTTCACACAATTTGGGTTCATAGATCCTGAGAAATCAGTACCCAGAACAACCACCCCTGGCCTTGATACGCCTGGGCATTGAGTCAAACAGAGCTTGGATGGCGTGTACAGGTACTGCTGCCCATGCAGCTTCAACACGATACCACAGTTAATCAAGAGTAGTGACTGGCGTATTGTGACGAGCTAGTTGCTCGGCCAGACCTTTTTAATTTATGAGAGATCTGGCGAATGTGCTAGCCAGGGCAGCAGTCGAACATTTTCTGTATCCAGAAAGGCCCGTACAGGACCTGCAACATGCGGTCGTGCATTATCCTGCTGAAATGTAGGGGTTCGCAGAGATCGAATGAAGGGTAGAGCCACGGGTCGTAACACATCTGAAATGTAACGTCCACTGTTCAAAGTGCCGTCAATGCGAACAAGAGATGACCGAGACGTGTAACCAATGGCACCCCATACCATCACGCCGGATGACGAATACACGCTTCCAATGTAGGGTTTCGCAGAGATCGAAGGAAGGGTAGAGCCACGGGTCGTAACACATCTGAAATGTAACGACCACTGTTCAATGCGAACAAGAAGTGACCGAGACGTGTAACCAATGGCACCTCATACCATCACGCCGGATGACGAATACACGCTTCCAATGTGCGTTCACCGCGATGTCGCCAAACACAGATGCGACCATCATGATGCTGTAAAGAGAACCTGGATTCATCCGAAAAAATGGCGTTTTGCCCTTCGTGCACCCAGGTTTGTCGTTGAGTACACCATCGCAGGCGCTCTTGTCTGTGATACAGCGTCAAGGGTAACCGCAGCCATGGTCTCCGAGCTGACAGTCCATGCTGCTGCAAACGTCGTCGAACTGTTCGTGCAGATGGCTGATGTCTTGCAAACATCCCCATCTGTTGACTCAGGGATCGAGACGTGGCTGCACGATCCATTACAGCCATGCCTATCATCTCGACTGCTAGTGATACGAGGCCGTTGGGATCCAGCACGGCGTTCCGTATTAGCCTCCTGAACCCACAGATTCCATATTCTGCTAACAGTCATTGGATCTCAACCAGCGCGAGCAGCAATGTCGCGATACGATAAACCGCAATCGCGATAGGCTGTAATCCGACCTTTACCAAAGTAGGAAACGTGATGGTACGCATTCCTCCTCCTTACACGAGGCATCACAACAACGTTTCACCAGGCAACGGCGGTCAACTGCTGTTTGTGCATGAGAAGTCGGTTGGAAACTTTCCTCGTGTCAGCACGTTGTAGGTGTCACCACCGGCCCCAACCTTGTATGAATGCTCTAAAAAGCTAATCATTTGCATATCACAGCATCTTCATCCTGTCGGTTAAATTTCGCGTCTGTAGCACGTCATCTTCGTGGTGTAGCAATTTTAATGGCCAGTAGTGTACAATGAACGATGCCCCACTCGCAGCTGTGTGTCACGGTGTGAGAACAGAGGTCGTAAAAAGGACCGAAAGCGAATGTCACACCTTGTCAGTAACAATCGGTTACCAACTCGACAGGAGTTGCTGCTGTCAGTGGATGCAGTAGCATCTCAACCAGTTTTCGAGCGAACATAGCGAAAGGCATTGCATGCAGTAGGACACCTAGCAAAAAGCCATTTCTCACAGCGACACATAAATCTGCACTTCTTCAGTGCGCCGGAAACACGGAAAACTGGACTTTAGCTGACTGCAGGGGTGCGGAGTGATCCGACAAGTCGAGGCCAAGGGCGTAGAGTTCACCGCCGCCCAACGTGGCGTTTAATCCGCTGCACGTGGATGGTGTATTTCTGGCAACAGGTGATTCTGTTGTATTTTCAACATGTTTTTCACACTGTCATTTGGGCCCACCCACTCAGGTCGGCGTGAACATGAATAAAGATGTTCATTTCGCCAATGTAACCAAAATTTGCCCCTTATTATACGATGAGGTGACAAAAGTCGTGGGATACCTCCAGATATCCTGTGGACCTCCTTTTGACCGGTGTAGTGTAGCAAGTCGACGTGGTATGCACTCAACAAGTCGTTGGAGGCCACCTGCAGAAACATTGAGCCGTGCTGCCTCTACAGCCTACAGCCGTCCGTAATCCCGGAAGTGTTGCCGGTACAGGATTTTGCGCAGGAACTGAGCTCTTAGTTATTCGTATGTCCAATAAATGTTCAAAGAGATTCATGACGACCGATCTGGGTGCCCAAATCATTCGCTCCGCCGGCTGCTATGGCCGAGCGGTTCTAGGCGCTTCAGTCTGGAACCGCGCTGTTGCTAAGGTCGCAGGATCGAATCCTGCCTCGGGGATGGATGTGTGTGATGTCCTTAGGTCAGTTAGGTTTAAATAGTTCTAAGCCTAGGGGACTGATGACTTCAGATGTTAAGTGCCATAATGCTTAGAGTCATTTGAATTTGAAATCATTCGTTCGAACTGTCCTGAATGTTCTTCAATCCAGTCGTGAACAATTGTGGGCCATTGACATGGTGCATTGTCATCCATAAAAATTTAATCGTTGAATGCTTACAAATGGTCCCTATGTAGCCCAACGTAACCATTTCCCGTCAATGATCAGTTCAGTTGGACCCAGTCCATTCCGTTCCAGCCTACACCATTGTAGAGCCATCACTTGCACAGTGCTTTATCGACAACTTATGTCCATGGCTTCGTGGCGTCTGCGCTACACTCGAACCCTACCATCAGCTCTTACCAAATGAAACCGGTACTCATCTGACCAGGCCACGACTTTGCATTCCAAACGATGTGCTCACGAGCCAAGCGGAGGGGCTGCAGGTTATGTCGTGCTGTCAGTAAAGGGACTCGCGTCGGTCGCCTGCTGACACAGCCCATTAACGTCAGATACCGAAGCATTATCCCAAGGGACACGTTCGTCGTATATCCCACATCGATTTTGGCGGGTCCGCAGCTCGTGGTCGTGCGGTAGCGATCTCGCTTCCCGCGCCCGGGTTCCCGGGTTCGATTCCCGGCGGGGTCAGGGATTTTCTCTGCCTCGTGATGACTGGATGTTGTGTGATGGCATAGGTTAGTTCGGTTTAAGTAGTTCTAAGTTCTAGGGGACTGATGACCATAGATGTTAAGTCCCATAGTGCTCAGAGCCATTTTTGATTTTGGCGGTTATTTCACGCAGTGTTGCTTGTCTGTTAGATTGTCAACTCTACGTACAGGCCGCTGCTCTCGATCGTTGTCCATGGTAATAAATAATGCCTGAAATCATGTATTCTAGCACACTGTTGACACAGTGGATCTCGGAACTGAATTCCCTAACGATTTCCGAAATGGAACGTCCCATGCGTATAGCTCAAACTACCATTCCGCGTTCATAGTCACTTAACTCCCGTCGTGCGGCCACAATAGCGCAGGAAACTTTTTCACATGAATCATGTGAATACAAACGACAGCTCTGCCAAAGCACTTCACTTTTATACCTTGTGTATGCGATACTGCCGCCATCTATATATGTGCATATAGCCATCCTATGACTTTCGTCACCTCAATGTAGAATTGGTATGGGTGTTACTGCGAGCCTACACCGCCGCCGACAGTTACGGAAATGAAGCGGGTTGTGTGTGTGTGTGTGGGGGGGGGGGGGGGGGGGGCAGTTCGGTTGGGGACTCAGGAGTAGCCAGGTCCGCGCAGTGCCAGGACACGCCGGGACCGCTAGCGGCGCGCATGGACTGCCGGATGGAAGGCCTGTGGTCACGAGCGTGCACGACCTCGTCGTAAACCGGATCCAGCAAGCTTTAAGATGAGTGCATTTCAATCCAAGTACAGAAACCTCCACCGTTGTGATCTCTCGCGATTCTCCAGTGACTTGGGTTCGTGTTGCTACTCGTACGTCGCCGAGGCGAAGAGCAGCGAGTGGAGTGCTTTCTACTCTGGTAGTAGTGGTTTCTTTCTCGTTCCGGCCGCTCTAAACACAGTATTCTGGGGACGTGTTGTAGACTGCCGGGTCCGGCTTTGGGTATTGTTCCATCGTTGCATTTGGCTTATCGGACGTCAGGTAACTTCAGCAAGATTATCATTAGTCATTCGTTAGAGTGCCACTAGTTTGTGTTTCCATCTTGTGAAGTGAATGCAACTCTTGGCTGCCTATCTCATCGCTCGCGAATGTGTTTGTTGACGAACCTTCTCAGAGGTCGATTCCTGGAGCACCGTCTGTGACTGGGTCTTGTGTTTTATTATTGTATTATTTATTACCATACCTTGTAATGCCTACATTAAAGGTTATGTATGCCTAGTTAATAGTTCCAGTCGCCTTCTGGAATAAATCCAGCAGTGTAAGAGTTGTGTTACAAGGTTACCATCATCTTATTTCACCCATTTGGTGGACAGTTGCTTGTTTCTTTTAATTAACCTTTGCTTGTATTTGCTGTTTTACAGCAGGTTTCTAAGTTTTTTTTTTATATAATTGCCGTTTCTGGCGTGTAAGGCCTTCAGCCACGATTGTGGTTATTTGCTTTTAAAAAATAATTCGATATTTGTATTTCAGCAGTAAGCCCTAAAACCTTATTTACTGCCATTCCTGGCATCTGATACCTTCTGCTGTGTTTGTGGCCCCTAACTTTTTAATATTTCAATACATGTAAGTTGTAATTGGAGCGAGTTCTTAAACATTCTTAATTTATTGCCATTCTTGGCGTGTAAGGCCTTCAGCCGGTGATTTGCTAAATTGTAACGCACTGAAAACACTATTATTTGTACAGTTGTTTATTCCTTCATTAATAACGTGTGGTACTTTTTGTTTATTGTTAAGTCTGGAATTACTGTTTTAAAAATAAAAGTGTGTAACAATAAAAGGCAACAAATAGTAACTGATTACGGCCCCGTCCATAATAGCAACCGAAACCTGCCTTCCCTTGAGCATCAGGTCTCAGACTGATCAACGTGTCTACAGTGAGCAGCGCACGCTTCGCAGCCATGTGACACCTCCTGATCGACAGAAACGGAGAGCGAGTGTCACACTTTGTCAGTAACATTCAGTTACTGACACGACAGGAATTCCTCCTGTCAGAAGAAACATCTCAACCAGTTTCCCTGCGAACATTTCGAAGGGAATTGCATGCAGTAGGTATTTTGAATCGGGTATCTTGCAAAAGGCCACTGCTCACAGCTACGCATAAATCTGCACATCTTCAGCGGACCAAGAAACTCAGAAACTGGGCATAAGCTGACTGGAGGAGTATAGAGTGGTCCGACAAGTCGCTGTCAAGATCGTTGAGTTCAATGCGGTGTTTAACCCGCAGCATGTGGAGGGTCCAGTTATGACCACAGGTGGTTGTGTAACATTTTCAGGGTATTTCTCGAACTGTTACTTGGGACCACTCATTCCAGTTAGCATAAACATGAATAAAGATGTTCATCTCACTATTCTCGGTTTGCTCTTTATTATACATCGTCATGATGAGTGTGCAGTCGACACTTACGTCATCCGAAATGAGAATGCCCATGTTCACAATGCTGCACGCTCACACGTTCCTGCTTTGACGGACACGCAGGCAAGCTACTGTGCACCTCAGTTCTACCGATTTATCAGTTGATCGTAATGCCATAGACAGTATCTGGGATTATTTGGAATATCGTCTGAAACGTATCAATCAAATCCCCGCAGTGCGGCATCCAATCATCATTGAGCGACTTTTAACTGGATATAACATTGGTTCAAATGGCTCTGAGCACTATGGGACTTAACATCTGAGGTCATCAGTCCCCTAGAACTTAGAACTAATTAAACCTAACTAACCTAAGGACATCACACACACATCCATGCCCGAGGCAGGATTCGAACCTGGGACCGTGGCAGTAGCGCGGTTCCGGACTACAGCGCCTAGAACCGGGATATAACATTGCTCGCCGAATTGATGCCATTATTGCATTACACGGTACTGGCGTTATTTCTCGCAGGAGTAACTAATTTTTTGTCCCGAGTGATTATCATAAGATACAATGCAGGTGCACAGTTATCTACTCAGTTATCCGCTTCAGGACAGAACACTAAGGAACAAGTTATGTGACATCATGGACAAAAGGGGAATCTCAAAGCATGTGTTAAACGTGTAGGCAATTGACAGATATGTGTTAACAATTCATTCAGAGTATATTAAAACATGCATGTTGTTCTCTGTTGCCAATGTTATACACTGACGCCCTTTGGGAGTAGAAAAGAACTTCTGTATTTAGATTCTGGTAATGACATTAATATCGACAACTTATTATTGACGCTCTCGTCTGCCAACGATCAGGTTATAGAAAATATGTATTGTCAAATTGCGAATCTGATGAGACATCAGCTGTACAATTTATAAGTGACACGTAAATTTCTGCCTGACCGGGACTCTAGCCCGGATTTCCCTCTTAACGCGAGCGGTCGCCTGGATAACTTTGGCTTTTTGCACGCATCCCAGGTCAATCCAAATCTCCATCTATCGCCTTGTCCACGTCCATTAGTGCTCGCACAGCTTCCGTGATTCCAGAACAGAAAGAGACATTATTATTATAGTCGTTTTGGCCTGTATTATCATGTACGAGGGGGTGCTGAAAACTAATGCCTCCAAACACTTTATGTGAAAAATCTTGAAGTTCTTTTTTTTTTAATGAAACGAACTTTATTAACATTCTACATCTTTAGTCTTCATGTCTACATATTTATTTCTAATACCATACTTAGCGACAAACACCAGACCAGTTTCTTGATACCGTCGTGCCGGCCGGGGTGGCCGAGCGTTTCTAGGCGCTACAGTCTGGAACCGCACGATGGCTACGGTCGCAGGTTCGAATCCTGCCTCGGGAATGGATGTGTGTGATGTCCTTAGGTTAGTTAGGTTTACGTAGTTCTAAGTTCTAGGGGACTGATGGCCTTAGAAGTTAAGTCCCATAGTGCTCAGAGCCATTTCATACCGTCGTTGTGGAATGTTTGAATCTGTTAACGGAGCCAAGACCTCACCTTAACGTCCTCGGTTATGTTTCTTAAGTTTTGGAAGCAGATGAGAAACGTTTGGGGGCAAGTCGCAGATGTGGCAGCGCTCGTGCGTGATGTCCCAATGTCGTGCTGAAGGAGAGACCGCTCCGTGTGTGAACGAACTCTGAATTCGAAACTCGAAAACAGCAAGCTGCTTCTCACTCACCGACGTAATTACGTCATACACCGTCATGTTACACACTACAATTCGGTGCCCTCTAGCGGAAGAGGGCTGCAAATATGTAGACACGAAGAATAAATATGTAGAATGCTAATAACGTTTGTTTTATTTAAAAAGGATGAACAATTCGCACTCAAACAATTCGGAGAGTTACTTTCCAGTGTAATACAGTTTTTAGCGTTGCGACGTCTAGAAAAATCCGACCTCTTGCGTTCACTTTCATCGATCATCCTTCATACAGTTCCGATTTGCCCGTACACGATTTTCATTTGTTTCCAAAACTTAACATTTCTTCTATTGCATTCGGTTATAGTTCGTCAGCTGTGTCTTCTCCTTCAAACCTGTATGCATGTCAGAAGGACATTGCATAACACTATACAGACACTGTAATATACAGACATTGCAAATTTGGATTGCTTGTCAAGGCAGGCCAAAACGACGATAGCAACAATGTTTCTCCCTGTGCGGGAATCACATAAAGTTTGCGAGCATTAAGGGGAGTGGACATGGCGATATCTGCAGATTTGGATCGGTCCAGGAAGCATGCACTGATAACCGAAGTTGTTAAGACGCACGTTCGCGCTAAGTGGGAAATCCGGGTTCGAATCCCGATCTGGCAGAAATTTTCCATGTTTGAACGGCTGTAAATCGTATTTGCATGTCTGAAGGACATTGCATAGTACTATACAGACATTGTAAAATACAGACATTTCAAAATTATGTTGGATCAGTCAATAGTTTCAAACTCTGAAGACATACTACAGCGCGCTCTGTTTGAACTGAACGCGACGTCGGCACGAAAATTGAAAAAAGTAACAGAAAGTGAGGCGCATCAAATAAAACGTTAACGAACAAGAAATAGAATAATGCTGAGTTTACCAGACAATGGTGATATCTGCAGATTTATGACTGGATTGAGAGTTGCTCCGATAACACCGAACACGTCGTTTTCAAACGGACAAAATTGGCAAACGTAAAAGTAGTTCATGGGCACTCAAATGCAATGTTGTAGAACCGTTACTGTTCATAACACGTATAAATTATCTTGCGAATGAAGGTGAAAGGAAAGTCATGCTGTTCATGGCTGGTGCTGCTGTTGATCCCCAAAATAAAAAATGTAACATATTGTGCATCAATAGTCGAAAAATTATTATAATTCGATTATCGGCAATACATCACAGGAATCAGTTTTTTCATCAATCTTCAGACTGGCGTGATGCGGCTCTCCGCATATTCCACCCCTGAGCCAATCTCTCTATCTCATAGAAGCACTCGCACGAATTTTCCTCAGTTATTTGATGCACATATTCCAGCCTCTGCCTTTCTCTTACGTTTTTTGCCCCATATACCTCCCCCATGTGTGATGGAAGTTATTACGTGATGTCTTAACACACGTCCTATCATCGTTCACTTCTTATTGTCAATGTCTTCCAAATATTTCTCTTCTCGCCAATTCTGTGGAGAAGCCCCTCACTTTTTATTTAACCAGTCCACTTAATTTTCAATGTCCTTTAGGAGCTCCACGTCCCAAACGCTTCGATATTCTTTTTCCCCGTCTTTATCACAGTCCATCGTTCACTACCATACAATACTGTGCTCCAAACCAACATTCTCAGAAATTTCATTGTTAAAGTAAGGCCGATATTTCATACAAATAGACTTCTTTTCGCCAGGAATGCCCTCTTAGTCTATGTTAATCTGCTTTTTTTACGTTCTCATAGCTTCGTTCGTAAAGTATTATTGTGCTTCCAACGTCATAGAACTCTGTCACTTCGTCTACTTTTTGGTCACCAATTTTGATAATTTCTATCGCTAATTTCACTTGTCCTCATCCGCGTTACTTTTTCCTTTGTCAGTTTACTCTCAATCCATGCTCATTAGCAAAACTCGTAAAATAACTGGGAGTATTTGTCAAGAGTGTATAAAGTGAAACGACCACATAATACTGAGTCAATCCATCAAAGAGGCTATTCACAAAAACCTCGCTCGACCAATTGTTGAGCATTGCTCTTCAGTCTCTTACCAGACGGGTTTAAGTGACGGTATATCGGCCATTGGATTAATACAGTAGATTATCCAAGGGTTCGCATAGTAAACGCGAGAACGTAACGTAGATGCGCATCGTAATCGAGGTGGCGCTGTGTTTAGCACACTGGACTCGCATTCGGGAGAACGAAGGTTCAGATCCTTGTCCGGCCAAGCAGATTTAGGTTTTCCATTGTTTCACTAAATCGCTCCAAGCAAATACCGGGATAGTTCATTTGAAATGGAAAGGCTTTCACGGATGGAAACGGCCGATTTCCTTCCCCATCCGGGAAAGCCGTCCGGGCTTGAGATCCATCTCTAATGACCGCGCTGTCGGCGGGAAGTTCAATTCTAATTTTCCTTGCTCCTTCCTTCCTTCATAGTACTGCCACGGCAGATCGTACCAGAGAGGCACTGTGCTCCACGTAGAATAACACTGTTAAAAATGCGAGAGTTACGTTTCAAGCAACAGTCAACCAACATATTGCTTCCTCCCAAGAAATTCAAACAACGACAAAATAAGAGAAATCGGAACTCATGCAGAGGTTTACTAACTGTCGTTTTTCCCACGCACCATTCACGAGTGGGACAAGAAGTAAAAGAAAATTTGCTTACGGAGTATCGTCCAAGGGCCTTTCTGAGAGGAAAGAACATTTGCCTATGCAGTCCGCGCACCTGGTTTGTGGCAGCCATTTATTGGTTTCTGGCGTTAAGTGTGATGCGGACAATTGCCGCATGCAACTGTACGTTGGATCTCATCACGTGATTAGTGCAGAGATAACTGTGACCATGGCTGTGGCGACAGCGAATCACGTCGATTGTGAGGTGTGTTTTCTGCAAGCGGAAAATGTTAGGCCCTGTGACACTCACCGCAGACTTGCTACCATTTATGGCGAAAGTGCAATGTATGTAGGCAGTGTCCGAAAGTGGTGCATGAGAATAGAAGAACAGATTTTCATGACCGAGAAGAATCAGGGCGACCATCCGTCATCACAGGTGAGCTGAAACAAAAGGTGGATCGCATCGTTCGAGAGAAACGACGACGCACGGTTAGCGACGAGCATGAACCATGTCAACAAGTGACTCGTTCAGTTGTGCACGGAACTTTTCACTCAGGGAACCACAAAATCTGTGCACGGCGGGTGTCACGCATACTCATGGATAACCAGAAAGCTGCGAGAGTATGTGCTGCATAAGCGTTCTTTGGTCGTTACGAAAGGGATGGCAACATAATCGCTGGCCAGACTGTTACTGACTATGCAACGTAGGTTTGCTCATAAAACCTCCACAATGAAGCGACAGTTTAAGGAGTGAGATCATCCCTAGTCGCCACAGAAGCCACGTAATTTCAAACAAATGTTCAGATGTGTGTGAAATCTTATGGGACTTAACTGCTAACGTCATCAGTCCCGAAGCTTACACGCTACTTAACCTAAATTATCCTGAGGACAAACAAACACACCCATGCCCGAGGGAGGACTCGAACCTCCGCCGGAACTAGCCGCAGAGTCCGTGCCTGCAGCGCCTTAGGCCGCTCGGCTAATCCCGCGCGGCTAAGTTCAAACAAACAGCATTAACTCAAAAAGTGATGGCCTCTGTATTCAGGGACATTGAAGGGGTGCTACCCGTCGACGTCATGCCCCGCAACATATCAGTCAATAATGAAGCACACTCTGCTGTCCTCGAACATCTACATCGGCTAACCAGAACCGCTGAAGAGGCAAGCTGTCGCATGGAATTGTTCTGCTGCCCGATAGGTTCAAATGTTGCTCCATACTGCCTGGTTGATACAAGCCTCTCTGCTTGAGAAAATCCAGTTGAACATCTTCGAGCATGCTTCCTATAGTCCTTGCTGGTAAACGCATCCCAAGTGGTGATGACCTGAAGTATGTTGTCGTGACTGGATGAATAGCCAGGAGGCCAAGTGATGAGAAGACGTACGACAGGTGCCTTAATGTCAAAGGTATGTGGAAAAGTAGATAAAGTATGTGCCAAAACGCAGATGTTCGGTCCTTGTATTATTATTAAAGAATATCTTGACATGGCGAAACGTTCTTTACTTTCTGGATGGCCGTCGTAGACGTAGATTGTATGGCCTAGGAACTTTAAGCTGGGAAGTGAGAATAACAGAATAGATTAATAGAACGGAATTTGGATTCAGCAACTCAGAATGAAAGAATTCACATGAGAATATTACAACAGAAAAGAATAAATTTGAAAGGTGTAACAGAAATGTGCAATATTTACACAAAATAGTGATGGCAGCAATTAGTGTTTCTATTTTAGAAATAATTTTTTTTAACTTTTTAGTCATGGGCGTTCTAAACTGTTTTATCAACCGTTAAAATTAGGCCACTCATCAGCTGTTTATGCACTTTAAGCAAAGACCCTAACAAAAATGAATCCGCTTCGGTGTCTGTAGACAGACGAGTGCACAGGTCACGAAGCGGCCTGAACAGGGTTACTCTCCATCGATCCAGCAACTGGCCTCTCCCAGGGTCGCGTAAAAAGGGGTGTGGTGGGCGCCGGTCGGACCGGAAATGCTATCGTGCCATCAGCCGGCACCACACAGCGAGCGCAAATCACGCATCTAAATGCAGTGCCGCCCACACACACGCCACCATGAGCGAGCAGACGCAAGAAATCGTCAGTCGATAACAGAGCTCCCCGATTGAAACCTGCTCAGTGCAGCTGTGCAAATTTCACATCACGAAACGCATTATGCTCCGTAAATGTTTGAAATGGAAGGGCGGAATGGTAAAACATGAGGGACGGTAGCGATGGCGAGAAACATAGTCACATCAACAAACGGATATCACAAACTCCCTATTAACGCCGCAGATTCGTTAGTAAGATGAAATTTCAAGTTCTGTACCGTGCAAAAACACGCAATGTAGCACTGTTTACGTCATCATAGGACCTAGTGCAGCAGTTCTACATCTTTGCTGGCGCATCTCCAAGAGCTAGGCCGGGCACCTACAGGTGTGCTGTGACTCTCCGACGGTTGATGGCTTTATAGCACCACTGTCCATATTTACCACTTCTTATTCAATGTCCTCTCAAATCGAAGATCCCTTATAATGATCAGAAATTCTTTCTATGCCTCGTTTTCAGCAGTATTTTAATTTGCACAAAACTGAAAACCAGATATTGTGCAGTAAGTAGGAAATTGCAAAATATACCTAAAACCTGGAATCACGCTTTATGTAAACTGTGAGATGCTTCAGAATGCGGCACAGAAATGGTGGTCATTAGCAAAACACTTCTAACAACCACATACATTTCCTGCCCCCCCCCCCCCCCGTTCCCCAAACACGCACACACACACACACACACACACACACACACACACACACACACATAAAGGGTATCATACAGTGATCAGCTGTCAGAAGCACGAAAATCACTAAAGACTTGGATACATACAGATGAACAAACCCTTTAGGCAAATATTTAGAAACGATCAAGAGAAGTGAAATTTATCAAGGAATGACCTAAGAGACCGCAAATAGGAAGGAATCACGCTTACTACGAGCTGAACACTTATAGAAATAAAATAAGCCGAGCCTGTACCGTTTAAGCAACTTACAAACTGCAGAAATATATGCCACTACGAAGGAAATAATATGTATCGAGGATTCTAATCGCTTCGTAGACGAACGAAAGATGTAAACTGAGCGATGCACTCCGACAGCAACTAACAGCGGTCAAAGGATTTCCAAGTACCAGAGGTACACTTGCATGAAAAAACAGCGAGTTTATCAATCGCATAGGGTTAAGGAATCCCATGAACCATGGACCTTGCCGTTGGTGGAGAGGCATGCGAGCCTCAGCGATACAGATAGCCGTACCGTAGGTGTAACCACGACGGAGGGGTAGCTGTTGAGAGATCAGACGGAAGTTCGATTTCTGAAGAGGGATAGCAGCCTTTTCAGTAGTTGCAGGGACAACGGTCTGGATGATTGACTGAGCTGGCCTTGTAACATCAGGCAAAACGGTCTTGCTGCGCTGGCATTGCGAACCGCTGAAAGCAAGGGGAATCGACAACCCTAATTTTTCCCGAGGGTATGCAGCTCTAATGCATGGTTAATGATGATAGAATCCTCTTGGGTAAAATTTTCCATAAGGATCTCCGGTTCGGGACTGCTCACGAGGATGTCGTCATCAGGAAAAACAAAAGTGGCGTTCTACGGATCGGAGCGTGGAATGCTAGATACTTAATCGGGCAGCTCGATTAGAAAATTTAAAAAGGGAACTGGATAGGCTGAAGTTAGATATAGTACGAAGTAGTGAATTTTGGTAGCAGGAAGAACAGGACTCTGGCCAGATGAATACAGGGTTTTAAATACAAAATGAAATAGTGGTAATGCAGGCGTAGATTTAATAACGAACAAGCAAATAGGAATGTGCGTAAGCTGCTATGAACAGCATGGCAAGGTAGATACGACACCCACACACACAGCACAAGTTTACAGCCAACAATCCCCGCTGAAGATGAAGAGATTGAAGAATTATATGATGAGATAAAAGAAATTATTCAGATAGATAAGGGATACGAAAATTTAATTCTGATGGGGATTGGAATTCGATAGTAGGAAAAGGAAGAAAAGGAAAAACTGTAGGTGAATAAGAACTAGGGGGAAAGGAATAAAAGAGGAAATCGGCTGGTAGAAGTTTGCCTGGTAGACTTTTGCACAGAACGTAATTTAATCATCGCTAACTCTTGGTTTAAGCATCATGAAAGAAGGTTGTCTACGTTGAAGCGACCTGGAGACACCGGAAGGTTTCAGATGGATTATATACTGGTAAGGCACTGATTTAGGAACCAGACTTTAAACTGTAAGACAATTCCACGGGCAGATGTGGACTCAAAGTTTATTGGTTATGAACTGTAAGTTAAAACAAAAGAAACTGAAAAAAACGTAAGCTATTGAGGAGATGAGACTTGCATAGGTTGAAAGAAGTAGATGTTGTTGAGGGTCTCAGAGAGAACGTTAACCAACCATTGACTAGAACAAGGGAAGAAATACAGTAGAAGACGAATAGCAAGCTTTGAGGGATGAAGTAATGAAGGCAGAAAATGATCAAATAAGTAAAAACACAAAGCCCAGTAGAAATCCTTGGATAACACGGGAGACATAGAATTTAATTGAGGAAAGGAGAAAATATAAAAATACAGCAAATGAAGTAGTAGAAAGAGAATAAAAACGTAGGAAAATTAGACGGACATGAAGTGCAAAATGCCTAAGCAGGAATAGCTCGAGAATATATTTCACTAACGGAAGCTGTATGAGTATCAAGAGCTCACCTACCACTATAGCATTTGTAGACTTAGGGAAAGCTTTTGACAATGTTGACTGAAAGAGTCCCTTTGAAATTCTGAAGGTAGCAGGGGTAAAATACCGGGAGTGAAAGGTATTAACAACTCGTGCACAACCAGACGGCAGAAATAAGAGTCGAAGGGAATGAAAAGGAAGCAGCGGCTTGCATTGGGCAAGATGTAAGCGAAACCTTAAGTAAAAAATTGTAGTAGTAATTAAAGTTCAGGGAGAAGAAATAAAAACTTTGAGGTTTGCCGACGACATTGTAATTCTGTCAGAAACAGCAAAGGACTTGAAAGAACAGTTGAACGGAACTGACAGTGTCTTGAAAGGAGGATATAAGACGAACATCAACAAAAGCAAAACAAGGATAACGGAATGTAGTCCAATTAAACCAGATGACACTGAAGGAATTAGAATAGGAACTGAGGCTCTGAAAGTAGTAGATGAGTTTTGCTATTTGGGCAGCAGAATAACTGATGATGGCCGAAGTCGAGAGGATATAAAATGAAGACTGGCAATTGCAAGAAATGCGTTTCTGAACAAAAGGGATTTGCTGACATCGAATATAGATTTAAGTGTTAGAAAGTCTTTTCTGGAAGTATTTGTATGGCGTGTAGCCATGTATGGAAGTGAAGCATGGATGATAATCAGTTTGGACAAGAAAAGAATAGAAGCTTTTGAAATTTGCCGCTACAGAAGAATACTGAAGATTAGGTGGGCGGATCCAGTAACTTATGAGGAGGAACTGATCAGAAATGGGGAGGAAAGAAATTTGTGGCTCAACCTGACTAGAAGAAGGGACGGTTGATAGAAACCTTTTGTGACATAATGGGGTCACCTATTTAGTACGGAGGTAAGTGTTTGGGGTAAAAAATGTAGAGGGAGACCAAGAGATGAACACAATACGCAGATTCAAAATGGATGTAAGATGTAGTACTTATTCGAAGGTGAAGAGACTTGCACAGGATCAAGTAGCAAGACCACAAGAACAACAACAACCACACGCTTCGTTAGTAAAAATATTGTAATAAAAGCTGTGCCATAGCATCAAGAATGAATTTTATAGCACATGTATACGTGTAACTTATGGAGTAAATAAAAGATAAATACTAACTTATCCTTGAAGATCAAGTATTTCTCTACAAGGTAAATCTCCCTCTGAGGAGAATGGGACTTCTCTGCAGAAAAATGTGATTTATCATACTGCTGATAACACTGACACTATAGAACTACTCTCTGGTTTCTTAACTCCTTCCTCTTTAAACTAGGTGAACGCGTATTTCTCCATTTCCGTCAAGATGTTCACTCTTTTCATCTGTCAGGCATGCTTGAAAGTTAGTGGGGTACATTGCAGGCTCCTTGGTTCCGGACGTATTACGACTAGCCGGTACTTTAGGGCATCCTATATATTCCCTTTTCCCAGAATGGGAATTAATCACATTCTTGATGTTCTTTCTATGTATCTTCTTCGTTCCAACCACCTCGTGTGTAATGCACTGTTGGTAGCATGGCTTCGACAACCAGTACAAGTACACGTATAGCATAAACAAATTGAATATCCTGTTATGCAACACCAGTTTTGGAGACTGTCCCATGACAGTCTGTATCATGCTGACACTTGTCTCACTTTTTTTATCTATGGACGTGATGTTCCGGCAGCTAAGGCATTCGGCTACGACCGTGGAGGTCCCGGGTTCAACCCCAGGAGGCTCTCACCTACCTCCTTCTAGTGTCGCGGTGAAGAAATGGTTACCTATCTACAAACAGGCCAATAGCCTGGTCACAGTCTTAGGCCACATACTTTCCCCTGTTATTATTATATCATTTATCGAAGTTTTCAATTTTCAACGGCAAACATTTTTCCATAAAGGCACTAATCGTCTTGTCTCACAGTGGATTAATAAACATTCACTTGCTCTTCTTCCATTTGTCTCGTTTGCATTTGACTACACCTTATATTTACGGTACCAGAGGTGTATTACAAAGAATTGTTGCTCCTAATAAGATTAGTATCCTGAAAGTGACTGACGAGCTTGATATACTGCTAGCCAGCAAACTACCAGTAGAATAACAAAAAACGAAATTTTACTTGTTGTAGGAACGCAAAATGATTAAATTTGTAGCTGGTTTGGCCTACCCAGAGTGTGAATATGGTATACACAGCTGACACCTCTAGTAACAACAATGGCCCTAAAGTGAACTGAGCTTGGATGACAGCTACGAATACGCCATTCTATGCTGCTTCGATTCAGTCGGAGTTCATCAGTCATAGTGGCTGACGGCTGGTAGCATGACAGTGTCTCTGCAACGCACGAGCAGATGTTTCCAGTGGTGAGAGGTCTGGAGAACGTGCTGGCCAGGGCAACAACCTCTCTACCGAGGCAGGTTAGGGCAGCACGGACAACAGGTGGAACACCTCGGAGAGAGGGCACAGTTACCGGCGTAACAAGTACAAAAGACGAAATCGTGTGCCTCGTGAAGCCCAATATCATGCTGCCACGTGTTGCGGCCGCATGGCAAAGACAAATATAATCTTGCAATGTTCATTCGCCTGGGAATGCCCATTCACGGGTACGTAATACTGTATGTACAAAGGTACTCGCCTGAAAAGACGTCATGGTGCCACTGAGGGGCGGTCAAAGTTGTCTTTGCGAACTCCACTGTCAGTGCTACACTCCCTGCTGGCGTGTCACGAGCAGCCGCAACGATGGACACCTTACTGACAGTCTGCGGTGCTTCGGTCATCGTCACACTGTCCATGAGGCTGCCTGTCTTGCTACAAAGAAGCCCATTTCGTCACTCAAGGTATGTGACGTGAATGTACGATCCCGCATGGCCAAGCGATCAATGTGTCTATCATCTCAGGTACTAACTGTGTGAGACCGTTACGATCCTCTGTGGCATTCATGGCCTCCTGAAGCCATCTATTCAATATTCGTACGACAGTCGTGGAATTCCGACCAACGCGTACGGCAATATCGCAGAATGATAAACCCCAGTCTAGACAGATCACCATTACGTCGCTGTCGAATTCCAGCATGTGCTCGTACGCGTTTGTCCTCCTTGCATGAAGCGTAAAACGATCTTATCACAAACAGTCAACATTCAACTGTGGTTTCCGAACGATAAATCGTCCCATGATCTTTCTTTGTATACGAGGGTAATCCGAAAAGTAAGGTCTCCTATTTTTTTTTATAAGTACATAGACCTGTTTATTTCTACAATGGTTTACATCAGTTTACAGATTGAACATTTAGCTATTTTTCGACATAATCACCACTTCTGTCGATGCATTTTTGTAGACGCTGTGGCAGTTTTTGTACGCCCATGTTATACCAGCTGGCCGCCATGCTGTTCAGAAAGTTATGAACCTCTTCTTTCACCTCGTCGTCGGAGCTGAATCGCTTTCCGGCCAAATGTTCTTTTAACCTAGGGAACAGGTGATAGTCACTGGGCGTCAAGTCAGGACCTCTGTTCGGAGCTGAATCGCTGGGGCCACAATTAACGCTGGCATGTACTCAGACTCTGAAAAAACTCAGACGGGCAATTCAGAACCAGAGAAGAGGAATGTTGAGCAAGGGCATACACATTCTCCATGACAATGCTCGCCCACACATCGCTCGGCAAACTGCTGCTCTCCTGCAAGTTTCAGTGTAACATAATCACCCACCCACCCTATAGTCCTGACTTGACGCCCAGTGACTATCACCTGTTCCCTAGGTTAAAAGAACATTTGGCCGGAAAGCGATTCAGCTCCGACGACGAGGTGAAAGAAGAGGTTCATAACTTTCTGAACAGCATGGCGGCCAGCTGGTATGACATGGGCGTACAAAAACTGCTACAGCGTCTACAAAAATGCATCGACGGAAATGGTGATTATGTCGAAAAATAGCTAAATGTTCAATCTGTAAATTGATGTAAACCATTGTAGAAATAAACAGGTCTATGTAGTTATAAAAAAACGAGGACCTTACTTTTGGGATTACCCTCGTACGTACTAAATATACAGGGCCATCCATATAAATCTGAACGACTTCAATAGGTCAGAATTTCTCTCCGAAAGCTTCTAGAAACGGAAAACCTGTTTTAATGATCTCAGTAGCTCTAGGAGAATCAGACGTACCTCCCGTCGTTGGCAAGCTGATTAATTATTGTTTATGCTCGTGAGGTCCTTTATCCCGTATAACACCGCGCTTGCTGGGCTCACGTTAGTTCATTCTTAGCCTCGTCGATCGTGATTTGTGAAGTCTGTAAGTGTATAGTCCGGCTCTCGTGACAATTGCGAGCAAATCAGTGGTTCATTCGCAGTTTTTATCTCGTAGAAACATGCAGTACTCACTTCGAGAGCGGATTTATATTGGAAAAATATATTGGATGAAATTTGATTACAATACAACGGGCATTATGGATAGAATTATACGTGCGCGATGTTACCACAAAGGTAACAATTTTATCGATTGTAAGGAATCTGGACACAACTGGTGTACTAAACAGCGACAGCAGTAAAAATTGGCCATCAATGGGCGCCAAGATTGTTGATAAGGCTCCATGACGCTTGCAGAACTCTCCAAGGAAATCATTCCATCAACTGAGCCAGGAGACAAGTATTTCATATGGCGCATATCAGAGACTTAAAAAGAAGTCGGCATTGCGACGATACAGAATCGTGAGAAAAGAATGCATTACTGTCGATGGTTTCAGGGGTGTTTCTTATTCAACTTCCAGACATTCTCTGAGTTATTGTTCCATCTGTCAGGTTACATAAAAAAAAAACATAGCAACAGATACCGGGCTGATGAAAACCTAGGCGCTCCAGTCCGGAGCCGCGCTGCTGCTACGGTTGCAGGTTCGAATCCTGCCTCGGGCGTGGATGTGTGTGATGTCCTTAGGTTAGTTAGGTTTAAGTAGTTCTAAGTTTAGGGGACTGATGACCTTAGTTGTTAAGTCCCATAGTGCTCAGAGCCATTTCAACCATTTGATGAAAACCCCCGTACATCCACGAAACACACTGCACCATACAAAGGCTGGAGTGTGGTGCAGGATGTCAGTTTCCAGGATTGTAGGCCCCATTTCCTTTGATACGATCTAGACACTACAGTTTATACGGGTATCTTTAATACATTTGTGGAGCAACTGGATGATGTCGAATTTACAGAACGTTATTTCCTACAAGATGGAGCAACGCGTCACACACCTTCCATGCTATATGCAGCCAGTTTCTTTTGTGACCGAATAATCCGGATTCCTCTTGTGGGGTTATTTTAATGGCAGAGTGTACAAGAATAGACCACGGACAAACGTGGAAATCCGTGAGGCCATTACACACGAAATAAGCAACATTGGCGCGAACACACTTCACAGAACGTCATGGAATATGGTGAAACGAGTACAGTTGTGCTTCGATTCTGGTGCAGACCACTTACAACATTTGCTATGAGGACTTCGTATTTATGTAAGTCATCTCTCAATTGTGCATTATCACCTCCAAAATTGTAAATGTGTCCCACTGTTGATTTAGATGTTCTGTCTCATTAAAGTAGTTCAGATTTATATGGCTCGCGCCGTGGCTGGCTTTACTCCTCCCGACCTTCATGCTAATTTGGCATTTGTCGCATGTCCTCTTCGTGATGCTGCAATTTTAATGAATGTAAGTCTAGAGAAAACAATGCCAAACGAAGGACGTGACGTACTGCACGAACTGTATAAAAAATTAATGATAGAGTTGTTATTTGCAAGCCACTTGCCACCCAGGAGGATGTAACAAAAGGTTTTCTCTTGTGGACTGAATACAAAGCCTGATGTATCGGCCGTTTCGATTGTGATATTTAGTCAAACCATTTTATTTTACACTGCACACATACAACCGGGACAGTGTGGTGGTTGTTCGGTAATGGTTTGGGGGAGTCCTATAAAGTACACAGGTAAAGTCCACGAAATCACTGTAGGGGACCATTATCACTGAGTGAAATAGGAACTGTTTCAGTCAAAAATTTGCATCTTCCAAAATGATAGTGCACCTACAAAAAAAAAAAAAAAATTCGCGATTTCTTCGGTGTGCATGTGAATGAAATGTGTGTTCCATAGCCTCTATAGTCACCTGATTTTAATATTTTACAGCGATTACGACCTGTATTGGAAAAAAAAATCATGGTGTGAAATGTCGTGATAGATCAAAACTGAGCGCTCAGCAGACAACAAGAATTTTGCCTTTGTAGACAATATTTTTTTTTACCAATTGAGTAATCATGGCCCGACTCAATCTGTAATTGATCGTATGTTACCCTCTTAGAGAAATTTTGAAGTGATTGATACAGATCGTTTGGGTGGATACACACAAAATCCCACAGTCGTTAAGAATTTATGTCCATTTCCTCCAAAAATTTCCAAACAAGGCCCTAGATCACACTGGGTGAATAAGTTTTTACATTTATTTCCGTTGTGTTGCTCTTTGCTGAGATTTGTGTAAAGGAATAGACATTTAGAAAAAAAAATATGACATAGGCAAACTGTCTGCGGCCACTCTGGTTATTCAACTGTTTTCCTCTCCGCTGTGCATCTGAAAAATCAAAATCAATATATTACGCAATTCATCACCCAAGTTAAGAACCAATTACAGCAATTCCGTAAGCTTATACGGCTGACGTATCACACGAGAGCCACACCGCTCTTGTTTTTTTTTTTCCTTTTTGTCCTTCAGTAATTAGCAAGGGGCAGTTATATTTCAGAATCTCGGCAGCGTGCGAGAAATGTTTTGCATTTTTATTAATTAGAACAACAGAGATTCAGTTATCATCAGTTGAGATATACGATGCTTACACTGGCCGGTCCGTATCAATATGAAACTATACGAAAAATCAGCTGATTTAAATCAGTTGGATAAAGGCAAATTACGAGAATAACCTCTCACTCCGTGAACCATGGCTAACAAAGCTGGCACTAGTGATGGATTTTCGAGGTTTCAGACGGTTGGATGTCATTATAAATTGAAATTCGAACGCCTATATATAAAAGTGCTTACAAATCTTTGCACATATTAATGCATTACTTTTTTATTGTATCATCTGCAGATACAAAAAAAAAACAAGCAGACTGATGACTCAAAAAAAATACTGCTCTTACGCAGATGTGTTACGTAAGAGCGATCGATCCAAGTGGCGCAGTCGTTAACGCACTGCTATTGCAATCAGAGGAGCGAGGTTCAAATTCCAATCCGACCATACAGATTCAGGGTTCCCGTAGTTCTCCTAAATATACTAAGGGAAATGCCGGATTGTTTCCTTTGAAAAGACATGGTCCATTTCGTTCTCCCATTCTTGTCCTTACCTTCCTCCATTCTTTCCCGAACAGAAAATCGCCTTCCCCTCGCTGAGAATTGCTTTTGTGCCACAGAAAAGTAGCGATCGCTCATTGTAGTGGCATCTGTAGAAACCACGAATCCATTATGACAAGATTTATTTCTACCTGCTACATACAGATAGCGTATATGACGATTACTTACATGATCCGTATAAGCACACATCAGCGGGTTAAACACTTGAAGATGACTTAAAAACAGAAATTGTAATTGTGACATTTATAATTCGCGTAAATACCGCAGTTTATGGCGAAAATCTTGTCTTTCAAAAAATTTCAGGGATACTGCGAACCCAAGGCAAAGACAAACAAAGATAGAGCTAGGCTTCATCTTTCTTCAGACAAATTTTCTGTACTAACAAGGGAAAGAAATATTAAGTAATAAATCCAAAATAAATATATGTTCAACGTGAAATAAAGCGCAAATGGTGTGATAAATTATGTGTAAAAATACATTGCTTTCCCTGGAGTTAGAGAAGTCTTGACAATACGCTTCTCCTTTGTGCAGAATCCGCCGACGGCAGCACACCCAGTTTATCTAACTCCGCCGTTACCCGTGGTTTGGAAAACCGGAAAAAAGCACTCGTGGCAGGAAATCAGGGAACTTTTACTGCTGGTCTTCTTGCTCTGGGGGTTTCGAGTCCCAGTTGGATAGTACGGCGGCAGTAACATCACTCCGTGGATAAGCTTCCAGAGCCCGAAGAGTTCCCAAGTTTCTGGCAGCGAAGTGCTCAGTGGGTGGAATGCTTGGAAACATGGCTGAAAGTCCAAATGTCACAATCCACACAAAAGATGGTACAAATATATTATGTTTAGGAATGAGTCTCTAAAAGTATTTTACCGAGCGAGGTGGCGCAGTGGTTAAACACTGGACTCGCATTCGGGAGGACGACGGTTCAATCCCGCGTCCGGCCATCCTGATTTAGGTTTTCCGTGATTTCCCTAAATCGCTCCAGGCAACTGCCGGGATGGTTCCTTTCAAAGGGCACGGCCGACTTCCTTCCCCATCCTTCCCTAATCCAATGAGACCGATGACCTCGCTGTCTGGTCTCCTTCCCCAAAACAACTCTAAAAGTATTTTAAGAAAATAGAAAATGTATTGTCTGATAGTGAAGAGTATACCACCAATATGCCAGGAAATTTGACCTAAAGTGGAACAAAATAAAAATATGCCAGGAAATTTGACCTAAAGTGGAACAAAATAAAAATAAATTTCAATATAACATCGGAATAAATGTAGGCCCGTACTGATCCCCAATACCGTACAGATAGTCCTGAAAATTTGTGATAGTGAATTTGTCTTAGCTATGAAAACACTTTTATGATTTAAAACGATAAACGTGGGGCACTTGCAGTAGATACAATTCTGCAACTGAACCAATCAAGCATCAATTAAGTATTGTATACGCCCCACATTTCCTGTTATAAATGTTGCTGGTATTTCATACCCATTAAAAATTCACAATAACTATTTTTCAGATCCACCTGTGTGGGTTAGTAATTTATACAGTTCTGTTGTTGTTGTTGTGGTCTTCAGTCCTGAGACTGGTTTGATGCAGCTCTCCATGCTACTCTATCCTGTGCAAGCTTCTTCATCTCCCAGTATCTACTGCAACCTACATCCTTCTGAATCTGCTTAGTGTATTCATCTCTTGGTCTCCCTCTGCGATTTTTACCCTCCACACTGCCCTCCAATGCTAAATTTGTGATCCCTTGATGCCTCAAAACATGTCCTACCAACCGATCCCTTCTTCTAGTCAAGTTGTGCCACAAACTTCTCTTCTCCCCAATCCTATTCAATACCTCCTCATTAGTTACGTGATCTACCCACCTTATCTTCAGCATTCTTCTGTAGCACCACATTTCGAAAGCTTCTATTCTCTTCTTGTCCAAACTAGTTATCGTCCATGTTTCACTTCCATACACGGCTACACTCCATACAAATACTTTCAGAAACGACTTCCTGACACTTAAATCTATACTCGATGTTAACAAATTCCTCTTCTTGAGAAACGCTTTCCTTGCCATTGCCAGTCTACATTTTATATCCTCTCTACTTCGACCATCATCGGTTATTTTACTCCCTAAATAGCAAAACTCCTTTACTACTTTAAGTTTCTCATTTCCTAACCTAATTCCCTCAGCATCACCCGACTTAATTTGACTACATTCCATTATCCTCGTTTTACTTTTGTTGATGTTCATCTTATATCCTCCTTTCAAGACACTGTCTATTCCGTTCAACTGCTCTTCCAAGTCCTTTCGCTCCCTGTATTTTACCCCTGCCACCTTCAGAATTTGAAAGAGAGTATTCCAGTTAACATTGTCAAAAGCTTTCTCTAAGTCTACAAATGCTAGAAACGTAGGTTTGCCTTTTCTTAATCTTTCTTCTAAGATAAGTCGTAAGGTCAGTATTGCCTCACGTGTTCCAACATTTCTACGGAAACCACACTGATCTTCCCCGAGGTCGGCTTCTACCAGTTTTTCCATTCGTCTGTAAAGAATTCGCGTTAGTATTTTGCAGCTGTGACTTATTAAACTGATAGTTCGGTAATTTTCACATCTGTCAACACCTGCTTTCTTTGGGATTGGAATTATTATATTCTTCTTGAAGTCTGAAGGTAATTCGCCTGTCTCATACATCTTGCTCACCAGATGGTAGAATTTTGTCATGACTGGCTCTCCCGAGGCCATCAGTAGTTCAAATGGAATGTTGTCTACTCCCGGGGCCTTGTTTCGACTCAGGGCTTTCAGTGCTCTGTCAAACTCTTCACGCAGTATCTTATCTCCCATTTCGTCTTCATCTACATCCTCTTCCATTTCCATAATATTGTCCTCAAGTACATCGCCCTTGTATAAACCCTCTATATACTCCTTCCACCTTTCTGCCTTCCCTTCTTTGCTTAGAACTGGGTTGCCATCTGAGATCTTGATATTCATAGAAGTGGTTCTCTTCTCTCCAAAGGTCTCTCTAATTTTCCTGTAGGCAGTATCTATCTTACTCCTAGTGAGACAAGCCTCTACATCCTTACATTTGTCCTCTAGCCATCCCTGCTTAGCCATTTTGCACTTCCTGTCGATATCATTTTTGAGACGTTTGTATTCCTTTTTGCCTGCTTCATTTACTGCATTTTTATATTTTCTCCTTTCATCAATTAAATTCAATATTTCTTCTGTTACCCAAGGATTTCTATTAGCCCTCGTCTTTTTACCTACTTGATCCTCTGCTGCCTTCACTACTTCATCCCTCAGAGCTACCCATTCTTCTTCTACTGTATTTCTTTCCCCCATTCCTGTCAATTGTTCCCTTATGCTCTCCCTGAAACTCTCTACAACCTCTGGTTCTTTCAGTTTATCCAGGTCCCATCTCCTTAAATTCCCACCTTTTTGCAGTTTCTTCAGTTTCAATCTGCAGTTCATAACCAATAGATTGTGGTCAGAATCCACATCTGCCCCAGGAAATGTCTTACAATTTAAACCCTGGTTCCTAAATCTCTGTCTTACCATTATATAATCTATCTGATACCTTTTAGTATTTCCAGGATTCTTCCAGGTATACAACCTTCTTTTATGATTCTTGAACCAAGTGGCTATGATTAAGTTATGCTCTGTGCAAAATTCTGCAAGGCGGCTTCCTCTTTCATTCCTTCCCCCCAATCCATATTCAACTACTATGTTTCCTTCTCTCCCTTTTCCTACTGACGAATTCCAGTCACCCATAACTATTAAATTTTCGTCTCCCTTCACTACCTGAATAATTTCTTTTATCTCGTCATACATTTCATCTATTTCTTCATCATCTGCAGAGGTAGTTGGCATATAAACTTGTACTACTGTAGTAGGCATGGGCTTTGTGTCTATCTTGGCCACAATAATGCGTTCACTATGCTGTTTGTAGTAGCTAACCCGCACTCCTATTTTTTTATTCATTATTAAACCTACTCCTGCATTACCCCTATTTGATTTTGTATTTATAACCCTGTAATCACCTGACCAAAAGTCTTGTTCCTCCTGCCACCGAACTTCACTAATTCCCACTATATCTAACTTTAACCTATCCATTTCCCTTTTTAAATTTTCTAACCTACCTGCCCTATTAAGGGATCTGACATTCCACGCTCCGATCCGTAGAACGCCAGTTTTCTTTCTCCTGATAACGACGTCATCCTGAGTAGTCCCCGCCCGGAGATCCGAATGGGGGACTATTTTACCCCCAGAATATTTTACCCAAGAGGATGCCATCATCATTTAATCATACAGTAGAGCTGCATGTCCTCGGGAAAAATTACGGCTGTAGTTTCCCCTTGCTTTCAGCCGTTCGCAGTACCAGCACAGCAAGGCCGTTTTGGTTAATGTTACAAGGCCAGATCAGTCAATCATCCAGACTGTTGCCCCTGCAACTACTGAAAAGGCTGCTGCCCCTCTTCAGGAACCACATCTTTGTCTGGCCTCTCAACAGATACCCCTCCGTTGTGGTTGCACCTACGGTACGGCCATCTGTATCGCTGAGGCACGCAAGCCTCCCCACCAACGGCAAGGTCCATGGTTCATAGTTTTATTCCGATATAAAAATGTGTTATACTGAAGTTTATTTTTACTTAAATAATTATTTTCTGCTTTTTTGTGTGAAAACTTTCAGTCGATTTCAAACATCTCCATGAGATTGTAAGAGAGACATATGGTTAATATCAGGTTTATTTCAGTTCCTCTTCACTTGGTTGAACGAATATATTGCTTCCTCCTACATATATCTCGCGAAGAGATCGTGAAGGTAAAAATTACAGAGATTCAAACTCACACGGAGACTTACCAACAACTTTTCTTTCTGCAAACCACTCGCGACTGGAACAAGAAAAGGAGGAAATGGCAGCGGTACACAGATTATCCTCCATCAAACACCAGACAAGAAAGCGAGTTAACATTGCTTTGCCGTCCGGCTCTAAGTTACGTTGAAAATTCCAATTTTCTAGTTCACCGGAAGTTGGTTTAAAATCACTTTGCAAAACTGGTGCTGAACAGACAAACTGAGAGACAAGAGAGCTATTAATAAAAGGTAGTATAATACAACAAATTTGGTTGAAATTACTCTAGATGACCCTAAGTAATGCTTTTATATCACCTCTTTCCACCCCCCGCCGTAATCGTTGGGATGATTGGAGGGGTAGGTACTCTTATATTCAAAGTAATTTATTACAGATTGCAAGAGAGGTGCACCTATAAATTCAATGAGTTGCAGACACTTTCTGTGGCAGGTAATTTACGCACATTGCTCCTGTTGAGCTGTGGCGCAATCTGCCAAGCACAGCAATGGTGCGCGAACATTAATACAAAAATTTAAAATATCCAACGAAGAGCGTCCCGTTTCGATACGGTATCATTTAGTTATCACGAGAGCATTATGTGGATTCTCAAAAAACTCCAGTTGCAGTGTGCATCACGGGAACATTCACTGCTTAAAATTCGAGTGCGTACATGTATTGAAGAGTCGAACAACGTATTAGTTCTTTCCACATACGACTACTTGGGTCGTAGTGGTTCCTTCTGCTTCTGTATGTTATAAACACCGGATTCAGAAAACGAAGTGCTGTCCGCCGGTTCCGCCTTGCCTGGGTTGTTCCATCTTTGTGTTGGTTATCAGACGTTAGGTAGATGTTGCAAGAGTGTTGGCCGGTGCTTAAACTGTCCTAGTTTGAGTTGCCGTCCGGTTAACTGAATACTACTCTTGGCTGCCTGTCTCATCGTTTACGAAGTCGAGCGACTCTCCCAGGTCGATTTTTGGAGCACTGTCTGATGCCTACTTCTCTCTTGATTTGATCAGATGGTGATGATTTTCAATACGGCCTTCAGCCGTGAATGCAGTTTGTCTTAAGAATTTTTAATTAGATATTGTCTTTTTAAGATGATTGTCCCTTTTTTTGATAATGTTTTGGTAAGAATTTTGTATCTAGGCCTTCAGCCGTCAAATTGTTTTTAGGGTTATTACTATCGAGGCCTTCAGCCGACAAATAATTTGAATTTCTGGTCAATAAGGCCTTCAGCCGTGAATACAATTTGTTTAAGGAATTTTTAATTAGATATTGTCTTAAAAGTCAAATTTGATAATTGTTCCTCATTGTCAACCTTTTATGCAATTGTGTCCAAATAAAGTGTACATGATTTCTTAAAAAAAAAGAGCAACCAACAGTAACTGAGTAAGGCCCCGTCCACACCGAAATCTGCCAAACCCTAAGACCTACGTCTCAGCTCCGTCTTCTGCCTGTTTACATATCTCTGTATTTGAATACGCATGCGTATATCAGTTTCTTTGGTGCTTCAGAGTAAAAGCCTGATCCACGTATTGTGTGACTCATTACCTGCTGCAGGCTTACATCCCCTACGTGTCAAATGTGCAACTGCAGAGTGTTCAAAATGGCTCTGAGCACTATTGGACTTAACTTCTGAGATCATCAGTCCCCTAGAACTTAGAACTACTTAAACCGAACTAACCTAAGGACACCACACACATCCATGTCCGAGGCAGCATTCGAACATGCGACCGTAGCGGTCGCGCGGTTCCAGACTGTAGCACCTAGAACCGCTCGGCCACCCCGGCCGGCGGAGAGTGTTCACAGGGCGTTTCACTGTAGTATGTTAATCCACGGTAAAAACATTCCTTGCAGTGTTTCAATACGGAAACGCAGTGTGTTTCACAGTTTCTATTGCAGGCTTGTAAAGGCTGTAGAGGGGACTTGAAGTTCTGATAACGAACCCTTGTAGCGCAAAGTACTGTTCGGATGTAAAACAGTTTGAATACGAAAATATCATCTGATATCATAAACACGTACAACAGGGACAGGGGCGACGGGGACCGTTTATCAGTTCGTATGCGCATCGTGAAGTGGGATATTTGGAAGAGATCCTATCTTCAAACTTAAGAAGGGACTGCAGAAACTAAGTCACACATGTCGTCCCACGCTAAGACCGTGGAGCAACAGGAGTGGCCCGTTGTCAGAAGAGACTACGTGTTCTCGGTTTCCTGCCGAGTGCTGCGGTATGACTAAGGACAGCATAGCAGTGTGGGAGCGAAAAGGCGCGGCAACTGGAAACACGCACCAATGCTGAAGTCGGCGAAATTCGTGTATCGTACAGTTTCATCGTAAAATTCTGACTGTATGTGGACGAAATGCAATGTCGCGTCCAGCCTTGACCGAGGAGGGACATCGATCACAGATAATGTTGAGACAGTCGAGGAACTAATTCGCATCAATCGCAGATATTCCGACGATGAGGACGTTCACACTGCGGTTCTCGAAAGGCCCCGTGACCAAGGAGCGGATTTCTATCGTCGAAGAACTCGACGATTGGTACGTTCCGATCGTTGTTTACAGAATCTTCGTAGCTATACAGAAAGACAGTGTCGTGTATCTGTGTAACTTTGAAGCATAATGCACTATTCGATAGCAGTTACCTCCCCACCTCAATAATAGGTAACCTACTTTTTGAAGTCCGCTATTATTTTAGACCAAGTGTAGATTCACGTAGATTTTTTTAAACCATAACTGTGTCTAACAGCTCACCTCTGCAATTCATAGAAGCCTGTAATAGGAATTGCGAAACTCTCTGTATATCCAGCATAGGATCGAAACTTTTTTTTTAATGTATGGGGAGGGGGGAGCTATGTTGCATAAACGCTGTAACATCAACTGTGTTATTGAACGTTAAATAGGAACACAGATGAACTTTCAGTTATTAACACGGTGACGGACTGGCCGGTTTGTCAATGTTTATGGTGCGAACGTAAATATACACCACACTGGGTATGAGATGGGCAAGCAGGGGACGCTATGGCCAAAGGGGACTGAGTGAAGGATTCTGAGAACTGGGGCCAACCCGGTCGGCCCAGGGGGTAGCAACCATTTGTCCCCCTGTACGTCTGCACAACCTAACGTTCGGCTGGAGGGCAGTGTGGCTCAGAGTGCAGTGCGGCGCCTTTCCGTGTTTTGCGGACCATCTACACTCCTGGAAATGGAAAAAAGAACACATTGACACCGGTGTGTCAGACCCACCATACTTGCTCCGGACACTGCGAGAGGGCTGTACAAGCAATGATCACACGCACGGCACAGCGGACACACCAGGAACCGCGGTGTTGGCCGTCGAATGGCGCTAGCTGCGCAGCATTTGTGCACCGCCGCCGTCAGTGTCAGCCAGTTTGCCGTGGCATACGGAGCTCCATCGCAGTCTTTAACACTGGTAGCGTGCCGCGACAGCGTGGACGTGAACCGTATGTGCAGTTGACGGACTTTGAGCGAGGGCGTATGGTGGGCATGCGGGAGGCCGGGTGGACGTACCGCCGAATTGCTCAACACGTGGGGCGTGAGGTCTCCACAGTACATCGATGTTGTCGCCAGTGGTCGGCGGAAGGTGCACATGCCCGTCGACCTGGGACCGGACCGCAGCGACGCACGGATGCACGCCAAGACCGTAGGATCCTACGCAGTGCCGTAGGGGACCGCACCGCCACTTCCCAGCAAATTAGGGACACTGTTGCCGTACACCACTGGTGATCGTCGAGGGGACACTGAATAGTGCACGGTACATCCAAACCGTCATCGAACCCATCGTTCTACCATTCCTAGACCGGCAAGAGAACTTGCTGTTCCAACAGGACAATGCACGTCCGCATGTATCCCGTGCCACCCAACGTGCTCTAGAAGGTGTAAGTCAACTACCCTGGCCAGCAAGATCTCCGGATCTGTCCCCCATTGAGCATGTTTGGGACTGGATGAAGCGTCGTCTCACGCGGTCTGCACGTCCAGCACGAACGCTGGTCCAACTGAGGCGCCAGGTGGAAATGGCATGGCAAGCCGTTCCACAGGACTACATCCAGCATCTCTACGATCGTCTCCATGGGAGAATAGCAGCCTGCATTGCTGCGAAAGGTGGATATACACTGTACTAGTGCAGACATTGTGCATGCTCTGTTGCCTGTGTCTATGTGCCTGTGGTTCTGTCAGTGTGATCATGTGATGTATCTGACCCCAGGAATGTGTCAATAAAGTTTCCCCTTCCTGGGACAATGAATTCACGGTGTTCTTATTTCAATTTCCAGGAGTGTATGTAGCTAGCCATAGCCTGCGTGGAGAAAGCTTGGGTTACTGGAAACTAAGTATACCGTCATAGAGGGTCTATTTCTCAACCTCACAACTGCGAGGCCAACGGCATAGGCGAAAAAACACAAGATTGGCGTAATGGCGCAATGCTTCAAGAGTGCAGCAGTGAAGTCAATCTTTTTTTGGTAGTAGGGGAGATTTTCGTGTTATGACTGGCATCTGAAGGAGAGGCGTTATTTTGGCGGGATTCTCTAGTTGGAGAGGAACCTCGCAACTGGGCCGCATCGCTTCTTAATTTTGCAAATTGTTAACTGCCACTGGTTGGCTGGAACGAATTAGCAGGGTGTCACTGAGCGCCAAGAAGGGTAAAATTGGGGTTAGGACACAGAGGTGTCCGCACCGACTTCGGTTTAGAACGCCAAGTACGGCAGCAATAGAGGAAAGACTTGCCGTGGCATCGCGGCTGAGCCCGCATTATCCTCGAGTTGCGAAAGAGGACTGACGACATCGTTTTCACAAAGGGGCCAGCACATCTGCAGCGTACAGCTCAGCGAATCACAGTCATATTTACGGTGAGCGTAATTCACAGCGTCGACAGAGTAGCTTAATTCGATTTCACGCTTTTGAGATCAGGACGATCACCTGTCTCACTTGTACTGAATGTGTGAACTACTGGGAATAGTCACCAACTTCCAGTCACTACTCCCGTCTGGAATTTGCAGAATTATTTCAGTTATCGTTGTACTTCTTAGAGTGGAAACTCTCAAGTGGACCTAGATGCGGGAGGAACATTTCTGTACAGTCAGGTTCAGTTTTAACCAAATCCCCACTTTAGTATCTATGCAGAGGGCTGTAATTTCGCGTTATCACATAACTTTGTGCACAATTTGAATTTAAAGAATAGATCTTAAAAATGTGGCCTGACCACAATTAATATTGGAAGATAGGGAATTGAACCAAAAGGGGATTGCTCATGTTTTATTCGTTCGTATTCCGCGGAAATTGTAATTGTGATGGCAAATTATGTAACTCAATATTTCACATGCCGTATGCTTCATGAGCGGAAACTAATATCATAGCTTTGCTATCCCTGAGCTGAAATTGTTCGTGAACACAGTAAAGTTTAAAATGATGAATTATGTATTAAATCTAATTGAATACGACGATGGAAGCTGAAGAAATGAATTAAAATTTGTGCTACGGCCGGGACTCGAACCCGGGTCCTCTCGCTTACTTGGTAGATACGCTAAACATTAAACGACCGCAGCACTATGGTCAACAGTGCTGTACTAACTACACAAGTCGAATTCCCCTCCCCCTCCATTAACATTGTTATTATAGTTAGGGCTCTTCTGCATTGGAATAGCACCCAAGCGTTAGACGTGGTCTTATAGATTTCATTTCTTGAGCTTCCATCATTATCATTGATAAAGATGAGACTTAAATGCCTCCCGGAAAATTTTGTTATAAGATCTCATTGAACGCCTCAAATATACACTCCTGGAAATGGAAAAAAGAACACATTGACACCGGTGTGTCAGACCCACCATACTTGCTCCGGACACTGCGAGAGGGCTGTACAAACAATGATCACACGCACGGCACAGCGGACACACCAGGAACCGCGGTGTTGGCCGTCGAATGGCGCTAGCTGCGCAGCATTTGTGCACCGCCGCCGTCAGTGTCAGCCAGTTTGCCGTGGCAAACGGAGCTCCATCGCAGTCTTTAACACTGGTAGCATGCCGCGACAGCGTGGACGTGAACCGTATGTGCAGTTGACGGACTTTGAGCGAGGGCGTATAGTGGGCATGCGGTAGGCCGGGTGGACGTACCGCCGAATTGCTCAACACGTGGGGCGTGAGGTCTCCACAGTACATCGATGTTGTCGCCAGTGGTCGGCGGAAGGTGTACGTGCCCGTCGACCTGGGACCGGACCGCAGCGACGCACGGAAGCACGCCAAGACCGTAGGATCCTACGCAGTGCCGTAGGGGACCGCACCGCCACTTCCCAGCAAATTAGGGACACTGTTGCTCCTGGGGTATCGGCGAGGACCATTCGCAACCGTCTCCACGAAGCTGGGCTACGGTCCCGCACACCGTTAGGCCGTCTTCCGCTCACGCCCCAACATCGTACAGCCCGTCTCCAGTGGTGTCGCGACAGGCGTGAATGGAGGGACGAATGGAGACGTGTCGTCTTCAGCGATGAGAGTCGCTTCTGCCTTGGTGCCAATGATGGTCGTATGCGTGTTTGACGCCGTGCAGGTGAGCGCCACAATCAGGACTGCATACGACCGAGGCACACAGGGCCAACACCCGGCATCATGGTGTTGGGAGCGATCTCCTACACTGGCCGTACACCACTTGTGATCGTCGAGGGGACACTGAATAGTGCACGGTACATCCAAACCGTCATCGAACCCATCGTTCTACCATTCCTAGATCGGCAAGGGAACTTGCTGTTCCAACAGGACAATGCACGTCCGCATGTATCCCGTGCCACCCAACGTGCTCTAGAAGGTGTAAGTCAACTACCCTGGCCAGCAAGATCTCCGGATCTGTGCCCCATTGAGCATGTTTGGGACTGGATGAAGCGTCGTCTCACGCGGTCTGCACGTCCAGCACGAATGCTGGTCCAACTGAGGCGCCAGGTGGAAATGGCATGGCAAGCCGTTCCACAGGACTACATCCAGCATCTCTACGATCGTCTCCATGGGAGAATAGCAGCCTGCATTGCTGCGAAAGGTGGATATACACTGTACTAGTGCCGACACTGTGCATGCTCTGTTGCCTGTGTCTATGTGCCTGTGGTTCTGTCAGTGTGATCATGTGATGTATCTGACCCCAGGAATGTGTCAATAAAGTTTCCCCTTCCTGGGACAATGAATTCACGGTGTTCTTATTTCAATTTCCAGGAGTGTAGACAGCGTGAAAGTCAACGTTACAGAGCATCAGGCATAACGCTACATAAAAACCACATGCGCTCGCGTCTCCCCTCTGAGAACCCAAATAAAACGAGCTCGACAAGCATTTCGCTACACGGCTGTTCCCAGCAAAACTAAGAATTGGCAACATGGTTGCAAATATTTTGCAACCCTGTGACAGAGCATTTACTTCCGCATGTGATCCTCAACTGTTCCGCTAAATTCAGTTGGTATTCTCTTTTCACTTCGATGACTGACTCTACAGAATCCTCAATTCAGATGAGACGATAAGACAGAAAATTTAATTTTTGGATTCCAGGAATGCCGTACTTCACATAAAACTGTTCATTAACGTTGCGTTATAGCAGTCATCGACCAATACTGCGACGAGAGAGACGAGATCCCGGCAGCGTCTAGTTAGCCCTGTGGTTCCACACATTTCGTGTCATACAAGGGCGACGTGAGTTCTCAATTCTAATCACGGTGCAGACCAGTGCATTCTAGGTTCGTATTTTCAGTTTTATTGCAGATTGCTAGAAGAAATTCTTTGACGAAATGCGAAGAGAACCTTTACACACTGAGTCTTCTCACAAGTTCGACTCAGTAAACTGTGTTAATGGTCACATATGTCTGCTTCACTACACAAACGTCTCTGAAGAACTTTGACTCGACCTACATCTAGGCTAATTTGGATTTTGTTCGCAACGTACGATCCATGTGTCAGAGGAATACCTATTAACTGAGTATAGTTTTTCTGTACTAAAACTGTGTAACAATAATTAGGCACCACTACAGACGTTCGCTGACACCGCTTTCAGCAACTTTCTTCCACTCTGGGTAACTTCAAAACTGGGCAGTTTTGTTGTTTCAAATACAATTCAGTACCTTAAATGTCACTTTCGGTCAGCGATAAATTCTTCTTGAATCCAGAGGAGATCTTCAGAGTGTGCAGCTTGCCTGCGATGCTATAGAGCATGCACTGTAGGGAATTGACACGGTTTATTGCATACCTTCATCGTTAGAAATCGAACGACGGCAGTAAAACTCATTATCCACAGCCAGTCAATATCGCTTGACGAAAGCATACGAATTCCTGAAGAAAAAGTTGCATGTAGATATAAAGTATTAATAATAACATTAAACAACGTACTGAAGAATTCTGATTGGATCATTGCCTATAAAATAAATTTTGATCTACATTTATGTCTTGAATATTAGTTTAATACAATACTCATCATATAATAACGGGTGGTCTGTCTCGTTGCTATCAAGCGAGAAATTCAAATCATATTTTTATCGTAAAGCATCACTCACCAACAGTGAAGCATTTTATACTCTCCAAAGAGATGAGCTGAGTGGCAGCTGACATTTTAGACTCAGGGCGAGGGAGCGCAGCTGCCGGGTGTCGGCAAGTGGGTCCTGGACAGGTGTGGCTCATGCTGCGTTCAAAGGCAGTCGGCCAAGAAATCCGTCGCAAAAACGGCATTGAACGGAACTGTTATTACCTGGCTGTCAGGTATTGAAATACACGGGAGCTGTGCTGCAATTAAACTCAGGGCTTCAGCATTCGGACTACAGGAGCTATAAAAATTTAGGCTATGAACGGTTTCGACAGCGAGATATTGCATTCAGACGACATAATGTTTACCGGCAGACCACGGGTGTAGACGTAGCTGAACATCTCGAACAGGAGACAAAACTTTCTCCAGAAACTGCGGCAGCCTACATTCTACCAGGCTGTGCAGACAACTGGACTTAGAATATTATCAGAGTGGCCACGTTGTTGGTGACGACATCTGGAAGTTGGTGTTTGGCCGTGAGTCGTGTACGGATACCCGAATGGCAAGGCGACTGCTCGCGATAAGCGGGAAATCCGGGTTCGAGTCCCAGTGTGGCAGAAGTTTTCATTTTCATCATTCCATTCTACAGCTGATCGTACTCATTATTCGCAACTGCGAATTCATCTGATGTTACTTGTTCCATGTTGCGATCGGCGCGGGCTTGGACTCTGCAGCCAGGTTTTATGTCGGAATGAAATTTGTGGATACTTAATGGTGACGATAACACTATACTACAGGTATGTTTTATCAACCCTGCTATGTGAGCAGATTAAGAGTAAGTTAGGCACGTCTTACAAGAGACTTGTGTGCCACCTTGTGCAGCGACAGTGCAGATGTGTCCAGATACCATAAGTGTATAAAATGACATTTAATTATTTCACTAATGGTTATCTTTTTAAGTTAATACTACGGTATCAGTTAGCAGTTGCATCAGAAAACAAAACGATATAACGAATTTTTTGAACAGTTCCCGAAGGAGGTCTATGTATATAACTGAAATCAATACTAACTAGGGGAAGGTTTTGATGGCACTTGACAGGGTAGCTACACAAACATATCTTTTACGAAACATACGACAGCCGTTGAGCATCATTTTGTTAAAATATTTTCACGTCCACAAATGGGTTCAAATGGCTCTGAGCACTATGGGACTCAACTGCTGTGGTCATAATTCCCTAGAACTTAGAACTACTTAAACCTAACTAACCTAAGGACAGCACACAACACCCAGCCATCACGAGGCAGAGAAAATCCCTGACCCCGCCGGGAATCGAACCCGGGAACCCGGGCGTGAGAAGCGAGAACGCTACCGCACGACCACGAGATGCGGGCCACGTCCACAAGTTTCGAATCCTGGGTCACTGTACATCTCAATGTCATCATGCCACACTTCATCATAATCTCTTATTGCCCGTACGTTTTTACACATACTCCTATCTTCGATTACTTTTGTATGTTGTACAAGCGTATAAATCAGCAGCCATACTTACAGCGAGAATCATGAAGAAATTGTCGAGAAATCCGAATCCAACGAAGGGAAGGGCGTTGTGGATAGCAACTGAAAAAGAAAAAGTCGACACTCAGTTAGTAATCGCAAACAGATACTGTATCAGTGACAATAAGAAATTTTTGTAACATGTAACTTCAGTGATTTTAACTTTATATAAGAACAAATATTAAGTCTAAATCGCAGTTTCTTTTCTTTCCATTGTGACCACGGCTTATAACAAGCATTATCTGACAAAATTTTGCACTTAGCACATCAGAATCCGGTGCTCGGACCCATTATTTACTGCCGAGAGGTAGCCGCCCCCGACAGTTGACACCTAACACGAGTATATAATGACCAAGTGAGACAAGAAAGAACACACAGCTAAAATAAAAACTAATCTTATGTAAGGTACGTGGTGAAATTACTTTGTAATGGCATGAGAATGCACACCCAACAAAGAAACAGCTTCAAAACGAAGGTACTAAAGAAGAGACGATGAAAGGACGATCAAATTGTCCAGCTACATAGTATGATGATAACACTAAGACGCTAGAAAATGCTTCAAAGCTTCAAAACACTCAGGTTTCTTCACTAAAGTGAATCACATTATAACAACAGTCCTAATGAAGATAGTAGTACACCATATTCACTATTAGCTGCGATGAAGTTTCCTTCAAGGTCCTAAAACACCCTTATGACAGTTCCTAGTGTGACTTCCTTTTAAACACAATCGGAATCCAAATTTAATTTTTGCTCGTTTGTGTGTACGTAATCACTACATTAAGGTGACGAAAGTCGTGCTATAGTGATATGTACAGTCGTGGACAAAACGAGCGAGACCCCTCGCCTTTTCGTTATGCAGATCCGCACGGCTTCGAAGTCTGCTACACAGCATTACAGGCAAGGCGACGAAGTGCTACCAGCATACTATGCAAGTTCGCTCAGCTGATGTGCTGAGATAGCTAGCACTGGAGAAACTTGCGCTTCGAAGACGCCACAGCATCGTCTGCTATCATTTCGTGGGAAACGAAATACCTCAAGTATTAGCCAATGTGTTGTTTTCATATAGGACCGCATAATAATTTCCCCTACTGTTTATTAGAAATGTTCCAGTTGCGGTCGATACATCAGCATATTAATCGTAACTACGCTTTCGATCCAAATCACGTTTACAGGAATGCAAATAAAATCCATTCCACGTGGTAATTCAGATCCCATTGTTAATGCCACCTCGTTTTAGACTTGCGAGCGTTCCCATTGCTAGCTAGCTTAAGGAACACTTCGGCTAATGAACGTTTTCAGGCTGTGGCACGTCTAATGGAGAATTCGAAACATTGTAGAATACGTTTGACAGCTACGTCGCCATTTATTTCCTGGAGTGGTGCAGAATTATCCTATTAAATATACTCGCTAATAACAGTTTTTTGTTATTTCCATAAACATCCCGAATAATTGTCACATAAGCGGTGACATAAAGGTAGACAATTGATGTTTTTGAGTCCAGAAAGCTCTATGCAACCGAAAATGCAGATCATTTTGCCTTTTTCATTGCGAAATTGCCGGCATATTCATGTCTGGGGTAATAACAGAGGGCTGTTTACCTGGGTTGTCTGCTCGTGTAGTGAAAGGTGTTTGCAACTGTAAGGGAGGTCTGGTTTGTTTTCGGTTTAATCTCGATGGAAGCAGATAGACTATCAGTAAAGGAATTTTAAGAAATTCTCGCACCCCCAATACGTTTTATTGCTGCCTTTATTCTGTACCGGCGCTCTGTGGATGTCGATATGAAAATCTTGTAGAATTTCATACTTGTTACTGCCTGCTCTTTCCGCTTCTGTCAATAATTGAATTGACTTAAGTGTGGCACTGAATGATTTTTAACTGAATTTCGTTATGAATCTTCACGCATTGCTAAATTTGCACACTTTCATTTTAGGTCAGCAACGGTAATCCAGTATGACTGGTCTGAACGTTGACACAGACCATTTCGCGGCCGAATGCGCATAATATTTTGCTAATTCGTAACGATCTGGGGTACCTTGCCTTACTAAAACAGTTATGTTATCCCGATAAGCTGAAATTCATTTTTATTAGTACAGTTCATACTAATTAGCGTTTCTTCTTTCATTTATATCTTACATTTAGGTGTTGCGGTTAACACACTAATCAGCATTAATATAGTCTTACGCATGACTGAAAACAGTCTGACGAATTTCGGATGGTTTTTCAATTTCACATCTGTGCATAGTATGCTGGTAGCACTTCGTCGCCTTGCCTGTTATCCTGTGTAGCAGACTTTAAAGCTGTGCGGAACAGCATAACGAAAAGGCGAGGGGTCTCGCGCTTTTTGTCCACGACTGTACAAACACAGATGGCAGCAAGATCATGTGCACAAGATATAAAAGGGCATTCCATTGGTGGAGCTGTCATTTGTACTCACCTGATTCATGGGAAAAGGTTTCCGGCGTGGTTATCGCCCCACGACGGGAATTATCAGCAGACTTTAAACGCAGAATAGTGATAGGAACCAGACGTATGGGACATTCCATTTCGGAAATTGTTAGGGAATTCAGTATCCCGAGATACACAGTGTCAAGAGTGTGTCGAGACTACGAGATTTCAGGGATTATCTCTCACCACGGACGACGCAATGGACGACGGCCTTCACTTAACGACTGAGAGCAGGGACGTTTGCATAGTCAATGCTAACAGATGAGCAACACTACGTGAAATAACCACAGAAATCAATGTCTAAAGTACGACGAACGTATCCGTTAGGACCGTGCGGCAAAATCGGCGTTAATGGGTTATGGCAGTAGACTACCGACAGGAGTGCCTTTGCTAACAGCACAAAATCGCTTGCAGCGTCTGTACTGGCCACGTGACCATATTGGTTGGATCCTAGACGACTAGGAAACCGTGGCCTGGCCAAATGAATCCCCATTTCAGTTGGTACGAACTGATAGTACGGTTCGAGTGTGGTGCAGACCCCACAAAGCAGTGGACCCCAAGTCGTCAACAAGGCACCGTGCAGGGCTGCATTATTCTGCGGGCTGTGTTTACATGGGATGGACTGGGTCCGACTGAACCGACCATAGATTACTGACTGGCATGTTCGGCTACTTGGAGACCATTTGCAGCCTTTCTTGGACTTCATGTTCCCAAACAACATTGGAATATTTGTGGATGACAATGTGCCATATCATAGGCTCACAACTGTTCTCGATTGGTTTGAAGAACATTCTGGGCAATTCGAGCGAATGATTTGCCCACATAGGTCGCCGGTATGAATCCCATCGGACATTTATGGGACATGATGAAGACGTAAGTTCGTGCACAAAATCCTGCGCTGCCAACTTCCGCAATTATGGACGACTATAGAAGCAGCTTGGTTCATTTTTGCAGGGGAGTTCCAACGACATGTTGATTCTATGCCACGTCGAGTTGCTGCACTACGACGGGCGAAAGGAGGTACTGCATGACATTAGGATTACATTAAATGTATTCGCAGTTGCAAATATGGACAACCATCAGCTGTAGAATGGAATGACGACAATGAAAACTTGTGCCGGATTCAGACTTGAACCAGGATTTCCCGCTTATCGTGAACGATGCCTTACCATTTGGCTATCCACGCAGGACTCAACGCCCAGACCCAAACTTCCATATGTCGTCAACGATGTATGTACAACATGTACTCGTGCATCCATTACATATATAAGCGTACAGTTGAAACATTTTACTTGACTGCCGCTTGTCCGGTGTCGGCGGATATACAGGGTGAAAAGCATTTAAACCGACAAACTCTGGGAGGTTGTAGGGGACATGAAAACAAATATTTTTCTCTAATGTCATTTTTTCCTACGAGGAGAATTTTTTATGACTACAATTACAGTAGATTTTCAGAAATTCCTCCATTGACACGTAAACAAAGTTTAAACCGTCGGATCATGTTCTGCCTGACAAGGGCAAAAACCCTAGAAGTATCCTGAATTGTTCCTGCTGCTGCTACTATCCGGGCAACCAGATCCTCTCCTGATGCAACAGGGGTTGCGTAAACAAGGTTGCACATCTCTCCCCACACAAAAAAGTCCAGAGGGCACATATCTGGGGATCGAGCAGGCCATTGTACAGGACCACGTCTGCCAACCCACGTTTCTGGGAACCGTCGGCCCAGGAATCGACGCACACGACGACTGAAATGTGCCGGCGCCGCGTCATGTTGGAACCACGTGCATTGTCTTGTAGGGAGCGGGACGTCTTCCTGCAATTCTGACAATGCTCTGTGGAGAAAATTGTAATAGTGCCTGCCATTTAATGGCCTAGGTAGCAGATACGGCCCAATTAAACAGTCCCCAACAACACCGACCCACACATTAACGAAGAACCGCACTTGATGAACGCTAGTAACCGTGGCATGTGGGTTATCCTCAATCCAAACATGCGAATTGTGCATGTTGAAGACTCCATCACGCCCGAACGTTGCTTCATCGGTAAACAACACAGAGGATGGAAATTTAGGATGCATTTCACACTGTTCCAGGTACCACTGCGAAAACTGTGCTCTGGGTGGAATATCAACTGGTTCCAGATTGTCGACACGCTGTATGTGAAATGGATGTAACAATTGCTCTCGAAGGACTGTTCTTACATTCGTCTGATTCGTCCCCATGTTACGTGCAATTGCACGAGTGCTGATTGAAGGCTCTCGCTCCACATGCTGCAAGACAGCTTCCTCAAATTGCAGCGTTCTTACCGTGTGACGGCGTCCCTGTCAAGGTAATCTGCTAAATGACCCGGTCTCACGCAGACGTTGGTACACAGCAGCAAAGGTCGTATGATGCGGGATACGGCGATTAGGATAATGTTGCTGATAAACCAGCTGTGAAGCTCGTCCGTTGTGGTGCGCTACGTAGTACGCACCAACCATATCAGTGTACTCACTCCAGGTGTATCGCTCCATTAGTAAACACAGACAATGCACTACTACACTGGTGGACAGCAGTTGCCTACAACTGAAGAGCGTAATACGCCCTCTAACAACTGAAGATGGTAAGACGGCCTCTAACAACTGAAGAGCGTAATACAACCTCCATCGGTTTAAGTAATCCTCATAGGAAAAGTTGACGTTAGGGAAAAATATTTGTTTTGATGTCCCCTACAACCTCCCAGAGTTTGTCGGTTTAAATACTTTTCACCCTGTATACGATGCTGCAGTGCCTGTTTTATTCTGCATGCATGTCGAACAGGTACTGGACGACTAAAGCCGTTATGAGTCGTGCGTGGATAACCTAACGTTAAGTTGAGCTTTCGCGATAAGCGGAAAATCCGGTTTCGAGTCCCGGTTCGCCAAAATTTTCATTTTCATCATTCCATTCTACAGCTGATGGTTGTCGATATTCGCAACTGCGAATACATTTAATGTGTTTCATAACAGCTGTAGTCGCAGCAGTGTCTGTTTCTCTGAACATGCATTCCAGTCCAAAGGAACTCCGCATCGTAATTCAGAATAACACAGGCACCGCAATACATATATTATAATACCTCCCATGAGACTTTTGTCACCTCATAAACCGATGCATATTGCATTGCCATTTTATGTACCTGTCACTCGTCCCCACGGAAGCCTAAATCGCAAAATATTTTTCGCCATTTTATTAAGCTGATAACTGAACTGCTTATTATACGCACTTTTAGTTCTCATTTTGACTGAATCGTGTCTGCAGTTTGGTGTGAAACGTGTTCGGGTGTTCTAAATAATATTGTATTGTATAAAGAACTTAACAATTTCCACTTAAGTGTGTCTCTCACTATTTAGTACTAAAATGCCACAGCTTTTGCGTCCACATCCAACCAAATTCTATAATCATTTCCAGATAAGAAATCTTCATTAACAGTGAAAGATGTCGTACACTCCATGTGCACGGTTGATAGTACCACACAACAGTGATCGCTTCAACCTCAAAGTCAATAAACCACAGACATGTACACATTAAATTTACTCGGAAGTCTGAATCCATTGGTACCAATGCATGGCTACCCTACGTGTGGCATTGCAAGCAAATTACTAGAGGAGCTTTAAACTTCAAATGCAAAAATTCGAAAAATTAGTAGCGAGGTTTTGTCTTTAAAGTTTTTATTCGGTGTAGACTTATGCTGTCAGTCGGATTCCCGTACCTGCGTCGACCAGAAAAGCTTTCATCCATCGTGAAATGTAACGACAGCGAAATAAGATTAGAAGGGCAACTTAAATTCCCATTCACTCTAACTTAAGAACTTGCAGCTAACAACATTTCGTGATATTACAGCAAAGGAGGGAAAAGGTAGTACGTCTGCTTTTATTTGCACTCCGTCTTGATTAAAAGATGGCGATATTTGCGCGTCTGGTTTTACCTTCTTGAGTACGTTCTTTCACTGCGAAGAGATCTCATGCAAAGTGCAAGGTAGCTCTTATGACGAACTTAAATAGATCGTTCAGGTTTGTTGTCAGGTCGTACAACGCCTTGCACGTTTGCTTTCCGGTAAATCATTACTGAATCATTCCGCTTCTTCCTGTCCTTGCAAGAGTGTGTCCCACACGAACTTGCAACCTGTCCTTACAAGAACAAATACAATAAAACTAAGCAGGAGCACTATCATCACGCAGGAGCACTATCGAGGTTTGAACACCCCATTCATGTGTTCGTCCGTAGTTGGTTGGTTAATTTGGTGGAGGGGACCAAACAGCGGGCTGATCAGCCGCATAGGGATAAGGAGGTATGGGGAAGGAAGTTGTCCGTGCCCTTTCAAAGGAACCATCCCTGCATTTGCCTGAAGTGATTTAGGGAAATCACGGAAAACCTAAATCGAGATGGCCGGATTTGAACCGTCGTCCTTCCGAATGCGAGTCCAGAACATAAGATGATCTTCGCTACATGGAAACAATTGCAGCCTAATGACGGCTTCAAGTTTGTCTTCTCGAAGGATGGGATGCCAGTGAGTCCATATGAGCCCATAATGATGTCCGGATTATCCTGTGCGTCGTTTACCAGATTACGTTTACTATTTCGGCTTCTCGTAACTTGGAGCGCGCCATTCGCCCGACGGTGCACACTTACAGTTGCATCGTCGTTGCACCAGATAATGACGAAGATACTGTCCTGTTTAAACAAAAAAAAAAAAAAAAAAGAAGCTGCAGATAACGACGAAGGTACTGTCCTGGTATTTTTTTGTAATAATTTAACTGAAACAGAAATGGTGGTTTCGGGAATGCCTGTTGCCTAAGAGCTAAATGTGCCTTTACATTTCTCCAAAACACAAAACGTTATTCTAAAAGCACTAACCGTGCGCAGTGCACTCATAAATAAACAAAATTTCTAAAAATTGAATCATAGACGTTAAGTGAATATAAAGAACTTTGACGATACACCTCTTCCATTTAGGATAAGGATACTTGCGTTAAATCAAATTCCTTCTGTAGGGCGAGAAGGCAGTAAGACACGACTACATGCATAGACGGCGCTCTTTGCTTTGTCACACTGTGTTCATTTCTGCCGGCAACTAGCCACCCGTCTGGGCCTTCCAGTTTCGTTGCTGGGATATTTTCGCGTACTCTTGCATGAGGTCGTATTGAAATTCGACTAGAGATTTGCTCTTCCTTGCTAAGCAGAACCCTACGAACTTAGCCATGAGCCAATAGGTTGAAAGTCGTTTCTGATTTGGATACGGCCATCTTGTTAGAGCAAGCAGTTCATCCAGAGCTACATTGTCATCAGGTGTGCGGTTCATCATAGCCAGTTTATGTTGTGTCCATAGCCATACCTCGTTAGCGGCGCCACAAGTAAAACGGTGAAGCAGAGTATCAGTCGTCTGACAGTCCAAGCATTGGTCGGTATTTGACAAGCCCATCTTAAAGAGAAGGTCATTTGTGCTTATGATGTTGTATAAAGCGCAATACCACGTAGCTCTTACATGTGACATGAATGTTTTGCCAAACTCGACTCCAAGTGATTGTGGGGAATTTCTTCGCTAATTTGCTTATACACTTATCCGTACTTCATAATCTTCCTTGTTTGTGTAGTTCCTTACCCTTTGTCGGATCTAGCTGTTCTCAATAATGTATGTTTTAATATGCAATAACCTATAACTTACATGGCCGACAATAAGTGGCACCCTGTTGTCTGTAGGAGACACTGCGTTCACAACGTAAGCTATGAGGTTTCCATCACCTGCTGCTAGGGCCTTTGCCTTCCGAGATATCAACAGAGCTCTGCATTTGTCTCTAACGTTGGTCAGACCTAAAGCACCTCTCGTTTCGGGTAGAGTTATGGTTTGATAATCTACCCTAAGGATTCGCCCTCTCCATGTGAACCACGCTAGAACAGATTCAATTCGTTTCCCGATTGTTGAAAGCAAAGGGAAAATACTTGCAAGGTGGCACATCTTAAGAAGTATAGCGAGGTATGTCAGCGTGATTTTTTGTATCATATCTAGAGAACGGGTGGAATTCTCTAGTAATACCGCCCGGATACGGTTGAGCTCCATTGTTCAATTCCAGGCGGCTGTCTTGACAGGACATTTGTTAAAACTTATCCTCAGAAGTTTGATGGTATCAGCTTGTTCAAATGGTCCATTTTCAACGAATCATATCCCTCTGCCTACCTGTAAAATGCTAGATTTACTTACATTAATCTTAGCTCCAGAACAAGAACTATATGCCTGAATCACGTCCTGGACATTCATAGCATCGGTCGGGTCAGTCGGATACACGGCCAGGTCATCAGCGTAACATCTGCAGACACATTTGTTGCCTCCAATTACAATTCCACCTTGACAAGTAATGATCGTAGAAGAGGCTCGATTCAAAACGAGAACAGCAGCATCGAGAGGGTGCACCCTGTCATATCGACGTTAGGATGAGAATTCTCGCCGTGCATTGTCCATTGACAAGAATTCTTGAAGTTGCATGAGGGTATAATCTCCTGACGATATCGACGAAAGTAGGTTTAACCCCATTTTCGACATGACACGTAGCAGGTAGTTGTGACGGATCCTGTCAAACGCTTTGTCCATTTCTAACGACAAGATGGCCACTCTGCAGGTGGACGCCGAGGCGACAGCCGTTACATCCCGGTATTCTTCCACTGCTTGCTGTATTGTCCTCCTTGGTACGGCACACGACTGATATTGACCAGCAATGGTGTTCAATCGTCAAAGCAATACCCTAGCAACTAGCTTGTAGTCAACGTTTAAGAGCGATACAGGATGCATGATTTGCAAACCATTAGTAAATCCACATTTAGGAACCAATGCAATGAGCCCTTCTAAAAACTAACAGGGATTAGTGGCAGACGTACGTATTTCGTCGAGCGCTGCAGTCAGCGGACTAACGATTAAATTACAGTACTTTAGGTAAAACACTACAGGTAACTAACCCATCGGGTCCAGGGAATTTGTTCCTTGGGCTTCCTTTCAACGCTTCGTGCAGTTCTTCTACAATGATAGGAGCCTCCAGTTCTGTGTTTTCTGCATCCGTCAGAGTCGGGTCAACACAGGCCTCACAATTGTCGTTGTCGCCAGTGTCCCCTTCAGCATGCTGCGCGGTCTGAGGCGCCTTTTCACGGTCCGTGCGGCTCCCCCCTTCGGAGGTTCGAGTCCTCCCTCGGGCATGGGTGTGTGTGCTTTCCATAGCGTAAGTTAGTTTAAGATTAAGTAGTGTGTGGGCTTAGGGACCGATGACCTAAATAGTTTGGCCCTATAAGACCTTACCATAAATTTCCAATTTCCCCTTCAGCATACAGTCTCGTGAAATAATTACGGGCAAATTGCTGATGGATAAGTTGGATTCTATCATTATTTTGGAGAGAACTTAAGTGCAGCCGGCGCCCTCTTTTTAAATTCGGCCAGAAGGTGGAAAAACGCAGTTTTTCATTCTCAATGCCAATGTTGTCTCTCGAACTTATTGTAACTCCCTCTATTTGCTGGCGTTTCACAGCAGTTATTTTGGTCTTGATTCGTTTTCTTCTCATGGTGTGGCGTGATACATTGGCGGTATCTGCATATAGTTCCCTTAGGCACTGGAAGTAGAATTTCACTGTGTGTCTTTCCCACTGTTTCTTTTCAAAAGCTTAGCGTTTGAGTAAAGTTCGTATTTTAGGTTTTGCATGTGTTACCAACCATTCCATTTTATTTCTGTAGCGCCGCATATTCCTTAAGCAAATTTCTCAACCTCGCGTTAAGTCGTGCTCAAGTCCAGTGTCCATCAGGTGTGAGAGATTGAATTTCCAGACACACCTGCCCCCAATGTCCTTTGCCTGGGCATGTTAGTTGTAGCCACAAGCGACAAATGGTCAGAAAAACTCACTGGAGAAGTTTCAACGCTGAGAACACTATTTTGAGGCGACGAGAGGTGTAGATGCGGTCTATTATACTCAGGGAATGGCTAGCAATATAAGTGAACCCTGCGTTCGCTCTTGGCTGGCTTTGTCAGGTGCAGTCCTTTCACAGTCTCCCAGTTCCCGGCATAGATTTGGATCGGGCGTTTGGTCGACGGCGCAAAGAACACAGTATGATGTTCTCGTTCGCGGGAGTGATTAACTCAACTTTACTTACTGTACTTTCCTGAAAGAAGGTAGATCGATCCAGTCTGGCTTGCGAACCGGACGGAGCGTAAATATTAATAAGCTGAGCTGTGTCGTGGCGACAGAAATTCCTCTTCCACTTGCTAACTTTTTAACACCTCTAGCTATAATGCAGTCCTTGAATAACGTGGCAGTGCCGCTTTCAGGTCCTCTATTGAGGATAGCATTGTATCCTGCGATATGTTCCACTCTGTCCGTACACACTTCTTGCAACATGACTACGTCTTTATCGAAAGTATATGTAAAATCACGTAGGCATTCAATTTTTGTCACACTAGTGATTCTGTTAATGTTAACTGTAGCTATACTGTACGATTGTAAATCAGTGCTACTACACGTTTCTGTCAGACTTCGATTCACAGCTGCGTCTTAATGGAAGTTGTCTTCCATGTCTGCATCAGTTCCACCGAGAGCTTCAACGGCTTGCGTCCGTCACCGTGTGTTGCCAGCGGATTACACTCCTCCATATCCTCATGCCAAGGTGAGTTGTCCTGTGATGTTGCAGACACGCCCACACTGTTAGGAGCGAGATTTTCAGTACGGCGATCACTATGTTCTGTGCCAAAATTCGCGGATTCACTGCTTTGCGATTTGTTACGAAACGTTTCTCCAGAGACGGTAGATTCAAAGTCTCCTGCTTACGATTGGGGGGGGGGGGGGGTCTCGTGTTGGACGGAGCCCCTCTCCTCCTCTTCTTCGTGTCTTGCCTTCAGGTTTTGCTGCCATTGCTTGGTTTTGAATACCGACTTCCTTATCCTCCTCCCATGCCCCTAAATAGTTGGCTCTTCGTGCTTCTTTTTTCTCCTTCGGTGCATCTGTAGGTTGGTTATTCTTGTTTACTGCGCGTTTTTCAATCATTATGGTGTTTGTGGATTCCTCTAAAATTTCCTGTACCTCGATCTGACAGTACTGCCCTTCTTGGTTTCTTCCACATTTGTTGATGTTCTTCCTGGCTGTCCGATCGCATTTCATGTAGTTTCTGCCGTACCTCCTGCATTTTTCCTCTCAAGGTGGGCGCAATTTTGTCAGCTTCTTGATGGGCAATCGTGCATTTTTTTCTTTTCATTTTCGTTGGTGGAGCTCGCTGGTGTTTAGTCTTTTGTCATCTGTGCTTCAATTTCGTGGGAAGTCTGCTTCTCGTTGTTCGGAGCTACGGTCGTGCCATTGTCTGCCTCGCCTGGGATGAGCTGTAACTGTATCTTCTAGAGTTTCTTCTGCAGTGGTCGTTCTCATTCGAGTGTCCAATCCGACTTGGACCATAGTGTTATCAATAACTGTCTCTGATGTCGTAGCTGGGGTTCCAAGAGTTGCTGCGACGTACGTTATCGGTAGCTGTGACATAGTGGGTGGAACAGGCGCCTAGGCAGTTGTGTCACTCGGCGCTGCAGACACTGAGCGTGTACGTGTCCTGTGGAGCCACATCCAGCGCATGTTCTAGGCTGCCCCTCATAAATAACAATGGCCTTGTATCCACAGACGTTAACATGGGAGGGAATGTGCTTTATCAAGTCAACTTTAACCTGCCGCACAGAATTTGAGACCGGGAATTTATGTGCACCGGACCACTTCTCAGCAATGTTACTTAGAATGGTGGCATACGGCTTCGACATTGCATTAATCTGCTCTGAGGTTATTTCAAATGGTAGTTCGGAATCTCTAATACTTCTGATTCCAAGTCCAGCGTGAGTAAATTTAACGTTACCAACATTGCCGTCAGAATGTTTGAAGTTTAAGTTGTTCCCATATAATTCTACAATTTGGTCACATTTTTCGGGATTCTTTAACTTAAGATAGACGCTACTACTACTGATCGACAGATGAATTCCAATAATATCCTCAGCTGTTAACTACTTCTTCCAGGAAGTCCTCTACTTCAAACGATTTAGGTCGTGCATAATTATTGTCAAACATAAGATGCAATGTATCTTTCCACACAGGTTCTGCCACTAGAAAACGAATCTGCTCTGCGCGGATAAGTTACGAACGCTCTACGGCATTACACTCACCGACAACAACAGCGCACGGCCGCCACCAGCAGCGGACACGTAAACGCGGCTCACTTCCGCACGCTACGGCCGCCAAGGACCGACTCTACCACTGAGCCACCTCGCTTGATCGGTCGTAAGGTATTCAGGTCTTCAGGGAACACTTTAACGCAGAGTTTGGTCAAAGGAGGACTGTTCAATACGTTCCCTGGCCATCTCATCGCCCGACATGTTGTGAATGAACTCTCCTTCAGAACAACAACTTAGTTGGCGACACTCTGGTCGATACTCACGTGAAAACGGTTCAAATGGCTCTGAGCACTATAGGACTTAACATCTGAGGTCATCAGTCCCCTATACTTAGAACTTCTTAAACCTAACTAAACTAAGGACATCACACACACCCATACCCGAGGCAGGATTCGAGCCTGCGACCGTAGCAGCCACGTGGTTCCAAACTGAAGCGCCTAGAACCACTCGGCCACAGCGGCCGGCTACTCACGTGGAAAGAATAACTAGGCGCTTGCTTAAAATTTACGCTATTCTCGCGGTAGCGTTAGAGAAGTGACAACCGTACTAGACAATCTGTGGCGATCATGATAGCAATCGACACTGGAGAAAACACAAAGAAAAACAGCATTCGGAAATTTTCCAAAACAAATCTACAACGGAGGTACGTCAGCTGTATTGAACTCTTCGAATGCGGCAAAGCCCGATTAAGGGAACAGCTCTTGTACTGTCCACGGAACCCACTGACGTGTATCCTGCAAGGAAGGTTTCAGTGTAAAAAAGGTACTGACAATGCGGGGGTGTTTCTGGGCCAAAACTAGGATCTGTTTGTTCTGTAATTTTAAGTTCGCCTTATATATTGTTTTATGTTATACACAACAAAACATGATTATGTATTGGAGAAAATCGAATCTGCTTCGAAGAAATTAACATGCAAAAGACTACAGTAGATTCGTTGGTTGGTTTGGAGTAAAAAGGGACCAAACTACAGGGTCATCAGTCCCTTACTACAGAGGACTAATAAAATCTAATTTCAAAAGATATAGATAGTACACGACACTCGCTTAATGTCCCTGAAATTTTTCTAGTATACTGATGTGCAGATAATATAGTACCTACGTTTTATCTACACAGGGTGAACCCGAACACCACTGTCATATTTTTGGATGATAAGCAGAGATATTTTCCGAGTATTTTGATACAAGGTACCCATAGTCTCCAGCGGCTCATTAAAAATAATTGCATTTCGCTTGATTTATTGTCCCCAGTTATTTTTGTACCTGTGTCGCACTTAAAACACCTGAACAACGGTGTAAATGTCGGGTATTGGGCTGTGTATCTTGTTTAGAAACAAACTTGGTTTATTCACTCACGGTACGTCCTGCTGACAACAGTAATCCCTGTTTCACTCTTCGCCCTCAAGCTTGCGTTCCGCACAGCTCGGTTCTCTCTCGCAACTGTTTTTCAGGCACTGTTAGCTGTACGCTAACACTGATAAACAACAGTATGGATAGGTTTACTCATTAAGAGTTGGCCAAGATGCTTCTCATGCATGGGTTCTCTGAATTCCATGGTAGAGGGTCATAACGGCGGTACGGTGAGCTGTTCCCGCAGCGACCACAAACATATCACAGAAGTTATGCATCTTGTGAGCTCCCTAGCTTGCTCACTTCGTTGATAACTATTCCTCTCCCTATCAGCTATTCATTGTTTTTTAATTACCATCATTTGATGACCGGTTGAATGACGTTAATTTAACAAAATGGCTTGAGATGTCACCAAAATAATTTTTATCACGTCCCTTGTCGAAACCTATTACCGAATTATATGCCACCAAGTGACATTAATGTGGCCATTTGTCAAAAGCCTGCGTAAGTATCTTTTGTAGTACAGAACAGGAAGAGACTCAGTCAGATTCTGGAAGGTACCGACAGGGATGTGGACTCATTCCCACTGCAGCGCCGTGGTCAGTCGCGCCAGGTTCCTCGGTTGAGCATACCTGGCGCGAAAAGCCCGATCGAGGTGGTCCCACAGATTCTCGACTGAGTTTAAATCCGGGGTGTCTGGTGGCCAGGACATTAGGGTAAACTCATCCTGGTATTCTTCGAATCACGCACGTACACTGCGAGCTGTGTGAAACGTTACATTGTCAAATGTTCAAATGTGTGTGAATTCCTAAGGGACCAAACTGCTGAGGTCATCGGTCCCTAAACTTACACACTACGTAAACTACCTTATGCTAAGAACAACAAACACACACACATGCCCGAGGGAGGACTCCGCAATCCGTAACATGGCGCCTAAGACCGCGCGGCCACTCCGCGCGGTCGTCACATTGTCCTTCTGGTAGATGCCAAGGGATAAAAAACTGCATGTGTGGGTGGGCTTGATTCCCAAGGATAGATGGGTACTTGTGTTGCTCCAGTGTACCTTCCAGAATGACGAGAGCACCCAGAAAATTCCACGAAAACATTCCCTAAACCATAACGCTCCCTCCCCCGGACTGGGTGCTTCCGACAATTGTTGCAGGGGGTTTACTTTCAGACGTTTCACAACGTACATGGCAACAGCCATTTATCTGACGGAGCTTAAAAAGTGTTTCACCGAAAAAGGACACCTGTCGACACTCAGTGGATGTGAACCGCAGTCGGCATAGCTGCGAGAACCATGCACCTGCCGCGGAGGCAACATTCGCTGAACGCTCTTTGGTGGGACTCTGCTGGTAACACCTTGGTTCGTCTGGACGATCCGTTGTTCAGCGGTGGCCCGTACACATCTCCGCAGCCGTCGTTCACCCCTGTCATCTACGGTGCATGACGCACCACGGTTGCCTCGGTGCCCTTTTTGGAAAGCTCGTCTTTGCCACGCACGGTATCCTTACCAGGCCACACGCGAACAGTTTACGAACATATCCAATTCGTAAATGCTTCCACTCTTGGCTCGAAAGCCAATGACAGCCCCGGATCTACGATATTTCCGAACCGGGGCAAAAACATGGTAGTGGCGTCCCCCACCACCCACTCGAGCATTTGAGATAGGACGTCAAAAATTTAAAAAAAGATTTTTCAGAAATATGTTTATTTTGTAGCGCACATCTTTCTGAAGAGTTTTATGTATAAAACATATATATTAGAGGAAATATGTTGTTGTTGTTGTGGTCTTCAGTCCTTAGACTGGTTTGATGCAGCTCTCCATGCTACTCTATCCTGTGCAAGCTTCTTCATCTCCCAGTACCTACTGCAACCTACATCCTTCAGAATCTGTTTAGTGTATTCATCTCTTGGTCTCCCTCTACGATTTTTACCCTCCACGCTGCCTCCAATACTAAATTGGTGATCCCTTGATGACTCAGAACATGTCGTACCAACCGATCCCTTCTTCTGTCAAGTTGTACCACAAACTTCTCTTCTCCCCAATCCTATTGAATACCTCCTCATTAGTTATATGATCTACCCATCTAATCTTCAGCATTCTTCTGTAGCACCACATTTCGAAAGCTTCTATTCTCTTCTTGTCCAAACTAGTTATCGTCCATGTTTCACTTCCATACATGGCTACGCTCCATACAAATACTTTCAGAAACGACTTCCTGACACTTAAATCTATACTCGATGTTAACAAATTTCTCTTCTTCAGAAACGCTTTCCTTGCCATTGCCAGTCTACATTTTATATCCTCTCTACTTCGACCATCATCAGTTATTTTGCTCCCCAAATAGCAAAACTCCTTTACTACTTTAAGTGTCTCATTTCCTAATCTAATTCCCTCAGCATCACTTGAATTAATTAGACTACATTCCACTATCCTCGTTTTGCTTTTATTGATGTTCATCTTATACCCTCCTTTCATGACACTGTCCATTCCGTTCAACAGCTCTTCCAAGTCTTTTGCTGTCTCTGACAGAATTACAATGTCATCGGCGAACCTCAAATTTTTTATTTCTTCTCCATGGATTTTAATACCTACTCCGAATTTTTCTTTTGTTTCCTTTACTGCTTGCTCAATATACAGATTGAATAGCATCGGGGAGAGGCTACAACCCTGTCTCACTCCCTTCCCAACCACTGCTTCCCTTTCATACCCCCTCGACTGTTATAACTGCCATCTGGTTTCTGTACAAATTGTAAATAGCCTTTCGTTCCCTGTATTTTACCCCTGCCACCTTTAAAATTTGAAAGAGAGTATTCCAGTCAACGTTGTCAAGAGCTTTCTCTAAGCCTACAAATGCTAGAAACGTAGGTTTGCCTTTCCTTAATCTAGCTTCTAAGAGGAAATATAAGACATGTTATTTGGTTTTAAGTAAGCCAAAGTGCAGTGCCACGCCTCTTCACACATCATTCTTCTATCGCACGTCACTGTATTTCACTCTGTGGAATTCAAACGTGTATATTTTGTAATGGAAGCCATCAAACCTACATTCAGGACAGTGGATAGTAAAATGTCCTGTGCTGCCTCTCCTGCTCCCAGTCAGCCGGTTCGACATCCTCCCTCTCTTAAAAAAGAAGAGAAAGAAAAAAAACTCACAGTTAAAACCGGGTGGGATTATTTATGACCGGAAGAATAAGAACTCTCCAAAAAATTTGCATTCTTCATTGCCTATTAGCTAATAACTTTCTCTCTTGTGTGACATAAAGTTAAATATGGAAATGGAAAAGAAGTCCCATGCTTCTTGACAGAGCGTAGGGGAACGATGCGGGAGACCCGCACCGCCGTACTAGGCAAGGTCCTAGTGGAGGTGATTTGTCGTTCCCTTTCTCCGACCGTAATGGGGATAAATGATGATGAAGACGACGCTACAACACCCAGTCATCTCAGGGCAGGTGAAAATTGCTGACCCCGCCGGGAATCGAACCCTGGGACCCCGGGCTCGGGAAGTGAGAACGCTACCGCGAGATCACGAGCTGCGGACAAAGTTAAATAAAGGAAACATAAAGCCAGTAAAGACACGAGACAAACAAGACAGTAAACATATTTTCAAACCTTAGGTCCAAGCATTGTTTTTCTCTCAAATCTCGCTACAGCTTTCCACTGCGCGTTTCCCTTTCTGCGAAAAAATCTGTTACCTCATCAAGGTTCGTCAAACGTATCGCTACATGAAAAATTAAAATGGCGTTGTCTAATACTGAAAAAAGCTATTAATACGAATAGTACCAAAGATCGGTGTGGTTTCTCGATTTGAATACCTCTATTTTGTCACAGCTTGCTAGATAAAACGAATTAGACCATTTTAATGTTGTAGCAATTGCAACACTCGTCAAAAAAGCGAGAGTGTTTCGGCACAAATGATCATTTTTATGTAACTCGTTTACATAAATAACGCGACAGAATATAATTCACGAAGTACCAATATCAAATGGGTATCAGGTCTATTACAAGCAAAAAGTTTTGTTAGAAAATAGTTTCACATTTCATTCAAAACCTCCAGTTTCTCAAGCATAGGATCGAAAAGTAATAGTAGTCCGAAATTTTTATATAAATTTGGAATCATCATATTCTTCCATATAATTTGTGTGATGTCCCCATTTCTTCTCCTTCCTCGTTCTAACAAACAATCCTATTTCTGTAACTATTGCTGCCACTGTCAAAACTTACTCTCCGTTTATGTTCACTAACACTCCCAAAATCACCAGTTTAGTTATCCCCCATTTATTCTCCTGTTAGTCATTATTTCGTTTTCGTACAACGCGTTTCCGCGCTATACCGAGAATACAACTTAAGCGGCTGGTAACCAGGGACTTTACAACTGGTCTTTATAGTGTAGCGATCTGGCAAAAATTTTCTGTCAAAATTTCAGATAATATGTAATCTTTCTTACCTGTTGATCCTGATAGTCGTTAATTTTCACTCTGGTAGCCTGAATCAATGGATTTCGGTAATAATTATAATAACGCTTATCATTCGTGCACCCAATCAACCACATAAACAAATAGCCCTTGGCATACACCCGTTCGGATTTATTCGGATCAGTTCGTATATTCCCGTCCCTTTTTGTCTCCGGGAAAGTTTATTATTTCTAGACGTGACGGGAATTTCCCTGGCAGAGGCGTACACTATGCACCCACTCAAAAATCAGCTTATGATTCGTTCAGAAATCATATCCCTACATCAGGATTTGAATGTCAGGTAAATCGCTTCGTTTCTGGTTTACTGCAACGACGGCACTGTTTTCCGCGTCCACCCGACACACTTTATATGCTCTCCGCCATTTGTGGTGGCACATGCTTTCTGTGAGTGATTACTGCACGTTGAAGTCGAGCACAAGCAGTGGTCACATTACTGTGACAGGACCGTGTAGTAACAAAATGATGCTACGATATTCGAATAAAATTCATGGATGCTTCAGTCGTGGACGATATTGTTTACTTTGCAGTATTGTTTACTATTCAATATTCTTCTGGCACACGACAGTACCATCACTACACTACTCGGCTACCATTCGACTACTGTCTGCGATAGGTTGCACGCGATCGACCACATCAGCAGACTGTACTTTAACGACTGCTGTGCTGGCGCGCGTTGGAAAGTAAGAAACCGCAAAACTCATAGTTGAGCCCAGAGAAGCTTAACCGCGCGTTGTCACGTCTTACAGAGGTTGCATTTGTTCTCGTATCGATCGACATGCAGCAATGGTGACCTCAGAGTCTGCATATAGGCGCCTACGGTAAACCGGATCTTTCCGTATTAAAATGGAATATGTTACAGACTTCTCACTGTTTTGAAGATGTTTCAGGCAATAAACCAAACAAATGATAATTACATCATTACTCTGTAACAACAAGCCGGAGACCACGGGCCCCTTATATCAAAGTACTCAGGACATAGCGCTGAACAACATCCGAAATTCTGTCGATGGTGTTCGCATTCACGCGGTATGTGAATACGATGTTAGACATTTCGACAGACTGTGTATGAACGACAGAAGAAACCGACTAACCTACAGTAATATACAGGAAAATTAAGGAAGACAAGTTAGTGTTATATACATACATACTACAATTTTTATTACCTGGAGTATCTCTGCAATGCTCGCGTCCACGTAATTTCACATGTATCAACCACGCTGCCCTGACTGATAATGACGTCTGAGGGAAAAAAATATTGTAAACATAAAGTGGTTGTTTGGGGAAGGAGACCAGGCAGCGTGATCATCGGTCTCATCGGATTAGGGAAGGGAGTCGGCCGTGCCCTTTCAGAGGAACCATCCCGGCATTTGCCTGGAATGATTTAGGGAAATCACGGAAAACCTAAATCAGGATGGCCGGACGCGGGATTGAACCGTCGTCCTCCCGAATGCGTGTCCAGTGTGCTAACCACTGCGCCACCTCGCTCGGTGTAAACATAAAAACAAGAATCTAATACGAGCTATGAGAAATACATTACCTATAAATTTCTATGTGAAAAGGAAAATATTTAAATCATCCAAACAAAACTGTAAAGCCTTTTGAATTCTAAGTTAATGTTCGGACAGCGACTGTTAACCGTAACGGTAAAGTATATTCAGTGTGAACAGAGCACCGACGAGTGATGAACACGGCAGCGCACACTTCTACCTTTCAGGATGTTCACAAGTGTGTAGATGTGCTGAATGAGTCATCTTCACTCATTGGTCTGAAAATAATGTCCGTGCCGATTCTAAGCTCGTCTTCGATTTCTGGATCAGCTCCTTTCTGTACGACTACCGAATTGCATAGAAGCTGATAACACGTATGCTTTGCTCCCGCCACTGCTAAGGACCCAGTAGAGAGCCTAGGTCCGGAAATCGGTAGACGCGATGTGCATGTGCAGGCAAACAAACGATTTCAGGAACACTGGATGATTTATTCAAGAGAATTATACAGTTCACGAATTAAACAGTTCTCCACCCGTCACATTTATCAAGCAGTTATTCGGATTGGCATTCATTGATAGAGTTGTTGGATGTCTTCCTGTCATATTGGCGGGTTAGATGGTCAAAATCCCGAGCTGGCTAGAGGGCCCTGCCCATAATGCTACAAATGTTGTCAATTAGGGAGAGATCCGCGACCTTGTTGGCCAAGATAGGGTTTGGTAAGCACGAAGGTAGCTCTCGATGTATACAGGCGGGCATTATCTTGCTGATATATAGGCCTGGACGGCTTCCCGTGAGTGGCAATAGAAGATGGCGTAGAATATCGTCGACATAACGCTGCGCTGTAAGGGTGCGGCGGCTGATAAGCAAAGAAGTGCTGCTACGAAAAGAAGTGGCACCCCAGACCTGGTTCTCGGAACGTGTGAGGCGTTAATTAGATTGGTCTCCTACTGCTGTCTGGGGCGTCTACATCGGAGCTGTATTCGAAGAGGGACTCATTGCTTAAGACAAGTCTACTCTATTAGATGCGATTCCAGGTCGTGAAAAGGGATTCACAGAAAACCTTTGTCAGAAGAACACATAAATTAGCATGGCATCTGGTACGGCGTGTTGGGCTGGTTAATTTGTTGGGAGGAGAAGCAAAGGGGAAGCGGTTGGATCACACAAATGTGTCAATACTATTGATGGGTAAATGGTTCAAATGGCTCTGAGTGCCGGCCGCGGTGGCCGAGCGGTTCTAGGAGCTTCAGTCCATAACCGCGCGTCTGGTACAGTCGCAGGTTCGAATCCTGCCTCGGGCATGGATGTATGTGATGTCCTTCGGTTAGTTAGGTTTAAGTAGTTCTAAGTTCTAGGAGCCATGACCTCAGCTGTTAAGTCCCATAGCGCTCAGAGCCATTTGAACCATTTTTTGGCTCTGAGCACTATGGGACTTAACTGCTGAGGTCATCAGTCCCCTAGAACTTAGAACTACTTAAACCTAACTAACCTAAGGACATCACATACATCCATGCCCGAGGCAGGATTCGAACCTGCGGTTGTAGCGGTCTCGTGGTTCCAGACTGTAGCGCCTAGAACCGCACGGCCACTCCGGCAGAATATTGACGGCTAGTCGACGTATGCAAAGACGAAAAATTAAGCAGACGACAGGAAGAAAACGACGGCGTCTTGTTATTAGGAATAATATATAATATCTCCTCCAGGACATTTTTACCTAGTAAGTAAATAAATGTCGTGCGACTAGGGCCTCCCGTCGGGTAGACCGTTCGCCGGTGCAAGTCTTTCGATTTGAAACCACTTCGGCGACTTGCGCGTCAATGGCGATGAAATGATGATGATTAGGACAACACAACACCCAATCCCTGAGCGGAGAAAATCTCCGACCCAGCCGGGAATCGAACGCAGGCCCTTTGGATTGACATTCGGGTCGCGCTGACCACTCAGCTACCGGGGGCGGACTTTTACCTAGTTAATAGACGACAAACCACCATTTAGTACGGAAGGGAACTGGACCTTAGGCGATCACATGACCCACAGTGTCATCATAAAAAGAAACGACTCTCTTGTTCTTTAGCGTGAGCTCAGCTACGACTGAGGACGATAGTCATTTATCGGCCAACAATGTAGTTTCATGGTGTACAGTAAAGCGGGGCGGACTATCTGTATAGCAGCAACACACACGTGTCCTCATCGCAGCGCCGGTCGTAGTCCTGATTTACGACGGCTGCAGGCGGCCTTCCGTCGTCGTAAACCCGCAAACTGCCAGCCATCAGACCAGATATAAGAAGCTGCGGACCTGCTGCTACACTGAGATAAATCCGCAGGCGATAGCTCCCACTTAGTAAATATTGAATTTATAGTTTAAAGCCCAGTTTTATCGTAATTATGAATGGGGTTATTCATTCGTTAGACCAGCGTTCAGTATTATGAGCAATACGATATTAAAAGCGTTTTTACGATTGGATCTTTTACATTTATTTTCTTTGACGCAATTTTTTTCATTTTATGTTCTCTGATCTGTTCCTGTGGAACATGCATTACGAAAATGCAATGCACTCCTAGCAGATATGACGCTAGTATAGTGTAGCGATGATTCCAGGTGTCATAATGACCTCAATGCGGCGAGGAAGAAAGCCTACATGTCCCTTCATTTATGCCACATCAATATGAATCCCATCACTGGTGCTTAGATCCCACACAACTATCAAAGTGCGTGGATGCTGATTGCTACGTTCAAAAGGTCGCATCATTTTCTATTTAGCGAGCCAATCATGTTACAACAAGGCGCCTACATCTTCAACAAGCCAAGAACGTATGCATGAAGCCCCGTGAACTCGGTTATTGTTTCTTTGAAGACGGGAGTGTCCACACCATACTCATCATGAGCTGTAGAAGAAAGGGCAACACTTGGCCACCGAGGATGTAGAAATAAATACCTCGGTTCCTGTTCATGGTAACTTGAGTGAGTGCGCACAAGTCATGGGACGAATAACACCTCCAAAACGTCACAGAACCACCTAGTGCACGCTATACCACCTCAACACACTGTGGATGAAATGCCTCATTAGGCCGTCGGTACACTAGACGCCTCGCATCATTTGAAAAGAGACAAAAGAGCTACTCGATGGACTGCACTGCGCGCCTCCAGTCAGATACCGTCCAGTTTCTAGATAGAAGTTTCTCATGCTGAGAAATGATCTGGAGCAATCTGTTTTACTTGGTAAAAAAAACTCTCTATAGCCAAGATGGCTCAAATAGCTATCTATTTTCGATAACCGGTTTCGACGGAATTTGTTCTCATCTCCAGGTCTTCAAAATTTATTGTTCCATAACGTGTTCATTGTCAGTTAGTACCTCATGCCAAGTTCTCATATTAGTGGATAAAATGTACACTATGTGATCAAAAGTATTCGGACACCTGGCTGAAAATGACTTACAAGTTCGTGGCACGCTCCATCGTTCAATCAGGTGCTGGAAGATTTCTTGGGGAATGGCGACCCATTCTTCACGGAGTGCTGCACTGGGAGAGGTATCGATGTCGATCGGTGAGGCCTGGCACGAAGTCGGCGCTCCAAAACGTCACAAAGCTGTTCTGTAGGATTCAGGTCAGGACTCTGTGCAGACCAGTCCATTACAGGGATGTTATTGTCGTGCAACCACTCCGCCAGAGGCAGTACATTATGAACAGGTGCTCTATCGTGCTGAAAGATGCAATCGCCATCCCCGAATTGCTCTTAAACAGTGGGAAGCAAGAAGGTGTTTAAAACATCGATTTAAGCCTGTACTGTAATACTGCCAGGCAAAACAAGGGGTGCAAGCCTACTCCATGAAAAAACGACCACACCATAACACCACCGCCTCCGAATTTCAAATGGTTCAAATGGCTCTGAGCACTATGGGACTTAACATCTGAGGTCATCAGTCCCCTAGAACTTAGATCTACTTAAACCAATCCAACCTAAGGACATCACACACATCCATGCCCGAGGCAGGATTCCAACCTGTGACCGTAGCGGTCGCGCGGTTCCAGACTGTAGCGCCTAGAACCGCTCGGCCACCCTGGCCGGCTTCCGAATTTCACTGTTGGCACTACACACGCTGACAGATGACGTTCACCGGATATTCGCCATACCCACACCCTACTATCGGATCGCAACATTCTGTACCGTGTTTCATCGGCACTCCACACAACATTTTTCCACTGTCCAATGTTTACGTTCCTTACACCAAGCGAGCCGTTGTTTGCCATTTACCGGTGTGAAGCAAATACCTTCCACACTGGCGGAATGTTACGTGATACCACGTACTTATACATTCGTGACTATTACAGCGCCATCTGTCACAAAGCGAAAAAAGTGGTCCAACTAAAACATTCATATTCGTTTACGTACTACACGAATATGTAATAAAAATGGGGATTCCTATTCAAAAAACGCAGCTGATATCCGTTTGACCTATGGCAGCGCCATCTAGCGGGCAAACCATAGTGCCATCTGGTTTCCCCCTTCAAGCTAGACGAGTTTCGTTCTTTGTAGTTTTTTCGTTTGATCTTTATTTCGTGAGATGTTTGGCCCGGTCACTATCAATGGACCACCCTATATATATATATATATATATATATATATATATATATATATATATATTACAATATCTCGAAAACTAAACATCGGACGGATAAAAAAAGATGATACTTCCCATTTGTTGTCTCGGATGGGGACCACGTCTGCCGGTCCACTGACTAATGTAAACACGGTAAATTATGAATGTGTACCCATTTCTATTCCTGTAATTACAGCGCCATGTGTGACGAAACGAAGAAAATGCTTCAGACAAAACAAGTATGTAAATTTTAACGTAGAATCGTAATCTGCAACAAAAACCGGAGGTAACCATTGAAGATTTCAAAGTTTCCCCCGCCACCCACGTACGGGGTGGGGTGACGGATCGAGTGTGGTGTCGTTGGTTGTCCCCCTCCGAAACAAACAAAGTGGAATCATAGCTTTTTTTGGTCCGATGTGTAGTTTTCGAAATATTTCAATGTCTTCAAGTAAAATGAACACTGTAAATTAGTACACCCCTTTAGAGCTTTCCAAATCACTCATGATTTATTGTTGAAACAGTATATGAAGTGACTACATTTACAAATCAATAGCACACACGGTTCTGAGATACCACGTATCTACCCTTACTGAAACTGTCATGCTAGTGCGCGGTGTAGCCTCCACGGTCGGCTATGTACAGCTGAATCTGGCATCTAGTCGATCGTACAGAGGGCGAATACTGTCCTGGGACACGTTATTGCAACCCTGCTTAAGCGGTCCATGTAGTTGTATAAGAGGTTCGAGTCCTCCCTCGGGCATGGGTGTGTGTGATTGTCCTTAGGATAATTTAGGTTAAGTAGTGTGTAAGCTTAGGGACTGATGACCGTAGCAGTTAAGTCCCATAAGATTTCACATACATTTGAACATTTTTTTAGTTCTGTAAGAGTTGTTGGTCGACGAGTCGCATCAGTCATTCAAATCCCACACGCGCTCGACTGAAGTCCGGAGATCGTGCTGGCCGGGTAAGTTGCTGCAAGTCTTGCAGAGGCGTTGAATTCACGGGCAGTGTGTGGGCGAGCATTATCCAGTTGGAATAACACATCACCTTCCTGTACCAAGTACAGCAAAAGAACAGGTCTAACAACATTCTGCACTTACCAAGCATTGGTTAGCGTCCCTTCCGGATAAAGCAAACGTGAACGAGATTTGCAGCCTGTCGCACTGCAGACCATAAGTGCATCTTGGACGAATTCAATCTGCGAGACAGCGCTCACCAGGTCTTGACGTACGCGCAAACGACCATCACTTGCATGCAGCCACAACCTGCTTTCTTCGTTGAAGGCCACAGCGCGCCATGTCACCTTCATAAGTGATCCTCTGCTGATGGCATGAGTAGCCGCGCAGTTTGAGGCGGCATGTCACGGATTGTGCGGCCCCTCCCGCCGGAGGTTCGAGTCCTCCCTCGGGCATGGGTGTGTGTCTTGTTCTTAGCATAAGTTAGTTTAAGTAGTGTGTAAGTCTAGGGACTGATAACCTCAACAGGTTGGTCCCTTAAGATGGTTCAAATGGCTCTGAGCACTATGGGACTTAACATCTACGGTCATCAGTCCCCTAGAACTTTGAACTACTTAAACCTAACTAACCTAAGGACATCACACAACACCCAGTCGTCACGAGGCAGAGAAAATCCCTGACCCCGCGGGGAAGGTCCCTTAAGAATTCACACACATCTGATGGCACGAGTCGAGCCATGCACGTAGCTGATCTTGCGTGGGTGGAAGCCTGGCTGGAGGTGTGTGTGCCAGTAGATCCCTTGCTAATACACGGTTCGCCATAGTTCATACTGACACGTCTGGGCTCACAAGTGATGCTGCCCTTACAATACGACGATCCGGGCGGCCGTCTGTGCCGCGTGGACGTCCGGAACCTCCTCTAGGGGTGTGAGAATGTTCACGTGACCACTAAACCCAGCATAATTACACAACTTGTGTGGCAGTTTTCCTACAGGGCCACCCCGCCACTCGGAAGGCCACAATTTGACCCCTTCAAACTCGGTCAGTTGGCTGCAGAAAGCACGAGTGCATCTCCGTGGCGTGGTTGCCTGCTTGCTTCACGCGTCTTCACCACACAGGGCCCGCTGGCTGTGAGCTTTCTCTATTAAAGGGTAGACACAGATGGCTCTCTGGTAGCTATGCCACTACGCAACCTTTGGCGGACGACGCCGAAACCATTGTCAGAATATCCACTATCATCCAAGAGGCGTATGCCAGCATCGGATCAAAATACACGCCGTCTTTCCAGGTGAACCAACTTCAGTGTGTTATGTATTAGTTTAATGTGCTGTGTTGTTCTCACTTTAAAAATGTCGAGGAAAGTAAAGAGTGACACAAAACACTATTAAAAAAATGCTACAGAAATGAGAGCAGATGCTCGAACACCTTACCAGCCAATGGACATATATGCAGGAAGTCACGAGTATAGTACCACCACACACATTAGCACGAGGGAAAAAAATCCTTATTAACATTTTTGGAATAGCGATCAAAAAATGTTTTAAAAAATTTCTTTTTAAAAGTCAGTCTTGATCGCACCACGTGTGCTACAAGAACATAGGTGACCAGTTTCGGTCATATCACATGACCATCATCAGAGCTGTAATTTAATTTAGAAAGTAATAAAAAATGTGTGTGAAATCTTATGGGACTTAACTGCTAAGGTCATCAGTCCCTAAGCTTACACACTACTTAGCCTAAATTATCCTAAGGACAAACACACACACCCATGCCCGAGGGAGGAATCGAACCTCCGCCGGTACCAGCCGCACAGTCCATGAATGCAGCGCCTCAGACCGCTCGGCTAATCCAGCGCCGCTAGGTAGTAATAAAAACCTTACTAGATTGACAATAAACTATGACTAAATGCTTATAAGGATAAAATACAGACGATGTACACACTGAGTATACATCGTCTGTACAGTTATATAAAGCTTTTAATTGATATTTTATACAATATTTAAGTAGTTCGATGGTTGTAAAGAGATATTTTATACATAACTATTTTTATGTTATTATTGTACTTTGTTTTTTTTTTCGTTTTGACGATAGTGTAAACCCGTTTTACACTGATTGGTTGACGTGAGGTAGAGGTAGAAGAGGTAGGCGGAGCATCTTCGTATTTAAGCGTATGCCCGTCACTTGCTGGCACAAGTTGACATCACAGCAGCTGAGAAGAGTGCTCCACGTACCATCTTCGAAGGATTCCATGGGTATAACAAGTCTTATTGTATTTTATCCTTATAAGCATTTTGTCATATTTTATTGTCAATCTAGTAAGGTTTTTATCACTTTCTCAATTAAATTGCAGGTCTGATGATGGTCATGTGATATGACCGAAACCGGTCCACCTTTGTTCTTGTAGCATACGTGGTGCGATCAAGACTAGTTTTAAAAAGAAATTTTTTTAAAAAATCCTTCATCAAGAAATGCATCACTCTTCTCTTTTATTCTAGGGAGGCCTCCGTTCTGAACCTAGTGAAGCCCCTAGCAACCCAAGAAATTATCGGCAATCTGTTTAATAGTATAAATATCGTAAATAATGTTTAAGTGATTTTTATGCTTTGATGCCTGGTAGTGAAGCGGGTCGTTAATTCATTACTGTCACAAGATTAATAATCCTAAACACGTGACTGGCTACGGTGCATATACACATCCTGCGCTTCTCTCTCTACTGCGTTGTGGGCTTTTGGCTGTACCGAACAAAGTCACCCACAGCCGCCTTTGTGCGAGAGCAGAACCGGGATCGTCGAGAAAACAGTGAAGGCAGCACGCAGAACGAGACGTCCTTTTGAGCCTGGCCGCCAGGGACAAGTGGTCGCATTCGTCACCGCAGCGTGACGGCCCGGCTGGCGGCAGGGAGGCGACGCAGATGCAGTGCTCGTGTCGCTTTAGAGGGACGTTCACTGCTGCTTCAGCCGACTGCCGTCTATTGTCTGTGGCAGCTCACAGTGCATGGAATAGAGCACCGGAACAGCAGCGGTTAGATACGGAACCCAAATTTCGCCATATAATAGGTTAAGGACTGTATCAGTCCTAAAAGGTCGTGGAAATAGAGAAAAATACGTATGTGCATTCCTAAATTTATTCTCCGCTTGCAGGCAAGTTACTGTGCAAGCTTCTTCATCTCCCAGTACCTACTGCAGCCTACATCCTTATGAATCTGTTTAGTGTATTCATCTCTTGGTCTCCCTCTACGATTTTTACCCTCCACGCTGCCCTCCAATACTAAATTGGTGATCCCTCGATGTCTCAGAACATGTCCTACCAACCGATCCCTTCTTCTAGTCAAGTTGTGCCACAAGCTCCTCTTCTCCCCAATTCTATTCAATACCTCCTCATTAGTTACGTGATCTACCCACCTAATCTTCAGCATTCTTCTGTAGCACCACATTTCGAAAGCTTCTATTCTCTTCTTGTCTAAGCTATTTATCGTCCACGTTTCACTTCCATAAATGGCTACACTCCATACAAATACTTTCAGAAACGACTTCCTGACACTTAAATCTATACTCCATGTTAACAAATTTTTCTTCTTCAGAAACGCTTTCCTTGCCATTGCCAGTCCACATTTTATATCCTCTCTACTTCGACCATCATCAGTTATTTTGCTCCCCAAATAGCAGAACTCCTTTACTACTTTAAGTGTCTCATTTCCTAATCTAATTCCCTCAGCATCACCCGACATAATTCGACTACATTCCATTATCCTCGTTTTGCTTTTGTTGATGTTCATCTTATATCCTCCCTTCAAGACACTATCCATTTCGTTCAACTGCTCTTCCAAGTCCTTTGCTGTCTCTGACAGAATTACAACGTCATCGGCGATCCTTAAAGTTTTTATTTCTTCTCCATGGATTTTAATACCTACTCCGAATTTTTCTTTTGTTTCCTTTACTGCTTGCTCAATATACAGATTGAATAACATCGGGGAGAGGCTACAAACCTGTCCCTTCCCAATCACTGCTTCCCTTTCGTGCCCCTCGACTCTTATAACTGCCATCTGGTTTCTGTACAAACTGTAAATAGGCTTTCGCTCCTTGTATTTTACCTCTGCCCCCTTTAGAATTTGAAAGAGAGCATTCCAGTCAACATTGTCAAAAGCTTTCTCTAACTCTACAAATGCTAGAAACGTAGGTTTGCCCTTCCTTAATCTTTCTTCTAAGATAAGTCGTAAGGTCAGTATTGCCTCACGTGTTCCAACATTTCTACGGAATCCAGTGTTTCACTTAAATGTTAATACTGTAGAAACAGAAGCACTAAGGAAGTGCTGGTAATTTCGTCGGTCACAAAAATCCTAAAAAGTACAATTATTTTAAATGTATTTTCCGTTCTAACATTCCAAACACTTCCACTGTTATAAAACCCCACGATGGCTATGAATGAATAATACTTCCAAGTAATTTTCAGCCTTAAGAAACAATTGCCAAAATCGCGAGCGGTCACCTAACCATTTGGCTACCCGACCACGTCTCACGGTCATACCCTAACTTCCATATGTCGTCAACCATGTGTCTATAACCAGTCCTCGTACATCCATTATGTATAATCCCGTACAGGGGACACATTTTACTTGAAAGTCGCTTGCCCGTGTCGGGGGATTACTGCGATATTGCAGTGCGTGTGTTATTCCGAATACAGATGAAAAGCTCCTTCGGTCATGCATGCCAAATGGTAAAACGGGAAATCCGTATTCGAATGTCGGCCTGGCACAAGTTTTCATTGTCGTCGTCTCATTATACAGCTTATGGTTGTTCATATTCGCAAGCCTGTTCCTTCGGACGTGTATGCATGTCCGAAGGAACTTTGCATCGTAATTCGGAGTAACACAGGCACTGCAATATCGTACGTGTCGTATAATTCCAAATTTCGTTCCCGGGACAAAATTGGAGTTTGCAAGGGAGACGAAATTACGAACATCCCCAGATTTATCATAACAACCGCTAAAGCTACATGGGCTAAACCATTGGCCATAGAAATTAACCGCCATAAACTGCAACACATGACTCAAACAAAGTCCAATTAGGGGGACGAAGTTGGAGCAGAGATGATTACACCAATTTCTAATGGGAGTGAGTTCTTCTACAATAGAAAAAGTAGAGTTGTGGCACTCAACCCATGAATGAGCATCTTGCCTGACTGCAGACAGACTGCAACCTGTCGTTTGCAACGGCAATAGGAGCGGAAGGGAGCCCATCGCTCCAGAAGCTTTTTAATCCTCCCCGCCCTTTCCCTCCCCCAGGGAAGGATCCTTAGTACTCAATTTTATGGCAGGCTGAATGGACCTGAGACCATTCTAGAGAGACTGGAAAGAGGAAAAATTGCAGCTCCTCCGTGGGACTGAACCTGGGACCTTCAAGCCTGGAGTCGAGCACTCTAGCGGCTAGACCTCCACGGCGACCCTCACAAAACGTTTTAAAGAAACGGCACCCATTTACTGAACAGATTATCGGAAGGGGTAAAGAGTGCATAACACATCTAGTATACCGTTTCTACAGGGCCCAAAAAGTGTAAGTCGGAAAAGTTCCATGTACTGCCGATGACAAACAAAAGGCTGGCTAACAATATATGTCCGTTGGTCGCTATCGTAGATAGTTTGCGTGCGTCAGAGGAGAGTAAGCACTAAGCGGCTCCGTAGAGTTTGACAAGCGTGCATCGAGAGTGAAACTACGTAAGCGTGAGAGTCGTAAATCCCAGTGCTCATTGTGTCGGCCGTCCAGGTAATAATGGAGGCTGCGTCCAAGGTCGCGGAAATGGCGTGTATTACAGATATGGACAGATATGTCTTTGCGAGAAGGAACCGACACATTCAGCAAGCAGCTGTTT